>NC_135615.1:50060019-50669519 GCF_053574225.1 Canis aureus
TTTTTGTTGTTATTCTCATTTTTTTCCTCACAGAAAATTGGTAACATATTTAGAATCAGTGTCAGAAATGTTTGCTTCTGGATTGAGCTAATTTGTATAGATTAATGATCTCTGTATTTTAATTTTAAGGATTTTTTGGGTTTTGGTTTTAGTTTTGGTGGAGTTTTTGGTCTTTAAGTAAGGAGAAGGAGTTGGCTCATGAGCTAGTTTATAGGCAGAGAACTGGATGCAAGTCACCATACCAAAATAGGATGGGGGCTGGGGAACCAGGACAGAAGAAATTTAGGTTTAGCAAACAGAAAAATAGGAGGTGTCCTGGAGGAAACATTCATCATGTGGCAACATATCTTCCCATATTTGGGAGACTTGGATTCATTTAAAGTTAAAGGTCCTAGAACAGTCTGGAAACTGTGCTTTTCATATCCCTTTCGCTCACAAAACTCTTTTATTAAATCAAATCTTGAACAGATTGCACTATGTTCAATAGATAAAAGCAATCATAGTCAGGTGGTACCCCACTTTCTTGGCCTCATACGAAAATGGTCTTTGAGTGACCCTCTGCAAAGCAGAGCTTGAAAACTGCTGTGTGAGCCTTGCATTCTGATCATGTTTCGGAAAGCCAGGTCAGTCTGACTCATTTTGGTTGTCATCTATTAGTGAATTCTTTATGCATGTGAGATTCAACACTTGGGGTGGGGGAGACCCTTGTTGGATATCACACGGAGGACCTCCGAGGGCAGTGTAAGAACACTCTTGAGTCATGGTGCAGTGTGTGTTCCTAGATGATACACAGGGTGACAGAAAGAAGACTGCAGGAAGACAGAAATGTGGTCACATCGAAGCCATATAGCCTTCCTTCCTCAAGTGCCACAGGTAAGGTCTACATCTACAGTGTCTTCTATACAGAGTTCACTTGCTATTCCCACTGCCTAAGATGTTCTTTCTTCAGCTCTTTACACAGTTGCTTCTTCTTGTCCTTTAAGTGTTAGATCACAGGTCACCTGCTCAAAATGACCCTTCCTGACTGCTCCTTCTCTTGTAGTAATCTCCATCGCAACACCCTGCTCATCTTTTTAGAGACTTTAAGAAGAGTTTTAGCTTGCTTAGTTTGAGTCTTTCTTGCTAGAATGTAATTTCTGTGGGACCATTTCTGTCTTATTCACTCTTGTGAGTTCAGTACCTGGTGGGTAGAGTACCTGGTACATGGTAGACAGTAACTGTTGAACGAATGCATGATGTATTTTATACGAGAGATATGAAACATCATAGAGGCCTCTAGAGAACTCAGTGGGGATATTTCTTTTGTGCATTTTCCCAAAACAGTGAAGTATTAATGTTTTGCAATGTTTCTGTTAAAGAAAAGAGTGGAACTCATGCATTAGAGCTTTTAGAGCATTTCATGCTTTTAAAGCATGGTATATATAGGTTTTTAATCTGTCATCCATAATAAAGGAGACAGAATTGGGAAACACAATAAATAAGGCTACCATGTAGAGATGTAGGCTATGGAATTTCCCTCCTCTTCTTATTATTGCCAAGTGACGTTAAAACGAAGGGTATATATATATATATATATATATATATATATATATATATATCCTAAAGGAAATGCCATTTTGCACCATTCCTCCTGTCATGGTATTTGATAGCACTTGGGAGTAAATGTTCCCTCCTTGAGTTTTGATACTTAGATCCCTAGCAATCTCCTGCGGATTCCTCCAAGGGTAATGTGGGGGATTCTGATGACGGGGACATAATGCTGAGTGCAGAGAGGACACAGAGGACCGTGCTGGTGACTTGCTGGTAGACAGGTGTTAGAACTAAGGAAAATGGTTTTAATAGGCACGGGACACTTAAAAGAGATTGAGAAGAGTCGGCTCTTCTTGTTTATGCATAGTCCTTTAGACAGTGGAGTTTGTTCATACTTCATTTCAAGCTCCAGTGCCTTAAGGAAACCAGACTTAGTTGTGATCAGGTGAGTTAGTAATGTTGGAAGGAGGATGGGATGAGAAAATAATAGTTATGGAGTGCCTGCTGGGTTATGCTAAGTACTTTTATGCCCATTATCTTCTAGAAAGTCCAGATGGAGGCTTAAGTATGGAACAGCTGACATCTGGATCTCATATTCCTGGCAGAGAGGTATAGAGTGGGGAAAAGGCTCATCTGTTACCATCACACTCTAGTTATAAATGATGTTAGTGCTTGACTTTCTCTACTAACTAAAAAACAAGAATTAGAATTTTTGCTTGGGAAGATTTTTGTCTGAACTCTGAATTAGCATTCATTTAGGTGCTTTTTCCGCATTTTCCTGAAGAGGTCAGGGAAATGATGAGTCATGACCATATGTGCACATGATTCTACTTTTTTTCTTATCCAATAGATGTTACAATTATATTTATTGCTTCAATTTCATTTATTAGGCAGCTGCTGTTAAAGTAGCATGGGTTGTTATTTTTGTAAATATGAGAGCTTTGTGAAGTTTACTCATCTCCATTGTGTACTGAAAGCAAAGTTAAATCGTGTGTATGTATTTTAAATTATACCCATGTGAGTCATTAATGATTAAGCGATGTTTAAATGTGTGGGTTTCTGATTTACAATGACAAAGTCTAGATTGTGAAATTTAGAAAATGTAATCTGGAATGTAGCATGATAAAAAAATCAGTCCCTGAAAGTAAAATAAACAAGGATATCATAAATAAAACATTGCATCTGATTGAGTGACTATGGAGTGTTGGCATCTGAGTTAGCTTATTTAATATGAAAGTACTCAATATTTGAGGATCCCATGGATATGGGATAGCATTTTCCCTGTCCCAGTGCCTCCCACACTCTGTTATATGGCTAAAGACACAGTGCAGAGTTCCAGGACCCAGGCTATGCCAGTTCTGCTGGCTCTGGGGTGGCTAGAAGCTTCATGTGTCCTGTTGTCACCCTGACCAGTCAGCCCAGTCCAGGCCAGGCGAATGCCTCTGATCCCAAAACTGCTCTTTTCATCAGCACATCATGCTGTTGGAAGAAAGGCCATCCCTTTTACCATAGAACCTTCCTTTCCACACTCATTTTGTGTACTAAGGCACAGGCTTCTAAAAAGTACCGTCCCTAGAATCATTTGTTAAATCAAAATAACCTTCTGGTTTTCTTGGCTTACCAGCCCGGACACATTCCATTCAGAAAGGTCCCTCACCTCATGCTTTGTGCTCTCCCCTCAGCCTGTCACATCTGCTGCTCCTCTAAGTTACCAGGCTCCCAGAATGCCTTGCAGTTCCAGACTGCTGTGAACACCACCAGTGAAAGGAGATAAATGAAGCAGGGATGATTTTTAGAACCTTTATCTCCTGCTCTGTGTAGAACTTGGCTCACCCTTTCACGAAGATGGCACTGAAGGCGAAGAAGGAAGTCCCTGCTCCTCCCAAAGCTGAAGCCAAAGCAAAGGCTTTGAAAACTAAGAAAGTGGTGCTGAAAGGTGTGCACTGTCACAAAATAAAGAAGATCTGTACGTCACCTACATTCCGATGACCCAAGACCCTGCGTCTCTGAAGGCAGTCCAAATATCCTCAAAAGAGCACCCCCAGGAGAAACAAGCTTGATCACTATGCCATCATCAAGTTCCCCCGACTACTGAGTCAGCTATGAAGAACATAGAAGACAACAACACACTTGTGTTCATTGTGGATGGCCAACAGCACCAGCTCAAACAGGCTGTGAAGAAGCTCTATGACATTGATGTGGCCAAGGTCAACACCTTGATCAGGCCTGATGGAGAGAAGAAAGCATATGTTCGACTGGCTCCTGACTATGATGCTTTGGATGTTGCCACCAAAATTGGGATCATCTAAACTGAGTCCAGCCAGCTATAAATCTAAATATAAATTTTTTCACCAAAAAAAAAATAATAACTTGGTTCATCGTAAAACTCTCTTGGACTCTAATTTCTTGGCCACTGGGACTGCTTTCCACAAAGCCTTCCTTCCCGCTGACACCTAGAATTTCCTCAGAGTGAAGAGTGGGTAGCCTAGATTCTTCCATTTGAACAAGGCTCTGCTGAGAAGCATGTTGGGATTAGGAATCTGTGGTTCCACTGAACAGGTTCCAATGAATAATCCGTTAGGTTTAGGCTTGACTCTTGATTTTTAACATGGATACTGCCTTCCTTAGATCCTGGGAATGTGAACAAGTGATTATATTCATTTCGGCATATGCTTGCTTGTACGTATTTTTAAATCAACCATGGTGACACAATTCCCTTGAAAGTGTAATAGTACCTGGTCCAACATTAGTATGCTTTTGGAGGTTGTCATCAATTACATGTTCGGATTATGGGCTGAGTAAAGGTCCTTCCTACTCTCTAACTCCACTGGATATCCTGTCAGGTGGGAGAGTTGCTTTAGAATGCAGTTTAGTTTAAGGACAGGGCATCCTCTTACCAGCCTCTGAGGGAGCTATTTGTATTAACATATTTATTTATTCATGAATTTTCCAAAGCACATGGAGGGTGATTGAAGTTTCCCTTCTCCTTAAGAATGCATGAATTTAGCTTCATCGTTGTTAGATGCTTCTTGATTTTTTTTGTTGGAATAATTCAGAGGCCTTGATTTCTTACTCTAAAGAAGCGGCCCTTGGCTAATCTGTCAAAGGCAATTAGCCACCTTTGGGGAATTTGAAAAAGCCTAGTGAAGGTCAGGACACCAATTCTCGCCAGGGCACCCCTGTTCTGATATCATCTCCACTCCCACTGATGGCATTTTATTTATAGCTTTTGTGAATTAAGGTATTTGTGAAAGTTAATTTAAATGAGGGAGCCATTATCCAAGGGAGAAAGATGGAGGGGGAGAGGAATTACAGAAGCAAAGAGCTGGCTTAAGTTAGTGAGGTTTCAGAGTGAGAGTGATTTCATATCTGTGCTAGGATTGGACACGATGTGGGGTGGTAGAGAATAAAGCTGAGATATTGCCTCAGGGACTCTCTGAGAGTTGGGCCTGAATGAAGAGTCCTCCCTGGTGGCCTCAAGAAGAGGAAACTTTTGGGCGCACCATCTCCTTTGAACAGATGACTGGCTTCACACAACCAGTGAGCAGGCTCACAGGAGTACACTAGCAGGGTTCTGGACAGAAAATCGGTGGGCCTAAAAGAACAAATTTCTGAGACAGCCTTGCATAGATTGGAAGGTTCTGACATGGGTGTGGCAATAGGGGCTTACTGACCACAGAGAAGACATCAGTCCCAGAAAGAAGTGGCACTTAAAGTTGGGGACATATCTGTAGAATGAAAGAGATACCAAAGTAGGAAAATGCTGGACTCTGTAGCTACATTGCATACCTTATTTACTCATTTCAGTGGTTTATACTCCAAAGATGAGCAGTCACCAGATGGACTGAGATTGCTCTAGCTGTCATGATGATTTATGCACCATGACTCCTAAGTTATGATTTAGGAATAGTGCTGTGTTGTGTATATTTGTCCATGCAGGGGTAACTGGAAGTAGAAAATAGGTAAAGTCAGTGAGAGGAGAGTTCTCTAATTCTTTCTTCTTCCTTTATGGAGGTTCTTGAAAACCAGGGAATTGAGGGCTTTGCGCTCCTAAAATGGCCACAGTGGCCCCAAGATAGCTGGAAAAATCTCAGTTCTTGCCTAGCCACCGTGGGCTTTCTTAAACCACAAGCATGAGGAAGAGTTTCCCCACATGGCAAGTGTCTGGAAGCTTTCTGTGATCTCCTAAGACAAGTGACAGGTGTGTCTGTGCCTCTAGGCTCTGTAGATAGATATCCCTAAGAGAAAGATCAGTGACTTGAATTTCTCTGATGTCTTGCAGTCAAGCTTCTAAATCTCTGAGTCACTTCTTGAGGAGCCCGTACCAGAATGCTTGAAGGTTTATCCCTCTTCTCCTGTGATACTGAAAGACTGAGTGAATGCTTGACCTAAACCTCAATGCATGACCTAAACCTAAAATGCCACAGGTTCATGTTCACGAGGTGATTATGCAGCATGTCTCTCCGCCAGAAGATGCTTTGCTCATTATGGAAGTATTTTGGTGGAGACTCAGATAAACCAAAGTTAGATGGAATGTCAATATAAAAATGTAGTGTATCTATTTCATTATTGAAAAAGTGGGATAATTTTGATTCAGAATGCTCCAAAGGTCAAAGTCTCCACTTGCCCAGCAGGCCTTTCTATTGGGAGCCTGAATAGTGGTGTCTCTTTGGGCAAAGTGTTTTGCAAACTATAAAGTGCTGGACAAATGGTTGATGGTGATTTTCTTGTCCTTGTAGAGGCTCAGTTTCTGAAGAGACTTGAAGGAATCTGAAGTTGAATTTAGTACTAATCACACTGTCTGTCACAGTCTCATGAGCTAGTCTCATGTTTCAAGGCTGAAAACAAAGGCAAAAGGCCAACTATAGACTCTGAAGTACAAATTCCAAAAGATCCCTATATTCTGCTTGCAAAGAATTATGGTTTCTCAAGGGAGGCAGACCAATTAGGAAGTTTTCAAAATATGGCTATTCCATATCTTCCTCTGGACCTCCAATTTGGTTGGCCAAGAAACCCTGGTGGTATTATAGACTTTATAGGCTATAAGAGGTCAGCCTGAACCTATATTCTTAGAACAGGAATCTCCAGAGAGGTGCCCAAAGGAGGTACTTCTCATTTCCCAGAAGCTTGGGGATCAGTGTGGGGGTAGAAGCTGCACATATTGGGAATGAAGATCTTGAATGGGAAGGATATTGCTATGAGGGCATGAGTGTCAATGCATCTAGAAGCATGAAAGCAGTTGGGGCTCCTGAAGTAGTTCAGAGTTGATAAGAGTCTCTCCTAAGGAGGTAGAGTGGGGACGAAGAAGACAAAGACTGACTATCTGAGCCATGTTCCAAGGGTGAAATCCCCAGTATGACCATCCCTCTTAAATTTTAGAGTTTTGGTCTCCCTTTAGTGATGTGGTGCATGGGATCTTCACATGTGAGAGTGAGGAAGTTCAGGATGTGTTCAAACGTTAGATGGCATCTCACCGTAGTCACACAGCTTGTAGTTTACACCCCCTACCCTCACTACCACCAGCACCACGTTGCTTCTGGCTCCAGAGTCCTGAGTTCAGCTTTCTCTGATGTTCACCTCAGTCTCTGCATCCCCCAGGAAACCCTGGGTCCCAGTGTGAACTATCCTATTTTATAAGTAATTGTGATTCAGCATGCCATAGTTTTATTAATTTTTTGTTTTGTTTTGTTTTGTTTTTAAATCAACTCTTCTCCTCCTAGGAGGCACAGCAGTCATTGAAAATAAATGAAACCTGTGCTTACTACAACTTCCCCGACATAAATCATCTCCCCTGGGGTGGATGGGCATATGGCTATCTGTGAGATTATAATCAGGCATGTGAAAGGATAGAAGCCAAAGAGTATGGAATTAATTCTCATTGTTGTTTTAAATAATTTTGGGTTTGTTTTTCCTCTTCAGCTCTAAGATATTCTGTGTACGTAGAATGTGCCCAGGAGTTGGGGGAAGCAGCTTCTCAGTGTGAGTGTGCTGGGCTTTATAAGCAGGTCCCTAAGATGAACTCTTAGCATCTTTCTCAGGATGAGAGAAGACGTGATAATCATCACACAGGGTTGGGTCCCAAGTGGAATCAGAAGCAGATCAAAGGTAATAGGTCTCTGGGCAGAATTGTTTCCACAGTGGCTCCAAACCTTGCTACCTGGCCAAATCTCTCCCAGAGTTTAATTACAAATCATCCCGGAGCCAAACTTGAGATTTGAATCAGAATTCTTAAGGCTGGGTCCTGGAAACTTGCATCTTTATAAAAAGTTCTTCAGGTAACCAGGAGACACAATCAGGTTCCTAAAGTCCATTTCTGCCGGTTGGAGTGAGAAGGTAAGAAACCTGGAAACAAACTTGAGTTTTCCCACTAATTGCAACTTTGACAAAGTACCTCTAGGTTTCACTTCTTTCTTATAAAATATGAGCCTCTGAGGTCCCTCCAGGCTCTTAAAATGTTATGATTCAATAAATGAGAATTTTGAGCATAGTTTCAGCGGTTATGTTTCTGTTTTTTTGTGCCTCTGGGCTTAGAAACTCATTTTCAGAGCCCACCATTAACGTAGATGGAGTTGATGGCTGACTGTGGAGTCCACTTGAAGGGTGCTAGGGAGAACTTTCTTCCCCAGCACGTCTTCTGCACCAACCTGCCTTGAGTCTCAGAGATTTCTCCCTTAGAGGAGCAGGTTAAGGTGAGTTCTCTTTATGTATACATTTGGGTCCCCTTCAGCAGGGGTTAGTAAATGTAGTAGCAATTAGTAATAGTTTTGTATCAATATTTTAGGATTTCTCAACATGTTTTCTTCTATGACACTGCGACAAATGATGTTTCTATGTGCTTCACCCTCTTACTGATAGAGCCAGGCTTGTGTATGATGACAGCTGTATTTATACTCTTTTCTTCGTTCTATGAAAGCATCTCAGGGTGCAAATATCTACAGTGACATTATTATCAAAATAATTCAGAATCTGGTCAACTTTTACAAAAATAAAAGCATAATAGCTAATTCTTTAAGTTTGATATGAGTAAAAAAAATTACTTGGGCCATACCTCCTGATGGTGACTGTATTCCTTTGCTCGGGATTCCACAACAAAGTACCACAGACTGGTGGCTTAAACAATAGGAATTTATTGTCTCACCGTTCTGGAGTCCAGAAAGTGTGAAATCAAGGGGTTGGCAGGGTTGGTTCCCTTTTAGGAAAGATGTATTCTAGGCCTCTGTCCTTGGCTTGTAGATGGCCATCTTCTCCCTAGGTCTCTTTACATTGTCTTCTCTCCAGGTATGTCTGTCTCTGTCCTAATTTTCTCTTTTCCCAGGGACACCTACTTTATTGCATTAGGACCCATCCTGATTATCTCCTTTTCACTTGATCATATGCAAAGACTGTGTTCCCAAACAAGGTCACATTAACATGTATGGAGAATTAGGACCTCAGTATCTTTGGGGGAAATACAATTAAACTCCTAACGGTGGCATCATACTGTATTGTGGCATTGATGCTGAGAACTCAATGAATTAATTTGTGAGGTGGGTCAAGGTCTTTGGGAAATTAATAAAAATTTAGAAAATTTTTTTCTGGTGTGAGATGGAGAGATTAAAGATGGAGCACAGGAACTGCCAGGGAAATGACTGGCTAAGATTGAAAGGCCAAGGCCGACTTGCCGACAAACAAGTAAATTGGTAATGAATGGTTGTAGGTGGGTTGCCGTAACTACGGAGGCTACCTTATAGTAGTTGTAAAGACACCAAACGTAGAGTTGGCCTTCCCCATTGGATGCTCCTTACAGATAATTGTGGGAAGGGTATGCTTTTTAATTTTTTTTTTTTTTAACAGAGAAGGGGAGAAGGGGCAGAGGGAGAGGAACAGAGAATCTTAAGCAGGTTCCATGCACAGGGTAGAACTAAACATGGGGCTTGGTCTCACGACCTTGAGATCATGACCTGATCTGAAATCAATAGACAGACCTTTAATCAACTGAGCTACCCAAGTGCCCCAAGGGTAATCTTTTTGAGTAGGTTTTGGATCAACAGCTGTTTTCCATCTTTGCCCCTGAAAGTTTCGTACAAAGTAGCATTACATTTTTACGATATATAACCATCTTACTGTTATTTGAAAAACATTAATCTCATCATTAATAAACCCAAACCTGGTAGTTGTTTTGGTGTGTATTAAGATTGTACAGTCGCACACTGCACATTTCACACTGACATGTATTTTGAAGCTAATAAGGAAACAGCTTGGGAAATGGGGGTATTTGGTAGTATTTTAGAAATAAAGAGTGGTCCCTGTTTGCACTGCCATGAAGCAGTTGTGTACATTTCTTGCCAACTCTGATCATGTTGCTATCTTGGAATTGTTCAAGATGGGATATTTACTCTATGGCAGTTGGCAAATGCTACAAATCGGGCCTTCAACTTTTGTTGTCGTTATTGGAAGCTGGTTATTAAGCAGTCACTCAAGCACCACTGGAACAAATTAATATACTCTGGTTTTGAGGAGCATTTCCAAGGTAAACTATCTTTCCTGATGAACCAAAATATCTGTTCCTTTGTACCATGCTTGAGAATCATTTGTGAAGAAAAACTACAGTCAGTTTAGGAAACAAATGAAATGCACTTGAATGCAATTTGGTAATGGCTTCTAAAGCTGCCAAGCAAATTGCTGAGATAATTTTGGTATGTGAAATATATTCATTAAGAAGAGTTAAAATTCAAACTCCCTGTTTCCCTGACAGCGGGATGATGATTAATAGGAGGGCTAGAAGGGTTGGCATTTTCATGGAAACCCCTGGAAATCAGAGAGTTTCAAAGCTGTCATTAGTGGAGTTTTAAAAGTTGAAAAGGAAAAAAGGTGGTAATTGAACATTTGTTATTTTAACCCGTATGTTTTATGAGCAGTTGCGCCACGTGTACATGAGTGCAGAAAAATGAACTTAGGAACTTAGCACCTAGAACTATGTCATGCGTGGTGGCTGCTTTAGGTTGAGTTGCCTTTCACTACTTGGAATTACTACAGAAAATCCAAAAAACAGCACAAAAACAGCTGCCTTCTGAATGAGCAAGACTACAGGGCCTCTCAAGTTTTAATATGTTTATAGATCACCTGGGGAACCTTCCTGACATTAAGGTTCTCACTCAGCAGCTCTGGGTAGGGCTTCCACTAAGGTCCCCCCAGAGCTCACTAGTGCTGAATAATGAGGAGCTGGAAACCCTTCGCAGGATCTGAGTGTGGAGACACTCCTGTGCCTCTCCCTCTTGCTTACCTTGCCCTCCTCTGCGGAGACTTTAACATGATTTGCATGTTTTCCTATTTTCTGTTCTTCTACACTTGCTTTCAGGTTGGACTTACTAAGGTGGTTGCGAATGACAGTAATGTCCCTTGGAAATTCCTCCAAGGTCACTCTTTCTAACGTTTAAATCTGTTCTCTAAGGCCTGAGACTTACTGGGATCTCTGTAATTTTGCACAGCTTCCACTAGAGGTCATTGTCTTGTTATAGAATTATTTCCTTCTTTCTTTGAGGTAGTGCAGTGACTGGGATGCTTTTACATTCTCTGCAGGAGCTGGGGGTCAGCCCCAGGGGCCATTTATCCCCAGGGCCACCGGTTTGCACATAATAACACCATCCAAGAATTGGAGCCCCTCGGCCTCCTCTAGTCAGTTAATCTGAGTGCCAAAGATGGGCAGACTTTTCCAACCACCTAGAATGAATGAAGTATACTATTTTGCTGGACAGTGCTGGTGATTTAAAACGACTGAAATTTATTTTCTCACAGTCCTGGAAGCTGGAATCTAGATTAAGGCATTGGCAGGGTTGGTTCCTTCTGTTCCAGGTCTTTCTCTTTGGCTTCTCTTATGCCTTCTCATCATTTTCCCTCCGCACCGGTCTGTGTCCCAAGTTCCTCTTCTTATAAGGACACTGGGGGTATTGGGTAGGGCCCACCCTAACGAGCTAATTTCAATTTCATTACCTCTTTAAAGTTAACTGTATCTTCAAATATAAAGTCTGACGTCCTAGGGTTTAGGACTTCAACATCCGAATCTTTAAGGGGACACGATTCACTCCACAGCATATAGTAAACAAATTGTCCTTAGGGAACAGGAATTCTTCAACAAATACAGCTATGTTGACAGCTAGAATTTACCTGGAAAATTCAAATCAAAACTTTAGTTTTTTCCTCCCATGAACTGAATATGTCTGCAAAAGTTGAATTAATATAAAAGTCATCTCCACTTGTCTTACACTTGCTTATTTTCTTGAAGGTGTTACATATTGCAGGCTGATCGAGGAGGAGGTCATTGGGGAGGAAAGCTCTGAAGTAGCAGACAGATTGGAAAGCTCTTGGCTTATGTTATCCAGGCTAGAGGCATTTTCCTCTAAATTATCTTCTACTGTGATTTCTCTCTACCATAAACTCTGTGGCTGAGTTTCCCTTATCTTGAAGTCTTTACAGATCATGTGAACTGAAAGTTAATTTCTGTCCTCTGAATTCATTCATTCAAAGGGCACACTATATTTATAATACCATGGGGATACAAAATCTGAATGTTCCAGTCTCTTCTCCCAAGTAATGTATTACAATAGAGTAGAAATGTTTGTTAAGAGATGTGTGGCCGAGCGCCATTAAAAACCACTGAGGGAATTGGGAAATTTTGATCTATCATTCACTTGGCATTTATTCGTATGCCTTTGCAGCCTTCTCTGTACCTGCCCACAAATTGTCATTTTGTATTTCTCAGAAGACAGTGCACATTGTAAGTGCTCAGTGAATGCTTTGCAAAGAATGAATAAAATTGGGTGTTACTGTTCTCTTATTCAGAAATAATTGTTGAGGCGCTCTTCTGTAAGACGAGGCTTGCATGACCTGGCCATTCTGAGCACAAGCCCTATCACGGCACACAAGGGCCTCATCATGATTCAGCCCTCTTCTGGAAGGGCTTCGTGTGAACAATAAAAAAGATTCATTGCAAATGAGTGAACACAAGTTATAGACTTGGAACATGATACAATTTACTGCATAGATGTGACAACTAAAATGTTATAGACTAGGGTTTTGAGATTAGCATTTTAGTTTCTCCTTCCTGAGGAAATAGTGAAAACTTTAGCTCTAGCTGAGAGAATGGTCTCTGACTTGATAGTCTTGAGATTTTTAGGTTTATTACCTTAATTCTTTTGTAAGTATTCTACTTTGTTCTACCCCATGCCTTTGGTGTCTCACACTGGAGCTCTTTTTAATTATAATGAAGATTCTAAATTTTCTTTTGGTCCATTTTAAGTGCAGAGACTTCATTAATTGCACCAGGAGGAGGTTTCCCAATACTTGCATTTAGGAGCCTTTGAAAAATTAATTTGATAAGTTTTCTTCCTTTTTGCAGGGTCTTATACTTTTATGTTTTCTCTTGAGTATTCTGATGGCTGTATCTTTTTTTTTTTTTTTTTTAAATCCAGCTTGCTTTAGAGAATGAGGAGTCTGTTCATTTGATCCCAAATGAGATATAAGCCTCATAGCCAAGAACCATGAATACTAGAACATCCTGTCTGGTTTCAGCCATCAGGGGAAATTACTATTTAGCCAAATATTGAAGTGACTCAACAATAATTTATGAGCCCATTGCTCTCTGCTGTCTTAAGGGTAGTTGTCACATCTTGAAAGAAGATTGAAGAAAAGAGAAGTTTGAGGGGATTTCTCCAGTAGGGTTTTCTGGTTGACTTCATAGGCTTTTTCTTTCCCCTAATCACCCACCTTCACTGAGGCAAAGGAGCTTGGTCTTTCACTTTAGTTTTTCTGATTTCCTTTTCAGGAGAATATTCTTGGCTTTGAGGTAATGTGGAGTGAATTCCTAGTCTGGGAGTCCAAAACATGAGCAGCTGTAAAAGCCCCAATCACCAGGATATCAAATGCGTACACAGGAAGAACCAAAACAGCAATCATCACATTGTTCCCAGGCACCTTGTCTTGTGAGACATGCAGCATTCTGTTCAGTATTTGGCCAAATAGACTATTCCACAGGTATCTCAAATATAAAGTAGATGTGAATTAGGTATAGAAACTTACCTGTGGTGTTTTAAGTCATCTGAACATGGATATTATTCAAGTGGATTCTCTTTCTGAATGGTTTGTGCTTGGACTCATTATGTCCTGGCAGTTTTGTTTTATTTTTTTTTTTTTGTTATTTTGTGTGTGTGTTTAGGGGGAGGGGTTGTTGTTTGTTTGTTTTCTTTGCATAGGTTAAAGGTTTGGATCATAATAAGGACACTGCAGAGGAGCTATTAATGAGGTTTATTTGCCACTTTATCATAAATACATCTCTCTCCCCAGGGAGAACACATTCTCTGTTTCCTTTAATCCCTTTTACAAGGAATGACAGCATATATTAACAGAGGGCAAGAATAAATCATTGAGTTTAAGTGTTAATGATCATCTAATAATAAGATGTGATAGGATTATATTAGAATTGCAGAACTGGTCTATTTATTAGAAGTGGTGTGCCATCAAATTGTAAGCCTCTGAGGACATAGGGATAATTATAATCTTTTAGAAATGTAAAATGTTAGAGTCTTTTTGAAAGTTTATTATTTTGCTATAAATTATGGCCAAATAAGGTTAACTCTGAAAGTGTCTGATATGTGAAAAAATGATTTATTAGCATTTATATGAGACCTCATCTTCTAACACTTTCTTGGTAATTTTTAGAGGAATTCCACATTTTTGATAACTTCATTATGCATAAAAATGTTAAGGCCTGATTTGTACCACAGAAATTGATATGCTTTTAAAAATCTTTAATTCAGTATTATGAGTATAGCTGCAATCATATTACATTCTCTAATAGCTCATTACAAAATACGTTATGAAATATATTAATTATGGGGGCTCCTGGGTGGCTCAGTTGGTTAACCATCTGACTCTTGATTTCGGCTCAGGTCACCATCTCAGGGCCTTGGAATGGAGCCCCCATCTGGCTCCATGCTCAGTGGAGAGTCTGCTTGAGATTTTCTCTCTCCCTCTCCCTCTGCCATCCCCATGTTCCCACTCTCTTTCTCTCAAATAAATAAACATTTTAAAAGAAGAAATATATTAATTTAAAAAAGCTTTATAGTCAGCCAATGATGTCTTAAAATATGGGTAGAATGACCAATAAGCTAAACATAGGAGCTCAAAAGTGGAAATTCAAAGTTCACCTGGACCCTTTAACTGACTAGTTAATAGAATTTCTTCTACAAAACTGAACAAATCACTTCTTTGATAGTATCAACTAATTGGATATTCTTTGAGCCAGTTGAGTGACTTTAATTTGCCTCATTGTCTTTTATCATCTCCAACCTTTCCTTTCATTTTGAGTATTTTCCTTTTTTCTTTCTTAGTTTCCTATCAGAGCATCTAATTAGAGCTCCCATCCAGCTGCTTGTCTTCCTATCTTGAATATTCTTGAAGAGTATTCTACACTAATTGGTTTAATTTCTTTGTAATTTTTCAACCCATTGCATCTTGGCATCATTTCCTACCATTTTGTACAAACTCTTCCTAATTGCTAGACCTGGCAGTACTTTCTCTTGTCATTGTCTTATTTATTTATTTATTTATTTATTTATTTATTTATTCATTCATTCATTCATTCATTCATTCATTCATTCATTCATAGAGATGCAAAGAGAGAGAGAGAGAGAGAGAGAGAGAGAGGCAGAGACACAGGCAGAGGGAGAAGCAGGCTCCATGCAGACAGCCTGACATGGGACTCGATCCAGGGTCTCCAGGATCACGCCCTGGGCTGCAGGCGGCGCTAAACCGCTGCGCCACCAGGACTGCCCTTGTCATTGTCTTTTTAAACATGTGAACTAGATATAATTAATCCATCCCTCTTTCCCAAAACTTTCTTAGCTCTTGCTATATGACACTCTCATTACTAAGGATATACTATTGACTCTCTTTAGATGGTAGGATAAGTACCATTTTCTCAGCTTTAGATACAATTCTGATCCCATAGGATAAATCCTCACACCAAATCTGTTTACTCAATATTTAAGTCTGGTAAATCTGCAATCAGTATGTTACTAGTCCAGTTCACCAACCTTCCCAAAACCTATTAAATTGTGGAGGTACTTTAGGTCTTAAATTGTATAGGTACTTTTAGGGCTTATGTAAATTGAATTGCTATATGAGTACTCGGCACTTTAGAGAATTAAAGGGACTTTTTAGATTACCTTTTTTTGGGTATAGCATCCCATTATTCAAATTAAAGACAGTCTGGTGCATGTGGTTTAGATATTGACTTTGAAGGTAAAATATTGTTTCATACCTATAGACCAGCTTGTTGGAACAAGGTGTCACCAAAAATAGTGGTGACATCTGCCGCTATAAAAATTGGGAGGATTAGAAGACTCTAACACATTCTCCCTAAAAACTCTAGCCAAGTCCTGAACAGTTCTTCAAGATGGTCAAACTGTTCACTATACACTAACTGTTCACTTTCTTTTATGGAAGTGGAATTTCTATAATTTTTAACCACTGATAAAATGTAGTAATAAAATTTCAATGTATTGACAGAGGGATAGTAAACATTAGTTATTATTGTCAGAGCTTTACCTCAAATTTTTGAACCCCAGAAGCTCAGTGTGTATCTACATGATGCTAACGTTGCTCTCTCTAATCTCTACAAAGACCATTTAGAATAAAGAGATTGTAGCTAATTGTAGCCTAAAAATAGGAACTGGAAAAGTTAAGTAAGGCCTTACATGTACATAAATAAGTACATTTATGTAGTTTGACATGAATAAACAGGTTGGGAGCCCAGGAAGAAGATAGTAAGGTCTAGAGAAACAAATAGCCATGGTGAATATGGCCTCATGATTTTCATGATATTTTCATGATTAATATCATGAAGTAAGATGAAGAATGCCTCTGACATGTCACCTGAGTTTCTTATTAGTTAAAATCAATGCATAATATTTGTTCATCCTAATTGGATATAGTCTCCTTACTGGGTAGCTATACCCAGGAAAAAGTGGAACTCCTTCATTACTAAAAAGTTACACTAAAATAAGTGGAAAGGTAGAAATCTTAATACCTGAATTACACAGATTAAATGGGTCTGCTTTTCCTACCAATGTGACTGACTATATCTCCCTGGAGGCATAAATAATAGGACTTGGGAATTTTAAAATTCTGTTGTCTGCTCTATCTATATTGATGGTCCAGAAGTCATTACAAAAAAACATTAAACTAATTAGGTTTAGAGAAAGTTGGGGTTTTTTTTAACCTTAAACATATAAAGAACCTAAGCAACTGAGAAGATAGACTCATTTTTATAACCCTAGATATAGCATTTATTATTGCTGCATAACAAGTTATCTTAGAAATAGTGGCATAAAAAACTAATTTGCTCACAGATTCTGTAGGTCAGGAATTCAGAAAGAGCACAGTAGGGATAGCTTTTCTTTGCTCCATGATATCTGGATTCTTGGTTGGGAATACTTAAAGGATGGGGGTAATGACTCAATTGCTAGAAGTGAAAATAACCCCCAAACTCATTTATTTGCATGTCTTCCACTTAGGATGGGAGGACTGCTAACTAGGATACCCTCTGGAAGCCTCTGACTGGAATACCACTATGTGGTCTCATCATGTAACATGGTTTCCTCACAACATGGCAGACTTAGGGGAGTCAGACTTCTTACATGGCAAGTATCCCAACAAACAAGGTGGAAAGTACATAGCCTTTTATTACTGAATGTTAGAAGTTGCAGGAGTCACATCTGCCACAATATTTAGTTTCTTAGTCACAAGATTTAAGGCCAGAGGCCATAGACTCCACCTCTCAATCAGAGAAGTATCAAAGCTCCGTCATAGGTAATATATTGTTGGGAGATGCTGTTGGGATATCTTTGAAAAATAGAATCTGTAAAACCTAGACTAAGCTTATTTAAATTATGTACCCAGAGAACTACGAGGCTGAGAGCCCTCAGCTCAGGATGAGTTCAGATAGCAGCCCATGTATATAATTATAGTGATCCTTTAGTAGGGACAGAGTGTAAGTACAAAGCCTCCTGGTGGCAATCCCCAAGGGTGGTATCCTCAAGAATAGACTATAATTTCTACCCTTTCCCATGTATGAGGTAAAGGAACTACCCCCCCCCCCAATTGAGTTTCTAGTAGTCAGAGAAGGCTGACCTCCCCCTTATTGTATAATATACTCATCAATTAGCCCCATCCATATTTCCTCATTGGAAATCCTGAACAAGATTTAGAAAAGAGTAAAACTGATTTTGTGATCTTCAAGGAAGATCTACTTCCTTTTCTACTTGTGCAGTGGGAGATGGAGTATTTTTCATCCCTGAAGCAGTGAGCAGGGCTTTAAAGAATGAGTATATCCCTAAGAAGGAGAGATGAACACTTTTCCACATGGCTGTATTTGTGGGTTGCAGAATCTAAAGGCCAACTTTTTTGGCATTGTGAAAGGAGAATGTGTTGAAAGGGTTTTTAGGAGAGCCTTTGGAGACAATAAAAACATGTTACTTGCTTAAGGAAAAGAGATTGGTTAATATATGTTCCCTGAATATTGGACGAGCTATGAACTTAGAAACTAATGCTAAGTTTGAAGTAGCCTGTGCCAGAAGGGGGCTTGAAGAGTCCATGGTAAGGAAAGCCTGAGAAGAATATAGAGGAATGAGCACTACATCTCTGTTCCCTAGTCTTGAAAGGGTGAGCAAGAGCATCAGTGTTGCTGTGGCTCTGCATGAAAGTGAGTGGTAGACAATCCTTGGATTGATGCTCATCATGTGAGAAAAAGCTCTCAGCCTTCTAGGCTTTGCTGGTTGTGGATGGGGCTGAAAACTCATAGAGGGCTAGAATACTAAGTGAAGAGAGAAAGGAAGGATGGTTAATATGTGAAAAGAGATCCTACTATAACTGTCTAAAAAGAAATTGACTTTAGCCATAGGTACAGGCCTAGTTAGGACTGAGGGATGAGAAAAGATGAGCTTTGAAACAAATTGAGGAATGAAGATCTGAAATAAACCTGTACTAAATTCTATAATGTTTTAGACTCTAACTTCCTGAAATGAGGCTTCGTAACCAAAAGAGACAGAAAAGTTAAGGAATCTGGTCAAGATGTCATTGAAGAATCTGATACTTAATGGAAGGAAAAGTTCATCAGGGCACAACTGGAAGTCAGTTATTGGAAAAACAAATGCTACTTGTTTTTTACCTAAAATGTTGACTCCTCGGTGAACTGGTTTCAAGCATCTTGACTCTCCTTAAAACTCCACATACCACTTATTTTTGAAAATAATATCTGCATAGCACAGATTTTCCTTAACAAAGGAATATTATTTAAATTTTAGGTGATTTTTTGTCTTAGATTTTAAGTAGTCTATAGGCCTAAAGCAATGTCAGCTCTAAAAGGTTTAAGAATGATGAACACATGGAAATCCAAGCTCCAGAGAATACCAGTCTGGTGGTGCCAGGGCCTTATCAGCCTTAAGGCGGTATGAGACAGCTAACACTTAAATGTCACATAATGAATGCTGGGAGTTTGAGAAAGCAGGGGAGTTGAGCCTTTTTTAGAAGACTAAAATGTTTAGCCAAGGTCAATTTCAGACAACTATGCTGCCCTCCTGCTCTGAGGAAGGCAAGCTAACATAGTGCCCCCTGGAGACCAGGTAAAGGAATTATAGCCTAAATTACAGATGCCTGGCCATTTGTACCATCAAGGGTCAGTCTCCATCTAGTTTAATTGTTCCATATATCCAGTTCTCTGCAGTGATCCTTACTGAACATCCTTCTCCTTTGAAATTTTCTCATAAGTTGATGTTCTGCTAATATAATTACTAATTTATTTTTTTTTAAATTACTAATTTCATCTGAGATTTTGTAATACCCATGGTCTTAATTAGCAGAATAACTTTTCCTCAAGTACACAGAAAGATCACTATTAATTTGCATCTGGAGTGGCTGGGACTTTTGGTAGAAAATGTGATTGTTCTTTTTCTGATTGAATTTATTTATTTATTTATTTATTTATTTATTATTATTTATTTATTTATTTATTTATTTATTTATTTATTTATTTATTTATTTATTTATTTTTACTAGCAAAAGAGAGAGTTACAATGGACTCATGCCTATCTTGGCTAAGATCTCCCATGACTATGTTGGGTCTATCCTGGGCCCACTCATAGAAAAATGAAAATCAGACTTACTATATTATATTTGTTATTAGAAGTCTACAAACTTGAAAGAATTGGAGGACTATCTTTGTAATTGTGAGAGAAGTCAGAGGTTTGGTTAATAATAATGTATCAATGTCATTGTCTTTGTTTTGACAGCTGTAATATGGTAATATAAAACATTAGTAGTGTGGGAAACTGAGTGATGGAGACATGGGGAACTCCCTATACTCTCTTTGCAACTTTTTTGCAAATTTAAATTATACCAAAGTAAAAAGTTTATTTAAAAAACTGTGAGAGGGACGCCTGGGTGGCTCAGTGGTTTAGTGCCTGCCTACAGCTCAGGGCGTGATCCTAGAGTCCCAGGATCGAGTTCTGCATCAGGCTCCCTGCATGGAGCCTGCTTCTCCCTCTGCCTATGTCTCTGCCTCTCTCTGTGTGTCTCTCATGAATAAATAGATTTTAAAAAATCTTAAAAAAATAAAAACTTGTGAGAAAAAATAATTTTTAATTAGTGTTCTAAATCTAGCCAAACTATCAACTCTGAAGACAAAATCAATATATATTGAGATACTCATTCGGGCATTGAGCAGATATTGCTTGAGTGCCTACTAAACTGCCAGGTAATATTCTACTTGGGAATTCTGGTGGCCAGACATAAATCTTTGGCTTCATGAAGGTTATATTCTAGTATGGGAATCATAAAATAAGAATAAAAAATATGCAGCGTGATAGAAAGTAGTATGATCAAAGGCAAAGCCAGGTAGGAGGGATTGGAAATATTGGAGATTTACAGGTGTTGTAAGAAAGGTCAGGATCAATTTCACTGACTGAACATTTAATAAGGACCTGAGGAGACAAGGAGCTAAGTCCTGCAGATATCTGAGAAAAGAGAATCCCAGGCAACAGCAACAGCAAGTGCAAATGTCCTGAGACAGAAATGCATCTGCATTGTTCAAGAAGGAGTAGGAGGCCAGTTTGGCTTAAAGAAGAGTGAGAAAAGGAGGCATCCATGGTAAGAGATGAGGTCAGGAAGATAAGGGAGGAAGGTAATTCAGTTAGAATCTTGCATGTCTTTGTAAGGATTTTGGCTTTAACGTGTATTTTTTAATGTAAGATTCAAATACAATTTATAGAAGAAAAACTTGATAAATTCATCGAAGTTAAGAATTTCTGCCATTTGAAATACATGTTAAAAGAATGACAAGGTAAGTCATGGGTAGGGCGAATGTATTTGCAAATCAAATATCTGATGAGAGAGAGATTTGTACTCACAATACATAAAGAGTTTTAAAATCTTTTTTTTTTTTAATTTTTATTTATTTATGATAGTCACAGAGAGAGAGAGAGAGAGAGAGAGAGAGGCAGAGACACAGGCAGAGGGAGAAGCAGGCTCCATGTACCAGGAGCCTGACATGGGATTCGATCCCGGATCTCCAGGATCACGCCCTGGGCCAAAGGCAGGCGCCAAACCGCTGCGCCACCCAGGGATCCCAAGAGTTTTAAAATCTTGATAGTGAGCAAGACAAACTAACTCCCTCCAAATGGGCAAAAGTTTCAAAGAGACATTTTCCCAAAGAATATAAATAAATGATGAATAAGCACTTAAAAAGATAGATACTCACTATCATCATTCACCAAGGAAATGTGATACAATACCATTCTCTGTTTTAGATACCACTACATATCTATTAGAATGTCTGCAATTAAAAAGACTAATGACACAAAGTGTTGATGAAGACTTGGAGCAACTGGGATTCTAATATGTCACTGTGGGAATTTGAAGTGTGACAACCACTTTGGAAGATAGTTTGGCAGTTATTTGAAAGACTAAATATATACATTACACTGTGACACAGTCACTTCAGTCTTAGCTCTTACCCAGAGAACTGAGAGCATATGTCCATGCGCAGACTTGTACTCTTCATTGCTGTTTATTTGAGTGCCAAAAATGAAGCATTTCAAATGACCATAAAGAGGGGGAATTTATCCATACAATGGAATATTAATCAGTAATAAAAGAATGAGCTATTGGTATGGGCAAAAATGTGGATGAATGTTAAAATAACCATGCCTAATAAAAGAAGTTCAAAGTGTCCTCATGCCTTGAAACCTAATGGAATTTGCCTTACTGTGTTTGAGATGTGTTGGAACCATGATTCCTTTGTTCCTTCTAATGCCTCCAATTTGGAATTGGGAATGTAAGTCCTCTATCTGTCCCACCATTGTATTTTGGAAGCAGATAACTTCTCATCTTTCATAGGTCCACTGATAAGAAAAGAATTTTACACCCTAAAGAACCAAAACCCAGAGTCTCGCCGTATCTGAGTTAGATGATTTAGAAGGTGAGATTCGGGACTTTTTGAACTGGTGATAGTGATTATTTAGATGAGATTTAGGGCTTAAGTTCATGCTAGAATGGGTTAAGACTTTTGAGAAAGTTGTAAAGGAGAGCATGTGTTTTGTATTTGAGAAGGATATGAATTCTGAGTGACTAAATGATGGACTATTGTTGGTTGAATTGTGATTTCAAAAAGATAGATAGAAGTCCTCACCCGAGTATTGGTGAATGTGACCTTATTTGGAAATAGAGTCTTTGCTGGAATATCCAATGACCCATACCCTTACAAGGAGAGAGAGATTTGGGGACAAGCAGAGATAGAAGATACAGGGAAGAAAACCATGTGAAGGCAGAGGCAGATACTAGAGGTAGGCTGCCAAAAGCCAAGCAACGTCAAGGATTCCAGCATCAGAAGCTAGAAGAGGCAAAGAGGGAATCATGTTTAGACTGCAGAAGGAGCATGGCCTTGTTGACACTTCTGATTTCAGACTTCTAGTCCTAGACCTGTTAGAGAATAAATTTCTTTTTTTTTTTTTTTTTAAGACACTTGGCCAGTAGTCATTTGTTATGGCAGTCCTAGGAAACTAACACAATGTAAGATTCCATTCGTAAAAAGTTCTAGAAAATACAAACTTATCTTCAGTGACAGAATTTAGATTAGTAATTGAATGGAAATATGAGTGAGGAGGGGCAGGGGGAAGTAGGCTAGGGATGGAAGGGGGTAGGAAAGGTTTACAAAGTGATCTAAGGAAACTTGTGGAAATGAGGGGTGTGTGTATTATCTTGACACAGTGATGGTTTCATGTGTGTATGAATATATCAAAATTTAGCAAAGTGTACCATGTAAATACATGTGCAGTTAATTGTATGTCAGTTACACTTTGATTAAAATGGTAAAAAAAAAAAAACTCATTTCTGGAGACTAGGATTAGGTTTGGAATGGAATTGAGTGAGGGCTGCTGAAACAATAACACAGAATCTATTTTCCTTCTTTTATCAATGTTTCAGTTTCTTTCCCCAAGAAAAAGAAAGAAAACATTGCACTTTGTTAAGTTCTTAGAAATTAGCTCTAAAGTGGATTTAAGTGAGTCCACGTTAATCTCCCTTGGGCACTTTTGCCTTTGTCCACTTAGGACAACTTTATCCTAATGTTTTGCTTTGGTTGTGTTCTATTCTCCCTTTTATCAAGCCCAGTAATTGGAAGTCTGCTTGAAATTGCATTTGTATTATTTGCCTCATTTTCTGTGAGAGACATTTTCCAATGCACTCTTAAATGTTTTTAGGTGTAATTCTGTTGGTAGAAACTTTGTTGTAACAAGTGTCTACTTGTGCCAACTATTTTACTCTGCTGTGGGGCAGATGAAACTAACTAGCTTTCTATTTTTCTTTTTTAAGTTTTGATTGATTGATTGATTGATTTATGAGAGAGAACACACCCACATGCCAGTTGGGGGGAGGGGCAGAGGCAGAGAATCTGGAGCAGATTCCACTCTGAGCGTAGAGCCTGATGAGGGGCTTGATCTAACAATGGTGAGATCATGACCTGAACTCAAACCAAGAATCAGATGTTTAACTAACTGCACCACCCACGCACCCCTAAGTAGCTTTCTATTAAGGCAAGGTAAGAGCTGGGAATAAACCTCTAAAAAACACATTTTCTTGACCCGGTTTGGTCGTGCTGGGTCACTTATATGCACTAATGGTCTTTGCAAAAGATCTTGTGTGATTTGATGATGTGTGATTGGTGAAAAGGAGGCAACAAAAGGGATTTAAAGCTTCGTTGTATTTTGCATTGTTGAACAGTTTCCCTTTATAACCTTTAATGACAAAAGTCTTTGGTTCTCTGATTTCCTGGCTATTCATTTACAGTTTCTTTTTGTACGCCTCTTTTATTATTCTTTTACTTTCTTTTAATAGTACCTCTGTACCTTTTTCCTTTGGATGACATCATATAAATGATTGAATTAATGGCTTCAAGCATAGACTTACTAGGCCCTGTTCTACTGAGCCTTACACTTGTACACAAGAGTTGCCTAAAAGGTCTTTCCGTTTGCATGTCCCACCTCCATGTAGTGAGACTCACTCATCCTTCCAGTATCCACTCTGTAAATCTGAGCATTGTAGCAGTTTCTGCTCCTCTCTCCCTTCACTGGCAATACTTTATGGTCTTTTACTTTGAGTATCTCTTACTTCTTTCCTTTCCAAACCTACCATGTCTACTGCATTTCAATCACACATTACAATTCAATCGCTAGGTTGTAGACTGCTACCTATAATCTTATTGCCTTCTAGCAACTTCCATAGAAATATCTTTTCAAAATAGACATAGGATCTGTTGAAACCTTTCAATGTCCTCCACAATGTTCCCGAAAATTTCAAAGTTCTCAGCTTAACCCATATAATAAAGCCCCAGTCACACTTCTAGCCATATTTCTGATGTTTGCTATACAGTTTTGAAAATACCGTATTACCATTTTATCAAGTTAAGGTATTTCTCTTCTTTTACTAGATATTTTTTTTGGTTTATATATTGAGTTACCATAAAATGTATTGAATTTTATTGAATGGTGTTCCTTTGTCATTGATGAGATCCTATTATTTTCTGCCTAATCTGTTGTGATAGTCAATTAATTGGACTTTTAAAAAATTGAACCAGCTTTGCATTCCTGTGTAAAAAAATTTTTTTTTTGTGGTGTATTATGTTTTAAATAATCAGCTTTTGGCTTACCTATATGTTATTTATGATTTGTGTATGTATTCATGAGTGAGATTAGTGTATGATTTTCTTTTCTCATATTGTACTTATCTGGTTGTGGTATCTAGTTCTATTTAGCCTCATAATCATTTTCAGAAGCTGGGAATCTTTTTCTTTTTTCATAAAACTCTTTGGTAAGCTTTGTAAATTAGAATGATCTATTTATTGAAAGTTTGGTGGGAATAACCTGTTGGACTAGTTGGTCTGGAGTATTCTTTGTAGACATAGACATGTTTCAAACTTCTTATTCACATTATTTTATGTTTAATGGAAATAGAAGGACTATTTATTCTTGATTCAGGTTTTAGAAGTTATATGTATTTTTGTATTTTGACATCTCATCTGTATTTCATGTTTCTTTGGTCTATTAATAGAATCCCCTTACATTGAAATTTTTGCTTTATCTGGAATTAACCCTTTTTAAAATTTCAAATATGTTCCTTTGTGACTTCTGTTTTTTTCTTGGTAACTTTACCAGAGCTTTGTCTGTTTTACCAGTCTTTTTAAAGTACTAACATCTACTTTTTTAAAACTTCTCTGTTGGATCATCGTTTTATATTTCATTAATATGTTAACTTTGCTTTTATCTTTATTATATTGCTCCATATGCTCTGGATTTATTCTTATTCTTTTCCTTATGTCTCAGTTTCAGTTCTTGGCTTTGTGAGCTTAATATGTTCATTTTTTTCTTTATAATTTACATACCTGGGTTTATATATTTTTTTAAATAAATTTATTTTTTATTGGTGTTCAATTTACCAACATACAGAATAACATCCAGTGCTCATCCCATCAAGTGCCCCCCTCAGTGCCCGTCACTCATTCCCCTCCACCCCCGCCCTCCTCCCCTTCCACCACCCCTAGTTCGTTTATATTTGTATCTTATTGTGTGATTTCTACTTGTCTAACTTCCTGTCCAGTCCTATTTTTCTCCTTTCATACTTTCTTTAGGATTGATTGTTTTTTATCATTCTACTTATTTTTCTTCTTCAGATTTGCAATTTATATATTATATTTTTATGCTTTAATGATTTACACAGAAACCACAATCTATCAACTTAAAAAGCTTAACCTTATGAAGTAATGTTAGGAATAAAACAGGGGACATGATTTGTAGGTTTATATGTAATAAGAAAAAAATGGTAACAACTTTGTGGCAATAAATTAGTAACAGAATAAAATGGAAAACATTCTAGAAAAATATAATTTATCAAAACTTAGTTAAAAATAATCCACATATATTTACATACATTAAAGAATTGAATAGCAGTTAAAATTTACATATCAAAATATCAGCAGGTTCAGATGTCTTTCTAAAAGCAGTAACTCTGTCATACACCTGTTATCTTAAGATTAAATATAGCAAAAAATTTCCCAACATTTTATTACATTAGTTTAATCTTTTTTTTCATTAGTATAATCTTAATATATAAAATTAGATGCATATAGTTAAAGAAAATAAAATTGTGGAGTCATTTTAAATATCTTTAAAAAGTAAGTACACACTCAAAGAAGCAATGTGTAAGTAACTTAATATGACCAAGTTGGATTTAACTCCGGAATACAAGAAAGAGATTAAAGCAAAAAATATATATATAAAAAATTACAATATTTTCAGGAAAAAAACTTAGAAAATTAACAGCAATTCATGAGGAAAAATTCACAGTGTATTAGGATTAGAAAATAATTTTTTCATCCACCAATAATCTAGGTCTACAGAGATAATGAAGGCAAATACTAACATTTCCTTTAAAATGATGAACCAGGTTATTATTTCTGTTAGCATTCCTTCTTTGTTATATTTTATTAAAGTTTGTAGCCACTAATCCTTTTGTTGATTTTTTCCTGCTAGTTTTTTGAGGAGAGTAGACTGAATTTGTCCTTTAATATAATTTCCTCAAGAAAGACCCATGTGAATAATATTTCCCTTCTCTTGAGAGTTAAAAATATTTGGAAGTATTTGTACTGGGTAGACACAGCTTGGATAGATTACTGATCCTTGGGTCATGCTATTCTCTCATTTTCTTCACGCTGCACCATACAGGTGATGTGCTGCTGTTCTTTGGTGTTGCTGCTGCGGAGGAGACAGTGTGGGTGCCGAAGTGATTTTCTTTTATTTACAGATGGCTTCTTTTTATTTTATTTTTTTTTCCCTTTTTGGCCTGGATGCCAAAGGGATTCTCTCTTTATCTTTGAAGTCTAAGAATTTTCATATTCTCTTTCTTGTTTTTTACCATTTGGGTTCAATTATTTTCTGTACACAGAATGCCCTATTCATAGGATTATCATCTTTTCTCTTTTTCATCATCACCTTCCTGAATTGTATTTTAAATATTTTGTTTTATTTAATGTCTTTTTTGAAGACCTCAGGTATCTGCATTTTCCTTTGCTTATTATTTCTATATCTCTCTAATGTTTAAAATCTATTTATTTTGTTCTCTTTTTTCCTCAATCTCATTTGTGTCTTCTCTTCCTTACTGAGCTTTCCTTGATGTATTCCTTATTTAGTCTTCATTTCTGATGTGATTTGGTCCATTCTGTTTCAATTCTGAGTTCTGCTAGTTCCTATTTTATATCATGCACTTGTCAGGCCATCATCTCCTATTGTCTGGCACTACCTTTCCTTTTTTTTTTTGTTTAAGATTTTATTTATTATTTATTCATGAGACACACATACACACACACACACAGAAAGAGAGAGAGGCAGAGACATAGGCAGAGAGAGAAGCAGGCTCCATGTGGGGAGCCCGATGTGGGACTCGATCCTGGGACTCTAGAATCACGCCCCAGTGCCAAAGGCAGGCACTAAACCACTGAGCCACCGAGGTGTTCCTACCTTTCCTTTTGTTTATGTATTTCTCCTCTAAAGATGAGATGACTTCAATTTTTGAATATTAATGTTGAGATATTGGTTCTCATAGCTTTACATTTAAATATGTTTGTTTTGGAAGAGCTCTATATTTACAGAAAAGTTGCAAAGATGGTACAGAGTTATCTGCTCTGTACCCAGTTTCCTCTATTGGTAGAATCTTGCTTTACTAGGGTATATGTGTCAAAACTAATGAACAAATATGGGTGCCTTATTATTATATAAATTTCATACTTTATTCGGATTCATTGGTTTTCCTAATATCTTTTTTTTTCTGTTCCAGAATCCTGTCCAGGATATCATTACATTTAGTCATCATGTCTATTTAAGCTCCTTGGGATTGACAGTTTCTCATTATTATGGTTAGTTTTTTTTCCCCCATTGAAGTATAATAACCATAAAGTTTATATTATTTACAGGTTTACAATATAATGATGCAACATTTCTATATGTTACTCAGTGCTCATCATGATAAGTGTACTCTTTATCCGCTATACCTATTTCCCCTATCCTCACCACCCACCTCCCTTCTGGCAACCCAGTTTCTTCTCTGTCTTTAACAGTCTGTTTATTTATTTGTCTCTTTTTTTCTTTGTTTTGTTTTTTAAATTCCACATGAGTAGAATCACATTGTGTTTGTCTTTCTCTGCTGACTTGTTTCACTCAGCATTATACCTTCTAGGTCCATCCATGTTATTACAAATGGCAGGACTTCCTTCTTTTATATGGCTGAGTAATATTCCATTGTGTGTGTACGTATACACCTACCACATCTTCTTTATCCATTCATCTATGGAGGGACACTTGGGCTGCTTTCATATTTTGGCTTTGGTAAATAATACTGCAATAAATATGGGAATGCATGTGTCTTTTGAAATTAGTGCTTTTGTTTTCTTTAGGTAAATAGCCAGTAGTGGAATTATTAGATTATAGGGTAATTTATATTTTTAATTTTGTGAGGACCCTCCATACTGTTTTCCACAGCGGCTGTACCAGTTTGCAATCCCACCAACAGTACACGAAGATTCCTTTTTCTCCACATCCTCACCAACACTTTGCTGTTTCTTGTGTCTCTAATTTTAGCTTTTTTGACATTATGGTTTTGATTTGCATTTCCCTGTGGTGAGTGATATTGAATATCTCTTTATGTGTCCTTTGGCCATCTGTATGTCTTTTTCAGAGAAATGTCTTTTCATGTCTTTTGTCCATTATGTAATTGGATTTTTCTTTGTAGTCGTATAAGATATTTAAATATATTTTGAATACAACTCTTTATCAGATATGTTATTTGCAAATATATTTTCCCATTGAATAGTTTGTATTTTAGTTTTGTTGGTTGTTTCCTTTTCTGTGAAGAAGCTTTTTATTTTTATGTAGCCCAGTAATTTATTTTTGCTTTTGTTTTCCTTGCCTCAGATATATCTAGATATATATTGGTATGGCCAGTGTCAGAGAAATTATTGCTTAGGCTCTCTTCTAGCATTTTATGTTTTCAGGCCTCATAGTTCCTTAGTCTATCTTGAGTTTATTTTTGTGTATGATGTAAAAAACAAAACAATAGGTCTAGTTTTGTTCTTTTGCATGTAGCTGTTCAGTTTTCCCAGCACTATTTATTGAAGAGACTGTTGTTGTTTTTTTTCCATTGCATATTCTTTCCCGCTTTGTTGAAGATTAATTTTGCTCTTTCCAAATTTTTTCTTTGGCTGATTTCTAATTTTCTAGTATTGTGTTTCGAAGAGATGCATGGTATGACTTCAGTCTTTCTGAATTTTTTGAGATTTGTTTTTTTTTGGCCTAATATATGATCTATTCTAGAGGATTTTCCATGTGCACTTGAAAAGAATGTCTTTTCCTCTCCTTTAGGATAGAATGTTCTGAATATATCTGTTAGGTCCATCTGGTTCAATGTGCTTTCAAAGCCATTGCTTCCTTGTTGATTGTCTGTTTCAGTGACTTATCCATTGATGTAAGCGAGGTATTGAAGTACCCTACTATTATTGTATTACTCTTAATTACTTCCTTTATGTTTTTTAATAGTTGCCTTATGTATTTGGGTGCCCCCATGTTGTGTACATAAATATTTACATTGTCGTATCTTCCTGTTAGATTGTTCCATTTATGATTCTATAATGTCCTTCATTGTCTTTTGTTACACTCTTTGTTTTAAAGTCTATTAACTTTCTTTTCCTGTCCATTTGCATGATAAATGCTTCTCTGTCTCTTTACTTTCAATCTGCATTTCAATCTGCAGGTGTGTTTAGGTCTGAAATAAGTCTCTTGTAGGCAGCATAAGGACAGGGACGTGGGTTTTTTTTTTTTTTTTTTATCCATTCCATTCCATCAGTCCATGTCTTCTGATTAAAATGTTTAGTCCATTTTCATTCAAAGTAATTATTGGTAGGTATGTATTTATTGCCATTTTGTTACTTGTTTTATGGTTGTGTTTGTAGCTCTTTTCAGTTCTTTTTTTTCCTAGCTCTCTTCTTTCACAATTAGTCGGGTTTCTTTAGCGATATACTGAGATTCCATTCTCTTTAATTTTTGCATATCTATTACTGACTTTTGATTTTTGGTTACCGTTATATGGTTGTATATAATCTCTGTATAGAGAAGTCTATCTTAAGTTTTTTTTTTAAGCTTTTATTTATTTATTCATGAGAGACACAGAGAGAGGCAGAGACATAGACAGAGGGAGAAGCAGGCTCCTGGAAGGGAGCCTGACGTGGGACTCGATCCTGAGACTCCAGGATCAAGCCCTGGGCTGAGGCAGGCACTGAAGGCAGGCACTAAACCACTGAGCCACCCAGGTGTTCCAATCTTAAGTTGATGGTTGCTTAAGTTTGAACCCATTCTTTGCTCTTCTTTCCCTCATGTTTTAGGTATATGGGTCAGACTTCCTTTTATTCTGTGAATCCCTTTACTGACTTTTGCAGATATTTTTACTGCTTTTGTGCTTCCTATTTTTTTCTTACTCTTACTATGGTCTTTCCTTTCTCCTCAGTCTTCTTTCACACTTCTTGTAGGGCTGGTTCCCACTTTCACATTTCTTCTAGGGCACGTTTAGTGATCATAAATTCTTTTAGCTTTTGTTTGACTGGGAAACTATCTCTCCCTCTATTCTTAAAGGTAGGTTTACTTGATAGAATATTCTTGGTTGCAAGTTTTCTCTTTCAGCTCTTTGAATGTATCATGCCATTATCTGTTGGCCTGCAAAGTTTCTGCTGACAAATCAGCTGATAGCCTTATGGGGTTTCCTTTTATGTAACTGTTTTCTTTTCTCTTACTGCTTTGAAAAAAAAGAAAACTTTCCTAATCACTGATTTTTGCCATTTTGATTATTATGTGTCTTGGGGTTGACCTCCTTAAGTTAATTTTTGTCAGGCATTCTCTGTGCCTCCTGGATCTGGATTTCTATTTTCCATCCCCAGATTAGAGAGGTTTTCAGCTATTATTTCTTCAAATAAATTTTCTGCCCTATTTTCTCTCTCTTCTTCTGGGGTCCCTATAATGTGAATGTTATTAGGCTTGATGGTGTTGCTGAGTCCATGAGTCTATTTTTGTTTTCTACTAATTTTTTCTCTCTCTTTAGCTTTATTTCTTTCCATTACACTCTCCTTCTTGTGACTAATTTGTTTTTTGCTCCCTCTAGTCTACTTTCTATCTAGTATATTTTTAATTTCAGTAATTGAGTTTTTTTTAATCTCTCATTGGTTCTTTCTAATATTTTCTCTTTGTGTCTCACTGAGGTCCTCTACGTTTTTCTCAAGTCCTATGGATATCTTTATAACCATTATTTAAAATTCTTTATCAGTCATAATACTTATCTCCATTTCTTTTAGCTCTCTGCCTCTGGTTTTATTCTGTTCTTTCATTTGAGATCTATTCTTCTCTTTCCTCATTTTTTATTTCTCTGTGTCTGTATGTGTTAGAAAAGTCAGCTATGTCTCCTGCTCTTGGAAGTACTGGCATCATGAAGAACATTTCCTGTAATTCCCTGCAGTGATATGTACTCTGTCACTAGAACCTGGGTGCTTGGGGTGTCTTCTATGTATAGTGTGTGCACCCTAGTGTTGTGGCTGAGCCACTTTTGCTTTTAGCCTTGTCATCTACAATGGCTTTTCTTTATCTGCTGTAGGTAGACTTTGGTCCATCTGGTCAAATGTCAACCTCTAGCCCATTTCAGGAGCTGCAGTCAGGCTGGTTTGTATGAGTATCTCCCCCTTTCACCAGGCCAGGGCTTGCACACTGCCAGGCTTGTAGCATCACTTTGGATGGGTTCTGGCTAAGTGCATATTGGAGAGGGAAGTCCATAGGAGAGCACCAGTGCAGGGCACACTGTGCCAACAAGGTGTGTGGGTCTGCTATGGCAGGAGACCTGCAAACAAGGCCTGGCTGGAGAAGCCAGATCCACAGAAATGTGTGTGGCAGGGCGTGCTGTTGACAAGTTAGGTAGAGAGTGTCCATGCTGCACTGGCATATGCATTTGTCCATATATGGATGGAAATGGTATCTGCTGGGTCTTTTGTTCTTGGAGAAGTCTCCCAATAATCCCTGCCCCTCCAGCACATGCTTTGAGATTAATAAACAAATCTTCCTTCTGTATATCCAGCTGTTTTTCAAACTGCTGCTTCTATGCTATATCTCCATAGGGCTCCTGGTTGTGCTGCACCTTTAAGGGAAGGGACTCAGTTCCCTATTGCCCTCCTGGCTCTTCCAGAGCCTAAGTTCACTGATTTTTACAGTCCCATGTGTCAAGCCCTGCTGATGTAAGAACTCATGAAATTTTCCCCCTCTAGTTTTCTAAACCAAATATAATGGGGATTTGTCTTCCCTGTGTGAGTTCTTTTGCCTGAGGTGCCTGGTGTGAGGGTCTGTTTCCTTCCTCTCTCATTGCCTTTGTTGTCCTTTGATCCTGGAGACAGTCTCATGAGTCCATTTGGTCCCACCTGTGTCTTTTCTCTTCCTACCCTCTTTGATGTGGACTTTTCTCTTCATTTAGCTGTGGAGAATCTGTTCTTCCATTCTTTGGTTTGTTTTCTGGGTTATTTACACTGATGTGGGTGTTATCTAGTTGTATCTGTGGGATGAGGTGAGCACAGGATCTTCTTACTCTGTCGTCTTCTCCAGAAGTCTCCAACAAAGAATTGTTACTTATACTAAAAATTTGTAGAGAACTTCTACAAGTAAAAAAAAAAAAAAAAAAAAAAAAGGGTAGCAGGAGCTTCACAAAAGAGGATAGTCAAATGCCAGTAGACATATAAAAATATCATTTACTTCATAGGCCATTAAGAAAATGAAAAGCAAAACTAGAGTGAGATATCACTGCACAACTAAATTCGCTTAAATAAAGACAGAAAATACTAAGTATTTGCTCATATATGGAGCAATTGGAAATGTCATATGGTGTGGTGGGAAATAAACCAGTACAATTGGTGTGTGAAATTGGCAGTGTGTACTAATACTAAAACATCCATTACTCTGATCCTATAATTATACTTGTAGGTATATGCTTAACAGAAAAGTAAGTACAGATTTTCACCCAATGGCATGAATTTTCATAGCAATACTTTTGGTAAAAAACAAGAAATGTGGGAACTACTCAAATGTCTTTTAAGCACAGAATGGTTGACCAAATTGTGGTAAGAAATAAATTGTGATAAATTGTGGAGTGCTATACAGCAATGAGATTGAACCATTTACAACAATTACCAGAAGCTAGATAGCAAGTACTATATGATTCATTTATGAAGATACAAAGCCAGGTAAACCTAAAATATACTATTATGTTAGATGGTGGTTATCTGAGATGAAATGGGTCAGGGCAATGACAAGAAGGGAGCATACGCATGCCTCCTGGGATCGTGTAATATTTTTTGTCTTGATCTGCGTGCTACTTACATAAATTTGTTCAGTTTGTAAAAATTCATTGAGTTTATGCTTATGATTTGCATACTTTACTATATTATTATTATTATTATGTAAATATTAAAAAAACCCTCTTTATGGTAATCTATCTAATATCTATGTGATTCGAAGCAGGAAGTCTTTTCAACCTATCACATCTGTCGTATTACCAAAAGTCACAATACCCCTTGGGTACCTTTCTCCTTGGGCACCATGTTGGCTTATTCCAGCTCTTTGAGACAAAGAACAGAATACATTAGTGGTTTCTAAACTTGCCTGTATATCAGAAGACCTTGAGGGGATTTTAATAAAATCTAGATTTACATTCTTGGGTAGACCCGGGGAAGCTATAATTAAAAGTATTTTTTTTTTCAAGAAAACTTCATATACAGACAGATTTTGAGACCTAGATTAAACTACTCTAAGGAGTCCCAGGAGATTCATGAGGCATAATGTTAATTTATAAATACATGGGTCTAATTTTGACAAAGTTTTGACCTTGGTTATGTCATGCTTTTTTTGCTGATGGAATCCATATTAAATAGATCAAACTTAACTTGTTTTGCTAGCATCACCCTAATAAGTCAGATCCTTTTGTTAGAAAAAATTTCAAATTTATAATCAAGTTAAATTACATAATCTCTTCAAACCATGGTTCCTACATTTGTAATTGGAGGATAAGACCTATCTCATATAGTTGTTATAAGGATTAAATGGAGAAAACATTAAATCGCTTAGTGAAGATAGTGTATGGTACATAATAAATTTGCTGGATGAATTTAAAGAATCTCTATAAAAGTGGCTTTTCTCAGTCAAGTCAGAGCTCTTTCTTCAAATAAGGCTGTAATCTGAATACCAAAATGATGCAGCTGCCCACTGGCATTAGGCACATCTTTAAGCTGTTTATTCTAGTCATGGTACTATAGTAATGAATTTGCACTCATCAGCCACCATATCTTCATGTTCCTGTTCTGGATCATCACTACATGATGCCTGGCATTTTAGTGTTATCGGGAGATTCCAGAGTCCGTGGACATGAGCAAAGCCATTCTTTTCAAGTGCAAAATTAAATTTCTTCTTCATTCTCTCTTAGCATCATGATTTAACCAATGAGCCAACCAGCCACAGGGAATTAATTTAACAACAACTATGTAATTGATATGAAATGCTCCACTAATTTAGACAACCAATTTAGTCACATCTCCCTAATTTTTTCAATTAATCACTTCAGTACCCACCTTCCCTATTTATCACACAGCCACAAGTTGGAAACCCCAACTCTTCCTCTTGGGGTTTCCCCTTACCCTGAATTTGCCTAAGAACTTTAGAGTCTCACACAGCCACAAATTTTTTGCGCCAACCTGAAAAGATCTTAGGGTCTTCCAGTCTAAGGCCATGGCATCTGTTACTACATGGTGGGTGTGACTTCTGAGTTTAGTCTTGCTGTTGTGGAATTAGTATGGAGTCACTGATATTGTGACACCTATATAATCCAGAAGCCTGTAGAGTCTATTGTGTTCTTTGAAGATGGGTAATCATTTAGTGCTAAACTGTTCTCATGGTTCAGGGTAGTACTGAGACAAGATCACTTAAGTATTTTGGTCCCTTCACAGATCTAAAGCCACTGTCTTCTTTCCCTATATAAAAGTCAATTCTCTAAGTCCAGAATATCTGCTATTATTTCTGTTCTCCAGACTGTGGTTCTACTCACTCAGCCTTCTAAATAATAGAGTCTAATTTTTATGACTTTAGGAGTTCATCTTTATACTTTCTGTATTCATCTTCTAGTAGCTATGACACTCAAGGAGGGGAATTTGTCCTGCTGCTTCATCATACTTTATACTCTACGGCTTGCCTTCCATATGTCCATGTTCTCCTCCCAAACCTGTCTCTTCTCAAAATGGTAGATAGTGGAAATATTCTCTACCTTTCAGGTAAGCCACATTATTCACTTAGAGGATCTTTGTTCCCTACAAGATACATAGAATAGTATTCTCCATAATCAATACATTTATATCTGTGATTTCCAGCCTAAATTGTGCTGTCAAGGGGAGAATATTAACTTTACAGTTAGATTGAGTAGTGCTTGTTTTTTTTTTGTTTTGTTTTGTTTAAATTTTTATTTATTTACGATAGTCACACAGAGAGAGAGAGAGAGAGGCAGAGACACAGGCAGAGGGAGAAGCAGGCTCCATGCACCCGGAGCCCGATGTGGGATTCGATCCCGGGTCTCCAGGATCGCGCCCTGAGCCAAAGGCAGGCGCCAAACCGCTGCGCCACCCAGGGATCCCGAGTAGTGCTTGGTTTTAACCAGTGGTTCCCAAACAGTAGTCCTCAAACCACTATCACTGGTATTACCTTTAGCACTACATTGGTATTAACTTTCTGGAAATGTAAACTCTTAGACTTCATCCAAGATTATAAACTGAGTTAGAAACTGGGGACAAATAGCAGCAATCTATATCAATCAGTTGGCTGGGAGATTGTGATCAAGGATAGAGTTTGGGTGTTGGGGAAGATCATCAAAAAGACATGACTGCTGGTTGACTTGAGAGTGAGACCTGGGCACTAGGAGGATCCTCACACCCCTCTTCCTCTTCTTGGAATATGAGTTCTACTTGCATTTCCTGTTCCCAGAAGTTGCCCCAAGGATATAGCTTTGAGATAGTAATGTGGAGTTAAGAACACCTACATGGTATACATGACTAAATGTAGTTAAGGCCTCTATATAAACTTTTAATGTTTGGTGGGTAGATACAAGCATCTACTCATCTTGTTGACACCCAAGATAACCTTGTATGTAAGTTCCATTTGCTTTCGAAAAGTGTCACCTACTAACCTCTAGTGGTCTGCCTCTTTCTTTGGTTTCTCCCAGTCTTCTGCATCCAGAGACAGTTTCAGATTAAACCCTAGAAGCTCCTCTGCAGTTTGCAAACCAACACTGGGAACTGCTGGTCTAGACAAAAACAAACTTTATAAATGTTTTTCAGATGGGAAGTGAAGAGCTAACTTCTATGTTCTTGCTAATGTCTTCTGAGTGTCAGCAGTTCTTCCAACATGAACACACACATACATCTCCTCTAGAATAAATAACAGTTGGTAGAAAATGTGTAGTACAAACAGGCTTTGCTTCGAGTTTAAGAAAAATCTGTTCCTTTTGGTGGTCCTGAAATGTAGGCTCAGTGTTCTATATCTGGGATACAGGAGGAAGTGCTGAAGAAACCCATAGAACTCACTATGTTGTTGTTTAGCTTCCTGGTGCCTTAGGCTGGCTGCCTTCTTTGTAGGTTTCAGCATCTTCCTCTGCTTGTTTGTAGTGTTACGTCTGTAGTGTTTTTGTTGCAAGAGGACAGAAGTTGGAGGAATGGAGCTACTACCTCTTGGCAGAACTAGAAATTGTGTGAAGCTCTGGATGGTCAAGTCATCATGACCCTGTTGGAATGTTTCCCATCTTTTTCAATCTAGATATATTTTTGTTAATGGGATTAGGAATGGATATTTTGATCTATGCTGAGATAATTTGAGTTCGGATACATTATATAATATTACTGGGCAATAGGAATGATGAATTTTTAAGAACTTTGCTACTTGTACTCCATGATCTATTGTCAAAGAATATATTCCACCTGGGAAAATGTATCTTAAGAACAGAACAAAGAAAAACCCAAAGAAATAGTGACAGTAGCTGATTTTACTTCATCTAGGTGACAAACTCATGGCAAGGTTACACATCTTATATATGTACCTATCCATCTAACTCAGAAATAGAATTTCAAGATTCAGAAAAAGTTGGGAAGTACATTCTGTAGTGCGGTGTGCTTTTGCCACTCTCATTATTCTCAGAAATGAGAAAGAGCCTGAGGAGCACTTTTATACTTTTAGGTCTTACTTTCCACTTGAGCTGCATGGTTGGCATGAATTCAATCAGGAATAGATTTACCTGCAACAGATAAGAGCTAAAAAGGAGCCTGTGTCAGAACTCAATTAGAATGTTATAGTTTCATCATATAAATTACAGAAGATACACTTTCATTAAATTTTTTCAAAAATTATTTGAGAATGTAAATGCATATTCATTTTTATGATACTGGAGCCCAAATCTCATATCACTCATCAACCACTTTGTTTATTTTATTTCTTATTTTTTTTATTTCTTATTTTTTGTTTATTTCTTATTTTTTTTTTAAAGATTTTATTTATTTATTCATGAGAGACACACAGAGAGAGAGAGAGGCAGAGACACAGGCAGAGGGAGAAGCAGGCTCCATGCAGGGAGCCCAACGTGGGACTCGATCCCGGGTCTCCAGGATCAGGCCCTGGGCTGAAGGTGGCGCTAAACCACTGAACCACCTGGGCTGCCCTCTTGTTTATTTCTTAAACACTCATTTACTCTTCTATTACTTATGTGATTTAAATTAACCAAGCTGGTTGTGGGATTATATTGTGGATTCTATTATAACTAATGTACTTAATCTTAATCATTAGTACAACAAATTATGTGAACTCTGTGGTTTACTACTTTCTAGGCCTTTTGCATGATGTAGCATATGTTTTTTTTAATCTACTTGCATAGATATCTACAATAAAATGTTTCTAAAATGCTATATATACCCTGTGTAATTAAGATTTCTTTCTTTCTCTTTGATGTCAATATGCTAATTCTCTAGAATCTTTCTCTGTGTATCTGTAGCAATTTGAGGGCACTATGAGCTCTCTAGAAAATTAAAATTTGGCATGCATTTTTTGATATTAAACTTAAAAAAATCCATTGTGCAAGTTTTTGTTTTGCAGGAGTGTTTTAAAACACAGTTTTGTCTAATTTTAGGTTTCATGAATATAGTATCTCAAGGTATAATTAACAATCACTTGTTTGGGGAGCCCCAGAGCATCGGGGTTGCGGACCACCAGGAGTCCACCATGTTCCCGCCTCGCTGCGTCTCAGGAGAAAAAAATGGAAGGCCTGCCTGATGCTGCTGCTTTTGCAACTAGACTTAAAAACACTCTCATCCAATATCATGGCATCAGAGATGATAAGTGGTGAGTTGCCAAGAAAATGAAAGATACAACAATTTGGAGAAAACCTTCAGAAGAATTTAATGGATACCTTTTCAAAGCCCAGGGTGTTACAGATGACATTGTGAATAGTGTCATAGACCATATGCACCCGAGTCCCTGTCGCTTGGATTGGGACAGCTTAATGACTTCAATGGATATTTTGGAACACTTTGAAGAGAATTGCTGTGTGATGCGTTACATTACTGCTGGTCAGTTTAGGAATATAATTTCCCCACAAGAGTTTGTGGGTTTCTCCTACACCATGGGCTACAAAGACGTAGGCTTTTGTCCTGTGGGCTAAGTGTTGGCTGGAGTGAAAAGAGACCAGGTTTATTCATGGATTTAACCATCCCTGTGGCTGGTTCTGTGTTCCACGTAAAGACAATCGCCAGCAGAGTCTCTTGATGGGCCATATTCAGATGGATCTCTGTGGGATGATCCTGCAGTCTGCGGCTGACACAGCCATGGCAAGCACTTTAATCAGCTTCTATGCTCATTTAGGAAAAGCCCTACAGAAGGTATTACATGTCGAAACTCGTAGGACAGCCGTTCCCCCAAATCAACTTTCTCTCTCAGCCGCATAGCCTGTGAAAATCATCCTTTCCTCTCTTCTTAGCTGTAGAAAAACATGAAATGATTTGTTGGTTTATTTTATTCCTAAAGTAAAAAGTTATTTAAGAGAGGCATCTCCTTTTTCTAAGACAGTTGTTTGCACATTGTTTGGTACAGTGGCGTGTCTTGTTTGACCTAAACTCTTACGAAACTGAACATTGCCTCAATGTGAATATGAAAGCACAAGTTTTATACTGTTAAAGTCATCTGTTATGGAGCTTTATGAACCTTTTAAAAGTTTTAACTATTTTTGGAAATTAAATATCAGTGCTTTACTTTTGGTATGCTCTATGAGTTGGCCAATATCTGGACTAAAGAGAAGAGCTCTTTATATTTTATAAAAGGTGAACTTCATTGTCAGTTGACTTGTACTACTTCAAATATTGAAAAAGTCAGAAATAGAAGAATAGAGATAGTATAGGTGTAATTCAGATACAGTTGTTTTGATACCTAGATAACATTATTTTCTGGATAGCTTTAAAAGTGTATTTGTATCTTTCTGAGTGTTTATTTTGGAAGTCTTCCAAAGTGTTTATGCATGGATGAGACAGAGAACTGCCAAGTATGTGCTGGAGCCACCAACCCAATGGGTTGTATAAAGTGCTTGGTGATGTCCTATATTCACCAAAGCAAATTTTCCAGAAATCAAAATATTTTTTGAGTGTTTTCTTCAGGTTTCAGTTTTTTTTTTAAGACAAGCCCTCGAGAAATAGCTTTTAATTCTGAGAAGTATCCAATATTCTGTAGGAAAATAATCAGATTTTTAGTCTTTCTCATTTCATCCATGTTCACGTTTCAGTTTTAAAGTATCGCTCCCCTCAAAATGTTGCTGACTGCATCATACACATTCACTAGTGTGACATGACTCAGTCTGGAACTTTAACACATGCGTTCATACATTTGTCCACTTGCCTGGATGAGTCATTTTATAAAACTGGCTTGGACTTTAATAGACCCCGTGACTCCATGGCTGCCTTAAATGAGCGTTCCCAAATGATCTGAACCTTCCACATGATTCTGTTGCTTTTGAATAAACCACCTGGTTGAGTTCCAAAACGAGACCTTGAGGCAACTTGCTGTATCCGTGTGGGTGTATTTATGCTTGTGTTCGGGCCTACATCTTGCAATCTGTCTTCATGTTCAGTTATACTGTCTAGGGTGGCGAAATGCCACCAGATGTCCAATTATGGAGCCTAGACTGGGTAAGGGATTTGTTACAAGATGGCCTGAGCTGGGTACCCCTAATGTGAATAAACTGTCTAATGTACAACAAAACAAAACAAAACAAAAACACAACAATCACTTGTTAAATGTTGTTAAAACATTTTTTTGTGTGTTATACTGTAGAACTCTATCTTTCCAGTAATGGTGAGTGATAATAATCATGGTGCATTGCCATGGAATGCTCACCCAAGGCATGGTGTGCCAAGTTTTTATTGGGGATCAATCTTGTAGGCAAGGCTACCTACCTGCCTGCCTGAGCTTAGTGTCCAGCGCCACTAAGGGATCAAACTGGTATTCCATAGTTCAAGGTCCACACATAAGTAGAATTGTTAGTGGCCCACATTTAGTTAGTGGCCCACGTAAACAAAGATACTCTTATCAGGCAGGATATTCCAAGGGAAAAGGGGTTACCTTCCAGGGGCTTGGCAAAGGGCAAAGCTTTCTTTGGAATATTAGAGTTTAGACAACCCAGATTTTGCAGAATTAATCTTTTATTATACAGTTACACTTATATGTTGAAAATCAAATACTTTAATGACTGTAACAAATCCTTTTGCAAGTCATATAGTTTCCATTTATTTTCTTTTAAATAATTGTGAGCTGATAGATCATTAAACTATTTTGCATGATGGCCAGGTAACAAATCTTTTTGCAAGTCATGTGATTTCTAATTATTTTCTTTTAAATAATTTAAATTCTTATAAGCACATAAATCATTAAAACTTTGTAAAATCACTATGTGGTTTCCAGTATAAAACTCTTTCTATTCAGCTTAATTTTTATGTATGTGAGATTTTATGTGTCTATTTATGGAACATGATTATCAGAATAGAACTGGTCTTGAAAGTGTGTTATCTAACATTGGATGACACCAAATGGATACATGGACTAATTTTTAAAGTCTCATTCATCTCTTCAAAAGTGCATGTCCAATATTATATAATTAATATTTATTAAAAAGTTTATTATAATCATATAGTAGTATAGTTATAATTATAATTTGAGTATTTTTAACCCTTATTACAGCCATAGAAGATAACAAAGTAAATTCCAGTCACAAATAAGCATGATAGAATTGTTTATAAAATATTTTCAGATTTAAAGTTATAATGGGTAAATTTTGTGTTGGGAGTGGAATGAAAATATGAATTCAAGGAAGAAAATGAATATTTAAAATTTCTGTTGTAAGAGTTTGTGTAGTTTTTAGATGGATGACAGTATCATATTATGACACTATTTAGATTAAATTAGATACATTTAAAAGAGGTATATAACACTTTTATTTTTAAACATATATAATTATAATATGCCATAAATTTGGAAGATACTTCATAAGTCTCAGATTTCTACCTGTCTAGGTATTATCAGCCAAGTGCTCTATGCCTATTTTTCAGACATGTTTGTATAAACAGATGCCTTGGAAAGATGGACTCCGGTATAAATGTATTTATTATCCTTGCATTAAAGATAGAGACACCTTCCTCCTTTCCAAAGAGATATTTGCTTATATTTCAGGGTATTAAGGACAGCACCTCTCTCCAGAGGACATTGTGGGAAGATTTTCCAATAGTCCTGATAGAAGATCAGAGTCTCCAAATCTAAGGGTTCCCCTCCTGTAATACATCCCCAATGTAAAAAAAAAAAAAAAATAAAATAAATAAAAAAAAAATACATCCCCAATGTGTGTGGAGGCAATACCCAGCCCTGGTTACATCATCATGTAGAAACTGGGGCTTGGGATAAATGGCAAGATAGTACCATTGCTGAAAGTAATAAATTGTCTAAATCCCTTTGGACTCCTTGATTCCTTACTGACTGACTGAATTTGTGGAAGTATGACGAGCCAGCCTTGCAGCTGCAACCGTAACACTGCTTAGATATTGCTTGACTTCTTGGTCACTTTGCAAGTATTTAAACATATAAAACAATTTAGAAGTGAACTTAAACATCAAAACCAGAAACTTTTTCTTTAGTTCCTATAATAGTGCTTGGCATATATTAGGCACTAAAATATATTTACTAAATGAATGAATGGACAAACAAATAATTGAATTAATAAACATAAAATTTTCTACTCCATTTTTCATCTAGACTGCTGTGGGCTGCTGGAAAGGATTCTAAGTATGTCAATTATGTCTAAGGGAAGAGATAGTTTAAGAATTTAGTTTCACTCATTCATTCATTTCTTTAAAAATATGTATTAAATTCTTACTCTATGCTATTTAATAGATACTAGAAAGCGAAAGGGAGTAAGAAGCAATCCCCTTTTTTAAGGAAGTCTAGTGAAAAAATCACAAATATCCTGCAATATTGTTTGCTCAAATAAGAAATATGCAAAATATCAGGGGACTACAGAGTTTAGAATGTTTTCTTTTGTCTGAGGGACCTCCCAAAAGTGGTGATACCTTGAACTGACTCTTGAATTAGAGGTAGGCGTTTGTTAGGGTGCATATGCTAATAAGAGTAAAGGAAGGAGACATTCAAGATATTAGTAGAGATGTGGTATAGTTTTACATAACTTAATTCTAAGTGAAGAACTAAATTATTTTCAATATATTAAAAATACTACACTAATCCTCTGAGGAATATATGGAATTGTTGAATCACTGTATTGGACTCCTGGAACAAGTATAACACTGTATGTTAACTACATTAGAATTTTGATGACCTGTTTCCTAAACTGAGTCTGTTAGTGGCATTCCACACATCATTTTTTGCTTTTTGAAAAGTTCTACAGGGGAACTCAGCTTCCCTTGGAAAGAGCTCAGAGTTGAGAAGCAGTCAGCTGGGTGAAATACATTCCCAGTCAAATGTGGACACTTTGGTAGAGCCAAAATAGATGAGTAGCTGTGAGCTAAGAATTTTAATTCCTATAATTCCACCTGGATCCTTATATTTAGCTTTGAGCTGTTATCGATCTAAAACATTGTGCTAAGTCAGACTTTATAACCCAATAGGAAATTCTTTAAGAATGGAAGATACCTGAGACAAGAAATATTATCTTAGATTTCTGGGTTTGTGTTGCTTTTGTTAGAATGACATTTTTCATAGGCTCAGTAAAGACATTCTAACTAGCATTTAATTATGATTTTCTGCAAAGACTTTAAGGTTACCTTTTTTAAAATTATGAGTTTAACACAATAGTTATGTTGCATTCTGGCATCCTGACCTTTTAAAAACATGCCATTTCATTATGTTTCAGATATGTAAGTGATGTGCTCTTTTATAGCTTTGGCCAAGGGAGAGCTCATAATGAAGACAAGAGCAAGCTCGAGCTCATACCCCTTTGAATCTCTGACATTCTATTTTCCAGGTAAACTATACCTGTCAACAGAGGGGAGGTTTTCTGGTTCCTAGCCCCTGAGATAATTATGCATGCTGTTGTATAGAGTAGAGGCAAAAGTAAACTACATAGGGTACAGGAAAGGACCAATCAGATCTGGTTCAATTTTTATCCCTTTCCTGTGACTTCCTGAAGTGTCTCTTTGACAGATGCACTTCATGCTGATCTCCCCAATCTCTGACCTAACCAAGGTCTGTATTGTCTACTTAACATATTTTGGCACTTGATCAATATAAATGTTTATATATAAAAATTATATATCTAATTAGGACACAAGCCTTTTGTGGGGAAGAATTTTGCCTCCTACTTTTTGGTATCCTCTTTGGCCCTTAACATTCAGCGTATGATAGATGTTCTATAAATTGTTATTTGATTAAACTTAGCTTATCATCTTTCAGAATGTATGGTAGCAGAAGAACTGTGGAAATATTACTCACCCGAGGATGCTAAGGGTCCTGCTAGTGAGCCAGCTGGATTCCCTGCCCAACCCTACCACCCCTTCCTTCCTCTTGTCCGTGTAGTTGCATACTTTGCACTGCTCCTTTACAGACTGTCTAACCCAGGGACATGCTCTGGGAGAGAAGAAAATATCCTCTTTTCCTTTACATAAGCTCAAAAGTGATGAAAAGTATATCACAAAATATTACCAGTTGTTCAGGTTAAATGAGGCAAATGAGATGCATTTCAGAATGCAAAGTAAGAAGAGCTCTATCGGTAAGACATTGCTGGTAATAATGAAAATTATGGACACAGTGTTAAAAGTAGAAGTCCTAGGGCAGAAGAAAAAAAGGGCTTAAATTGGAAATGGAGATAAAGAGAATTGGTTAGACAGAAAGAATGGGGAAGATATTGAGGAAGAGGTCTGCAGGGAGCATTTAGACTTGACAACACAAATATCCAGGTTAAATCTGACATAAGTTCCTCTACCTGCAAAGCGTAGGGGAAAACTATCCCAAGCTGCTGGGGATGTTTTAGCTCTTTGAATATGCCCTCTAAGGAGTCAAGCTCTAAGAATACCAAATGCAAGTGGACTAAATTTAGATCCTCTGCGTGGTACACAGTATATTATAGATTAGGCTAATTACTGTCAAATAGACCCCAATCTGTACAGGGGCTTTGACCAAAAGAGGTTTATTTCTTGCTAAGAGTACTGAGTGTTTGCCCAGGTTGGCATGGTGATCTTCCCTCATGTCACTATCCAAGGACCTGGTTGATGGACGCTCTGCCATCTTTAATATGTACCTTCTCAGATATCTGCAGGGATGGCAGCATCATATGTATTTCAGCCAGCTCTAAGGAGAAAAAAGGCAGAGGAGAACAAATGTGGGATGATTTAGGGTTAGGTATTGCAGTGGTAAATATTTCCATTGGCATATATTTCAATGTCCAGAACTCGGTAATACAGTCACACCTAAATGCTAGGTAATTAAGGAGCTGGAGAATTCATTGGAAGTGATGGGGGAAGCATAACTGCTCAGGGGAAAAAAAAAGGATGAGAATCCTGGACACTTCTCAATTTTGTTTTATTTATCATACCTGTAACACTGTGTGTTGAGGCCTGTGTGTAATTATGTCAGGTACAGGTAAGCATAGATGCATCTTATAAACATCTCTGGACCTGGTGCACTTGAACCATGCCAAAGTGCCATTCCAGGATTCATGAAGATTATTGTTTATTTGACTTGAAGTTATTTTCTTTACTATAAAAGATCTTCGTCCCCAGAGTGCTATTGATTAAGGTGTCCTGATGGTGGCATCTTATTAGCACAACTTACACTTAATGTCTTCGATAATCTTAAGTTTTAAAATTAGAAAATGCTCATTGAAATTTATCCAAGGTGAGATTTTTGGTCTTTCAGTAAGAGTTTTTTAGAATATGAATAATTTAGTGCAAAGCTAATCAAATTTTACATCACATAGTCTATAAAACAAAGAAAGCCTTCCAGTGCCTTTCTGAAACTTTAATGGATTTGTACATTTCAGTGGTTTTTTTGTTTTGTTTTGTTTTACTTTGTAGGGTTTTAGCATGATTGCCAAAAATTACTCCACCGGAACAGCTGTAAGCAGTAGTATTAACATAACCAGTTAATGAATTAGTCTGTAATGTTCTAAAGTGTTCTTCTTTTGTTTTAATTCTTTCCTAATGTTCTTTTTCTTTTTCTTTTTTTTTAAGATTTTACTTATTTATTCATGAGAGGCACAGAGAGAGAGAGGCAGAGACAGAGGCAGAGGAAGAAGCAGGCTCCATGCAGGGAGCCCGATGTGGGACTCGATCCTGGAACCGTGGGACCACGACCTGAGCCAAAGGCAGATGCTCATGGTTGAGCCACCCGGGTGTCCCATCTTTCCTAACATGCAAAAGGAATCACTAAAATGATTTTGACCTAGGCCAATTACACATGTTGGTGTAACTTCATTTGGCAACAGTTTATAAAATATCAAAAATTTGATAGGAACTGTCATAACAATGGAGAGGTAAAATTACATGCCACATAATAGGTGCTAAAAATATTTGTTGACAAGTGAATGAAAATATACAAGGTCCCATTTATCGCCTATTACCTGAATAATTAGTCACTCATTGAAACACTTCCACGTCAAAAATATTGTTCTTGATCAGTACAGGCACAACCACCAAACTTACTGAGCCTACCCAATGTAGGCTGTGAATAAACTGGCTAAATTGTTAAAAGTCAATTCCAAAACAAGAGACAGAGTCTGAAAGCAGATATTTTATTTGAATTATATATTTTGTTTATTAATTATGCCTTATATAAATAATAGCCTTGCCCTCACATGTTATGTAGTTTACAAGTTTATGCTCCATCAGGCAGACTAAATGACAGTGTCATAAAAGGTAGGTGTCTGAATTGGAAAACTATAAGATATATGTCAGATCTCAGAAGAAAAAAGTAGAATAGAACTTCACACTCAGTCAACTTCTCCTGTGAGTATAGAAACTTGGCTTTAATCAGTTACCATACAGTCAACACTTGACTAGTTCTTTTTATAGGTTATTTCAGATAACCTGAGACTTTGGCTTGTATATAACCACTTTATTGTGTTTTAGAATGAAGTTATTAAATCAATACAAAAGTAAATTAATTGAGCATTTACTTTATACAAGCTAATTCAATGAACGACTTCAATTTGATTCAATTCAGTAAACCTATTGATTGCTCTCTATTGGAAGATGCTGAGCTGGTTTTGTAAGTATTCATATAGAATTGAATTGAGAGATACATCTATAATTAGTGAGCTTATGGCCTTATTAAATATTATGATTGTGAAAACTCGTCAGTTTGCTTCATATATTTCATCCCTGGAAGAACACTGCTTGATTGGGATCTGGAAATGCTAGTGTGTTTGTGTTTTTTAAAAGATTTTATTTATTTACTTGAGAGAGCGAGAGCGAGCCAACACAAGGTGTGGGGAGGGGCAGAAGGAGAGGGAGAAGCAGGGAGCCTGACCCGGGGCTCGATCCCAGGACCCTGGGATCATGACCCGAGCTAAAGGCAGATGCTTAACCAGCTGAACCACCCACGTACCCCTGAAAATGCTAGTATTGATGCTTCAAAACGTAATGGCTGTATTTTATGTTTCCTATTCATTCATGATTGAGGAACATGGTTATATTCAGTTAGAGATGCGTGTTTTGTCAGACAGGCCCTTGTACACACACAGTCCTTTTAGCTCCTGTTTGGCATGTACTTTAAATTCCCCCCTTCTGAGCTAGTTTTGATAGAAAATAGAGGTTGGAATATTTGGGCTTCAGAAGAACAATGGACTCAGAGAGGTGATACTCCCAGGTGTAAGTGGGAAGAGTTAGAATGTCTGCAAACAATTGAAAGTGTATTTTGAGTAAAGCAATCTTAAAGAGGAGTTTCTTGGTGTCTACCCTCCTCCCTTCCAGCCCTCTCGCGGTATCTCGGGATTATCTGCTGCCCATGGAAAAGTCCTACAGCAAGGCTTCAACAGTATTATACTATGATGATTAATGTAACTTTATAGTATGTCTTGAAGTTGGGTGGTGTCAGTCCTCTGACTTTGTACCACTTTTTCAATATTGTGTTGGCTATTCCGAGTCTTTGTCTTTCATATAAACATTAGAATCACTTTGCCAATGTCTATAAGGTGACTTTCTGGGATTTTGACTGGAATTACATTGACTATATAGATCAAGTTGAAAAGATCTGAAATTCTAACAATATTGAGTTTTCTGATTCATGAATGTAGAATATATCCCCATTTGTGTAGCCTTTCTTTGATTTCTTTCCTTATTTTTGTAGTTTTCCTTGTATAGGTTTTGTAATTTATTGATTTATGCATAGAGTTATTATTATTATTATTATTATTATTATTATTGGGTTCTGGGCAAATGGTTTTATGCTTTTCATTTCAAATTCCTATTGTTCATTGCTGGTATATGGAAAGCAATGTAAATTCCTCACTTATTATAACAATATGCTAACTTTATTACCAACACATCTGGTCTCCACAGCAATGTTGATTTCCTGTAATCAAAACATTTGTTATTTAGGGACTCAGAACTAAAACCCAAACTGACTACTAATGAGCTCCTTGAAAATTTTAGCTGAGGCAACAGGAGAGAGAGGTAACTGTCCATTTCTAGATTCTCTGCTCTAAGAATAAAAACTTCTATACTCCAAACTCAAGAAAGCTACTTGGCTGTAATCTGTCCTAATCCATCTCTGATAACTTGCTTTTGTAACCACACTTCTGAAAAATGTCCAGTTTGTGACATCACCACCTGGCTGAAGGTCAGCTAATCAAAATAGTCTCATTATGGCTGACTTTCAGAGACAATTCCACAGCTTGAGATGCCTCCACTTTTAGAGATACTTCCATAGCTACTAAAGATCAACTCTTAATTGTCCCACTTCCAGAATTCTGTCAATCCTTGACTCTGTGTTTCTCAAAACTCTAAAAAAAATCAGCAACTCGCTTTGATCAGTGTTACTGAACTCTAGATATAAATATCTCTTGCTTGTCAAACATTCCATGAAGATTTTGGTTTCAAACATTGATCAGTGGCCTCTTTTATGGGAGCTCTTTTTTTCCTTTTTACCAACTGGGCTACCAGGAACAGCAACAGTGGGTTGCACTATTTTAAAGCCAGGTAGAAACCCTTAACAGAACTATTATTTTAGTATTTTCTTGGCATTTTTGGTGGGATCACAAATTTGCATAGAACTCCACTATATGAATATAGTTTCTGTATCTTTTGTAAAATAGTTACTGAATTCATTGTTCGGTTACTAGTTAAATGTTCTTTATATAAAGAAACTTCTGTAAATTTGTCTGAGTTTAATGTTAGGTTAAATTGTCTCTCCTGAGCAAATCATTTCTTCTCTTCTCTGGCTGCCATGAGTCTCAGCACTACATTTTCTAATCAGCTATAAGACTTATTTCTTACTTTAAGATTATGTTCTTAACTGTAAAGACACATGGTTTTCATTTATCTTCAAGTTTTTTGTCACTATCCTCCTTATTATAATGACTTTACTATATATGAAGTTTGCTTAACCTGCCTAAAAAGTCCATTTTGGAGACCAGATATGGAAAACAATTTATAACACATTTCTTTTTTAGAAACGTTTGGTAACCCTCTAATATTTGCACCTTCTTGCTCTTTCAGGCCCTTTCACCTTTAATAAGAATCAATCTTTCTGTTGTTTCCATAATATCTAGAGTTTGGCAGTGATATTTTAATAAAATCAGTCAGCTGAAGTTATATTTTCACAAATCATTTTTTAAAGATTTTATTTATTTATTCATGAGACACACACACACACAGAGAGAGAGAGAGAGAGAGAGAGGCAGAGACACAGGCAGAGGCAGAAGCAGGGTCCATGCAGGGAGCCTGACGTGGGACTCGATCCCAGGTCTCCAGGATCACGCCCTGGGCTGAAGGCAGGCGCTAAACTGCTGAGCCACCCAGGCTGCCCTCACAAATCATTTCTAACACTGATACTCTTTAGGGCAAAATTACATGTCATAGTATTAATTTTCAGCATAACTGGTGAAAGGTCAATGTCCCACAGTAGTTAATTGGCCAACTACACAATTGCCTTTCAAAGTGTTGTAACTTTAATAGCAGTAATGTGCTGCAATAAAAGACAACATCCTAACCCTGAAACTTTGGGGGTCATGGTGGGAATCGTTAAAAATTCCAAATTCTTATTTTGTTTTTGTATATTTTTTAATATCCTAACAACTTATTATGCCTCCTCATTCAAAACCAAGGCAATGCAGGTAATATGGTACTTTTATTCATCTAATCCTGTTCTTTGGTGATTTTATTTCCTATGTAAAGTGCTCATGCTGTATAGTGTAACCTTTATTAGACAGGAGCCATTTGTAGTGATATCCCTATTCACTCTCCATAGTTAAGTTTATCTTTCTTGAAGGTCTTCATTGAGCCACCTGCTTCATGTTATTACATCGGCAGCACTACCACCAGCAGCGTAACAACTGCCATTTATTTAGCAATAACTACATGTCAGACCCTAGGCTAAAGACCAATTTTATCTCAGCTACTTCTTACATTAACTATGGCAGGTGATACTAACCTCATTTGATAGTTGGGAAAAGTGAAGCTGAAAGACTCTCAGTAATTTGTACAAGGTCACACCAATAGCACGTGGCAAGAGTTCATTCCTCATGACACTATGCTTTACAAATAAGGACGCCGAGGCCCAGAGAGACCAGAATGAAGAGTACACACAAATATGAAACCAGATCTGTCTGAACTCTCCAAGAACATGTTCTTTCATCCATTCCTCATTCCGTATTTGTTTCTCTGCCCTATCTGAAATATAGGAAGAGGAATAAATTTTGTGGATTAAAGGGTTTTGATCTGGCACCTAAGGAAAGCTTCCCATTTTATGAATAGATATAATTCTCTGAGTTCACACTTTTAGCAGAAATACCTCAGATCTGAGCTGTTGGCTTGGCAGTGGTCTCAAGCCTATTACTTGGTGACCTCATGTTGCCAGTTCATCACTAGCATATGAACCAAAACAAAGTCATTCGTATCTAAAACAGAGGCAGCCAACTGTAGCTTGCTTCAGGAATCACTTTTAATGATGAAGGGAGAAATTGTGAAATTCCTAAGATCACCTTTGGGCTGTGTCCCGGTGGCTTTGGAAAAAAATGAAAAAGAAAATGCAGATAATAGGAAGGCTGGTTCACTTTCATTGCCTTTAGCTGGAAACAGGCTAGTGGCCACTCACATCAAAGCTGTGCACACTGGCTGCCTGAAGTATGTGCATGTTCTGCATTGTGGCCTTGCAGGTTTTCATTTTCCTCCCTCAATGACTTTGATATCAAAGCTGCTTTATTATCAAGTTAACATAATGGGACTCCAACCTAATACTTTGCCAAGCTCTCATTGATCCTTGGTGTGGAATAAATGTGAACACTGCCTCATTAATCCCCTCCAACGTCCTTGGAGAGAAGAGGCAAGCAATAACCCATCCATTTTGCAGTGGAAGAAAGAAAAGGCAAAGTAAATTGCTCACTTTGCATCTGTGCCCAGCCTTCTGGACATTTCCATCTGGATATCCTGCTGGTTTGTTAAACTGAACTTGCCCCAAATTGAACTCATTCTCTTCTTTTTTCCAGAATATATTCCTCTTTCTGGACATTGTGTCTTCATTAATGGCACTACCATCCACACAATTCTTCTAGTAGAGCCTCTGAATCATCTTTGATTCTCTTATTTTCTATATTCTGTTAGTTACAATGTTAGTTTCCTTTTCCTTTGAAATAGCTCCCAATTTAATCTCTTCTCTTCAAAGAACCCTGCCCCAATCTCTTCTTCCACTTAGTATCTCATCATTCCTTAACCGGATTAGTGCCAAACAAGCAAAAATCACACTTTTATACACAATTTAGGTTTTTCAATTGATGCCATCTCAAAAAAACAATCTTTGTAACACCAGTGCATTACTGTTTTCTGCTCAAAACACTTTGATGGTCTCACATGACCAACAAACCTAATCCTGACTCTTCACATTAAAGAGATGTTTTAAAATTGGGCCAGCTTCCCGCTGAGAACTTGTTGCTACCATGTACCCCACACTCTAGACCTGAGGGCTGTGTCGCTCTTTCCCCAAATTTTTTTTCCCTGTCCCCTAACTTTGGTTCATGTTGAGTTTGCCTTTATCTGAGCTGACTTGCTGGGCAAATTTCTAGTCATTCTGTTAAGGCCCAGTTCTTATGTTACATCGTATTTGTTATCTTTTTTTGGCTTATCCATCTGCCTACTTTCTTAATTAACCTCCCCTTTTGAGTTTTCATAACAGTTTGTTACCATTTGTTGCACTTTATTTTATAGTTAATTATCAGTGTTTCTCAAAATAGCCTGTAAGTTCCTTGAGGACAAAATCCCAGTTTTATTCATTTCTGAATGATTAGTACTGAGTATGGTGCTGAGTACTTACTTGATGCTAAATAAATTTGTATAGAAGTTTATAGATAACAAAGAATTTTTTTTACAGATTTTTAAAAATTTATTTATTCATGAGAGAGAGAGAGAGAGAGAGGCAGAGACACAGGCAGAGGGAAAAGCAGGCTCCGTGCAGGGAACCGGACATGGGACTCAGTCCTGGGACTCCAGGATCATGCCCCAGGCTGAAGGCGGCACTAAACCGCTGAGCCACTGGGGCTGTCCACAAAGAATTTTTTAAGAAGAAATTTTATCACATTTAATACTCACAATAACCTTGTAATATAGGTATTACAACTGATCCCTAACTTACAGATGAACAAACTGAGGCCTAGAAAGTATAAATACTTTTCCAGCGCAGCCCGGGTGGCTCAGTGGTTTAGCACCGCCTTCAGCCCAGGGCGTGATCCTCGATTCGGGATCGAGTCCCACGTCAGGCTCCCTGCATGGAGCCTGCTTCTCCCTCTGCCTGTGTCTCTGCCTCTCTCTCTCTCTTTCTCTGTGTCTGTCATGAATAAATAAATAAAATCTTTAAAAAAATGCACTCAAGTTGGTTTGTAGGATTAGCCCATACTGTTACTGGAGGGAGGCATGGACAGCTTTTCTTCTCCCACATTTTCTCATTCTTTAGCTGAAAATTCTCCGGTTAAATTCATTAATAGTAGACCACAAACGAACATCTCTTCTAGGATGTCTGGAAGCAGATCTCTTTGCATTGCTCAGATTTTCTTTTTAGAATAGGTATTACTTGTCTCTTCTAGAGCTAATTTAGGGTCTCACCTTTAATTATTAGCTTTGGATCAGCCTATATTGCTTAGTAAATAGAGAGTTTGCGGCCTTGTTTGCTTTCCTTTATAATCCAAGCACTTAAAGGACAGAAGACATGTTGGCAGGTTGGAACTCTAATTTGGTAGAGATGCTCAAAGACCCTCAAACTAATGGACTCTATTAAGGTCTACATTTCCTTTCTGGTAATTCCTGATATACCTCCAAGATCTGTTACTTCGCCCTTTGTTGTCAAGTCTTCCCAACTCATCACTCAAACATTATGCCTTCTGTTGCCCACTTCCCACTCTAGCAAAACTGTTTCTTACTAATCTAATAGCATCTAGCTATAATCCCATGATTTTAACCTTTGATTTATTATTCAACTTGTAGTGACAATGTCTGATGTTTCCTTAAGCACCAAGCACTGTAAGTACTTAAATGAAAGTTGTAGATCAATTGGATATAATACAGATTGATTCTTCACCTCTCTCTCCAGGTACCCACATCTACTTATCCACCAAGAATTGAATTTTTTTTTTCTCCATCCCTTGAATCTAGGCTGATCTTGTATTTTGCTTTGAACTACAGAATGTGGCTGAGTTGCCAGTGTTCCAGTTCTGATCAAAGGCATTAAGGGGCCTTGTCTGCATTCACTCTTTCCCCTGGAACTCCACCATTACCATATGAACAAACCTGAACTAACCATTAGAAAATGAAAATCCATGTGGAAGAGAGGCCAACTGTCCTTGCTAAATGTAAATATTTTGCTAAAAAATTCTCATAGGCCAGACTTTACTAGCTGACTGCCAAGTACGCAAGAGAGCTGTCTGTTCAATCCACAGCTGATTGTGAATGTAAGAGTGAGCCCAGAGGACACTAACAGAATTACCCAGCTTTTCTGTAGACAAAGAATAATACATGGTTATTGTTCTAAGTCATTGAATTTTGACTGGTTTGTTTCACAGCAATAGCTTGCTTACACAGCATCATCTCATTTAAGCTTCCCTATACAATGATGTAAAATTAGTAATATCCCTACTTAATGGCTGAGGAAATTCAGGGTTAACAGATTAAGCCACTTATTCAACTTCTCACAGTTTTCACTAAAGGGCTGGGATTTGAGCCAAGATGGTCGTAACTATAGAGTTTGTATGCTTAAATATTATGTAACACTGTTCCCCTTCAGGAGCATGTAGTTCATAACTTAATTCATGAAATCACCAAATCCTTTGGAGGAATAATTTAGTTCACGTCCCCTTGATTTGTACATGAGGAGACAGAGACCCAGACATTACTGATTTGTCCCAGGTTATAAAGTCAAACCATGGTCAGAAGTTTTTTTGTTTCTCCTTAATAACCCATAATTAATTACTCTTTCTTGGTCAAAAGCATTTCTTTTTCCACTGGATAACTGCAAGTTTCTTGAGGTTTTATTCTTTCTCCATGTCTGCCTGGGTGCCCAGCAAAGTGGTGAGTTCCTTAAGGGTTTAAAGCAAATTTATTAACTGACTAATTGTTTCCTTACTTGAGCTTGTTTATTTCTGAAATCCTCATGACTTGGGCAGCAAGCAAAGTGGCCACAGCTAGCAATACCGTGATGGGGGAAGGCTGCCAACTAGGGATCAGTGCCAGTATGAAGGCTCTCTGCTTAGGCCGAGACCCAGATGGGAATTCTCATCCTCTGTAGTTACTGTATTTTTCTCCTAGGAGGCACAACATCTGTTGACCTGAGCAGAAGGCAGACACTTAACTAACTGGGCTACCCAGGTGCCCCATGCCTTGCACTGTTATTGATATTTTAGCAGTAGCCCGAGTGCTTTGTGCCACATCTTTTTTTCCTGATCTGTTTGCTTTTGAGCTCAGCTGTGTAACAAAATTCTGTTGTATTTTATTCAATATGCTGCATTATCAGGACTGTATTTTGTCGATGTGCCTGATAAAGAAAATCACCCCCACATTTGGGAGAAACATTTGGGTAGACCTAAGTTCCAGACTTTTGCTTTCATACATTGCTTGCTAAGATTGTCCTTTAAGCAGTGGAACAAGTTTAAGCAGAAAGCATTTGGATAAGGGCAAGTAGCATCCAATTCAACCAGGTTCTTAAAATTTGACTATTTCTCTAAGCCAGGAAATTCAGCTATGTGGGAGAATTAGTTAAAGTGATGCTACGAAAAGTAGACACATTCTGGGGCAAAAGGCCTTAAATATATATATATTTTTTCTATTTCTTGTTCTTATCCTTTGCAGGACAGTATAGCAAAGCAAAATTAGTGATTTTCTTTCTATTATATGGCATATCCTCCATGAAAACTCACAACAGACACTAGTAGTCATTCCATAGTGCAACTAAGGATTTTTGGCATGCTTAGGGAAAAAAGCCGTGCTTCCTTCACACTTGCCTCTTCCCTTGATTTGATCCTGTTTCTTTATAATGTATGTGGATTAATGACAAATTTTGTAGAGATTGAAGACTGGATTCTGATCATATGATAGGGTAACAGCAGAGTCTGGTTTAATTTTAGACCAATTAAATGTAAAATGTAAAACTGTTATTTTGTTTTTAAATTTATTTAGAAAAATTTTGGGAGCTTTAAATTGCCTCATTAATCTGAAAATGTGATAATCTTTTAAATATTAGGTTGTTGTTTTTGTTTTGTTTTTTACAGAAAGAGAAAAAGAGAGAGAGAGCACACCTGCAGGGAGTGGCTGGGGGTGGGGTGGGGAGGCAGGCAGAGGGAGAGTGAGAAGCAGATTCAGATTCGGCACTGAGCAGGGAACCCAACACAAACAATCCCAGGACCCTGGGATCCATGACCTGGGTGGAAGGCAGACACTTAATCCACTGAACCACCCAGCAGCCTCTACATTATGTTTTTTATCATTCAAGCATTCAAGTGTCATACATTCAAATTTTAAATTGTTAATATTTCAAGATAGTTTAGAAGAAAGTACTAGGTTAAACAATAGGAAAGAGTGGGTGATCTAATTCCTTCTATTATCATTCTCTATAGACTGTACTTTCTTAAATACATCCTGTTTCTTTTACTAAAATGGGCTAACTCTCTTTCTGCCTTTCACTGCTGTCTTGCCAGTTGGAATCAGATCAAGGCTATGACAAGAGATTACACGCTGGCTGACATCAAGAAGTGAAGATGAATCTCATTGAAATTCTCCCTCTCATTAAAAACAAAATGGTTAAAATGTAGTTCTATGGTCACTGTTTTGGGAAAACAAATATAAAAGTGACATTCTCATTAGTCAACAATGTAGTTAAGTTCTAGAGTCACACCAAGTTCTGCAGCATACTGGTTTGTTAGATGTGTGTGTGTGTGTGTCTATGGTGTTGGGAAGTCAACAGGGAAAGGGCAGAAAAAGGCTTTCCTTCCTGAGTGCTACCTTTTTTGTCTCCGTGTCTCTCAGGTGATTATAAATGGACAGAAGCCCTGATGTTGGCAGTTCACTATAATCCTTCTCTTGTAGAGGGATACCTAAAACTTGGTTTCACCTTTGGCTTTTCAGCTATTGAGAAAAGGAATTGTTTTTCTAATAGATTATACTCAGAAAAAAAAAATAGTGACAAAACTGACTGGTGTAAGTAGTCAAAATAAAAAAAAAAAACAAGTAGAATTAAACTACAGATCTATTGAAATTTTATAAAAAATCTCCCTCTGTAAAATATACCTTTATCATTTTGTGATGGGGAAATCAGAACATAAATAGTCTATTTACTGGAGATATATTTTCATTAACTGCTGAAAAGCTTGCTTCATCCTCTTAACATGACCATTAACAGGCCTCAGAGTTTTAGCTGGCTGTTGGCAGCTCCTTACTCTATGGATTTCTCATAGGGCAGTTCACAAGGTGGCAGCTTGAGTTTCCCAGAATGTGGGAGAGAGAGGAGAGGGAGAGAGCAGATGAAGGAGAGAAGGTGTACCAGATGCTAGCCAGTGTCTCGATAACCTAATGTCAGAAGGGGTATCTCATGATCTTTGCTTTTTCTGTTCATTAGAAGTAACTTACTCAGTCTAGCCCACACTCAAGGAGAGCAAATTGTTAAAATGGGACATATTACAGGCTACCCACCACAAACTATATGATTCATAAAATTGGATTTCAGCAGTTATTGGACATTTTGTCTAAAGCTTGTCTTTTTACACACTGATCACAATAAGAAATTGACATTTTAGTTTTCTTTATTTCTATGACAAGAATTATATTTTGCCTTTGATTTATTTTAAGATATCTAGATTCATCAACATAGGAAAGGTAATGAAAATGTGTCATTATACAGACATTATGCTCCTATTGTTTTAAAAGGTGAGTTATTTATGGCCTCTAATAACTGAAAACTATTGCAAAACATAAATTGATAAAAATCAATCTACTTATTTTTATAATGCAAACATAATTTCAATACCAAGTCTTAATAAAGATAGTATAAAATAAAGCTATGTACTAATTTTACATACAAATAGGGACAAAAATCTTGAATAGCAAATCAAATTTGATAGTGTATTAAAAGAACAATATATAGATTATTCCAGGAATACATTTGTGGTTCAATAATAAGAAATTTATCAACATAATTCACTATGTCATTAAATTAAAAAAACAAAAGAATATGGAAAAATAAATAGGATAAAACCTTTTCCACACACCAAGAATAAATAGCATATGAATGGTATAATACTAAAGCCATTTCTACTTAAAATCAAAATAAGGCAATATCTTCTATCATCAGTATTATTTAATCTTGTTTTGGAGTAAAAATCAATAAGTCTCCAAAATGAGGTATATTTTAATTGCTGAAAGGAATAATAATAATTCCTTAGAAACTTTTGAAACTTTACTAAGTGAATGTAATTTATAATAGAACAAAAAGGTGGCTGGATAGACAAATATACACTAATCTATTGCTTTTCTTTAAAACTGCAAAAAATTCATGTTTATTGTAGGGGATGAAACATATTAAGGGTAAATTAACAAGGCAAGGTTCTATGGGAAATACATGATGAAATATCATGCAAGTACATAAAACATGTAATGAAATTAAGCAATACAATATATATTTTAACAGGAAGCTAGAGTATGGAAATATTAGTGCTTTCAAATTTATATGACATTTTGGTAATTCTAACCAAAATGGTTTAATTTTAGAACTGGATAAAACTGTTTTAAATTTCAGATAGAAGGGATGCTTGGTTGGCTCAGTGGTTTAGCACCTGCCTTCGGCTCAGGGTGTGATCCTGGAGTCCTGGGATTGAGTCCCACATCAGGCTCCCTACATGGAGCCTGCTTCTCCCTTTTCTGTGTGTGTGTGTCTCTCTCTGTGTCTCTCATGAATAAATAAAATAATAAAATAAAATAAAATAAAATAATAAATAAATTTCAGATGGAAAAATAACTCTCTAAGAATAACCAGGAGTATTTTATAAATAGAATGACCAATGTGGATTTGCTTTACTAGGTGTTAAAATATGTTGTCAAGCCATTGTAATAAAATAGTATTTTTTTAAATTCAGAATTGGACATATGGATTGTTGGAGAAGAATAGAGAATTTAGACATTATTAACCTCTTTTTTTTAATCTTATTACAACTTTTTGTCTGGCAATGATACCCTTAGAAATATAATGCTTTATTGGAAATAATTGTTATCTTTTACTTGGGACTAAGTAAAAAAAAGCTTGTCTTTTTACACACTGATCACAATAAGAAATTGTAAGCACTGTCCTAAATGCTATGTAATCCTCATTAGGTTCTAATGCAAATGAAGTAATCTGCTCAGAATTTTTCCTGACATCAAGTTTTGGAGAAGGGTTGAGATCCCATAAGAGTTTGGGATTGAGAACCCAAAAGTACCTAATGGAGGAAAGGGTAAAATATTAGAAGTTTAGTCTCCTAATTACAAATGGCTTCTAATTATCCATTTTGCCCTGAGATGGCCCAGAGCATATCAAGGCTCTAGACTTCTCAATCAAAGTTCCTTGCTTCTTAATTTTCTTTTATTTGAATTTCCTACATATTGTTGTCTGTGAAATTTACCATGGTATTTCACACATGCTAATGTCATCCTTAGTGTTCTCTAGTTATTGTATATCCATGTAAATTTTTCCCAACAAGCTCTAAGTAGTTCATCAGAGATAATTTAAGGCAGCAGTAAATAACTCACTAACTGGTTTGAATTGAAATAGATTGTGGTTATATACTGCTTCTGAGAAAGAGCAGTCTTGTGACAAGAGAACCCTATAAGTAAAAATACTTACACTCCCTCTCCCTATGAAAGACAAAAGAATTGAGATCATAGATTTTCAGTTACCCAAATGTTGGTTAAGAACTAAACATTTGGGATAAAGCTTAGTTATGAACTCCGTAAAAGTGGGTTTACAAGATGAAATGTGCAATTACACAGGGATTAAATGAACTTCTTTTTTGTTTTATGTTTATCTTTCAGTATTGTTCAGTCTTATGAGCATACTCACTATATTGTCCAGCTTCCGCCTAAACACTTCTGATAAAAGGGAACTCATTATCCTCAAAGACAGCCTGTTCCATTTTTGGACAGCTCATTTTGTTGTAGGATAAAAACATCATTGGGCCTATTTCCAATGGCTGTAAGGACAAGATAACTTCCATAGATATTTGGAGCTTGGAGTTTAGATCAGGGATTAATAATCAAGTTCTAGCAGGAGTGATGCAGATGTAAATTGGGTTATCCCTGAAGCTGTTGAAAGTTGACTATAATGCCATTTGGGTATCATCACAGGCCTAGAAGGCCAAAAGTAATCTTCCATTCAAACCCCACTACATAATAACATGCAGTGTTCTGGATTTGACTGTTTGTCAGATGATGCTGAAAAAGGAAAGCTATGAGGATGATTAAAGATGATAACAAACAGATTTTCAAAGAAATATTTCAGAAACTCTAGTTATTTAGTCTCGTCAAGGGGAGATGGAAGGAAGGCAATGATGATGTTTAGTTATATGTTGAGAATCCTTTAACCACATGCTCTCCACAAAACATTGAAAAACAGGTATTTCATAACTCCTTCTGCAGCAAAATCCTGACCTAATGTGAGATGACACTAATGTAATCTCTACACCACTTAGAGTGAATATTCATGTTTTGCTGCAGAAGTACTTCTATGTTTCATTGTAGAATACTGCTCCAGACCTTGTTGGGAGCACCGGGTGATAGAAAATATATGCACCATATTCTCTCTCTCAAGTTTGAAAAAGGGTGAGGTTTGGTACACATCTGTTTCCAAGGCTTGTATCTTGTACTTGATCATTTCCATATTTAGCTTTGTGTTTAATACTCTTCCCTTTGTTCCTTCCTATTTTCATAATTTTGAGATATGTTGATATCGAAAGTGATAATCCTTCAAAGTAAATGCCAAAGAATCCTGTAAACACGGAAAAGATTCTTTATTACTCTATTTAATTAACAACTAGGTGCTTGGTGGGTGGGACAGCGGAGGATGAGAGGAGCACACAGAAAGGAAAAAGATGCTCAGCAGGCTATTTCAAGAGCAGTAATTGTTAACCACAGTTAGGTTATGGAGTTTTTGGAAAATCTGATGAAAGCAATCTTTTGACCCTCTTAGAAAAAAGAAGGTATATTAGACAAGAAAGGGAAGTAGATACTCTAAATTTTAGAATCTTTTTTCCCCAGCTGTTCAGTCTTCACTGATAAGGCCTCAAAGCCCTCCCAGCTTCCATCTTTAGAGTCTTTCTAGCTATTCCAATTTCTACAGGCTGCTGGTTCCTTAAATCATTGCCACGTGTTTTTGGTTTTTGACACAGCAGCCCTTTGCTTCTAGGAACCAGTTTCTGTTACAATGACTTATTTCTGTATGAGAGATTGCCCTAAGTCTTAGTGGCTTAAGATTCAATTTGTGCTTGAGGATGTGGGTTGGGAATTTGAGAAGGGCTTGGCTGGATTGTTATTCTCCATAATGTGTTACCTGTGGTCACTTGGCATACAGTTGGTGGCTGGTATTTTCCAGAAGTTCTAGAGGTACTCAGCTGCAAGGCTGAGTACACCTGAGCCTCTCTTCCTCTCCCTGTAGATTAAGGGCCCCTCCAAGTGGATATCCAGCGGGGTAGTTGCACTTCCTAAATGGCATCTTGTGGCTTCAAAATTGGTAACTGGCACATATTCATTTCTACATTATTCTAATGATTAAAGAAGTTATAAGAATCAGCACAGACTGAAAGGACTGGAATGCAGACAACCCCCCACACCTCAACCTATCTCGGCTTTCCCCCTCCCTCTCTGGGAGGAATATGAGAGAATCTGTGGCCATTTTTAACCTACTGCATATAGCTTATTAAATTGTTCTTTTTTATAATTCCTTAGTTTGGATGCTTACGTTATTTATTTCAGTCTTATTTCTTCTAGTCTAAGAAGCGGAGCTAAGTATCCCTTTTACTATGTCACAAAATTAGTGTTTTATGGTGTTTTGTTATCATTTATATATGAATATCTTACTTACCAATATGTTTGACTCACTAGTTATTTGAAATGTGTTAAATTTTCCAAAACGTTTTCATTATGCATTTTTATTTTCATCTCAATTAATTGTGATGTGGTGGAGATTGTGTACATGACACCAAGTATCTGAAATTTTGTTGATATTTGCTCTTGTCAGGATTTCCACTGCCAACTTAAAAAAATTTCAGTGTATGCATTAGAATAATATATTTTTTTCATATGGAGCAGAACCTCTTTTTCCTCTCTTTCTCTCTCATCTATTTATCATCTGTCTATGAAGAGAAATTGTCAGTCTTACCCTATAATTCTATATACTTTTACCTAGATATTATAAAATCCTGTAGAAGATTATAGTGACTATTAGAGAGATTTGTGATCTGCTCATCCTAAAACAAAGTCCATTCTGAATTTAGTTAATTTGTGACATATAATTTAAAAAAGATACTCTAACTTCGAAGTTAGATTTTAAAAAGCAAAGTAACAGGTACTTAACTTTCCTAAGTCTTTATTGACTTACTAAACAGAGGAACAATACTTTCCACAAAAGATTTGTGGTGAGAATTAAATGAAACCATGAGAATTAATGAAAATTACATGGGGAAAGTAGAATGTCTGGTAACTAGAAAGAGCTCAGTGAATTGTTACCTTTGATCCAAACAGAAAGTGTACTTGGCTGTGAAAATAAGTCACACAATTGGTGAGTTTTCTTGAGACATCAGATTGAAGAAAAGGCACAGTATCTTCACTTAAATATATTCCTAATTTTCACTGTATTTTTCAGCAGAGAATCCAGGCCAGGAGGCCTGTGATTGACCCCCCAACCACTCTCTGTGTACGAAGCGCTGTGTGTTGACATTCAAGGGCCACATTTCATTCACAGCAATTTCTCTCCAGGCTGCACACGTAGCTCTGGTACTCAGAGCTAATGCATCCCCAGCCTCCATTACAGCTCAGAAAATAGTTTTTTTGGAATCAAGTGTTTTATAGAATATGTGCTTGTTAGAGTAAATGTTTTAAGAGGATAACAGGAAAATGATTCTCGTACATATATACTGCCCATACGCCAAAGGCAGATGTGTTCACTTGTCCATGGTTATGTACAATTGCAAAGTGTCTGTCACCATGAACAGAATAGGAATCGCTCATCTATTCTGAATATCACTCACATTGTGTTATATCCAGCAGTATCCTTTGAAAAACAAATCTATTGCTCTTTCTACTTTACTTTTGCACACAATAGTCATCATCAATTTTGTGCTCAGTTTGACTGTCTTTGTGGCAATTTGGTGACTTAAATTTGCATTTTTCTAGAAAGGGTACAACTTTGAATGATGCTTCTGTATTTTCAGGCTTTGTCATGAAATTGATGAATTTGAAACCAGAAAGCAGTATTTTGTACTCATTCTGGGAAAAGATCAATTTGCTTGCTAGTGGAGGCCCTGTGTTTTGTTGTAGAAAGATGCGTAACTTTCTGTGGCTTCATAAGACTAGTTGATAATGCTTCATCCAGACACTGCCAAATTGCAAAAGGGAAAAATGAATTGCTTATCCAAAAAAAAGCAGACTCTCTGATATTCGTCATGTTACTTTATTTATTTATTTATTTATTTATTTATTTATTTATTTATTTTGTCAAGTTACTTTCTATTTGTACTTTGTTTTTGGGCATTTGTGGCTACTTGTGGGAAATTGCCATAATCACAGTTTCACTAATTTTCGTTTATTTAAATGAATATTCCTGCCCAAACTGTGGTAATAATACATTATTTCCATTAATCTCCTTTGAGACTTTGGTCCAGGTCTGCAAATTTGGGAAACAGTGTAACATGGTGGTGACAATGAAGCATGCAAATTAAAGCACAAAATAATTAAGATTCAAGTGACCTGAAAGCAGGTTTTAAGCAAGATGACTGGGATCGCGACAAATCTTGTAGTGCCTGAAGAACCTGTAAAAATATAAATATTATAAATAACTTACTGAGATTTCCGTAAAAATGAAATTTATTTTTATATTTTATACTTAGGAACAAAAAGCAAAATTCCTACACTCCCCAATAATTATTTTACAAAAATTTTTTACCTTTGTCAATCTGATGGGTGAAAGCATCTCATTGCAAAGCTAATTTATGCTAAATTATGAGTAAGATTGAGTATCTTCTCAAGTATTCAGATCTGTTTGTTTTCATTTCCGTGATCTGCTTGAACAATTTTTTTTTGTTTGGATTTTAGTCTTCCCTTAAGAACTCTAAGAAACTTGCCCTTTGTCTATAATATGTGTTGGAAATAACTTCCCAGTTTTTGATTTGTCTTTTGGGTCATTTTCATTTTATATCTCCCACTGCATAGATATTAAACCAGTGCTACCTCCAGTTAAACCTTCTAAAGGAGCCATGTCCCTGAAAGCTCAGAGATAATCCTGGAAAGAAGAATTACCTGGATCAATGTAAAAGATCACCATTATCTTTTATAGTATCCTCAGTGTTCTTGTCAGAAGAAGAGAGAGTTGTGAAGGACACCTAGGGAGGACTGACATCTATGCTTGGGGAGCTTTTGGAATATTTTGAATAATCTTTTAAAATATAAGTTCCCAGAATTGGGTTTAATGACTTAAAGAATACATCCTGTTTTGAGTTCTCGAGCATGATCCATGGCAGACATGGCTGTTTGCCCACCAAACGCTGATGCTCCCATTGCATAATGTAGAGTTGTTGCTGGGTAGTCACCGTCTGCCCAGGAACCATGTTTGCAAACTCTCCCTCTTCATTCTCATAATGTGGTCATGTCACATGACTGCTTTATGCAAATGTAATAGGAGTAAAAATACTCTATTACTTTAGGCCAAATACTTAAGAAGTAGGTGTAGCTTTTCCACTCTCTCTCCTCTGCTGGATGGACTTTTCTACACAAAGCAACTTTCAAAATCAAGTGTAGAGCAAAGTGAAACTTCCATAGGACTGAGCCCCTGGGGAGCAGAGTTAACCCTCCTCTTAAGCTTGTCTTCTGCTATAGGGATTTTCTGTGAATAAAAAAATAAATATTTGTAAATCTTAAGTCACTGAAATTCTGGGATGTTTACTACCATTTCTCCCCCACCCCCCTGAGTATAGAGGATATCTGAATTTCTAAACCTGCCATGTAATTAGACTGAAAACATATGATTAAGTTCTCATCAAAGAGTTGGGTTGTATTTTTTAATTCACTCTGACAATCTCTGTCCTTTACATGGTGCATTTAGAGCATTGATCTTCAAAGTGATTATTGATGTCATTGAGTAAATATCTGCCACGTTCATTACTGTTTTCTACATGTTTCCTTTGGTCTTTGTTCCCACTTTTCCCCCATTTTTTTTTCTCCTTTTCTGTGGTTTTAACTGAGTATTTGATATGATTCCATTTTCTCTCTTAACATATCAGTTACATTTCCTTTTTTACTTTTCATAGTGGGTATCCTAGAATTTGTAATATTCATTTACAGTAAATTCAAGTGTATTTTATTTTTTTAAAGATTTTATTTATTTATTCATGAAAGACACACACAGAGAGAGAGAAAGAGAGAGAGAGAGAGGCAGAGACACAGGCAGAGGGAGAAGCTGGCTCCATGCAGGGAGCCTGACGTGGGACTCGATCCTGGGACTCCAGGATCATACCTTGGGCTGAAGGCAGCACTAAGCCGCTGAGCTACACAGGCTGCCCGCAAGTGTATTTTCAAATAACACTATACCACCTCCATGGGTAATGTGAGTAGCTTATAATAAAATAATCCTAATGCCTTACTCTCATCCTTTGTACATGTCTGTCATTCATCATATTGATATAGAAGCACATATAATTATATATACATATAAGTTTATCATTAACGATTAGGGAAATGCAAATAAACACTACAACGAGATGTCTGTATACACCTATTAGAGCACCAAAAAAAAAAAAAATTGTTAGAGTACCAAATGGTGGTGAGGATGTGGAAAAACTGCACCTCTCATACATTGCTGATAGGAATATCAAATAGTATAGTCACTGAAAAATAGTTTGATAGTTTCTTTAAAGAGCCTAAACATGTACATATTACATGAGACTCATTAATCCTGGACATTTATCCTAGATAAATCAAAACTCATATCTACACAAAAACCTACACATGAGAGTTCGTAGTAGCCTCACTTAATAATAGTACCAAACTAGAAGCAACACAGATGTTTTATGATGGCTGAGTGGGTGAACAAACCACGGTAGATCCATATCCTGGAATACTACTTAGCTACAAAGGAACAAACTGTTGACTTACGGAAAAACTTAGGAGGTCTCAAAGGCATTATCCTGAGTGACATCTGTGAAAAGGGTGAGGTTGGTAGCTCCGAGGGCCCACCTCTCCGTAGAAATATCAAATGATTGAGCAAATACTATTAAAATCAACTTGGTCAGAATTCTGGAAAATAGTCAAAGGTTTACAGCAACCAAACAAATGCTGAACCAAGAGAAAGACAACTTAAAAATGATGGGAAGGGACGCCTGGGTGGCTCAGTGGTTGAGCGTCTGCCTTTGCCTCAGGTTGTGATCCTGGAGTCCTGGGATCGAGTTCCACATTGGGCTCCCTGCAGGGAACCTGCTTCTCCCTCTGCTTATGTCTCTGCCTCTTTCTCTATGTCTCTAATGAATAAATAAATAAAATATTAAAAAAATAAGTGATGGGAAAACTCTGTAGCTTTTTATTTACCCTCCTTCACTCCTGTTCTTGGCCCACTGATGGTCTTGAAGGTGGCAGTGTCCATTCCCAGGGTGGGACTTTAGTCTCTTGTTCTGGAGGGAACAGAGATGACTTTACAAACAATTGTGTTTATCTAACCTATCCAAGGGCTACTTGAAGGGCTGACACAGAGGGATTGGCCTTGTTTTGCTTTACTTAGAACTCACCAAAGTCACAAAAGTTCTTGGCATTCTTCAAAAACAGTATTAGGTAAATGGACAGTTGGCCACCACCAACGACAAAAGATTAAATTGAGGCACACTGGAGAGTACTGAGAACCTGGGAGGAGAAGCTGGGAGAGAGTTTCTGTGGGAGAGAGCATTCAAAAGCATAGGGAATATAATCAATGGTATTGTAATAGTGTTGTGTGGTGACATACACGAGCTACACTTGTAGGGAGCACAGCATAATGCATAGTTGTTGAGTCACAATGTTGTACACCTGAAACTAATGTGACATCATGTATTAACTATACTAAGAAAAAATTTTTAATGAAACAGAAGTTACCTATGTATAGTATAGCAGGGAATTTAGAAAGCCACAGGCACGATCAGCGCAGAACACATGCTGAGGAAAAAAGATTTTAAGCTTCTACCTTGGAATGACCTCTAGGCCCAATGCAAGCAGAAAGGAAGCGTAAGGCAGGGTTTGAAGTAGCCTGGCTAAGCACTGAAGGAGTGCTCCAGCACAGTCATTTTGTAAAAGCTGAGAGAGGATCACTTTCTCCTCTTTTTCTTTTACTTCTACTACTCCTTCTCTTCCTCTTCCTTCTTCTTCTTCCTCCATCTGCCCTCCCCCACCTTGTATCTCTCAGCTTGTTCCTGGGACTCAGGGATATCAGTCAAAACACTAGCTCAACTCAAGCTAAGTGATGAGATTCCTTCAGAGGCCATATGTGACAAACATACAGACTTAGCATAGTTTAGAAAAGTCACTAAACAAACTACATAATATCTAGCTACTCTATATGAAACTACATAAACAGACTTGAGGCAAGGCTAAGAGTCTGATTTCCAGGGTTATCACATTGTAATATACAAAATATCCAGTTTTCATTAAGGGCATCATCCTGACAGAAATTTTTTTTTAAATAGTCACATCCTGTATGATTCCATTTATTTAATGTTCTTGATATAACAAAGTTACAGAGAACAAATTAATTATTTCCATGGGTTGGGTATAGTGAGGAGGGGGAGATAGGTATGATCTGTATCTCCTCAAGATAGCATGAGGAACATCTTTTGATTCTGTTTAATTTTTTTTAAGATTTCATTTATTTGAAAGAGAGAAAGAGGGAGGGGGGGGAGAGCATGAGTAGGGGGAGGAGCAGAGGGTAAAGAAGACTCCCCACTGAGTAAGGAGCCTGGCACCGGGATTCCGAGATCATGACCTGAGCTGAAGGCAAATGCTTAACCGACTGAGCCACCCAGGCACCCCTTGATTCTGTTTCTTGACTATAGAGTGGTTCATGAATCCACCCCTGCCATAACATGACACAGAAGTATAGACACATAATATACCAACATCAGTTTCTTTGCTTTGATATTGTACTCTTGTTTTACAAGAAATGACTGTTGAGGCATACCAGGTAAAGAGTACATGGGACATGTCCCTGCTATCTCTCTAATTTTCTGTGAATCTATAATTAGTTCAAATCAGAACTTAAAACATAGGAACTTAAAATGTTAAACTTTGTAATTGGATTTGGTAAGTTGTAGGAAAACTCTTACAGGCATTTTTTCTTGAGTCACATTTTCTATTAATAAGTCTGATGTTGATTGTAGCTATTTAATAGATTCTCTTTATTCTGTTAAAAAAACTTCCTTCTATTCTTTATTATATTTGATTTGGCACATTACATATTCCATCTTTTAAAATGTTAAATATTTCATTGTGGTCTGCTGGGTGCACTATGATTTTTAGATTTTAAGCTTCCTAAATAAGTTTGGTGATTATAGTTTAAGGTGTAGTTGTCCGTTTGTATTATTTTTCAAATTTTCCAAAGGCAGAAACACACAGAAGAATAGATTCACACTTAAAGAGTAGGCAAATGAATATCACTACTTCATAGAACATGACTTATTTCCAAAACTGTCAAGGAAATCCCATATTGGTGCCTTATGACTATAACCACATTTCTTTTGTAACTCTTCTAGTGTCTTCTCTGAAATAGGAATATGTTGTTCTAAGTCTTCAACCTGATTTTATTGCTAATTTAAACAAATGAATAACTTGGGATCTTGGTGTTCCCATCTATAAAATGGGGGACAATTTTCTCTTACTTTGTCTCATGGGACTATTGTAAACATTAAGTTATATTGGTTCTTTAAAATTTTACTTATTAATTCATTTATTTTGAGAGAGTGAGAGAGTGAGCAAGTAAGCAAGGGAAGAGGCAGAGGGAGAGCAAGAAAGAATCTCAAGCAGATTCTCTGCTAAGTGAGGAGCCCAACGTTTAGGCTCAATCCCAAGACCTGAGCTGAAATCAAGAGTTGGGAGTTGGATGCTTAACCCACTGAGCCACCCAGGTGCCCCAAATTAAGTTACATTAGTAAGGAAAGGAAGATTACTTATAAATAAAATATATTGTTATCACTTCATCTGCATTTGATAGATTTTCAGAGAATGAGAGTAATTCTGGTTTCCAGGTTTGATCATTCTTTTTTTTGACCATTCTTTTTATAGCAAAATACACACAGGTTTTGATGGTTCATGTCCCCTCACAGATAAGTTGGTCTGTATGGGAAATATTTATTTATTTATTTATTTATTTATTTATTTATTTATTTATTTATTTTGGAAATATTGATTTAATTTAAGTATCTATGACATGTGTTTCCATTGTTCCCCATATTTCTGATATTCTCTCTTAAGCTGCCTTGCCTTTTCCTTCCAAGGGCTCGCTCACAACCTTTTTGCCTCTAAGCACTTTTCCAGGGATGAGTCACAAGTTAGAAGAATGTCTAGGAGCATCAGCTGATCTGATTGCAGACTTCACTGAGTCTTATGCAGGTATTATCTCCTATGATTAGCTTTCTTCTTTAGTGCTGACAGTCTGCTCTGCTTGAACAGTTCTATGAGTTGGCTTCTCAACCTCAGCTGGTTAGAGTTGCTATAAAACTGAGTTTTTAGACACTTGTATTGATAACTATAAAACTTGGCTTGCTTTGATACTACCTAAGATTTATATATAGTGTGAGGAAGCCTCTGGCCAGGGGAAATAATTACTCTGCTGACATTATCTCTTAAATACTAGTGTCTTAGCACAGACTTTAAATTTCCTTTCAGATCTATGGGATACTCGTGTTACAATGTACTGCTTCGTCCTGGCCATCTGTCTCCTGGAAAGTCACAAAAGAAAAATCACAGTAATCGAAGCTTTCTGTGAGATTTTACACTTCTACTGAGTGAAATGCATGCTTCCTTATATTTCATGGCAGTGTTTATAATACTGGTCTGCTAACAACTTTTCTTTTGAGTCACCTAAGTCCCCTGGGTAGCATTTTCTTCTGATTCATCTAATTAAATGACAGAGAGATCAAGGATTGGTGCCAGGCTAGTGGCCCAGCTAACCCATTTGAATAAGTCTTTGAATCATATTAGAAAAAGATTTGAAGTCAATTCCTGATGAAGAGCCAACAGATGCAATAGCAAAAAAAAAAAAAAAAAAAAAAGGTAGAAGAAATTCAGAGGTAAAAACAAGGAAGAAAAAAATCTTTGTCTATCTTTCTTGCAGCTTATCAAGTTTTCTTTCTGTCAAACCTGGGAAGAATAGTGGCATGTAATTCTTAAATATGGAATGCTCAGAAAGGATTTGTGTCTGAATGGCTAAATATATAGTCATTCCTGTGGCTGTCTTGTTTTTATAAGAACAAGATCTGATTATTGCAATAATACTGCTAGTAATATCCTGTTACTAAATGTACAATAGGAAGCTTCTTGGTTTTGAAAACATTATTTTTATTTCTCATGAATTCAAAAGCTGAAAAGATCTAGATATAGGAAATATGAATGATATTTTGCCACCTGTTAGGACTCAAACTCTTGGGAAATACTTCATCTGAAGATGAGGAAGAGATGGAAACCCTGGTCTGATAACTTTCATTCACCCTCTGTCTCTCCTGCTCTCCATTATCTGACCTTGCCTTTCTCCTGAGGTTAGAAAGCTCTAGAGACTCTAATGGGTCAGGTTAAGGTGACTTCTATCTGTGAGAAGTAGTTGTGAGTGGTTTGCCAGTTTGAAGGGGCAGTGCCTAATGAAAAGGCCAAACATGGGGGTGTTGATGTTATCACAACAGGGGCATCACTTTCATGGCTTTGAGCTGTGACTTGTATAGTTGAGGTGAGGTGTGTGACCTCAAGCCTATTGGGAAGCACCATCTTGGCTCCTCCTCATTCTCTCCTTTTAGAGCTCTTCCCTGGTCTTCTTTCAGAACATCCTCTTTCTGATATAGTATATTAATACTTTCTGATATAGTATATTAATAGTGCCTTCCCACTGTGGAATCTCAAAAAATTGTTTATTTAATTTTTGTTGATATAGATCTTATTTCATGAATGTACTTTGCATATTCAGCCCAATAGTTGGCATTTAAAGAGCCTTTCTTCACCTCATGTCCACCACGAGATCTCTTCTTATAATCTTGAATCATTTGATCTTTGTGCTTACTTTATTAGACCATCTGTCTAATGTTTGCTTTCTTTCTTCTTGCAGCTCTCAGCCTCCTTCCTTTTTTTTAAAGATTTTTTTTTTATTTGACACAGAGAGAGAGAGAGCCTGAGCAGGGGGGAGGGGCAAAGGAAGAAGGAAAAGCAGACTCCCTGCTGAGCAGGGACCTGATGATGATGATGTTGTTGATGATGATGATGATGATAATGTGGCGCTTGTGGGGTTCGATCCCAGGAAGCTGGGACCACAACCTGTGCCAAAGGTAGGCATTTTAACTGAGTCACCTAGGTGCCCCCAGCCTCTTTCTTTCTCCCTTTGCTCTGCATTAAAAAAAAAAATCCTTTTTCTTATTCAAATATGTTTATTTTTCTCTCTTCTTTCACATCCTAGATGCAGGAGTTTGCAAGGATAGAGAGAAGTATTTTTTCTCTCCTAGGTGAGAAAGAAACTTACATGTCATAAAAGAAAAATGCTATTTTGCATGCTGGCAGAATCAGGTCCTCATTGTCAGAGAGGAATGAATGTTTAGAAAAGAGAGGGTAGTTCCCAGGTGTGAGAAAATGTGTGTCATGGAAAGGCAGTGCACTAGTTCCCTAGGGCTGCCATACAAAGTAGCACAGATTGGGTGCCTTAAATACAGAAATTGTTTTCTCTCAGTTTCTTGGTGTCCACAGAGTTGGTTTCTTCTGAGACGTCTCTCCTTGGCCATCCTCCTCTCTTTGTCTTCCTTTAGTTCCTTTGTATGTATCTATAACCAACTTTCTACTTTCTTTAAATTTTCTTTAAACATTTTTTTTAAGATTTTACTTATTTATTTGTCACAGAGAGAGGATACAAGCTGGGTAAGCAGCAGGTAGAGGGAGAAGCAGGCTTTCTGCCTAGCAGGGAGCCTGACATGCGGCTTGTTGACCTGGGATCATAATCTGAGCCAAAGGCAGATGCTTAACCAACTGAGCCACCTGGATTGGTGGAAATTTCCACTTTCCATAAGGATAAAGGTCATACTGGGTTAGTGTCCACTATAATTATCTCTTCAAAGACCCTATCTCCAAATGCAGTCACATTCTTAAGTACTGGGAATTAGGACTTCAAGACAGAAATTTCTGGGGGTGCAGAGCTCAGTCCATAACAAATTCCAATAAAAATAATTGTTTTCAGTGTGTGAAATATATTAGCCACCCCCCCCACAACCACAAAGCATATATATATGAAGCCACGTATACTTATATACATTAATTTTCACATTGTTTTGTCAAGGCTATGAGTTTTCACAAGTTAGCAAGCACTGGTGGTGGTGATATAAAGAGAGTGACTGGGGGGCAGCAGTGATTGGAAGTGGGAGCATGATTTTTGTTATTTCCCTGGAACTAGAGTTGTATCCAGAGTCTGTGACTGAGCAGAACAAAAGCACTGGCAAAATGTGTTTCCGGATGATTTCTGAACATGACCATGACCGCCAACATTCACTTGGCACTGTGTGATGTCACAGTACAGATGTTGCCACCCAGTGGGCAAAAAGGTCTTCTGATGAGAGGGAAGGGGCTACAGTCAGATTTCTAGGTTGGGAAGGTCCTTCCCTGTGGAGATTTCCTAGCATTTGGCAAGATGAGACTCTCCCTTCAAATATAGAAGTATTCCTGGCAGCAATCCTCAGTGTGGGCTGCTCTGAGCAGCAGAGGATGTTGTCATGCGAGAAACAGAGAGCACAAGTCTCAGTTGAAAGTCTCCTGGTAAGATGTTTTTCTGTACGTGGCCCCACTCTTTAAGAGTCCCTATGCCTACCAATACCTTGGTCCTCAGTAGCGACTCATGTTGGATCCTTCCCCTGGAGTGTAGACTCATTTGCAAGAGCTACAAAAATGGAGCATGGTGGTATGGAGCTTCCCACTCCTAATTATTGCTATTTTACTATTTTTGTCCCTATCTACTTAGTCTTGGAAGGCAAAGAGGAGATGCGGCACAGTGCAGAACAGCATGGGTGCTTAGCACCAGAAATGTTTAAATCTTCCTCACATAGATTATTACCACTTGAAGATTTATTTGAATTCCTTCACCTTTACATAGGAGGGGTTTTAAAGGGCAGTGGCATTCAACCCTTCATTTATATTAGGAGGAAGTGTGTGTGAGTGGCTGGGCTTGTTGGGGCAGGGGGTATTAACGCTACTGATATCAAGGCCTTATTCCAGATCTGTTGAGTCCGAATAGCTGGCAGTGGGACCTGGGCATTTGTATTTCAATATCTGGGGAAGGAACGCAGGGGTATTCTGAAATGTCAGGGTATTAGTATTTGGAGGACAACTGCTGAGCATGATGGGAAGCTCAACAAACTGCTATCAGTCTGACAGTTTGCTGGAGGCATGAAAAATGTAACTCAAACGAGACTACAGACTCCAAATTCCTCAAAATGACAGGTAAATTCAGGCATATTTTAGAAAACAATGTGGTTTGACAATCTGTACAAATGCCTTAATGGATTACCGTCACTGCTTCTTGGATGAGACCTTGAGGCCAGTGGTTCTCAAACTTGAGAGTGTATCAGCATCACCTGTAAGGCTTGAAAGCCCAGAGTTTCTGATTTAGTAGATTGAGAGTGAAGCCCTGGAATTTCTAGTTCAAACAACCTCCCAGATGTTGCTCCTGGTGCTGGCCTTACACTTTGAAAAACACTGCTTGAAGGAATAGCACAGGAGGGGTATACTTTTCCATCATATTTGTACATTGGTTTGGTCAGATGCCTCTCCTAGTAGAATAATGGTGGTCTTTCTTAATAGTTAGGGGTTAGAAAATGTTTAAATGTAAGCTATCAGGGCTTCAGACCTGCAAGGCTTCAGAGATAAGAAAGGGACTGGCTGTCATTTCCAAAGTCCATTTGTAAGTCAGTTGTTCAGAGTGTGAGGTGTTTTTGTCTTCAAGGGAGCATTGCCTTGTGCTAGTGTTCAAATTATATGTATCAGCTAATTGTAACTTGGTTTTATTACATACGATTCTTTTTTTTAAAGTTTGAAATATATTTATTAGTGTTCAATTTGCCAACATACAGAATAACACCCAGTGCTCATCCCATCAAGTGCCCACCTCAGTGCCCGTCACCCAGTCACCCCCACCGCCCGCCCACCTCCCCTACATATGATTCTTTACCTTTAAACAGTGTACAAGTTGATTTTTATATAGATCATTGGAAATTCATCTCCAAACTCCAGGAGATTTGACTGTCTCTCCATTGCTTGTTAGGGAGATATTCCTGGTCATGGATAAACTCAACTCCAAGTGAAAAATTACCATCATCTTTTTTTTTTTTTTAAGTTAGAAGCAATTATCTTTGAAATATGTTTGTAAGATAATTTGTTTGTATGCTTGCTGCTCCCAACTCTGCAAATACTGCCATTTTCCATATTTGTTTAGCTTAAATTAGAAAGCCTAAAATTGATATTGAATATTTGAGAATGGCCACCTGCAAATGTTTTGGGGAGGAAGGAGTCCAGTTATTATTTCAATATCTTTAAAACTTATTAGTTATTTAAATTTTCTATTTCTTTTGCACCAGTGTCAGTTTCCATAAATTTTAAGTAATTTAAGCATTGATCTTGATCATCATCTTGATCAGAGTACAACTGAGTGTTGCTGGAGGAGGTCAATTAGAGAACATGACTGCTGGCTGACCTGTGATCTGGACCGAGGCAGACATTCTCCCCTCATCCTTGAGATGCTGGGATGTCTTTTGTTGCCCACTATTTGTCCAGCAGGGGCCAGTTTCAAGCACGTAGACATGAGAGTAATGTGTTATTGAGACCACCTGGACTGAATATGCGAGTAGATCCAATTAAGGTCTCTATATAAGCTCCTAAGATTCTGTTGGGTGGGTGTGAAGATCTGCTTGTCTTGCAGTGCTCTAGGTAGGGCTGGTGTGTAACTGCTTATAAAAACCTCCCCATTCTGTTCTGGAGTGGCCTTTTTTTGTTGTTTTTGTTTCTCCTTGTCTTGTGTGTCTGGGGGCCAGTTTTCGATTCACCTGGGAAGCTTCTGAGGGTGAGAACCAAACATTGGAAAGCCAAGCAGCCAGGAAATCTGAGGAAAGTGTTTTGGAAAAGAGGCATCTGCAGGAGAAAATCTTGAGTTGGTCCTCAATCTCTGTGTGGGGAGGAGTGGCTCGTGTGTTAGATGCTTGTGGACTGCTGCATGAATATGGGGACACCCTGAACACACTGTATGGTTCAGCACACTTGTTTGAGGACCTGCACATAGCACATGGGCAGAGAAAGGAAATGATTGGCTGCAGCTAATAGGCTGGTGGGGGGGGGGGTGGCTAGTTCTGTGGTCCACTGATCCTGATTAGAGGCTAAAGCTCATGTTAGAAAGTTATAAGAAGGGCAGCCTGGGTGGCTCAGCGGTTTAGTGCCTGCTTTCAGCCTAGGGCCTGACCCTGGAGACCCGGGATCGAGTCCCATGTCGGGCTCCCCACGTGGAGCCTGCTTCTCTCTCTGTGTCTCTCATAAATAAATAAAATCTTAAAAAAAAAAAAAGTTATAAGAAGAGCTGAGGTTAGAGAAGGATGTGAGAGCATCCACAACTCTCCAACTCTCCCAGCTTCGGGCTGGCAGACAAGGTGTGTGAACAGGATGATAAGTTGAATACCCCAAAGGTGCAGATTTGCAAATCTGGTTTGGGCACACAAGCTGCCAAGAAGTAAGAGCTCAGCTCTTGTGACAAACCTCATTGGACGCTAAGACGTGGACTCCTTAGAAAAGTGAGGCGGAGCAGATAGGAGGGTGTTGTGGTGAGTAACAGTGCTTCAGATAAAATACCCAATGTGTTTGATCCCTAATACTGAGGAAAAGGAAAGCACGACAGCAACCCCAGTAGTGAGCTAGCCCCCAATTCAGGAAACATTCCTGATGAGAGAATATGCCCCCTGAGCTGCCAAGTTCTGGCAAAAGTTTTGAAGTATCCAAGCACGGTTTGTGTGGCTAGGGGATACAGGGTTCTGGGGGAGTGGGGGTAGTGACCTTCTCTGACCAGGCAAGAAGCAGAGAATATGAGCAAAATCACATACCTCCTTTCCTCCAGCAGCATATCTCAGGTTTGGGGGTGTTTAAGGAACTCACTTCCTTGAAGATTGAATTACTCACTTCTGTAGGCATTGTTAGTAGAAATCTGTAGAGATAGGAATATAAATATTTAGGAAGGACACCAGCCATCTATGTTCCTGTCTTTGAAGGCTCTGGTTCAGGCACTTTGACTGCAGGAAGGAAAGCTCAGTTACTCCAGGCACCTGGTATGGGGATGCAGATAACCAGCCTGAGTGCAATCATGAGACCTAGGATGTCAGATAATGAACTGCTGATGGAGGGAAAACTGACCAATCCCAACAATGAATTCGGGCCAATGGAAAGACTTGAGACAAAACAGGAACTTAAAAAGCCAGAGGCTATCTCAATCAGCTATAAAGGGTCCAATAAAGGTAATCCAGAAACCAATGTGATTTGACCTTATGCTGCTGGGACTGTACCCAGCATTCCTGATGCACTGTCTGCCCAAGCAGATATAGTCCCCTCCATGGTGAGTGACTCCCAAGCCCCAGATAGAGGATAAAAGCCAAGGTGGACTCCAGGTGAGGGGCTTTTGAGCTCTTAACTGCTCTTTTTTTTTTTTTAAAGGGGAATTAATTTTTTTAAGTATTTTTTATTTATTTATTTATTTATGATAGTCACACACAGAGAGAGAGAGAGAGAGAGAGAGAGAGGCAGAGACACAGGCAGAGGGAGCCCGATGTGGGATTCGATTCTGGGTCTTCAGGATCGTGCCCTGGGCCAAAGACAGGCGCTAAACCGCTGCGCCACCCAGGGATCCCTTAACTGCTCTTTGAGAAATAAAAGTGAAGGCTTTGTTTGCTGTAGCTGAATGTTCTCTAATACTTGGTAACCCTCAAATCTTCTGGCCCCTTCAAGGCCATTGGCGGTTATAGAGGGCATCCTGTTAGGGTCAGGAATATCCTTTTGACACTGCAAATTGGGGGTCTGCACCTATAAGAATGAGGGTTTTCTGTTTTCAATGCCAGGCAGTGTATTGGGCATAGGTAACCAACAAAATCCTGCTATACAAATCTCTGTGAATTCTGCTTCCAGGTAAGATTAACCCAACCAGAAAATCCAAATAACCTGGAAGTCAACAACTCTGACAAAAAAAAGGCAACTGTCCTATAATACTGGTTACCTTAGGACATAGAAACAACATACTTAGGAACCACATTGAGTGGAGGGTCTCGTACAGACTATATCCATAGTGCTTTTAATGGTCTGATGTGCTCAATAAAACCAGATCTGTAACGGCTAATGATGATGGAATACTGAGACCTGAGCCAGGCAGTGTGCCCATCCACGTGGCTGTGCCAGATATGGCCACCATCTTACAAAAGTTGGCCATAATCTGAGTCGTGTACCTGCTATACTAGACTTAGCAATGATGTTTTTCAGTGTATCCTTGATTGCTGAATCTCAGACTTCACTTGGCTTCATGTGAGAGGAGCCACAGTGGGCCTTTCAAATGCTTCATCTTGTCAATCTGCATAGCCCCTTAATATGTTATGGGATGGTAATCTAAGATCTGTCCCTGTGCTGTTGTCCCATATCCATACCATGGACCCATTACATTGATGGTCTATTGACATGTGAAGGCTGCCTCTTTTACAGCATGTTCTGTGAGCAAAAGGTAGGCAGAGAACCCACAGATTATTCAAGGCCCAGGTACTTCCCTAAAGTCTTGGAGAGTCATTTGGTTGGGTGAGATGGGTGCTGTTCTAGAAGTTATGGTTGAGAAAATTCAAGCCTAAGACTATGAAACAGCTACAAACCTTTGTGGGTGTTTGGGGGGACTTTTATTCCCTACTTGGCACAGTGTCTCTGTCCCTTAGACTGTCTGCTAAAGGAAGGGTGGTGCATAAGGACTGGGGGTCAGAGTAGCAAGCTCCCCTTGAAAAGATAGATAAAAGTACTAGTCAAATACATTAAAGTTCTGGGCATCTTGCAAGCAAGGCTACCATTGGAATTTGATATATTTGTGACTTATAAATGTATGGGTTGGGCCCTGTGGCAGCAACAACAGGAGAGTAATTCTGGGATTTTTGGTCTCAGTTTGGGAATGTTCCAAAAACTTGGTATACCCCCCCTCCCCGCCGCCTCCATAGAGCAACAGCTTCTAGCAGCATACATAGCACTCCTCCAGGTAGACCTGCTCATGAAGTAACAGCATAGTGTGGCAAGAACTCTTCTTCCCATAGCTTGGGTTGAAAACATGTTCCATTGGCCACCACTGCTATGGCTCAAACTCCCACATTTATCAAGTGACCTGCCTATTGATCATAGAGGAATACCCAGTCCTTCAGTTCAGCATCTCTAGAAATACGGGTGCTCTTAGATGTTAGAGTAGATCTTCCCATTGCCCCTACTTCTATTCCTGTGATGGCCTGTAGAGAGAATGAGGGGGCAGAGGTGAATTCTGCTGAGGATCTGTACATAGATGGTTCTAGTTGGGCCAATCCAACTGCCCCTGGATTGCAGTTGTCAGCTCAAACCTGACACTACCTGGATGGAAAAGGCATGAGCTGAGGCAGACCACGTACTGAAGTAAGAGGGGTTTGACTGAGCCCTGGCTGTTAAGTCTTTGTCCTGACAACTGGGGTCTGAAGGGGTTAACTCTACGGCTTGGATAACAGGAACTGAAGGGAAACAATTATGAATAAGCCCATATTGGGTCAGGATATGTATAGGAAACATTTGAGAATACTTACAAGAGCCTGAGACAAGTCCCACTATGATCTACTCCTGCTTCGTAAGGTCACAACAACCTCTGGCAATGAGAAAGCTAATGGCCTAGCTCAGTTATGAGCTCTAGCAACTGCTTCTTGAGTATATACAGTAGACGTGGCCCACAGAGAAGAGCCACTGTAGCACTCAGGTGCTGTTGTATATTGGCAGAGGTGCCAATTGCTCTTGAAATATAACAACTTGGTTAATAAAGGCATATCCTGGCTTTCTAAGTAACTCCTGGAGCAACTGCTGCAGGAATCTGGGGCCATCCATAGGAGTTCCCAGCTAGAACTTGACAGTTAGGTGATCTTATCCATCTCCTCTGAGTAAGATTTCTAAATATGACTTAGGTTGTGTGGATACTGTGTCTAGCCTAACCCAAGCTTTCTCCTGTTGCTGTGCAAACCAGGCTACCACTATTTGGGATTGGAGAAGCTGGGTAATACAGATATCCTTATGGAATAGAAAGTGGTCAGTGTTCATGTTACATACATCACCTTGTAGAAAACTGGGCGAGAGAATAGCACATGGAATGGAGGATCTGTATCCCCTGTAACTTGCAAGGAGTAGGGCTGGTAGGAAGGAAAAATGGAATACTAAAGGGGAGATTCAATCACTAGCAGGTACCACCGTGGCTCTATGGACTAAAGTACTGTCCCAGGCTTTACAATTTTTGAATGATCAACTACTAGTGTTTGTTTCCCCATCTGCCTCTGCCTGGTTGGGGATCCTTGCTGAGACCGTTAACACTGTAAAAGTATGGACGTTGTGGGAGACTGTCATTGCCCTGGCTCTAATGGTGGGTCAACATGCCAAACTGCTGAGTACACCAAGCCCCCTCAGGCCTGGGAAAAGCATTTTCTACTGGAATTTGTGCTAAATGTTCCATTGGAGTGGGGGAATTACTTTGCACCCTTGGTAAGGCGGAAGTATTCAAGCTCCCCTGGAATTTCATTGTCCTGCAGGCCGAACCTGTTGAAACTCCTTCTATTTGGAACAGAACATTCAGCAATGAAAGAAAAAAAAAAAGGAAATCCTAGTTTGGCATATCCCATTCCCAGGCCATCTCTTTCCACCTGACAGTCCTGCTTCCCCTGGCCAATATGGGTGTATACACAGGTCAAATTTCTAAAGCTGCAGCCATGCTAATATCTAATAACCAGGCCACAAGCCTAATTCTTAAAAAAGGAGAGGACCTTCGTGTAAGTTCCTACTAAATATGGCTCTTCAACTTTAGACTTCTGATACTCTTATGGTGACAGGTCACAGGTGGGCTCACTTGTATACCTGGCAAAGGAATCAATTCAACGTTTGGTATGTGGGCAGCTCCTTTTTAGCTCATTAGGATTGCCATGGTGGGTATCAGTACTCCAGAGGGGGAGCTGCAAGGCCCAAGGGAGTGTATTAAAGAAGGACAAACTAGGACTAGTACTCTTTTTTGTTTTTTCATCTGATTTTACTAACCGTGTGTGCCATAGGCTAGGTTTCAGGGTCACCGTCAACACATGGTTATTTTTTCTGTTAAATTACACAAAGTAGCCCATTAAACGGGTGACAAGAAAGGTCCTAAAGATATCACCATCGAAGCCATGGATGGCAATGCTCAGATTTGAGATGGGTTCATTTTGCTTACCCTGGGTTACTGATATTTGAGCTGCAGGCACTGTAGCATCCAAATGGGATGACTTCTCCTCACCACCCCCCCCAAAAAAAATGGGATGACTTCTTACCAAGGATGTTAGATTGCTCTTGAAATACAATAACACAGTTAATGGAATAATAGCATTTCTGGCATGTTCTAAGCATCCATTGGAGTTCCTATCGGGTGAAGGATTGTCAAGTTGACTACATGGACCTCTTTTCTGAGTGTTCTAGATGTATCTTAGTTTGTGTGGATCCTGTATCTGGTCTAAGTCACCACCAAAACCAAGCTGCCACCATTAAGGGATTAGAGAAGTTGAGTAACATGTATGGATACCCTTGTTGAATAGATAGAGTTCAGGGGTTCATATTTCAAAGATAATGATCTGTAAGGCTGGAGTAAAAGAACGGGACCTTTAATGAAGGCTTTATTTCCCCTGTAACCTACAAGCAGTAGGATTAGTAGAAAGGAAAAATGGAATATTGAAGCAATGTACTACCCTCCTAACTGGTAAAGCTGCCTTGGCTGGGTAAGTTGAGGTGTTACCTCAGGCTTTGGTACTTCTGAATGGTCATCTAGTAAGACCTGTTAACCATCCCCCTGCGTGGGGACCCCAGCCCAGACAACCAACACCATAAAGATATGGAAGTCACTGAGACAGCCTTTGCCCTGTTTCCCTTTGTGGGTTAACCTGCTAAGCAGGGAACACCAGGTCCCATCATGACTTGGAAAGGTGTAATCTACCATAATTTGCAATGGAGTACCCCACCTCTATGGGTGAATTACTTCTTACCATTGGGGGAAAGGGAATTACTTAATTTGCTTTGGGATCTTGATTTCTTGCCATAAGCCAAACTTGTCGAAGCTCACTGTACATTAGCTGGAATACACACCTTGTAAAAGAGGAAAAGATGGAAATCCTGGTCTGGTATATGCTGGCCCTAATCCATCTGTTCACAAGTGACAGTGCCACCTCTCACTGGCAATGTGTATGCACAATCAGGTCAGATTGCTAGAGCTGCAGCCACATCAACATCTAAGGATCATACTACTAGTATATTCTTCTACAAGGGAAGACCTTCCTGTACAAGCTCCTACTAAATAGATCCTTTTGACCTTAGACTTCTCTGACTGGGATATCTGGTCATAGGGTGCACACTTGATGGAAATACCTTTCTACAATGGGTCCATTTATATGCCCGCCAAAGAAATCAACCCAACTGTTGAATATGTGAGCCCCTGCCCCACTCCAGCTCATGAAGATTGCCGTGGGGGGTGTTAATACTCCAGGGATTGGAAGGCCTTAAAGCGGTACATTAAAGAAAGACCAGCTAGGACTAGTACTCTTAATTCATCTGATATTACTAATACTGATCCAGAAACCTAGCCTGTGGCATACATTATGAATTACAGCGGATATAGAATCCTTTTCTTTTTTTTTTGGTCAGTACACAGGCAGCGCATCAAACTGCTGACCAGAAGGGTCCTAAAAATACATCATCAAAGGCATGAATGGCTGGTGGTCAAATTTGGAATGGGTTCATGTTGCTCACCCCAGGTTATGAACATTTTGAGTACCTGAGCACCCCTATGTTGGAAACAGAAAAATTACTCTAAATAGAACCAACCCAATTGCACTAGGGATATGGGATGGATATTGCTGGAATTGGGCCATTCTATCACATTAAATGATAGGCACTGACTGATACTGCTGCCCGGGTATTTACTGGGGTACCTCAAGTGGAACACGGTGGGCTAGATGATACAAGTCTTTGGCCATGACTTCCACCTGGATGGTTGGGCCACTGTACTCTGGGTTTTCCTTAAGCATAGGGGAGGGTTCACCCCACCATAACAAAATTTGTGAGCCTCTCCCTTACCAAGGCTAGATGGCCATATTTTGTTTTCTTTTGGTATGATTGACTGCTGTCTTTGTCTCCTTCATTGGCCTGGGGGACACTACAGTGCTCAAAGAGGCACTTACTACATTAAACTACAAAGCCTTTTATGATAACAAGCTAAGATTATCTTTACAAAACACTGAAATGTATTTAGGGAGAAAATCTGTTCTCCAAAATAGGATGGCTTTGGATATTATAACCGGCTCACAAGGAGGTTCCTGTGTCATTATCCACCCCAAATATTGTTCATAGCTGTTGGGTCTGCTCCTACATCCTTTTATTAAATCACATGAAAACACAAGTGAATACTGAATAACCTGACACCCCTTCTTTCCTCAGTCTAAAGGACTTAATATATGGTTTGGATCATGGGGTTCTCTTGATAGAAAATATCATTACTTGTATTGGGAATCATTATCTTACTCTGTATTTTCTCCTGGAACTGCCTCTCCTACTGCTGTGGTATCATGGACAGCATGGTATCATGTACAGACAGTCCCCAAACAACCACCCCCGTGCTAATAAAACCTCTTACTAACTGTCCTGTGTTGTGAGATTATAAGAGGATCACAAAAGACTGTTGGGGGAGGTCATTAAGAGGACATGACTGCCACTTGACCTGTGAGGTAGGCCCAGACAGCCTCAGCTCCTCACCCCTTTGCCCTCTTTCTCATCTTTGGGGTGTATACTCTAACCGCTGTTCGCACAGTAGGAGCTAGTTTCATGGGTGCAGCCTCGAGAGAGCAATGTGTTGAGACTGTTTTGATAGCGAATGTAACTGAATCCAGGGTTGGCCTCTCTATGTAAACTCATGAGGTTCTGGTGCACGGATGTGGAGGTTTCTTCATCTTGTGGCCATCCAAGCCAAGCCTCCTATGTAAGTCCCCTTGCTTATGAAAACTGCCATCTAGCAACCTGGGGTGCACTGCTCTTTGGTTTCTCCTTGTCCTCCAATGCACAGGGACCAATTTCAGATTTCACCTGGGGAAATCCCAACGGTGTGACCCAACAATTTTATCTTTATTATCTTTTAATTTGCTCTATCTGTAGCCAGTTTTTTTTTTCTTCTAGCCAGTTTTCTAATTTTTGTTTTGTTCTATTTGTATGTTGTCTGATTTTTGTTTTGTTTTAACAAGGGGGAAGGGCAGAGGGAGAGGGAGAGAGAATCTGAAGCAGGCTTCCCACACAGCACAGAGCTTGACACTGGGCCTGGTCTCACAACCCTGAAATTGTGACCTAAACTGAAATCAAAAGTCAGACGGTTAACCGCTTAATGAACTGACCCACCCAGGCACCCCTTTTCTGTTTTTTTAATTAACTTTGGTAGAGGCCTATTTTATTTTCATTGTATTTTTCTTTTCTTTGAACTATTGTACTCAATGGAACTATTAAAAAATCAAGTTGGAAAGGTTCTTATTCTCATTTTGTAGCATCATGGTCAAAGTATATTTTTTATAAGATTTTATATATTAGAACAAGAGTGGGGAGAGGGGCAGAGTGGGGAGAAGGAGAAGAGGACTCTGTGCTCAGCAGGGAGCCTGATGCAGGGGCATGATCCCTGGACTCTGGGATCATGACCTGGGTCAAAAGCAGACACTTAACCGAGCCACCAAGGTTGTTGCAGAGAAAATGGTTTTAGATATCATGCCAACATTATTTGTTGAGATTTGCTTTGGGATCTTGTGGTGGGCAAGTTTTACAGGTATTTCACACATGTTTATGGAGAATGTCTATTTTCTGTTAGATGAGTGATCTTAATATATTAATAATAGATCATGCTTTATAACTGTGATATTTAAATTTTTTTTTTCCTGGAATCTATTCAGAAGCATGTCAATCTCTCATTATAATTGTCAATTTGTCAACTATTTCTTATGTTGAGTTTTTATTAAAGGCTATGGGTTTTTTTTCTTTGTCACTATGATTTATTGAGCTATTTATAAATTAAAGATTGTCAAGTAATATTATTTTCTACAATGTGCCTGAATTTACCTGTCATTTTAAGGAATTTGTAGTCTGCAACCTCATTTGAATTGACATTTTCTTGCCTCCAGCAGTGTCAGACTGACAGGAATCAGCTTGTTGAGCTTCCTATTATGCTTAGCAATTGTCCTTTAAATGATAATACCTTGACAATTCAGCATGCCTCTGCTTTTCCTTTCCAGATGTTAATGAGGATCTCTATAAAAATATGATCTTATATTACCCCTACTTCTATCTAAACTTGGAATTTATTTCTACCTCAGTAGCTTTTTTTTTTCTCTTCTCAGGAACTTTGAGATTGGGCCAAGATGCATTTGCCAGTCAAATTTGAGACCGTAGGACTATGTTGTGTGAGGTACAGGTAGGTCCCTGTGCTGTGACTGTTTTGTGTCCACTGTGGAGCATGGATGAGCTCCAAACTCATCATTTTTGCAGCTGATCTGGTCTATTGCTGATCTGGACTAGCAACATTATCAGAACTGCAAATTGCAAAGGGAATGAACTTTTGGCTTTTGAATCTCCTAAAGTGGCATCACGAAGTATTCTTTATCCTTTGAAATTCGATGCTTGGGTTCTTTAAAGTCATTGTATTAAGTTTGTGCTTCTGTGTTCATATTTAAGTGTTAATCTGGGGTAATTTATATTACAAAATTTCTACTTTGTGGACGAATTGTAATATTGAGAGCCTATACATTGTTTGTCCTTTTTAAAATTATTATTACTGTTAATAGGTCAGAAAAAAACATTTGGAGATTTTGTATACCAGTTTCAATGTTGGTAGGAAGTAAAAAACATGGTTACTTTATGTTAGGTTTTCTTTTAAGGCTTGGGGGAGAAAATTAAAGAAACCAGAGCCAGGCAGTAGGTTCGAGAGTGCTTTAATGGGGAGCGCTCCCCCAGCAAGGTTCTGCAACTTGAAGAGGAGGCATGAGTCAGGGAAGTTGTGCCCAGGAGGGCAAGGGGGTGTGTTTTTTTATGCCTGTGCAAGTTAAGAAAAAAAAATGGGGTGGTTAGGGACATGTGGTTTTATGTGATAAGGTGAGGCAGGGTGCATGTTCTTGATTTTGGCTGATTCTGGTGTTCTTCTTTTAGGTAGATCACGAGTTGTTTGACTTGATGAGTTTTAGGAACTTATCAGGGGTGACATCTGGGGGAGGGGTGACCCCACCTATTAGCCTTAAGTCATCCATTTTGGAGAGACCCTATCTCTGCCTGCCCAACACTTCATATGTATTAAGAGTCTTTATGAAGGGATAATAGACTAGACCAATGTGGTAGACATGGTGCTATACGTCAGGTCAAATGCAGTTAAAAATCAGAGGCCTAATTCTCCTTGTTGAAAATCAGAGATACTTCTTTCTCCTTATTCTTACAGCATTTACTTGAGAGAATTTATAAGTTATTTGTCTGTCTTTTTGAAACATATATGTCTTCTAAAATCTCAACAAGACTCTTGCTCATTTTAAGACCCAGGAATGTCTGGGAGCTATTTCTGTAACATGTAATCATTAAGGAATACGGTGTCCCTATTTCCTGGTTTCCATGAGAGAGTCAGAGACTAACTTCATTGAGTACGTTGCTCCAAGTTGCAATACTACCTCCTGTCATAAAGATCTGGGAAGTTTATTTTTCCTTTGGATAAAGCTAATTAGGAAACCCATATGGCCACCCCAATTACCAGGTGAATTTAGGGTGAACTATGCATGATAAACGGTGCTGTAAAGTCCTCTTACCTGGGGACCAGTTATTGTTGGTCTTGAGAACATCTGTATATGGGTTATCTGCTTGGCTAAATGAAAGAGTAAGACTTCCTGCTATCTTTGCATTCTTAGCGGGCTGACTCTGCACAGCATATTCTGGCTGGATGTTTTATTCAGTAATAAAACTTCTCTTTCAATGTTTGTGAGAAGTTTTCTGGGTTGGCAGGAAATTTTGGTTTTGATTATATTTTTCCGATATGTATCTGCTATATATACATGTCCTATGTAGGTTAATTCTCTGCAATGTGTATTTTTATATCAGTGCTTTGGAATAGGAGGCTCAGATTTAGAGAAAGTGAATTACTCAAGCTCAGACAACCTGTAAATGAAGAATAGAATTTGAAACTAGTTTTCTCTGGTTCCACAGGCCTTTATTGCATTGTACTTTATTTTTCACAAGTGGACATATCAGTTATTTACTGTTGCCAAGCTGCACTCAGTAACACTGACCTGTTGCTGACTTGAGAATTATAAAGGTTTACTTGCTAAATTTATTCAACTGACTTAGGGGCCAGGTCTCTGAGTAAAGGCAAATTTCTTTATTTATGCGTGGACCAAAAGTTCTGTGGCAACAGTCCACAATATTATATCTGGTCGTGACTAGCATATTTCTCCCTAGAAGAATAAATTTAGGCTATTTATTTTAAGTATGTAGTACAGCCCAAAGCAACCACAAACTTTTGCAATACTACTTGTTTAAATAAATCTTCTCTCAATTAAAAAAAAAAAACACACATTTTTTTCTAACCTGCTTTATCAGTGTAAACATACCAAAATTGAGTATGTGGAGTTCTGTTTGTTTTGCTTCAAGCTCTGTAGTCAAATATTGGTATGCCATTTGGAAGTACTTAAAAAAAAATCAAAGCACAATTTCTAACAAAAGAAATCCCTGGAAACACTAAAGACTAATGTTCACAAGGTAACTTTCTTAAGTTACATGTAATTGATTTAAAAATTACTATGCTAAGTATTTAGGGTTTTTTTCTTTTTGTTTCTCCCGGCACTTTTCTTTTTGTGACACAATGATAACTCTTTCCCAAAGATCTATATTGTTAGATTTATAAAAAAAATCAATGTTGAAGCGTGTTTGCCACCTCTTGCAGTTTTCACATTAGTCCTACAAGAAAGGGAAACTCCTATATAACAGGGGGCTACTCTGCAGATAGAGACAGTGTAGGCATCATCTTATGGGATACATGCCTCAGGCAACAAGGTGTCCTGGCAGGGGAAGGTTGCTCACAGTCAGGAAGGTGGGATCTGCACCTACTGGCTTGGGGATTCCAGTTTCTTCTGTTCATTCATACAAGGACATCATTGACAGGTGTCAGGGCCTTGCTCTTTTTTATGTGAGGGACCTGGTTTGGATGCAGGAGTCCTGCTAAGGCTGTGAATTCAGTCTCCTGGTGGGTGTGCTACCAGTACCAGTAGAGCCTGAGCCTGATTTTGGACCGCATTGGGGGCTGTAGACAGTCCTAAATGCTGGAACGAGACTGCTGACATCACCAGTGTGCCTTGAATTGAGTGGAACATCAAATCTGTCTTTCTCTTGTCGAAACTCTGAAGATGGTTAATCAAAGGCAGATAATTCTAACTTGTTCCAATCTACCAAGGGTGAGAGGGTCAGAATTGTGATGCTCCTACATCCACCTATGATGACCACCCCACCTACCAACAGCACTGGGGTCCTGATTGCCGGCTGACCCGTGGGTTGCTTAGAACATCGGAGGATTCGAACCCGAGTCAGCTCCCAACCTAAGGATTTACTGTAGGGCTGGTCCCAGGACCGGCTGACTTCATCTGAGTCCTCCAAAAAGCTGAACCTGAGACAAAAAGCTAACTTGAAGATACATTACCTGAGATGCAATCTGAGAGACCTTGAGTTGAGGGACTTGGAAGAATAAAGTCATGTCATTGAGCGGGTTACATTGTAGAGAATGGGGGATCAGGTATGCTGGGGACCCTTTATAAAATGGTGCAGAGCTCACTTGAGAATTTTCTCTTTAAAACGGGAGGGAGGGTAATATTATCCAAGAGTTCTTCTAGTAGTTTTCTTTTGCTGCCATAACAAATGACCACGAACTAGCAGCTTAAAACCAAACATTCATTATGTCACCGGTCTACAGGTCTGGGATGAGGGTGTTGGCAGGCCTGCATCCTTCTCGGGATGATAGAGGAATCCATTTCCTTATTCACTTGGGTTGCTGGCACAATTCAGTTATTTTTATTATTTTCAGAGGATCCAGATGTCTATCCATCATCATTCCCTTAAACTCTGAATAACTGTCTGTAGCATTCTTTGTAGTTAGGAAGTCTTCATGGCTTTCTTTAATCTGAAAAGATCTTTAATTTTTCTTCATTCTGAAAGGCAAATACCCTGAATATCTAGCATAGTGTTCTAGAATACTAACTTGACATTTAAAATACTTTTATAAAAAAAAATAAAAAAATAAAATACTTTTATAAAGTACCATAAAGATATTTCTCTCACTCTTGATGGTTTCTGCTGTGAAATCAGTCAGTAATTAAATTTGTGATCCCCTCTCCATAACACGGTGTTTTTCATTTTTTTTTTTTTCTTTAATGCTTTCAAGAGTTTCCCCTTATCTTTGGCTTTGGTCATCTTGCCTCTGATGAGCCTCACCTTGGGTTCTTGGTGTTAATTTTGCTTCCATGTTTATTTAGTAGATTATTTTTGAAAATTTTTGTACTTCATCAAAATGGGGAATTTTCAACTGCTATACTTTCAATCATTTTTCTACTCCATTCTAGGTCTCTGCTCCTTATGGCGTATCAGTTACCTGTCTATTAGACTATTTGGTATTTTGTAATAAGTTGCCAAGATTCTGATTTTTCTTTATCTCAATCTTTTATCTCTTCAGTTTGCTATTTCTTCACTGATATTTCTATTTGCTGAAAAAAATGTTTTGTTTTACTTAATTGTTGCTAATTACAAGAGCCTTTTAAAAATTCTTGGGTGTTCATCTCTGAGTCAGACTTGACTTTCTTTTTTTTTATGACAACATGTTCTATTTCTTGGTTTTTATTCTGTCTGGTAATTTTGGATTGTAGTCAAGATATCATGACTGTGGTGATCTACAGTCTCTGTTGTGTGGGTACCAGATATGGACTGGATTCAGATCTTTTGTCTTTAATTCAGGTGCTTTGATTCAGTTTTGCTTTAAGCATGTTCAGGATCAGTTGGAGAGATGGGTAGTAGATATGGATCCCCTTTGTGGTTTTTACCACGAAAGAACTCCCACACTTTCTTCAATGTTTCACATTGCCCAGCTTAAACTTCTGATTCCCCCGAACTCAAAGAGTGTGAACATTATCTTGTGAATCCCTCTCACCACTGCATGTACCATGTGTACTGCACTTGGACTCAGGTTAAAGGCCATGAAAGATGAGGACCTACTTGTGGAGAATACCATTTTTCCCACTCCATGAGTGTGTACTTTCTGCCAGACTGTTTATCTTCCAGTACATTGAGATAATTGCTTTTTATATGATGTCCAAGTGGTATTGCTATATTCTGCAGACGGATCCATCTGGTAGACTAAGTTTGTCCTACTTAGAAGTGAAAGTTCCAGTGTAATCTTGGCCAGGGCCATTAAGGACACAGTGGTCTTTCTTTGCTCTTTCCCTGTGTATTTCTTTCTCAAAGTGAGACTGTACCCTCATGAGCATGGACTCTCTAAACACCCTGTTTATCTATGCAAAGAGGATATGGATTGCATTTGCTAGTTGGTTCACGTATGAGATTTAGACACCACCTGTACAAGTACAAAAGTATTTCTTGAGGGCATCTGGGGTGGCTTGGCGGATGAGCATCTGCCTTTAGTTCAGCTCATGATCCTGGTGTCCTAGAATCGAGTCTTGCATTGGGCTTCCCACAGGAAGCCTGCATCTCCCTCTGCCTATGTCTCTGCCTCTCCCTGTATGTCTCTCATGAATAAATAAATCTTTTTTAAAAAAGTATTTCTTGATCTGCTTCATAGTAAAAACATCATCCTCACTCACTCTCTCATTGAACAAGTATTGGCCATCTATTAGGTCTTTGACCCAAATGCTGGATTTTGGGTTACAATAGTGAACAGTAATATAGTCTCTGCCATTACACGGTGACCTAAGCTATGATAGCAAGAGTACAGAATGTTAGGGAACCTCACCTAAAGGAGTTAGGATTTAGTTGAAGTGTCCAGTGATAGCTTGATACTGAAGTGACAATAACATTTCTACATGAAGGGTAACTTGGAATTATCCAAGTGAGGGAGAAGAGGAAAGGAAAGGACAGCACATGCACAGAGAACATTGTTTACATAGGCCCTCAAGAAAGTAAAAACATAGCCTCAAGGATGTAAAAAGAAAAAAAAAAACCCTCAGAGTGGTTGTAGCAGAGAGTGTGAGGAAGAAGGTGAAATATGAGCTTGAAGGCCTGGGGGACAGTGATAGATCATGTAAACTCTGCTCTCTGCTCTGGAGGTCAACATGTATGGGTTATATCAGCAGTTTCTTTGCTTCTGGTTTCTGGTTATTCTGTCACAAAAGATTCCAAACAATAGGTTAGAAAGAGTGAGGACAGTGAAACTAGGCTATTTATTTCCCTACCATCTTTCCTATGAAACTGCCTTGATCTAGCTTTGTTCCAAAGCTCATAATCCCTCCTAGTCTCAAGGAACCTACTCTATGCCACCTTACTCTGCCTAATACTCTGCTTTCAGTTCAGGGATAACAATGATTCCAGACACCTCTACTATCTGAAAAGTCAGGCAAGCAGGAATCATCCATGGGTCTTATGGAATAAGGAATTTATTATAGTAATAAGGCCTCACATAATTGTGGGAGAAGCTGGGGAAGTAATGGCCGAAAAGGGAGAGTTGGCCATTAGGACCCTGGATGGTGTACCATTTAACTGGCCTTGGATTTATCTTCAAGAAAATGGAAAACTGCTGAGTTTCAAGCAGGAGAGAAATGGGACAGATCTGCATGTTGAGGGGTTGCTTTAGATGAAGCATGTGAAGAATGAAACAGACCTGGGGTTGGACTGGCAATAAAGGGAGTAAAAACAAACCCAGAGGCAGGGAGATCAAGACCAGTAAGGAGTTTCTTAAAATTATCCAGTGGTGATAGAGGAAAATATTATAGATTAAAAGATAGTGATATCAGGCAAAATAAGTGAATATGAATGAGAGAGAGAGGAAGAGCTGTTTCTGTGCAGGCGGATATGATAGATACCACTAAGGGAGATTTAGTTGTCACATGAAACAGAAACAATATGAGCTGATGTGAAAATTCTACAGTTACAGAGAAGTGATCATACCTTATATACTACAATGTGCAAAAATGTAAGTTGTCATGAATTCTTAAGCCACACCCCTTTCCCCCCACTCCCATGTTCTACTAGTGGTAGAAGAGAAAAGGAAACCTGACCACATTGAAGGTAACTTTCTTCTGGCCTTATGGACCCTATTCCAGTTTAACTTAACATCCTTGATGTCCTAGTCTACTACTAGGTTTCTTCCTGTCTCTCTCCTCCATAACTACCATCTTGTGGAGAAAGCTTGTGGAAGGCGTCATCATGGTGGTAAAGGAGGGGGCATCTGGGGGACATGCTGATTATTTTTCTCTGCAGGCTCTGGCAGTGTGACTATAGCCATTGCAGCAAGGCCTGGCCTTATGTAACTTCTAACATCCCCTTTGGGCACAAGTAAGGCACGATGGCTCTGCTCACTGACTGTATTCCTCTGAAGGGATCGTTGAATCTCTGAAGCCTGGCTGCAACACCATCCAATCAAGTATTTTGGTATTTTCTCCTTTCTCTCGTCTAATATCACTTTTGACCATTGTTCTGATGGAAGGTTTTCCATAGCCACCCATGGCCATTTGAAATATTCTGGGCTCTATTAATGGAGGATTAGAGAAACTTTCAGGCTTGGAGGACCATCTTTCCAGACCCATTTCTGTCCTTGCTGCTCTTACTCCTGTGCCATACTGCAAGCAGTGAAAGATGGACCCTGAGCTTGAAAATTTGATCGTTCCCTACATTTTTTTTTTCTCGACACTAGGTCTCTCCTCAAAGTTACAAAGTTATCATTCCTTAATATCTTACTTAGCCCTCCATATATATTTCTTTTCAATCCAAACTCCACAATTTCTGTACTATTTTGCATCAGGTGGGAACTTTCCCTTTCATTATATTGTCCATATTACCTACCTATCATTTCAAAAACAGTATTTATAGTATATGTGTAAGGCTTAGTGAACCAAATAACTTTTGAGTTTAGCTTATAAAAAAAAGTCTGTTCTAATGAACAGAATCAGCTGCGCATACAGGATGATGGTTGTGATCTGTCTCAGAGCATTACAAACCAAAAGTATGTAGAAATCTAGACAGAACTGGAGAGTTGGAATGATGGATACATTTGGTCCTGCCTCCACAGATATTTTGGGACCCACTTGTATAATTTTGATATAACTCACTATTACATATTTTACTTAAACATTCTTTGCTGGATCCCAAAAATAGATCACTTTTAACCTTGAACCTCACCTCATATAAAATGGAAACAGAAGAGGTTTTACATTATATTTTGATGTTGCCTGACAGTTCTCTCCCTGGACTAGAAGAAAATTAAGAAAAACAAAGCTATAGAAGAAAAGACAATACATCTCCCAATACAATAGATTAAAACACTAATTGAGGAAAAGACCCCACTATTTGGGAAAAAAGCAATCCCTGTTTATTTCAAAACTTTGATATGAGGGCTAATATGTTGAGGCAGGAAGTGTGCATTTCTCCTTCTCCAGTTGCCATTTCCATGACACCAAGCAATCTGCCAGAGAAGAGACTGCAAATAAAACTGGATTCTGACAACCTTAGCATTGAGATATTATCCCTCCTCTCCTCCACTTGGAAGTATTTTCTTGGTGACCTTTCATGATTCTTGAGGTTTAGTGGTTTCCTTGTCATTTCTGAATTCAGTTCAGGTCAGTTGAAATATTTAAACCTGTCAGAAACACATCTCAATGAATATAGCTAAGGAAGAGAGGGAGGGTGGGGGCGGGTCATTTTATTAGGGAAGAAATAAGGTACTCTGGAGTATTAAAAATGATGACTATGAAGACTAGAAGGCTTAATCTTGGTGTTTCTGACAGGATTTCCAATTTTTGAAGGATTACTGAAAAATAGAGGTTTCTCTAAAGCAATAGGTCTTTGTGACCTAAAGTGGGACCTCTGCTGCCTCAGAAATGAGCTAAGAAGAGAATAAACAAAGACCTTGGTATCTCTGAGTTATTCGGGGAGCATGGTGCTACCCAAGGGCTAGTTCAGCACTGATAAGAGATGTTTATTCCTGACCTGTTTGCCTAAGAGATCGCCTCCTGTGATTATAGCTTTCACTGGCTTGTCTCAAAGACATTATTTTTATCTCTATAATGTTTTGTCCCCAAATTACTTCTAAAAGATAAATGTAGATTTTCAAGATGGAGAAAACCTCAAGAGAGCTTAAAGCTGGTGGTTAAGAGGAAAGGCACAGGACAATAAAAAAAAAAAGTTTAAAGAAGTTTAAGAAAAGATTTTGACCAGTAGCTCTAGTGAGCCACTTGGTACAGAATTAAATTGAAACATTATTAAAATAACTTTTCTAAGACTACTTGGGCTTTACAACATTCTTCTTCAGGTTAGGGTATACATCTTTTTAAACATGTGGGGCAGCCCATTGTGCTGTGCTAGGATAATAGATTAATGCCAATTGTGAAGTAACCGGTTGCCATCACTGTCAAAATTTTTAAACTGGGTAATCCTTTTTCCAAATCCATGTGATTTAACAAAAATACCCACAAAATATCTTTCCATTGAATACAGCAGGAATAATAGTAGATTGGAGAGAGGGCTGAATGTCTTTTTTTTCCTTTCTTTGCCATGTATCAGCCTTGGCACTTATGTTTGATGACCTGCTTCATTAGGCAGGGGGGCAGGAGCCCGCATGAAGAATAGCACCATGGGATTCAGCAAGAAAGCAACACTTTAAATCCACCTCATTTCACAGATAGGAATATATTCAATTGTTCCGGGCTCTTGAATGACTTTTTCATATTTGTAGGCAGGTATGACATCCCCATTAATTATGTGGAGATACAGAAGTTACTCATCATTTTAAACTATTTGACAAGGAGAAAATATTTTCAGATTCCAAAACGCGTCTTGTCTTTCAATTGCCTGAAGCAGTTGAGGAGCATTCTTGCCTTCAACGTGGACATTTTCTAACACATGCATGAAGTTTTCAAAATTATGCTAGTATCCTGGAGTTCTAGCACATGCTTGACACGGTGTAGCATCTATTCTTAGATAGCAGAATTATCCCTTTAAAGACATTTCATAAAGACATGCCTTTAAAGGGAAAAATTGTCCCAGTGTGAACAAAGTAAATTAATAGACATTCAAGGGCCGGGAAAGCACCGCAGAGGCAGATGCCTGGGGTTGAAGAGAGTGTTTTCGGGACAGTTTTGATTAATCAGCAACTGAAAAGCCTGCAAATTAGAAGTCCTGTGGAGATTGAAAACATCATCTGGCTTACTATTAAAGCTAATTTGTTTATGTTAAAGAAATAATAATTACAGACAAAGTTAACAGAGACAGCCATTATCAACTTAATTAAATGTGAATTTTTTTTTTTTTTTTTTGGGCATCATTTTGCAACTCATGTCAGCACTGTGCTTGGGTAGTGACCATTTCATTGTTGTTGTCTACTGTTGTTACAGTTGTTATGATGACACATGATCCTAGAGGAAGCCTTGCTTTTTCTGAGGGAGAAGACCACATTTTCTTCTTCATTAGTAACTCTCCGTTATCCCTCAGTCATGAGGACACAATGACTCCTCCTTGAATTCTGTGGTTGGGAAATGAGCTTCAACATAGCGGCTAGGTTGTTGATCAACCGTGTTCACCTGGTGCCCTTGCTCATCTTTCTAATATCAAACATAGTCTAAATTAGGTAAACTGCTTCAGATTTTTGTGATCAGAGGTACTTCAAATCCTATTAACCAATGGAGGTATCCTTTTTTGTGGCCTCTGGCTTCCTTGTGGCTTTTATTACTAATGGCTTTGTGTCCTGCTCCATCTTGGCATATATTTGAGATGTTCCAGCTGCTACTTCTGATTATCTCTGATATTTGTGTGTTCAAAATACCCAACGTCAGGGATGTTCCCAGGTTAGACACTTGTGACATAATTGCGCAAATTTGCAAATTTGCTGTGTGGAATCACTTCAGATGCCACTGGCTGAATGATGATTGTTTTTTTGAATGAGATTGGCTGTGTGTGAGAGAGACATGAGGTTGGCGGGGTCGCATGGTCTATGAAGAAGCAGCTAAGGTATAAAAAAAATCTGCATATATGGCACAAAAGACTATTCTTTAATATGCACAGCAGTGGAAAATCTTGTCCCCTAAATAACAGCTGCCACATGTGAGTGTTGGCCATGTTTTACGTGCTGAGCTGAGTATGTCCTATACCTTGAAACCTAAAACTATTTCGCTATACTATATAAGAAGTTAGAAGTTATACTATATGAGAGGTTATGGGAAAAACCTACAGAGCTAAGAGGAGTTGGCTATGCTTTTACTACTGATTTGTTTCCTATCACTCCAAGTCCTTTAATACATAAGTTTTCTTGTCTGGAAGAGTTTGTTGTGGTCACACAATGGTACTATTTTTTTTTTTTAAACAGAATCTATGTGAGGATGATATTAGAGATTGATGCAAAACTCCTAATACAGTTCTTGGCACAGATTGGGCCCTCAGTATATTGGTATTGTTGGGCTTGTTCATCTATTGCCTCCAGGCAAGATTGCAGGATGCAGGGAATTAATGACTTTCCAAAGGCAAAACACAGATGCAACCATTCCCTGTGACAGTCTCGTGTTTCCACTGGCTTATTATTCATATTTTATCATTGATCACTTCTCTTTCATCCCTACTTCCTAGGCTGGGTCTTTAGGTCTATCACTAAGTTATGTACCTCTGTCTATATATGACACATCACTGAGGTAAAGGAGAAGCTCTTTAGGGTGTGTGTTAGCACAAAAGGACTTGTACTCTTAACTGTGTCCTTGAATGGGACTGGTAAAAACAAGCTAGTGTGTAATGGGGAAATAGATCATGAACTCTTTCTTTATCCAACTAGTATTGATTAATACTTGCCAAATGCTAGATGCTGGGGGCACATTAATACACTAATGTGTAATCTCTTGTTTTAATGTGAAATCTTACTGGATCATGATAGAGTCCTCAGCCTAGCCTAAAAAAAGAGATGACTTATTGGTAAATTATTATATCTGGCCATCATTTTTATACATGGTCCCCAAACAGGGAATCGTCATCACTGGTAATTCAGAAATTGAGACTTCTACAACAAGTAGTATACTATAGGAGATTTGTGTTATCTCTTCTCATCAGCCACAAGAAAAGATATGACCATTAAATGTGCTCATATGACAAAACAAAATATATATTTTAAAAAGTAAGAGCATGCACAGCAAGTACCAACTTGGATATTTTTTGCATTTTGAGGACTACTGATAATTCATATAAAAGGACATGTTTTTATTCTAATAATCGATGCTTTCCATTTCAGGGATTTAGTCTTTTTAAAAGGGGATATAATTAAAGCTTGAGCAATTAGTCAGCATATTTATCCAAGCATTACAGGGCTTTAGAATATGTTAAGAATCAACACAATACAACTTTGAGATATTACTGCCTTCTTCCTTTAAAAATGAGCTATTTCTTGAAATATGCCTAGGGAAACTTTTTTTTTTTTTTTAAAGCAATTGTACTACTTATCTGTGAAAAGTGCATTTTGGGTTTGATATCAAAGTTTGAGTTGTTTTTTACTTATTAAAGTGGAAAATGGATTCAAATCTTGCTTTGCATCAAATAATTCAATATGTTTCATTTTGCCAGGACTGAGATTTACATCAGTGAGAACATATTTGAAAAGAGTGACTTTGATTAGGCCCCAAGAAGAAAAGCACCTCAGAATCGTGTGTGTGTTACACTTAGCTTTGCATTTGTGTTTATATTAAAATTTACAGACTCCAATATTATTCTTGTTTCTTAAAGTGCAAGTAATTCCATAATCATGGGAACTTTATATAGGAGTTAGAAACCAGAAAAAAAAAAAAAAAAAAAGAAAAAGGAGTTAGAAACCAGTAGTACAGATAGAGGAACATAAAAAGTTGAGGCAATCATTTGGAGCTCTTGATAAGGTAAATGCACCAGATGGAGAAATAAAGTGTCATTGTTGGTAACCACACACAACACTATTCCCTGGCTCTTCTAGATGACAATTAAAAAGGGTAGAGGAATTCTCTAAGTAATGGAGGCTACTTACTCTTTCATATCATTTGGAAACCCTTTATTCCATTCATCATGTTCAGCAATTGTGCTCATCATTGAAAACACTTTTTTTATCAAAGTCATCACCACTGAATTGATACTTCAGTAGAAAAACTATTATGCAGAAGACACTGTATTGAGAAATGCTCTGAACTCCTACAACTTAATATTTAGTTGAAAAGAGAAGATGGGTAGAGTTAACATTAATTAGAAATAGTACCTGCTAATGACTGAACAGGTAGGTTTGACAGTTGGGGGCTAGTGTCATCCGAGACATCAGGAAGGTTGTTTCTCCTCCCTCATTCCCTTTCTACCTCCCTTCTCTTTGGGGACTTGAGAATTTTCTAGTCTATTGTCTGGTCACCACTATCCCTGCAAGTGGGTAAAACAAAGTAGGTGGTGAATGGGGAGTGGGGTAGTGGGGGAGTCCTCATTATGCACTATGTAGATTTTCACACATACCTCTTCTTGTCATTTTGTCCCAAACTCACCTATGCCTTTTGTCCTTGAATCTGGAGCCTCCATAGTTGACTTTTCCAGATCTATATCTCATCATTTCCTTCAGGAGTTGAGGAGAGATAGAGTTCCTTCTTATTTTGGACTGGATGAGGGGATCTTGAGTCTCAGTAGGCTTTCAAATAATAAGTAATACCAGCCCTAGATGTCCTCTTGGGTGCTGTATGCCTGTTGAATGCAAATACTGCACTTCTCTGGGATTCTCTAGGATGAATCCATTTGCTTCTCCTTATATACATCTGTTGACAGCACAGTTTCACCTAAGTCAATTATTCTTCTGTTCATTTCCCATCTTGCAGAATTTTGATGACCTCTATGTGCTGTCAACTCCTCTCTAGTTCTTTTTATTTTCCTTTTGGATTTATGCTTTTGATTCCTCTGCTCTAATTTCAGTGAAGTTTTTGAAGTAAGCTGAGAAAATAGTTCGTGTGCAATTTACTTCACTTAATAGAGCATCTCTGATCATTTTCACTGGACTTGGTGCAACTGCGTACATGGTTTCTAAGGAATTAGGTCTGGATTGTAATATTAAAATTTTGAAAAAAAATTTGTAGCATTGGTTCCTTGTGTGCTAAATACTTCGCTTCTCTTCTTCTTCTTTTTTTTTTTTTTTTTTTTTTTTTTTTTGCTTCTCTTCTTAAAAATCAAATTTTCAGAGGATGGCTTCCTAAATGCCCCCCAAAGCACTCTCAGGTAGGGTTCTCCCAACTGGTTGATGATGAGACTCAAGTTGCCATCCTTTGCTGTCTTGAATGTCATCCTCGTGTCCAAATAGGCCAATTCTGTGATGCCAAAGGGCAAGAAAGGAGCATCTTTGTGTTATCCACTTAGTTCAGTTAAAGTCACAAAATGGCGCAGAAACTAATTTTCTGGCCAGTTGCCCTCATGTTGGAAATGGTATCAATAGAGCTGGGAAGGGGAAAGTCATTCCTTCAATAGTAACTGGCTTGGTGGAGATGGAGATTGTAATACAGAGAGAATAAGAAAAATAAAGTTCCCTTAGTTTCAAAAAGTGTGGTTCTCCCAGTCAACTTCCCTAAGTTCTTTTTTTACTTTGTTACATATTAATACATCTTTTTCCCTGTTTCTACACAACCTTTCTGTGAAATCATCTCAGGTCTGTTTTAATGTTGTGTTTATTACTAAAATAAAATTTGTTGGAACAAAGCTATGTTGGTGTGTGACTTTGCCCAAAGTGCATTATTGTCTATATATATATATATATATATATATATATATATATATTTACCCATTTCTATTTCCCTGTTGACATTACTGGCCTTCTTGGGAACAAGAAATTCTATCTCTGTTGTACATGCCTCTCTTTTCTTTCAAAGACAGGCGTTAACCTATATGCAACGTACTCATAATGCACTGTCACACAGGTTCGCAATTCAAGATGCTCGTTGGGGCACGGGTGGGAGGAGGAATGGTTTTCATGTTGATGATGTGAAACTCAAAGTGAACAATATTCTAGAAGGTTAGGAGGGAAAGGAGTATGTAGGAGTATGTAGGGGGTTAGTAAGAACATTCTACTCCTGGGGTTCAGGGCTCTGTTTAATTTATCCTTGTATTCCTTAAAACCTTGAACATGGTAGATGCTCATTAAATCATTGTTAAAGAAGTGAAAGATAAGAAATATTAGTGAGGTGTAGATCTTCTCTATCAGAGCCTCTTTCTGAGCCCAGCCTATGGGAGTTCAGACACAGACCAGAGTTGTGGGTTTTATACCAGCATTTGGCACAAGATTTTAACTCGGGGCTTTCTGGAGGCATTTTCTAAAAACACACTAGGTCCCGAGTAGTGATCCTTAAGGGCTGTTTTCACCCTCAACCATTTTTCCCCTTCCTGTATTGCTATGCTTCTATGATTTCCTCCAATGAGACACTGTCTCATAGTGCGCATTAAATGCCCTGTTTAGTCAACATCCATGTATACTTTAAAATTGCTAGGCATCCCCAAATGATCGATGAAATAAGATAAAATAGAAATACACTTTAGTAAGTTCATATATTAATCATTACAGCTGCTTGTTTTCCTTGTATTTTACTAATGTAGTTTGATAGCTCTTGTGCCCCAAAGCTGTTTTAATTAAGGACAATTTTTAGAAACTCAAGAAAATAAATTGTCTTTGCATAGCTCTACAGCAGATGAAATGTATGTCACTGGCAGTTCACTTCTTGCAGGAAGTAAATGAAGTGTTCTGATCTCTGATGATAAAAATTACAGATGAAGATTCTCTTTCCTGAAAGACCTGTGGCTCTTAGGTGGGGTGTGTGGGGCAGATGTGTAGGAGGCAACCGCAGCTTTTACTGGGAATACCCCGATTCTCTTTCCCATCCATCAGCTGTTAACTGTCTAGGCTTTGCTCGCAACTTGGGTAAGACACAGTCTACCCCACATCCGCTCTGAGCAGAGGCCTGTCCTTGAAACAAGACAGGACATTTTGCTCTCAGCCCAAATCTTCTACTAACTTTTTAAATACTATTATTGTTACTATTGTTTTGCTCTGTAGAGATAAATATTCATGATTATTTTTATGAGAAGAGAATTATATTTGGTACGTGATGCAAGATCCCTGCACACATTTTTCCCGTTGGTTCTCTCACATACAAAAGGGTGGTAGCTCTATCCATTGAGAGTCCAGTAAGCATACCAAAGATCCAGAAGTTACCCATCTCCTGCCCTTTCTCTGTCTAGAAGAATCAGGACAGAGGAGGTCTCTTGACAAATACTTGAACAGACTGTAATCGGCAGAGCTAAATCAGATGGTGACTGAGGAAGAACTGCTGAGGTAGATAACCAGGGCAAATTCCTTAAGGAACCAAAACTCGAGGAGCAATCTCAAGGCAGCAGGTTGTGAACTGTTCTGGCACCACCTTCTACTTACAACTTATCATCGCTCCTCATGGGGCCTTCAAGCCGAATGTCATATTCACAGCCTTCCACGTTGTTCTCTATTTGAGGTTTTACTTAGCTGCTCTGTGACATTCTAATATTGCAGAACAGAACTTTCTAATAATGTCTTTATAGTATTTAACCAGGGAATGAAATGAAGGTTTAACCCAAACAGAGAAGAATGTGTCTTCATACAGACAGATGGACTCTATGTACATTTCTGTAGAGACCAATTAAGGTAAGTGAGAAGTTTGGAATCTGTTTAAAATTCTTGAAAGCTTTTCTTGGAGCTATAATTATTTTAATTATGGCTCTTGTTGGCTTCCTCAGATTGAATTGTGCTTTTGCAGCCAGGTCTGATCCTTCTACGCATCCCCATGATTCATTTAATAGTCAGAGGGCAGCTTTCGTTATAGATGCATTGCAGCGGTCTTCTTGGAGGGGCCTAACTGTCCCAAATGCAGATGAATGCCTACTACTTTGGGGCTTCTAAAAGCATGTATTTTGTACGTAAACTGTTAATGGAAGGTGCTGAAACACTGGCTGGAGCCAAGGACTAGCCCTGACCTCACTGACATCAGAATAGAAGGCAAAAAATCCTGTAGCACGTTCTCTAGCTCAGCAATGTGATCGTAGCACCAAAGAAATGTGCTTATTATCATATCAAATGTGCGGAAAGTCTCTGCTTTTAAGTGCTGAATAAGAGCTATCTTTTTTTTTCATTTATTTTATTCTGACTTTTTGAAATAATATGCTTTGTTTCTGAATAGTCATGAAATGCCTTCTCTGTTGCTTTGTCACTAGGTTTCCCTTGTCCCATTACTAGGTTTCACTAGCCATTAGCAAGCAGTACTTCAGAGGGAGCTCATTAGAAATGCAGGTTGATAAAGTTACTGATTAGACCTGGAAACTCTGACCTGAGAGTACCAGTCTGTTCAGTTTAAGGTTAAGAAAATGGAAGTTGTCAGGTCACCGTGTACCTCTTTGGTCGCTCGGATGGCTTCTGGAATAGAGTGCTTTAGAATAGAGAAAAAGTAGCTTAGATTTTTCGGACGATTTTCATCTTTTTATAAGGAGAATGAGGGGAAATGGTAAGAGGACAGGTATTGTCAGAAAGGGTTCTTCCTCTTACGATGTGACCATCTTCTAACATTTATGCCTGATCTGGAGAGTAAATATGTTTGTTGCACGCTTTATCCCAACAATATAACATTGTGTGCAGCACATTTTGGTAAATATTTGCTGAATGATGAAGAAAATGGTAATGATGATCACACAGTCTACCTGTAAAGACTAACCTGTTAGGAATCTGATTGTTTCTCACCTTTCCATTTTTCTCCTTCTGCAGCATTTTAGAGAAAATGAACTACTTAGTCTTCCTCAAAAAACATTTCATTCTTTTTCCTTCTTCAGTCTTATTTTTCTTAGAATTCTTTTGCTTTGAGGCCCTATACATGCTACTTTTCCTTCAAGACTCAGCTCTTTCCAAGAAGGTCTGCAGTCAAACCACCTTGATCTTCTGGTTAGTTGTTCAAAGAAGCCACAGTCTAAGAGGAGTCTCTTGTAGGTGGGGAAGCTCTTAATGGTTTGATGAGGGTACTCATTGGGTTCCATTCAGGGCTGCATTACAAGGCCACAATGGCCTGAGAGTGAAAATAATTTTTTCTTACTGTAGGATCTCCATCAGGATTAAGATCTGTACTGAAATGTATTTTACATACAGTAAGTTTCTCCTACTTTAAGTGTACAACTCAGTGAGTTTTTGTAGTGTGTAGAATTAGGTGACTATCAGTACATTCCAGTTTTAAAACATTTCCATCACCCCAAAGTTCCCATATGTTTGTTTATAGTTAAACCCTACTCCTAACTGCAGCCCCAGTCAATCACTGAGCTTTTTGTTCAAGACATGCCTTCTGTGAACATTGTGTATAAAAGGAATCATACATTATGTAGTCTTTGCATATGTCTTATTTCTCTTAGCATTGTATTTTTGAGCTTTATTCATGTTGTAGTATGGTTCATTTTAATTGCTGAATAGTATTCTATAGAAGAGATATACTTCATTTTGTTTATCCTTTCACCAGTTGATGCATAATTGGATTATTTCCAGCTTGGGAATATTACAAATAATGCTGCTATGAACATATGTGTATAAATATTTGAGTGGACATATGTTTTCTTTTCTCCTACGTATATACCTAGGGTTGGAATTACTAGGTTTTATGGTAAATTCATGTTTAACTTGAAGAAATTGCTCCTTTATCTTTTGTTAGAGAAAAACAACTGTAAACTTAGTGGCTTAAAAAACACACACATGAATCATCTCCTAGTTTTTGTGGGTCAGGAGCCTGGCATGGTTTAGCTGGGTCCCCTGATCCAGGGTCTCTCATAGGGTTGTAGTCAAGGTATAGGCTCTCTGGGACAGAATCTGCATCCAAGCTCATATGGTTGTTGGATGGAATTCATTTCCTTAGCAGTTGTTGGACTGATGGCCTCTGTTAATCTGTCTGCCAGATGCTACCTTTGCTTTCTTGCAATGCAGGCCTCTCTGTAGAATGGTCACAAGCTCACAACATAGCAGCTTACTTCATCAAAATAATCAAAGGGGAGAGTCTACTAACAAAATAGTAAAGTCTGAGAAAATGTCATCAAAGAAATGATACTCTCTTGCCATTTTTATTGGTTAGGAGCAAGTCCTGTTTTTGGTGTGTGTGTGTGTGTGTGTGTGTGTGTGTGTGTGTGTGTGTGTGTTTTCAGATTTTATTTATTTATTTATTTATTTATTTATTTATTTATTTATTTATTTGAGACAGAGAGAGAGAGAGGGGCACAGACACAGGCAGAGGGAGAAACAGGGTCCATGCAGGAAGCCTGATGTGGGACTCGATCCCGGGTCTCTAGGATCACACCCTAGGCTGAAGGCAGCACTAAACCGCTGAGCCACCTTGGGCTGCCCAGCAAGTCCTGTTATACCCAAGCTCAAGGGTGGGTGATTACAAAAGGAGTGACTACCAGGAGGTGGGAATTATTACAGATGATATAAGCATCTGTGTGATATCCTGCAAAACTGCTTTTTCTAAAGTGCTCATAACATTTGATCCTGCTACCAACCAAGCATGAGGGGTCTAGTTTCTCCTCAACCTCACTGGCATGTGTTACATTCTTTTTGATGACAGCACATATTTTCTCCCAATCCTTGTTTATCTTTGGGTTTTCTTGACATATTTTGAAGTTCAAAGCTGTTCAGTTTTGATGAAACTCCTTTATCAGTAGTTGTGTTTTGATGTTCTGAGAACTCTTTACCTAATACCAGTTCTTCAAGATTTTTCCAGGATGTTTTCTTCTAACCATTTTGTAGTATTAGCTCTTAACACTTAGTGTAACCCACTTGGGGTCAGCTTTTTTTTTTTTTTTTTTTTTTGGTAAAAATTTTATTTTTTAAGTAATTTCTGTACCCAGCATGGGTTTGTTTTTTTTTTTTTTTTTTTTTTCCAGCATGGGTTTGAACCTACAACCCTGAGTCTTGTGTTCTACAGACTGAGCCAGCCATGTGCCCCAGGTTAGCATTTTGTATAGGACAATGGTAGGACAATGGAAGGGACTAAATTCATTCCTGCTTTTGCTAAATTGTGTCCTTTTTTTTTTTTTTAGACTTTGTCTAAAATTGTGTTGTGTTCACTTTTTCAAAGAAAAGTGGTTTCACTGATTTTTCTGTTTTCTATTTAATCTCTTTGGTCTCTGATCTTTATTGTTGCTTTTTTTTTTTTTTTCATTTGGGTTGAGTTCATTCTTTTTGTAGTTGGTTAAGGTAGAATCTTAAGTTACTGATATATGATCACTCTACTTTCTTACTACAGGGATTTTCAGCAGTATATGTCTAAGCACTGCTTGGGTTGTATCTGGTGATTTTATCAGTTTTGTTTCCATTTTAATTTAACTCAAATATATTTTATAGTTATTGTTGTAATTTCCTATTTGACTCTTGTTTTATTTAGAATGACATCATTTAATTTCTAAATATTTTCATATTGCCCAAATTTCTTTTTATAGCTTATTTATCATTTCTTCTGTGGTTGGAGAATGTACCTTGTACTATTTAAATCATTTTAGATTTATTGAGACTTATGGACTAGTGTGTGGTCTGTTTCAGAGGAAGTTTCATGTTGACTTGAAAAGAATGTGTTACAGTTATGTTGTATGGAATATCCTATAGATTTTAGGTAGGTCAAGTTGGCTGACACTATTTTTCAGGTCTTTGTCATTGTCAATTTTCTATCTCATTCTACCAACTAGTGAGATTCATGTATTTAAGTTTAGAACTGCTATTTTTGGATTGCCTATCTTTTTCTTTCAGATAAGTCAATTTTCAGTTCATGTTTCTTGGGATTCTCTTGTTAGACACTTAAGTGTTTACATTATTATATTTTGCTAATGAAATAATACTTTATTACCATGAAATGACCATTTTTTTTTTCAGTAGTTTTTTTTTTTAATGAAAGGTTATTTTGTATTTTATTGGTAAAACCATCTGGCTTTTTTATGGTTATCTGTGTGGTATATTTCTTTCTTTCCTTTTACTTTAAACCTCTTTGACAAAATCCATAATGCTTTCATGATAAAAATACTTAAACTAGGAATAAGAAGGTAAATTCCTCAACCTGATAAAGTACATGTCCAAAAACCCACCGCTAATACTATTCCTCATAATAAAAGATGAAATACTTTCCTTTAAGGCCAGGAATAAGACAAAGATTCCTACAGCAACCATTTGTATTCAATATTGTACTAGAGGAATGATCCTTGGGGTATTAGGTAAAGAAGGGAAAAGATTAAAGGCATGCAGATAAGAAAGGAAGAAGCAAATTTTTGCTATTTCCAGAAAATATAATCTTGTATATAGAAAACCCTAAAGAATACACTAAAAATGCCAGAACTAAGAAGTCCAACAAGTTTACAGGATACAGCAATATACATAGTCTACAGTATTTCTGTACAGTGGTAGGAACATTCCAAAGTTGCAAAAATAAAATTAAAAAAAATTCCATGTACAATAACATAAAAAAAAAAATAGGAATGAGGTGCCTAGGTGGCATAGTCAGTTAAGTGTCCAGCTCTTGATATTAGGCTCAGATCATGATCTCAGCTCTGCATTGGGCTCCATGTTCAGTTCAGAGTCTGCTTGAAATTCTCTTTCCCTTTCCCTCTGCCCCTTTTGCTCACACTCTCTCTCAAGTAGATAATATTTAATTATTTATTTAAAATTTTAAAAAAGATTTTATTTATTTATTCATGAGAAACACACATAGAGAGAGGGAGAGACACAGGCAGAGGGAGAAGCAGGCTCCATGCAGGGAACCTGATGTGGGACTCAATCCCAGGTTTCCAGGATCACACCCTGGGCTGAAGGTAGCACTAAACTGCTGAGCCACCCAGGCTGCCCTCAAGTAGATAACTTTTTAAAAATGAAATAAGAATACATTTAACAAAGGAAGTGCAAAATCCATGCTCTTAAAAACTGCAAAACAGCATTGGAAAAAATAACAGAAGATCAAAATAACTGGGAAAACATAATAATGGATGAGAAGCAATATTGTTAGGATGGAAATATTCCTCAAATTGAATTACAGATTTAATGTAATGCCTATCAGAAGCCCATCTGACTTCTTTGTGTATATTAACCAGGTGATTCAAAATATTCATGTTGAATTACCAGGGACCCAAAATGGCCAAAACAACCTTGACCATGCAGAACAAAGTAAAGAGCTCTCACATTCCGGATTTCAAAGCTGGCTATAAGGCAACAGTGATGAAGACATTGTAGTATTGACATAGGATACACAACAATGGGTTAGAGTTAAGAGTCTAGAAATCAACATATGTGTATGTCAACTATTTTTGACAAGGGTGATGAACCATTTAATCAATAAAAGTATTTTCAATTTTGTATGGTGACATATGATAACTAGTAGTTATCTATTGCATAATAAAAATATCCAATCACTGTGATGTACACCTGAAACTGACAGATGCTATATGTTTCTGAAATGAGTAGACACTATCTTTTTTCCCACAGGAAAAAAAATATTGGTACTGAGACAAATGGATATCAACATGAAAAAAAAAAAAGCTTGTCCCTTGCTTTATGCAATATGCAAAAGGTAACTCAAAATGAATCAAAGACCTAACTGTAATAGTTAAAACTATACAACGCTTGGAAGAAAACTAAGGGGTAAATTTTCATGATTCTTGGATTCGGCAATAGATTCTTAGATATGACCCCAAAAAATAGAAATATAAGAAAAAAAGATAAATTTGGACCTCATGAAAATTAAAGACTTCTCTGCTTAGAAAGATCCTCTCAGAGGGAGTCCAAGATGGTGACATAGGAAAACCCTGAACTCCCCTCCTCCATGGACACACTGAATCTACACCTGTATATAAAGCAATTGCTCCTGAAAAAGAACTGAGGATTCCCTGAACAGCTTCCACACAACAAAAGATAGAGGAAACACATAGACAATGGCAAGAGGGACAGAGATGTGGTAAAAATGAGAACCTCGCCCCATTCTCACGCCTGGGAGCAGGAGTGATTAGCCTGGAAGCAGATTCATTTGCTTTGGAGCACAGAAAAAAAGCCATAGTTTCAATCAGCAACTAGAATATAAAGGAACTGTCTCTAGAATTCTGCCAAACGGTAAGCCAGTTTCAAAACACTCGAGTCAGAGGGGTGGGCAGGTGAGTGCCATTGTGTATATTTCCCTTCTAGGTTGATTGCATAGATGGTATTGAGCTGCTGCCTCAGTGAGTTCAAAGCCCTGAGCTTACATTAGCCACAACTGTCCCTCCAAGGAGGCCCTGCAAAGTGGCCCCAGTGTGACACATAATGGGGCATCCCCAGACAGGGCCTACTACACTCTATCCTGCCAAGGTGACACAGGTGCAGAGCATCCCAGATCTCTCCAGGCCTGCACCAACTTCAGCTCCAGTCATCCTGCTTGAGTTCTCGTGCATAAAGTCCCCTCATAAATCCTGGCCTATGCATATTGCCACTCTAGCCATCCTGCCAAGTTCTCTCCTCATCTATGTTTGCCTTGGCTCCAGCCACCATGGCAGCCACCCCTGCATAAAGCACCCTGGAACCCTCTGACTTGCACCTTTTTGGACTCTAGCTATCTTGCCAGGGTATGCCCTGCCCGGAGTGCCCCAGCCCACCCCCACTTTGGATTTAGCCATCCCGTTACAGCAGCCCCAGTGCCAATTGCCCTGGGACCTGCACTCTGTGCCTGCTACAGGTCCAGCCAGCTACCCACTGTGGACAGACACACAGTCTGCACAGGAGACATTCCTTCACAAAGCCATTCCTTCAGGTCTTAAAGTAGCTGTTCCATCCAATTCATAGAAACAAATATAGAAAGTCAAGCAAAGAGACAGAAGAATATGCCTGAAATGGAATAAGAGAAAAACAGAAAAAGAACCACATGAAACAGATAAGCAATATGCCTGATAAATAGTTGAAAGTAATGGTCATAGAGATACTCACTGGATTGAAGAGTGGATGAACTCAGCCTTCAATTTAGAGACAAAAAATACTAAAAACCCGTAAGAGTTGAAGAATGCAGTAATTGAAATTAAAAAGAAAAAAAAACTAGAAGGAGTCAGTAACAGATAAGTGGATATGAAAGGACAGATCAGTGATCTGGAAGACAGGAGAACAGGAAGCACCCAAGCTGAACAGCAAAAAGGAAAAAAATAAAAAGATGAGGATATGTTCATGGATTTCTGGGACCACATCATGCATTAACATTTTCATTAGAGGGGTCCCGAAAGGAGATGAGAGAGAGAAGAGCGGAGAACTAATCTCTCTGACCTGGGAAAGTAAACAGACATCCAGGTCCAAGAAGCAGAGAGAGTTCCAAAGAAGATGAGCTCAAGAAGGTCCATACCAAGACATGTGATTAAAATGACAAAGGTAAAGATGTGAGAGTATTAAAAGCAGCAAGAGAGAAACAGCTGATGTGGGGCTCTATGCAGCACTCATTTCACTTATATACAAATGAAACTTCATAATGCTATCTACTGATTATTTTTTTAAGCAGGAACTTTACAGGCCAGAAGAGAATGGCATGATCTATTTCAAGTGCTAAAGGGGAAAAAAAACCTATAACAAAGAATACTTTATAAGCAAGGTTATCACTCTTGAAGGGGAGGCAAAGTGTTGCCCAGACAAAAGTTCAAGAAGTTCATCACCAGTACATTGGCTTTAAAAGAAATTTGAAATGAGCTTTAAGTGGGAAACAAAGGCCATCATTAGAAGTGAGAAAATGAGGAAAAAACTTCACTAGTACAAGCAAACATACAGTAAAGATAGAAGATCAATCATTTATAAAGCTAAAAGATGCTTGCAAAGTTTAAAAGACCAAAGTAGTGACCAGTTAGATCTAAAGATTAAGGTATTTACAAAAGAAGATATTCTATGTATATGATGTCATATTTTACAAGGAAGGGATTAAAATATAGTTCTTCTAGGATGTGTGAGACTTGAAGTAACCATCAACTTACTCTAGACTGCTATATGCTTAGGATGTACTGTATGAGCCTCATGGAAACCGCAAGCTAAACACCTAAAATAGATACACGAAAAGTAAAACTATTTAGGAATAACATTTTTTAAAAGTCATCAATTGCATGGAATAGAACAAGGGAAGAAGAACAGAGAAGTACAAAAACAATCAGAAAACAACGAAATGGCAATTAGTATATACTATCAAAGATTCCTTTAAATGTAAATGATCAAAATGCTTCAATCAAAAAGACAATGCTTCACCCAAAAAGACATAGAGTGACTGATTAGATAAAAACTGGTGAGATTCAGGGCACCTGGGTGGCTTAGTCAGTGGAGCATCTTGTTTCCTACTCAGGTAGTGATCTCAGGGTCCCAAGATAAGAGCCCCACATCAAGCTGCCTGCTCGCTGGGGAGTCTACTTAAGATTCTCTCCCTCTCCCTCTGCCCTTTACCTCAGTCATATGTGCACTCTCTCTCTGAAATAAATAAATATTTTTTTTAAAAAAGAACCCTAAAAACTGATGAGATGCATCTCTATGTGCCTACAAGAGACTTGCTTTGGACCTGAAGGGACATGCAGACTGAAATTAAAGAGATGGAAAAATATATTGTATGTAAATAGAAGCAATGCACAAAGTCAGGGTAGCAATAATTTATATTAAACAAAATAGGCTTTAAAGACTAATGAGACAATGACCTTATATAATGGTAGAGTTGAATCCAACCAGAGGATATACAGTTGTGAATATCTATGGACCCAACATAGAAGCCCCTGAACACATAAACAAATATTAAAACATAAAGGGAGAAATTGACAGTAGTACAATAATAGTAAGGGATATTAACGCATGAGTAGATACACTGTTCAGACAGAAAGTCAATAAGGAAGCAGGGGCTTTGCATGACACAATAGGCCAGATGGACATAATAGATACAGAACATTCCATCCCCAAACAGCAGAGTACACACATTCACTTCAAGTGCATGTGGAACATTCTCAAGGATAGGTCATATGTTGGACCACAGTAAACAAGTGTGGACAAATTGAAGGGAACTTAAATACCAACAGGCATCTCTTCCGGCTACAGTGGTGTGAAAATGGAAATGAATTACAAGGAATAAACAGGAAAATGTGCAGGCCAGACAACATGATACTAAATAACCAGTGGGTCTGAAGAAATCAAAGAGGGAATAAAAAACCTTGAGATAAAAAGGCTGCAATGAAAATAGAAATACAGTGGTTTAAAAACCTTTGAGATGGGACCCCTCCCTGGGTGGCTCAGTGGTTGAGTGTTTGCCTTCTGCTCAGGGTGTGACCCCAGGGTCCTGAGATCGAATTCCACATCCGGCTCCTTGCAGGGAGCCTGCTTCTCCCTCTGCCTGTGTCTCTGCCTCTCTGTGCGTCTCTCATAAATAAAATCTGTTAAAAAATAAAAACCTTTGAGGCACAAGAAAACAGTTGTAGGAGGGAAGTTTGTGGTGATAGGTTTAGCTCAAGAAAAAAGAAAAATCTCAATCTAACCTTATACCTCAAAGAACTAGTAAAAGAGTAAAGGCCAAAGTTTAGTACAGGAAAGGAAATATCAAAGATAAGAGTGGAAATAAATGAAATAGAGACTTAAAACAATAGAAAAATAATGGAATTAGGAGCTGATTCTTTGGAAAGCCAAACTTGATCAACCTTAAGCCAGACTCTTCAAGAAGAGCAGACTGAAATCAGAATTAAAAGGGAAGTAATAACCCACACCACAGATATACAAGGCCTATAAGAGAGAAGTATGGAAAATAAGCCAAAGAACTGGACAACCTAGGAAAAAAATGGATAAATTCATATTTATCCAAAACAGAATCAGGAAGAAATAGTAAATATAAACAGACTGATGATTAGTAACAAAATTGAATCAACAATCAAAAAACTCCCAACAAGTAAAAGTCTAGGAGCTTGATGGCTTCACAGTTTCAAAGAAGAGTTCATACAAACATTCAAAGAGTGATACCTATTTTTCTAAAACTATTCGAAAAAAGAGAATAATTGCAAATTACATGTGTGATAAAGTACTTAGACTAGACGGGAGACACCATGTACTTCAATAATTTAATTAAAAAAAAATTCCCCAAGAGTCTAAACAGGCATTTTACTAAAGAAAATATTTAAAAGGATGACATGAAAATGGAATGATGTTTGACATCATGAACCATCAGGGAAATGTAAATAAAAACCACAATGAGATACCATTTCAAACACACTAGGGTGTCTTGAATAAAACAAATCAGATAAAAAATATGGAAGAGCTAGATCAGTCACAACTCTTGTGCGCTGCTGATGGGAATGTAAAAAGGTACAACCCTTTTAGAAGACAGTCTGGGAATTTCTCAGAGTTATTAAAATTATATTCTGAGGTATGCAACTGAGAGGAGTGTGTATGTGTATGTGTGTGTGTATATATATATATATATGTGTGTGTGTGTATGTGTGTATGTGTGTGTGTAATATATATATATATATATATATATATATATATATATATATATATAAACAGACTTGCACACATGAATGCTGATAGCAGCATTATCCCTAAAGCCAAAAGGTGGCATTACCCCAAATCAGCCAATAAATGGATAAACTGAATGTGGTATATCCATACAATGAAAAAATATTCAACCTTTAACAGGACAAAGAGATGGGACTACTTTCTCCTAAGATAAACACAGACGAACCTTTGAAACAGTGTGCTAAGTGACCCAAGCCAGTCACCAAAAACCAGATAGTATATGATTCCATGTATATGCAATATCTGGAAGAGGCAAGTCCATAGAGATAGAAAGTAGATGAGTCCTTGCTTGGGGCTGGAGGGTGGAGTGGGAATAGTAGGTGATATCTAAGGAGTATAGCATTTCTTTTTTTTTTTTTTTTTTTTAAAGCTGTTTTAGAAGACAATTTAATTTTTTTTTTTAATTTATTTATGATAGTCACACAGAGAGAGAGAGAGGCAGAGACACAGGCAGAGGGAGAAGCAGGCTCCATGCACCGGGAGCCCGATGTGGGATTTGATCCCGGGTCTCCAGGATCGTGCCCTGGGCCAAAGGCAGGCGCCAAACCGCTGCACCACCCAGGGATCCCCAGTATAGCATTTCTTTTAGGCATACTAGCACTGTTCTAAAATTGTGACGATGGTCACATATTTGTGAATCTATTAATATTCATAAAACTGTACCCTTTATATAGGTCGACTATTTAGTAGGTGAACTGTATCTCGGTAATCTGTTTAGAAGATTCTTCATGCATGGTTTTCTTGATTTTTTAAAACATATTTTTACTAGCAACTATAAAGTCTTTGCTCAATTTAGTATATGTATCCACACTTAACCTATTTACTTTCATATTTGCCTAATTTTGATAAAAAATAATTCTTTTAGATAATATAGTAACTCTGGGTTCTGTTTGTTGTTGTTTAGTGACTTGCTTGAACTGAACCTGTATAGATAGAATTTTTCCCTCTCCGTGAGCGTCTGTTGATATGTCTGCTCAAAGCATTTTTTTAGCTTTTTTTAAAAAAATTATAAAACAAGCTTCTTAATGGTCAGTACCCTGTCATGATAACTCAGCCAGGAATTCAAAAGAAGTTGTCCTCAAACACCTTGAGTAACTCCACCCTCTGTTTGTGAATCTGTGTGTGGGTTGGGGAATATTCCGATTTCAGACTTGGTTTTCCATTAGGTCCTCTTGAATTGCCTCTGCATGTGTCTATGGCATCATGTTCACTCAGGGATAAGTGGATGGAGAGGGCCAGATCTGGTCTCCTCTGTGCGTGCACTCAGCATTGCACATGAGCGTAGCTGTCCAGACCTCAAGGATGTGTGGATGCGGATCAAGATTCCATCTGTTCCATCCATTAGTTCTCCCTGTGGAATAGCTGGCCAGCCTCTCATCCTATACCTTGCCCCAAGCAGGGCTGCAACCTCAGGTCAGCTGCGCATTTGGCTTTCCCTGTCTGTTACTAAGATTGCTATTTTTTAAAAATTTTTAAAAATCTCTTTTAAAGATTTAATTAATTTATTTATGAGAGACAGAGAGAAAGAGATCGAGCGAGAGAAGCAGGCTCCATGCAGGGAGCCTGATGTGGGACTCAATCCCAGGACTCCAGGATCACGCCCTGAGCCAGAGGCAGATGCTCAACTGCTGAGCCACCCAGGCGTCCCATAAGATTGCTGTTTTATAATCCTGTGCCTCACTGTGTTTTTCTTTCTGCCCCAAATTTAGTGAAGCTGCTGGTTTTCATGGCTTGCCCTGCCATTCTGAAACAATCGTAGTAACTCAGCCTGGATCAGGGGTATCAGAGAAGCTTTGAGCAAGAAGCCTATAGGCTGGCACTGTTTTTGCCAAGATTTAGCAATTTTTCTTGAATAAGCTTCTCTGTTTTCTCTAAGGCTTTGGTTGGTTCCCAGAGTTTGGAGATGATTGGTTGTGACAAATTTGTCCAACTTTATTATTGTTTTTTGGAGAAAGGACTTGCCAAGATCCCTTTTTTAGGTCAGTCACATTTGGTTTCCAGAGTCTGGCTATACAAAAAGTTACTTGCTGTGGATTTCCACTTCTAGCTGCACAGAGAATATACAGAAGTTTGGCATCTCCTCCTTTTCTCTGTGTCACCAGTCCCTAAGAAACAGTGGGAGGCTAATACACAGATAAGTTATCCTGTACTTATGCGTTATTTATCTCTCATGTCTTTGTGTGTTCCACTGTCTTTTTTTAAAAGATTTAATTTATTTATTCATGAGTGACACAGAGAAAAAGGCAGAGACACATGCAGGGAGCCTGATGTGGGACTCAATCCCGGGTCTCCATGATCATGCCCCGGGCCAAAGGCAGGTGCCAAACCCCTGAGCCACCCAGGGATCCCCTGTTCCACCATCTTGATCAGGGTTCTGTAGTGTGTTTTGAAGCAAAATCCTGAGGTATGATTCCCATTGCAGATGTAAGTAATAAATTTCAGAATTGATCAATGTATTTTAAGCATCAACCACTTATGAAACCAGTCATGAAGTATATGGAGTACATTGAATCTATAGGCACAGAAAAGGAATCAGGTCATGCAGCAATAAACAGTTTTAGCGTCTGGATAATTTTTTTCTAGTACTTTCCTGGTCCTTCTTCAGTGGTACCTGTAGTATTCTGTGTCAGCTGGCTCTTAACTCTGTGTGTCTGAGGTTCACAGCTTCTTGAGGAGCTGTGTCTTACTGCCCCTGTGTCCATAGCATAGCTTCTTGAAGATAGAAGATAGAAGATGCTCAATGAATATTTATAAAGACATACACAAATTGTGGATCATCAGTATTTATCCAGAAAGTTAGTTTTTGTCACTTTCCCTGGTCTCCATCAGCTAGAATATTCTCAATGAACAATTTGGTACTCTTTAACAACACTGAACAAATGGTGAAACTCCAATTCTCAGGGAAATACTCTTGTTCTCCAAATGTAGTTACCATGGCAGTATGGACACGGCGGATGTCCATTTTCCAGAAAGATTGAGCCCATCCACTTTTTGTCAATGTGACATCAAGACAATGACATTTTTTTAAAAAATCACTACACAAATTAAGCACACACACACACAAAAAAACCCAAACTAAATAAAACAAAAACTTTTTTTTTTTAGCAACACAAAAATTTTTTTTTTTTTTTAGCAACACAAAAACTTAAAAAAAGATGATGTTAATCTGATAACAAAGAGTCATACTTCCTGCTTTTTTTTTTCTTTTATTTCTGGATGTAATTTACAATTTAAAGATTCATTAATTGAATATGGAAGGCAACTAATGCTTGATATTTTATAGAAGATTATGTAAAATATAAGCCATAGTTTCGAGAAACAGTATGACTCATGCAGGTTGAGCCTGCACATTAAACAATCTATTTTGAGAGGCTATTCCTGCATTGGTACAAAATGATAAAATGTTAACAACACATTCTAGTAGCAGTGCCTTCTGTTATCTTCTCAGAAAAATTAAGCATGATTGTAATTTTTTGGAAGAGCTATATAACTATGGTATCAATTATCTGTATTATTTTTCAGTGCCAGGTAGAAGGAAAATAAAAGCCATGGTCCTCCAGTTCTTAAGAGATTTTTAGATCAGACCCAAGGAATTAGGTTGGTGAAAAGATACTTTAATTTTGGGGGTGCCTGGGTGGCTCAATGGTTGAGCATCTGCCTTTGGCTCAAGTCGTGATCCCAGGGTTCTGGGATTGAGGCCTGCACTGGGGTCCCTGCAGGGAGCCTGTTTCTCCCTCTGCCTGGGTCTCTGTCTCTCTCTGTGTGTGTCTCTCATGAATAAATAAATAAAATCGAGCCCAATGCAGGACTTGATTCTGGATCCCGGGATCACGACCTGAGCTGAAGGCAGGTACCCAACTGCTGAGCCACTCAGGCATCCCAATAAATACAGTCTTTAAAAAAATTAATTTTGAAGGTTTATTTCTTTAAAAATCTTGTCTTGATGTATAAGAGATTGTTCTGAGATTGTAGTTTCTGAAATTGATGATGTAGGAACTTTTACTAAGCTACTCCATAGCCCTGAGCTATGTAATTTCATGTACACTGAATGTTGGAACTAATTCTTCCTCTCTTGGAAGATAGACATTTGGGGGTTCCCCAAGTAACCTGAATGTGGGGACTTCTCTAAAATTTTCTCCTCTGATTACTGACTTGACAAAATTCTTCCATCTGCTGTGACCAACTTCAGCTTCAACATTTACTATTCTCTTGGACTAATACTGGCAGTGGCCACTAAGTGAAATGATTTCTTAAGAAGTTGTTGAAAAAGAAGGACGTTTTCCTTGACTCTGTGAGGGTCCCTGGCTGTGTCTAAAAGCTAAACTGAGAAAGACAGATAAATAGGAGAAAAGCATACATGTTTTTTAATATTACTTTAATATGGGAGCTTTCTGAAGGCTATGAAGACTCAGAACTGGTTAAAGCTGAGTGCTTTATACTAGATTTGATGAAGAGTATAGAGTCATGGAGAAATATGATAGAGCCCTAGAGAAAATGAGGTAAGAGTAGTAAACTGGGGAGACTTCATGTTAGTCCAGATTCCTCTCACTGTCCCTTTATCTTCAGAGAGAAGTCTGCTTTCCTCTGGGTAGAGGGAGGGCACCCTTCACAGATGGATTACATGCTCCTCTTTAGGGGAGAAGGATGGGAGGAGGTCAAAGTGACTCATGCTTCTGCCATTTTCTCCAACTCTTTCAGCCTAAAATATTCAGTATGCTAGGGTGCCATATTTTGGGGTAATCATGTTCCGAAAGCCATCAGAGTATATGACAAACTTCAAAATCCTATTATTTTTTCCTGGTACTAATTGTATCTGGTTTCCATAGTCTTGAGAAGTATGGGTATAAAAGAAACTTCTACTTTGAATCTCAACTTTGAGCAGCACAGAGAACAGATGGAAACTGAAGGGTTTCATCCTTTCCTCTTCCCCTCTCTATCAGTCCCTAGAAATGGAAGGAAGGCATTACAGAGACAAGGTATCCTATCCCTATATATTAGCTCCTCCTCTACCCCACCTGCATACATATCCAGGACAAGAAGGAGCTATGGCTTTGCCTTTTTATAACCATGTCTACGCTATGGAGCAAGACACCTTAAATCTACGTTCCGAATCAATAAGTAAAACATAACTGAATTCTTTGAAATATTTTGCTTAATGTTATTGAGTTAGATCTTAGATTATTCATCTTATTACCTAATTTTTCTAAAGTTTTCAAATTGCACACGAGTTTTCTTTTACACTATAACAAAGTAGCTCCAAACTCAGTGGTTTTAAAACTGAAACCATTTAGTCTTGGTCACAAGTGAGGATTGGCTAGATGGCTTTGTTGACCTGGGCAGTGTCAGTTGTCTTGGCTGGGGTTTCTTGTTGATCTGCATTTTGTGGGTGGGTTGCTCTTTGATGGCTTCAGTCATGTTTCTGATGGTTGGCTTCACCCAGGCCAGACGGGCCCAGGTAATAGATGCTAACGTCTCTGGCCACCTAGGAGACTTGCCTAGCTTTTCCAAAGAGCAGCTACTTGGAGTTCCGAGAAGGGCATACAGAGATGTACAGGCCTTTTATAGTCTAGGCTCAGGACTGACAGGGAGCAATCAGCCACTAGGTAATTTTCAACTATCTCACAAGTCACATGCAGTTCAGGAGTTAGGAGTGGAAAAATTAACCTCTTCATGAAAGGATCTGCAAAATCACATCACAAGGGTGTGGATATAAGTTGGGGAATAATCGCATCCACATTTTGCAAGTTATCACAAATGATGATGATTCTTCAGTAGCAGGAGGATAAGAATTTTCCCATTTCTTAAGAAAAGATGAGAAAAATTTGTCATTAATCTTGATTTCCCCCCCTTTTTCTCAACATATATATATTGTTTTACATTGGCCAAATCCTCCCAAGTAAATAACCATTATAAACTTTGCCTCCTAATTTTTCACAATACTACTAAAATCTTCATTTTTTAATGAATTGAAATGTTACAGTTTTGAGGAAGGCAAGCTTTCTATACTTTGGAAGAAATTTCTTCCCAGGGGTAATCTTAGTTAATGATTGCAAAATCAGTCATTTCAGGACATTACTTCCAAAGATCAAATTTATATCCATTAATAATATATCTACATCAGTGGTTCTTAAAAAAAAAAAAAAAAGAAAAGAGGTTTTTTTTTTTTTTTTTCTTGAGTGAATTTTTTTTGTTGTTGTACCTGAAGTATGAAACTAACATACTAATTTGATTTTGGAAATTACTAAGACTGTTGGATTTCTAGAGAAAATAAATGTAAAATACCAGAAATTCAACCAGAGGTGTATATTCTTTCCCGAACAAAGAGACTCCCACAATCCTCTGGCCTTTGGATTATTAATATATTGCTCTAGCTGCTGTATATTACCTGGGAAATTGCTCAGGCTCCATAACACACTTTTTTAAAAAAAAATATTCCTCCTTTGGGTAGTTTAATAAAATCCCTGTAGGTCCTGAGGATGCCCTTTTATGAGCCGTTTGCCTGGTCTAAAAGAATTACAACAACATCCAATGTTTTCTGAGTTGCAACTAAGGTGTTGTGTGTTTTAGATACATTGAATTTTTAAGGGAAATTATAAAAATATTGAAAAGTTTGCTTAGATTTTGCTCTTATTATCACTCACTATTGTTCTGGGTACAATTGTATGTTTGGTTTTGATCTGCTCCTACTTGCTCCAGTGGAAACTTTTAAATTTACAAGCTAAAGAAAGGTATTTCTACAAATGCCTTACATGAAGTACCTTGAGACTTAATCCCCAGTTCCACAAAATTGTGCAGTTTTTGATGCATATTTTCCACTTCTGTAGCAATAATAAGCACACCTAAAACAAAATAATACCAAAAATCCCTCAAAAGCTTTGTGTCTGGTATCACATTTGTCAACACCCTCTCACTCATTAGCAATTTAATATTTTCTATTTGTGCTTCATAAGTTGATTCCATCATTTTTTTTACCCTTCAAACAAACAATGGATTCTAAAGTAAAAATATCCTTAAAAAAATCCTCAAAAGTATAAAAGAGCCTATTTTGCTTATTTTTTAAAGCAGAGAAAAAAATTATAATTATTGATGAGATAGGACAGTTTCTTGGGCTCCTGACTGGCTCAGTTGCTTAAGTGTCTGCCTTCAGGGCCAGGGTCATGATCCCAGGGCCCTGGGAGGAGCCCCAAATCAGGTTCCCTGCTCAGCAGAGAGCATGACTCTCCCTCGGCCCCTCCTTCTCCTTGTATGCTCTCTCTCTCTCTCTCTCACAAGTAAATAAAATCTTGAGAAAAAGAGTTTTTCTTCTAAAACATAAATACACAACATAAAATGAAGCTTAAAAATTCTTGTGTCCTGGGCACCTGGGTGGCTCAGTCTGTTGGGGGTCTGCCTTTGGCTCAGGTTATGATCTCATGGTCCTGGGATAGAGCCCTGCATTGGGCTCCTTGCAAAGTGCTTCTCCCTCTCCCACTCCACCTGCTTGTGCTCTATCTCTCTCTCACCCTCTCTGTCAAATAAATAAATAAAATTTTAAAACGTTCTCATTTCCAAAAATAAAGTTTTCCAATCATTAAGTATTAAAAAAAACTTATCAGGGAGAATCCAAAAAATATAAAAATGGAAGAAAGCAAGATGAATTCCTAACTCCTACTGTCAGAATTAAATAGCCATTTCTGTTTTATTATTCTTATATCAAAGAAGGAGATTGTTTTCCCCTTTGTTGCTCTTCTGAAGACTCAACACTTTAGTCTTGTGTGTTTCTTACAGCTCTGTAATCTCTGGGGGTTCAATGCACAATGAATTCATAAATATATTGTTACAAACCCTTAGCTTATATTATTAAAAATAGTATATTTTAAAAGGAAAATTTTAAGCAAACAGTTTAACTGTACTTGATACTAGCTTGGTACTTGGTTTTCCCCGTATTTAGATAGATGACTCCTATGTGAGGAAAGAAATGTATTAAATACTCTATTTCAGGGAGTAGCTACCCCAATGGAGGAAGGAAAAATGCATCAAATAGGTAGAAAAAAACTTAAAAGATCATTAAAAAATATCTTAGAGGGGCATACCTGTATTTTTATTAGGAGCATTAGATTTGTGTAGGAACTCTTGATCATCTCTGAAATAAGTAAAAGCATGCTCTGTTTACCATAGATTTCTGCTACATGGTGCCTGTTTCTTTGTATTTTTATTCATTTTACCTGTGCACTGATTTATCCACTGATTCAGGAAATAATATTTTAAGTTACCATAGGGGAATAAGAGTAAATGAGACAGATTAAATGCCTGTTTCTTTGTATTTTTATTCATTTTACCTGTGCACTGATTTATCCACTGATTCAGGAAATAATATTTTAAGTTACCATAGGGGAATAAGAGTAAATGAGACAGATTAAATATCAAGGAGTTTCCTTATATGCCAAGCGATGACATACAGAGATCATAATATATGCACTGTAATTTGGAAGGTGCATCAGGGAAGGAGAGTGGGGCTATTGATGAGAAATAGTATTGGGGTCTGTAGGCATCCAGGCGGCATGTGCAATGGATTATATGTTTGTGCTCTGTCAATTCGTATGTTGAAATCTTAATCCAGTCGTAATGATATTAGGAGGTGGTGCTTTGGGAGGTGATGAGGTCATCAGGATGGAGCTCTGATGCTCTAATGAGAAAGAGACCAGAGAACTAGCTAGGCTCTCTTCCTACCATATAAAGATACGGTGAGAAGACATCTGTAAACCAGAAAGAGCGCTCTTGCCAACTTAACTCTGCTGGCACTCTACTCTTGGGCTTCCTGCTTCTAGAACTGTGTGAAAGAAATGTCTTATTTAAGCCACCCATTTTATGGTAATTTGTATAGTAATGTGAACTAAGAAAGTGATTTTAGAAGGATGGAGCGTGTTGCGGCAATAGGTACCTACAAATGTGGAAGTGGTTTTGGAACTGGGTAATGGATAGAGGTTGGAGGAATTCTGAGGTACATGCTAGAAGCAGCCAGGATTGTTAGAGACCATTTTAAAGGCAGTTCTGGTGAAGAACTAGGAAAGCTGAGAGGAGAGCCTCAGAGAACATTTCCATCTTCATGGAGAATATGTAAATAATTGTATAAAAAACATTGGTGGGAGTATGGATGGTAAAGGACACTCTAATGAGGTCTCAGAGGGAAATAAGGAACATATAATTGGACTGTAGAGGAAAGGTGATTCTTGTTATAAAGTGGCAAAGAACCTGGCTGAACTGTGTGTTCCTATTCGAGTGTTTTGTGAAGGACAGAACTTGTGAGACAGGAAGTTGGATATTTGGGTAAGAAATTTCTCAGTGAAGTGTTGGAATGGCTTGGTTCTTTCTGACTGCTTATAGTAAAATTCGAGAGGAGAGAAATAACTTGAAAATGAAATTAATTGGGCATCTGGGTGGCTCAGTTGGTTAAGCATCCAACTCTTGATTTCAGCTCAGGTCATTATCTCAGGGTCATGAGATTGAGCCTCAAGTTGGGCTCCACATTCAGCACCAAGTCTGCTTAAGATTCTCTCCCTCTTCTTTTGCCTCTACCTGTCTCTCTCTTTCTCTCTCCAATAAATAAAATCTTAAAAAAGGAAATGTAATTAATAAGGAAAAAAGTAACTAGAACTTAAAGATTTGGAAAATTGGTAGCCTATTCATACTGCAAACAATAAAAAACCTGTTACATGAAGAGATACAAGAGAGATGATCTTTTCCTCTATAATGTGAGAATAAAAGAGAAGATACCCTTCTGCAAACCGGAAGGAGAGCTCTTACCAGGAACCAAATTGGCAGGCACCTTGATCTTTGGCTTCCCAGCTTCCAGAACTATGAGGAAAAATGTCTGTTGCTTAGACCACCTGGCCTATGGTCTTCTGTTAGACCAACTTAACCTAAGACACTTCTCTGTGAGATAGAAGATGGAACTGAGTATTCTCCAAGAGCCCTTAGAGCTCTAGGCTCTGGATCTATATGTTGAGACTTTCTGTTTGAGAAAAATTCTTGTTACTAATGCAAACACAAGTGATTTACATTGAATATAAAAACAATGGAAATAAGAACATACTTAGAATAATGTAGTTGCTGTTCTACAACAGGCTGGCACAGAATCTTATGTAGCCCTTAGGACAGTCGACCAGCCTGGAACTTGTGAAATCTCAAGTGATGTGGACTTTTTACCAGATGGAAACATAGGCTAAAGGTACTTCAGATGGAAACAAAAGTATTCAACATGAACAGAAACACAAAAGCAGGGCAGAGGTAGGAAGGAACATGGCATATTTGCACATCTGTGAATGTAACAGGCAGCATTGGTGTCCTGGCTGGGTCCCCTCAGCATATATCCGTATTCATGCTGGTGGCTCCTTATTGCCAGCATTTAAGTCTGCCTGGGGAACTTCTCTGGCCACAGACATGTGCTCAGCCTGCAGGAGCTTTCCTCAACAGATGGAAGTTAAGGGCCAAGTACCCTAGCATCCTTGGCCTTGAGGTGAGATGACTTAGAAATGCATTCTGCATGGTCACTTAGGGTGTCGGGGCATCATGCACATCTGAGCCCACGACAGTGATGGCACTGTGAGTAAACTCTTCACTTCTCAATGTTACCACACCTCTCTAATGGTACTTACTGGAACCGCCTTCCAAATGAATGACTTTCTCTCCAAACCTAAGAGTCGTGTCATGGAGATACATAGCCCATAGTAGTGAGTAATGTGCTGAAACTAGAATTCAGATGTCATGAGACTATACCTGAAAGACTTGCCACATGTTGAAGGGCTCTGTTTGACATACTGATGATTTTGCATTTTATCTTGTGCCTGATGATCTCATCCGAGGCTTGTGAGGAGGGAAATGACATGATCGATTGAGTGTTTTAGAAGAGAATTCTGGCGATAATGGAATGTAGGAATAATTTCTTATATCTCTAACTATTATAATAATTTTAGAAAGAAATAACAAACGCCTAAATAAGGTATAAGAGACGATATTAATAGAAGTCACAGACTTATGAGACAAACTGGAAGTATATGGTGACCAGGCTTGATTTGGGCAGAGGTGGTTGGAAGGCAATATTTGAAGAAAAACTAGTGCTTGGATAGGTCATAGTACTGTCGGCCAAGACGAAGAACAGGGGTGAGCTGGATTTACCTTTGCTTCTGTTTAAGAGGAGTTCCCTTATGGTCACTTGGAAAGGTCAAGTATAAGAGGGAACCGGCCAGCATCAGAAGGGCTGATCTTCTGACCACTAATCCAGGAAGAAACTCTGCTTACCTTAAAGTCAGTACACAAACCTGTTTTCATTATTAGGTATTAGCAGATGTTGGGTTAGGGAAGAGGTACACAAATGTGACAATAGTGGAGACTATAGCAGGCTTCTGTCTTTGTTCTTCAGGGGGGCCCTGGAATGATTGTCTTTTTGGCCATAGAATCCACTTTCTTTCTTATCTCCAGTGTTCCCCTGTGAGGATAATGGCAGGTTTGACAAGAGCAGATGCTACCATATACATTGTGCAGGTGAACATGGAAGTGACGTGTAGGCTTCCTGAAGCACCAAGGTGAGATAATGGTTAGCATTGGGATCCCACTTTTTGAGTATTAGGTCATTTTGTTACATATAATAGGTGAAATAAGTAGGTCAAGATCCCTGTAGAAAAGAATAAGGTGGATGGCTTGAGGTTGGTTGGAGCGTTAAAATAGTAAGGGGGAATGAGGGGCTTGTTCAGTTAAAACATTTCCCCACTCGTCCAACCCTGCTAAGTTTAGTAGACTGTGACAAGCTATTGGCAAATGAATTTCACTCCGTGGCTTCAAGGCTCCCTTGATAAATAGTTATCCTTTGGCAGGCCATGTACTCTCAACCCATTTAAAACTAAGTCTGTGAACCTTGTCAGTGGGGTAGATTGAAATCAATAGTGGCCAGAGAGAGAGAGAGAGATACACTGCATGACAGATCAACATATATCTCTTCATTGCAAACGATAGGGACCACAGGGGGTTGGAGATGTTACTCTATCCCAGGGGGCTAGAGGTTTCCTACAGATACCACTACTTTGTAAAATGTTCTACACTCTTGAGCAAACATTTATTAAGGGCCTTATGGACTATGATGTATGCACTATTTGCTACGTGACCTATAGTGTAAAAGTCCTATATTTTTTATCTGTGCCAGTTAGGGCCAGGCACAAGGAAACTTGGACTAAAGTACTCTGGTAAATATGGTGACAGACACTTAGAGTGAAAGGCTCCATTTTATGTATTGTATGTATTTCTCAAACTCTGTTTGAGAAAATGAATACAATCAAAAATTTTTGTGTGTGAAACCATGGACAAAAGTGTTGGCTCAAACAATAAGCATGAACTGCTTGCAGGTGCAACCTAAAGCAAAGAAATTACTGAGGGCCTATTGATTTTAAAGCCTCACATAGGCTACTTGAATAGATACTAAAAGTTCTTTGCTGGAAACCCAGTTCCTGACTTTGAGGAGTTTCTAATCTAATGAATTCTTAGAATTTTATAGGTATAATAGAATACCTATAAGACTTAGAATAACAATAAAGTGAATAAAAATGCTTTAAACTTGTTCATGTACACCATCATTGAGAGTTTATTTGGTGTGTGTGTGTGTGTGTGTGTGTGTGTGTGAAATTTTGCGTGTGAAAAAAAATATTTTTTTTCAATAATACTACTTTAATTCTTTCCCAAAGATGAAATGTAATTGCTTTTAATGTTGAGAGAGAAGTCCAAAAGTACATCTTATGCAATATAGGATTCTTTTCCACTCTTATTTCATATTGTGAAAGAGTCACAATCCTCTGCTTTAGAGTTTGATCTCACAGATAAGTTTTGAGAGGAATAAAAGACCACACAAAAAAGGAAATTTGTTTATGTGCATTGTGTTGGGCTGGCATTCAGCCATGATTCAATATTAATGAAACAAGAAATATTTACTGGGTGCCTAGTAGGTGCTCATTATCTGAAGGCTAAGTCATAGTCTCTGATTTCAGCTTAGTCCTTAATCAAGGAAATAAAAAATTAGAAAATAAGTAAATGTCCACCCTTAGAACATTATACCTCAGTGACTCTAAGTCAATGGTGATCTGAGAAGGTTAGGAACCAGAAGCCCTGACAACCTAATCATTTTTTTTTTCCATTTCTAAGGAGCAGCCTGTGGGTGAACTTTGCCACACCTCCAAATCTGACTTTATACACACACACACACACACACACACACCTATAAAAGGGTAGGCAACCAGGTTTTCTTTTGCCAGAAAGTTAACATGTCATCTTTAACTTTTAATTTTTCTGTCTTTTCCATAAGAATGACACCCTTCTCGATATTCCAACTATTAAAATAATTCCTCTAATCACATAGTTCTAAATCCCAAGGCTTTACACACACCTTTGTTTTTATGATACCTTATTTCCCATTTTGTTCACTCTTCTACTGGATTAATTATGTCTCATTTTGTTTATCAGGGATATGGTAAATCATCAGTAGGTGAACTTAATTTGCTTACTTTTCTACTAATTTATATAGGATAAAATAAGGCTCATTAGTCTGTCAGTTTTAAATTCAGGGGTTTAGACTTCCATGGTTGTCTAGCCCAAATAATTTTATTTTTCTCATCGTGGAGGACCCTCTAAGGCTCTGGTCATCCCTTCTCCTTCTTTATGGCTAATGGCTTTGAAGGACCAGAATCTGATCCTTGAATTACAAAGTCAAATATTACTCATAGAGCAGATACAGTATTTAGAAATTATAATCAATAGCCATATCATTTCTTTAGAAAAACCTCTTCCTGACTCCATGAGAAAAAAAGGGGTTGGGGAAAAGTCAGTCTTTGACAACTGGGACCCATATGCAGGTATATTACTAGTGGCTTAAGAATTTTGTTCCGGTGCTAAATCAAATTCTTTCTCCTTCAACTCAACAGTAATACCTGTGAAGGATTTGTTTCCTATTATTGGCCACTTTTAATAACACACAACACTGTGGTCATTTTTTGAAAAAAAAAAAAATTTTAGATTTAGTAATCCTGATTTGTATTTTAAAATTTTGAAAAAATAAAAAAAAATAAAAATAAAATTTTGATTCTTAAAACTAAGTATTCCTACTTTATTCAATTAATACACATGAAATTATTGTATGCAGGGCCAGGAATGTTCCCAAAAGAGCAACCAAATTATTGAATGCATGAAAATTTATAGGTAAATTAATATATGGAAAAGAATTTGAGTTCTGTTTTCCCAGAACAGAAATCTGTGATAGTGTGGAAATTAATTAACTGTATCCTATTTCTTTAACTGAAAATTGAGAATAGTTCTAATATCATCTTGATGGGGTTTCATGGGGATTAAATAAAGTAAATCAAAGGAAATGGAAGTATTAACCACAGTACCAAGCACATAATTGTCAGTTATTAGTACCACAATTTTTATTACTTTCATTATAATACTAGTATGCAGATGAGTTAGTAGTACCAGAGTCAGTTTTTATTTCTATTATGCTAAGAGATCTTTCTGGAGGAAGACTTCTTTCTAGTCATTAAAACCATCTGTATAGTCTGTTGTGCAGTCCATGTTTTAAAAACTTGATCAATATGACATGTAATCCCAACAAACTGTATTTCCTGCCTTTTCCTGGAAGATTTGGTTGGATGTTCTTCCCACCATATTGATTGCATGTTTGTGGTAAATACTGCAGGAACTATAAGAACGTGTAAGACATTTGGCCGAAACTCGGGAGACTTTAAATACTATGTGACTATTATAGGAGCAACCATTATACAAAGCAGAGCATGATCCATGAAGTAAGAATGGTGCAAAGTGCTCTGGATGTTCTGAGAGCCATCACATCAGTTTGGAGAAATCAGATGTTTTAGAAGTGAGGTGGTACGTGAGTGGGTCCTTCAAGAAAAGTTGAGATTTCATTAAGAGGAGGTATCCTTGTGATGGCCATTTTAGGGAGAGAGAAGAGCATGAGGAAAGTCAAGAGTAGACAAGACTGGGAATGTTAAGGAAGGTTCATGGCCTACTTTGGGCCTGGAGAGAAGATGTGGGAACATGAAAAGAAAAAGATACATGAAAGAGCAAGGTGGAAATCCTTATGCTAAGAAATCTGCCTTTTATCCAGCATGTAATAGGGAGTTATTGAAAAAAGTGAGGAAGATTCATGATCTGAATGGTGACAGAGATCAAGGAGCTTACTTAGGAGGCAATTGAAGCCATATATGTAGGTTGCATACAGTGCTAAAGAAAAGTACTGGCAAGGAGGATATAATGTACAGGAGTCCGCAGGGGTGGTTACTTATTACAGAAGACAGATAAAAGGAGGTGGGCCCAAGGATCTGATCCTTCTTGTAGGATTGGTAAAAAAAAAAAAAAAAAAAAAGATATCAGAACTTAGGGACATATCACATTTGTACTTAATGGTCCCTTTTCCTGCCATGTTCTTCCTCTAGCTATTCAGATGGCTCATGGTGTTACCTACTTTGAAGCTTTTTAAAAATATGACTTCTCACCTTCTCTTCATCACTCCATTTAAAATTGTAGCCCACACTGCCCTATTGCCTGCCCAGCTTTCCTGATATCTCTTCATCAGCTCTTTGTATTTTTTCCCATAGAATTTATTGCCATCTAAAATGCTAAATAACTTACTTTTTTGTTATGTGTGCTCTTCGGTCCCCTCCCCTTTCCTTCCCCCACTAGTTTATTAATAGATGCATCACATACACCTAGAAGAATAAAGACAGTCCATGCTCAATAAATAGTTATTGATGAAAAAGTATTGTGTAAGAGTTTTTTGGGAGCCCTGTTTTAAACCAAAAAAGAGCTATTTTTAGTTTAAAATTGTTCGTACTTGAACATATGTTTGTAGGTGTTCTGAAGATTCTTGAATGCCACTCTTTCATTAAAGCATCTTAAATGTTTTTCCTTACAATATTGCTTCTGCTATTTTAAAAATGAAGGCAACATTTGCTTAGCAAATGTAAAATAGGACTTATTTCTGTTTAGATGTTTATATTCTTAATTAGCAAGGTACAAATTAATGGCATATTATAATAAGAATAACATTGTAAACAAGGAGGAGAATTCCACTTTGAGATATTCCAAATAACAGTCTTTCATTCCAGAGAGTGAAGTACATGAAAAGTGGACTTTGCTGTGACTCAGCTCTTAAAGATACCTAATTTAGGTCTGAAAGATAGTACATTTAACAGTGTCTCCATGAGACTCTAGATGCCAATTCTTTCAGTGTCCATAGTATAATCCTTTAGGAAAATGCACACCAAGAGCTACTGGTATGACCCATAGGATTGATACATATTTATGGGAAATTTCAGGAAAATGACATCATTGGAAAGTGAGACATTTCTTTGATAATTCCACCAGTTATTGTTCAACTTATAATAAATTCATTTAAAATAACAAAGATATTTCCAGCTTACACTGATTCCAGTTATAACTTTTTTTTAGGAAAGCAATGTAGTCTTCACTTAAAGACATAGTTTACCTAGGAAATTATTCTTAGAACATTCAGAAATTTAAAAAGTCTCCCCTTGAGCTTCATTGTAATCTCAAGGAGAGGGAATAAATTATGAATAAAAGTAAATTAAATTATGTGTATTTTGAATATGATAGACCATTTTTGAAATTGAGACTTGATGGGATACCATGAAGCAGAATGGTGGTCCAGGCCTTTTCCAGAGGACTTATATTTTATTATTTTTTATTTTTTAAGATTTATTTATTTTTATTTCAGAGAGAGAGAGATTGAGAGAGAGAGAGAGCAAGCAAGAGAGAGAGAGAGAGCACAAGTGGGAGGGACAGAGGGAGAGAGAGAAAGAGAGAGAGAATCTACCCTGAGCGTGAAGCCTAATTTGGGGCTTGATCTCACCAGGCTGAGATTGTGGCCTGAGTCAAAACCAGGAGTCATGTGACTATAACACCCAGGTGCCCCATAGAGGACTTTAATTTAAAAGCAAGTGAAAAGAAAGAAAAAAGAAAGAAAAAATAAAAAAAATAAGAAAATAAAAAAAAGCAAGTGAAAATCAAACAGATTGATATCTAAACTATATTTCCCCTCCTGTTTCTCTTTTCTTTTTCCTTGGTATTTCCTTTGGTTCTCTGACTTGATAATAAAATAAAACTGGCAATCAATAAATTAAATATATTGAGAAATCTCTGAATGGATTGTTAGATAACGCAAATGTGGTATGCCTATACAATGAAACATTTAGCCAGTTATACCTCTACAATGGAACATTATTATCATGTAAAATTATTGTAAAAAGAAAGGGAGTATTGCTCCCTTTCTGCATAATAATGCTCCATGAGGATGAAATTTTAAAGAGAAGTCATAAAGAAACAACAACAAAACAACAAACAGAGAACAAAATAGAAAACAGACAGCAAGAGAATAAAAATAAATACAATTATATCATAAACGTTTAACTTTATAAAATGTAAATGGTCTAAACTCACCAATTAAAAGGCAGAGATTGACAGAGTGGTTTAAAAAAACAAGACCTAGCTATTTACAAGAGGTGCATTTTAGATATGAGTAGTCAGACACACAAGGCAATATATTAGATGATTTTACTTTTATATGTAATGCCCCAGATAGGCAAATCTGTAGAGCCAAAGAACAGATTAACTTGCCAAGAGCAAAGTAGAGGGAGGTTTGAGGAGTGACTGCTCATGGTTACAGTGGTTTTCTCTTTTGCAGGGGAGTGGCGGGGGAGGAGGCTGGAAGTGTTCTGAGTCAGGTAGTGGTGATACTTGTACAACTTGATGAATATCCCAGAAGCCACTGAACTGTATATCTAAAAGACCCACATAGTCTTCAGATGCTGGATGAATTGTTACATCAGCTCTGTAAATCTGTTTGATGGTGTTATTACGTCTTCTTTATCACTATTAGTTTCTTGTCTTTTATATACCTCTTTGATTCTTTTGATTTGTATATTTACTACATTCTTTAAAAACATCTCATGGACGTAACTGTTGGTTATACTTTACATATTTCGATACTCTGCTTTTAGGTGCGTACACACACATTTAGGATTGCTATGTCGTCTTGACAAATTAACCCTCTTTATCTCAGAAATGAAACCAGAGCATGGCACATCTTAAATTGTCAAAATCTGGTGACAAAGAAAATAGGAAAATATTAAATGCAGCTGGTACTGATAAATAATTTTAAGAATGTTCATAGACTTTTTGTCAAAAATAATGCAGTACCTTTTCATCTCTGGCACTACTCCCTGTCTTTGTCTACTTTGTCAGATACTTATGCAGCCACTCCTGCTTTTCTAACTTATTTGTGTTTTAGATCATTTTCCACCTGTGCTTTTATATTTAAAATGCACCTCTTATAAATAGGTAGGTCTTGTTTTTTAAACCACTCTGTCAATCTCTGCCTTTTAATTGGTGAGTTTAGACCATTTGTATTTTATAAAGTTAAACGTTTATGATATAATTGGATTTATTTTTATTCTCTTGCCATTTGTTTTCTATTTTGTTCCCTGTTTGTTGTTTTTGTTGTTGTTTCTTTATGGCTTTTTTTAATGAACAGAATTTTCTTTTTTAAAAAATTTTTTTATTGGAGTTCAATTTGCCAACATATAGCATAACACCCAGTGCTCATCTCACCAAGTGCCCCCCTCAGTGTCCATCACCCAGTCACCCCAATCCCCCTTCCACTACCCTTTTGAACAGAATTTTCTTTAAGGTTTCTATCTTATCTCTGCAGTCAGGTTTATTAGTGTTTTTGACTTTTACTTTATTATTATAAGTTGCTGTATAGTGAAGTATACTTTTTTTTAAGTTTGAAATGAGAAAAAAACCCTTTGATATTTACCATTGTACTTGCCATTTCTGATGCTCCTTATTCCTTTGCATAGATTAGGGATTGGCACTCTATGGCCTACCATATGTTTTGTTTGTTTTTTATTTTATTTTATTTTGTTAAATGTTATTTTTTTATTTTATTTTTAATATTATTTTTAATTTAATTTAATTTTTATTTTATTTTATTTCTGAGGGACACAGAGAGAGAAGCAGGGACATAAAGCAGAGGGAGAAGCAGACTTCTCATGGGGAGCCTGATACAGGACCTGATCCCAGGACCCTGGGATCAGGACCTGAGCCAAAGGCAGACACTCAACCACTGAGCCACCTAGATGCCCCTTACCATATGTTTTTGTAAATAAAGTTTCATTGCAATGTAACCACACTCATTCATTTATTTATTATGTGTAGCTCCTGTCATGTTACAATGGCAGAATTGAATACTTGGAACAAATGGCCTGCAAAGCCTAAAATAATGTTTACTGATTCTTTAAGGAAAATGCTTGCTCACCCCCAGTGTGGGTTCAAGCTTCCAGCAGATGGAATTTTCTTTTTGCCTGAAGAACTTCCCTTAATGTTATGAAGAGTATAGTCCTGCTGACAGTAATTTCTCAGCCTTGAGGTCTAAGGTTGCAGGCCCAGGACACCTTGCTGCCCATCCCCCAGGGGCAGAGAATATTTACTGCTTTCTCTCTGCCTAGCTTCAGTGGATTGTCACCTGTGCCCTGGACGTGTCAGCCTTTGCTGTCCTTCCCTTACAGTCTGATAGCTCTGTTCCATGGGACACCAGAATCTGGACAGGGCTGCCTGAGTTACCTGCTTTCATTGGGACCTTGTCCTAATCTTTCTCATGATCACCATGTGACAGTCTGCAAAAATGCAGCCCTGGGAGGGGGTGGGGGGGGTGCCAACTCTCTCATGGCTGTGGAACCCCAGAGTTCTGCACATTCAGGCTCACTCACACTTGGCCTTTCATACCCAGATAAACATCCCAGCTTACCCTGTATAGTGATGCACGTTACCCTTGTGTTCTCCAGATGCCTAAGCGCTCTTGTCTCACTCTTCAAGCTGCTTGTCTTTCCTTAGATTTTTGGCTACTTGGTTGCTGTGTGACTACAGCTCTCCGATCAGTTGAAGAAACAGTATGTTTTAATAAATTATTTGCTTTATCTTGTTAAGGCTGGAGCAGTGCTCTTGCCAGATGTCTACAGCCTAAGCAAATGCTAGTAGTCCCTTTATTTCTTCAAATGTATGTTTCCGTTCTCCTTCCTTGCCTCTTTCCTTCTAGGACTCTAAAGACACATAAATTAAAGAAGTCAGTATTATTTCTTAGGAAATTAAAAAAATTTTTTTTTCTCTCTGTGCTTCATTTTGGATGGTATCTATGGCTTTGTCTTTTGTTTTCGTCATCATAATTCTATTCTATCAGTCCGGTTCCTTGCACTTTTTGTTTTTGGTATTTTCTTGATTTCCTTTAGGTTGATTTGTATTTTCCATTTATGTTTTCACATAGCTATAATGCCTTCTTTTAAAATATATAATAATATATCATTTATATATAATTAATTTTGTCTTTTCCCAATAAGTTTTACAAATATACAGTAATGTAACTACCACAACAACCAAGAAACATTCTCCTAAGTTAAGAATATTCAAATAACAGCCACAGTGAAAACCATTTGCATCACAGAAATGTTAACCTGCCCCTTCTCAGCATATCCACTATTTGCATCTCTAGCCCTTGGCAACCTCTGATCTGTTTTCTCTTTGTACAGTTTTGCATTTTCTAATACTTCATATACATAAGATAATGCAGTATACAGTCTTATGTTTGTCTGGCATCCTTCACTTAGCTTAGGACTTAGAGATTCTTCTGTGTTAAATGAAACACATTAAATGTGTTAGTGGTTCATTTCTTACCATAGCCGTTTTAACATACTTCTCTGATCATTTAATCATCTCTATGATTCCTAGGTCTCCTTTAATTGTGTGATTTATTTTTTCTCCTGGGAAATACAGCACATATTTTACTCTGTTCACCTGTCTGGTAATTTTTGATTAATCCAAGGCATTGTGAAGTATGTGATTGATTACTGGAATGCATTATAATCACCTAGAGACTGTTGGCCTTTTTACTAGAGGGCAATTAAAACTCTGGCACAGCAATTTCATTCTTTCAAGTCCTGTTTTGAAGCCTTTTTAAGATCATCTATATTGCAGGTCTTAACACTAGGTCTGATGCACTCCTCAAATGAATGTGTTGATGTGTGGGGTCATTTCTTAAAACTCCATGTATTCAACAAAGTCTCTTCATTATGGCCTCTGTGATCTTGGATGATTCTCATCATTTTGTGAGCTCCTGAAATTATTTGATTTAAAGTTCTCCAGAATTTTTTCTTTCCTTCAAAACTGTTCTTCACCTGTTCTTTCATTCTCTAAATGCGTAGCTGAGTATCCGGCCAAAGACTCAAGAATTCCACAATTGATAGACATTTTTTCTTCTGTAACTCCTTCCTTTTGACACTCTGCTCCTTAAGTTCCCACTACCGTGACATCTCTCTCTCATCTTCTCACTGACAGATTACCAGGCTCTGTATTCCAGTCCATGAGCCGTGATCTAAAAATTGTTTATAGACAGAGAAATATGGGGTGATATGGGCCTGACTTCATTCTTTCCCTTTCTTTCAGAGATTTCACTTATCTACTATATGTTGTTCAATGTCTGAAAAGAATTAATATATATTTCTCAGTTTTTTTAATAGTTAATAGTGGGAGACCTTCCTCTTGACTTAAAACAGAGGCCCTTTATGATACATTTTGATAAAACAGAATTCCTTGTTTTCAATATGATTGACCTTACTCTTTTACTTTATGGTTTATACTTCTTATGTCATATATAAATATTGCCTTATATTATCTTTTAAAGACCTGAAAGTTTTATCTTGAACATTTTAGTGCTTACTAGTTTAGTACCAATTTCTGTTTGATACGTCAATGTTCTGTTTTTCCCCTGTGTATTACTAGTTGTCCTGGCTCTACTTCTTGAATAGCTAATCCTTTGCTTGCTATTCTGCAATGCCTGTTGGACCATATATCAGGTTTTCACCTCTGGTTGGTTCTCTTCCTCATCTTTTTTTTCTTATGTATGTAATCATTTCAGTTTCTGTAATCTTTACATACCTGAAGCCACTGTTTGTGGCTTCCTTATCCTTTTGCTCATGATGGTATGTTTTGTCATTTCTTTCTTTGTATATTTTTACTGTCAGAAAATGATTTCAGCAGTGCTGTCCATGGCCATTCTTTGAGTTTTATGTTTAAAATATTTCTTTCTGGGTCACCTGGGTGGCTCAGCAGTTGAGCGTTTGCCTTTGGCTCAGGGTATGATCCTGGATTCCCAGGATCGAGTCCCACATCCAGCTCCTTGCATGGAACCTGCTTGTCTTCCCTCTGCCTGTGTCTCTGCTTCTCTTTCTGTGTCTCTCATGAATGAATATATAAAATCTTTAAAAAAAAATTGTTGGTTCTGACATCATTTAAATATATTTCTGCCCTCTTCCCAGGGGTACTGACAACCCAGGACACTGAAAATTTTCAACTTGGGTTTGAATTATAACTCAAACCTGTATGAATATGTGTTTAAGAGGAGTTATTCTTGGTGAGAACTTATTTTTTTCTTCCTCTCCTCTTCATCTATAGACAAAGCTGAGCAAGGACTTGAGCACATTTTTTTCTAATGTGTCATGCCTCTTTGGTCCTATCTTCATGTAAGTGTCTCCAATCTAGAATCTCACCCTTCTCAGACCCCAGGTTTTATTTATTGTCGATTCATCTGTCAAATGTTTTAAAACCCATAGATCCAGAGATAGACCTGGAAAATAGCAGGGTCATATCTTCTATTATTCCTTGAAATTACAGATTTTTTTTTAAAGATTTTATTTATTCATAGAGACAGAGAGAGAGGCAGAGACACAGGCAGAGGGAGAAGCAGGCATCATACCGAGAGCCTGACGTGGGACTCGATACAGGGTCTCCAGGATCACGCCCTGGGCTGCAGGCGGCGCTAAACCACTGCGCCACGGGGGCTGCCCCGAAATTACAGATTTTGGTCATTTATACCCATAACTTTTATTCACTTACATAATTAAAACTATTTTTCGTGTCTTATATATCTTTTCGTTTTCTATGGGTTATGATACTTTTTGTTATTCATCACGTTTGACCATATTACCAAAAACTTGCATTTTAGTGCTATCAGGTTGGTTGCCATAAATCTCAAACAGAAACCAGTAGGCATATTCTTCAGCAGACAGTGTCAAAATGTGTTCTCTCATGGAGGGGTACCTAAAATTAGCAGTCTTTGAATCAGTCTTAGGAGTGAATCTAGCATGTTAAATACAATATAGGCAGTGTGTATTTAGGTAGAGTGTATTATCCTTACATTTGAGATGTTGCTAAAGTAAACTAGATTCAGTATGCTAATTTAGATAAATGATACAGATATTGACAAAAAAATACCCAGTTCTCTCTTTAGCAGATAATAAGTATGTATTTGGAATAAAGGGAGAGAGAAATTTGTACCAAATTCTATAAATAGGTAATGGCTATAAATACCTAGTCCATCTTGTTTTTGAATTTTATATGGAGACATCATATGAAATCCTCACCCTACTTGGTATGTGGTACTTTGTGACTATATCAGTGCTTAGCATGGCATGCACATGCATAGTCAATAAGTTGTACAGAATGCAAAGTGAGGCAAGCAGCCTTCTAAAATGAAGAAAGTAGTTTGAAATTTCACCATGGTAATGACCTATACAAAATGATAAAGATGATTTTACTCAGTAACTAAATCAGGCTGTCCTCAGTTTGCACCAAATTATATTCAAAGCCATACTAATAAAATTATGAGAGAAATTGTGACCCAAGATATTATACTCACTCTGGGTTCAGTTTTGATACTAGGCCAGCAGATTATACCTTTCTAATCAGGAAAGAAATCAAGGAATAAAGCATCCATATATGCTCTTGGAGATTAAACAAACTATTTGCTGATAAAATTAGACAAATTGAGAAATGAATCTAAATAGAAGTCAGGAATTGAGGCATCTGAGTTAAAGATCTAGTTGTAAATACAGAATTCTTTGAAATACGGAATTATACTAAACAGCTGTGTGTATTATAGAGAATAGAATGTCAGAGTTAAAAACATGAACATTGTAAAAGGTGTGTATAAAATAACAATACAGAATGCTACAGGAGGGAAGGTAGGAAAAAATTGAGAATGTGCTCTTCATGTTTTATTGTGGGACATTACTCTTAAAGCTGTAAATACGATATGATTTTAAAAAATTAGTTGGCAAATTGAACACCAATAAAAAATAAATTTATTATAAAAAATTAGTAAGATCATTTTCTTAATATTAGATATTTTGGGAAACTACCTTACTAATTTTATTAACTTTATTAAATTTAATTTTAATTAATTCTTTGGGGTTTTTTTCCTGTTAAATTTGAATAAACTAAATTGAATACTTGTTATTAATGTGGCAACCTATAAGGGATTTTAAGGGATCCAGAAAGGAAAGAACAGAAATTTGACTTAAATTTATTTTTTAATCTACAAGTGAGGAAATTAAATTTTACTGTATTATTAAGTTTGACATTTCTTTGATTAGTCTGTGTGATAAATTGAATTACTTAAATGGTTCTAATCCTCTACTCTTTCCTGTAAACATGCCCATTTTAATGTATCTTACCACTCCTCCCTGTAAAGGCAGAGACTATTTCTCCATATCAGCTTAGTGGTAGATTTATGCCTTGTTTTGGCAAATAGAATAGTGGTGGAACCAAAAGCATTGCCTCCTTCATTCTCTTTCTTGAACTCCTGTGACTGCTATGTGAACAAGGGCAGGCTGCTATTATCTCTTAATTACCTTCTTCCATTTGCCCTTCTCATGCCCATTCCCCCTACTGATCTTCCTTCTACATACCTAATATAAGCTTTCTTTTTCCATGTTATCTAGTTGTCCTTTGTTTTTTCTCTCCTTCAAATTGAAAATTTGTTCTGGTGGATTTTTTTTTTATTTTTATTTTTTTAAAGATTTACTTATTTGAGAGAGAGAGAGAGAGACAAAGAGAGAGAGCACACATATGGGCAGGGCAGGGAGGGGCAGGGGGAGAGAGCGAATCCCAAGCAGACTCTCTGACCAAGAAGCCCTGGGTGGGGCTCTATCTATCTCACACCCCTGAAATTATGACCTGAGCTGAAATCAAGAGTCAGAAGCTTACCCAACTGAGTCACCCAGGTGCTCCCCTAGTGGATTTTTTCCTAAACCAAAAACAAATTGATGAATAAAAAGAAGAGTGTCTATATGGCATGAAAACATTCATGTACAAAGTGAATATTTACTTGCACTTTTAGATACTTTTGAGAATGAGAGGAGTGGTTTTGCATGCGTTCTTTGAAATACATGCTTGTTTTATTTCGTATGGAAATGAATATTCAGGGTGTTGATAGTAATTTGCATTAAATCTAAGTATATTTGTATTGTATGAACACAGCTAGGACTTACCCTCTCTTGTGAACAATTTACCCTTGGCATTATATGATATTGGAACTACTCTGTAGATGCTAATGACAGATGCCCCCATTATATATTTTAATAATATCAAATTCCAGACTTGCTTGCTAAGTTGTCCATGCTCTTTGTATTAGTATAACATGAAACATATTTCATTAATTATAAATTATTCACAGGTCACTTGACCTTAGCTGAGGAGGCAAAGAAGCCAAAGAAGTTCGTTTTGTTCTTACTATATTTAGAAAAATATACCATTCCCTTACAACAACTATTTATTCTTGAATCATCATATAGATTAAAATTTTAAAACTTAACTTTGTTGGTTATAGTGTTTTTTACATCTATGGATAATCCCTAGAAATCACTATATTCTTCTCAGTTACTTTATGCAAAATCAGGTGTTGTGCACAAACAGTTGACATATACTTTTCAGTTGACATATACTTGTCAATAGGTAGCTTTCATTCACCATGATGCATAGCTTTTTCTTATGATAATTTTTTTTAGCTTCTTTGTCCATCCAAAAAAGCAGCGATGTATATTTCCTCAAGAGTTGATTGTAGGCCTACAGTGGTTTCTTTGTTTTCAATTGAAACTTAAAAAAAATTCTTTGAGATTTCTGCAGAAGAAATGGGAAAATAAAAAGCAATCTTTATATATAGCCCAGATTTCTTTGACTTTCTCATAACCTTGAATAGGCTTTCACTTCAAATCTGCACCCTATACTTATTTCCATCAAGTTGTAAAGGTGAGGAGCAGGTGCTGTGAGAGGTTTGAATAAGGTCACATATTGAGTAATTCCAAACAGCCTCAACTAGTTTCTGAGTCATTTACAGAGAAAATTTCCTTTTAAGAAAGTCATATTATCTGGTAGAAAAAAGGGGAGGTTTGGACAGAAGTCTTTGATTTCTTTTTTAAAGAGAAGTTTAATACTATTTTAGGTGTGTCTCATGACACTGAGTAAAACTCAACCCTTTCAGGAGCTCTGTTTTATATGTGACTATAGTTAACCTCTGAGTATAATAAATTAGTTGGTAAAGCTTTTGAAATATTTTGTAGAATGTCAGGTAGCAGTATTTGCCACCTTATTAGCATCAGAGAATGTGTGTGGGTGTTGACATTTATATATACTGTTTTAGGATTGTTTTACTTCTCCTTATTTGACTTCTTAGGACTTTGTTTTCTGGGCCAACATCTTTCAGGAACCTACTTAAATTTCCCTTTCATACTGAAGATGATAAGACCTTTTCTGTGTGAAAATATAGAACTTGAAAACAAATTTAAAGTGATGTTTTTAAACCTATTATTAAATAAATAACTTGAGTGCATGTCAGTAACATGTAGTTTAAGCTAGAAAAGACAATTTCCTGAAAGTATAAGAGGAAGAGAGATGTTTGTAATAAATATATCACGGTGAGCTTTTATTCCTACTAATAAACAAAATATACATTGCCTGCGACCGCCCCTCACCTTACTGGTTGGTTGACTTTGTCATCTACTGCTCAACAACTGTCACCATTTTATGACAACTTACGTATTTTAAATGAAATCTGAAGATCATTGGCTCTGAGGTTATTATGAGGTAGAATAAAGACACAAATATATGGAAATATTCTATTTTTAGTGATTCATCTGAAAAATGCACATTCCAAAATGTTGATTTAAAATACTGTCTCACTTCTTGTCCTCTGAGAAGCTCCCTGCTGCAGTGATGCTAAGCTGGCCCAGTAACTCTTGGGCTGTGTAGCCATGTGTTAAAAGCATAGGGTGGACCCTGTACATTTAGTCTGATTGATTTTAATATTTAATTTTTAATTCATGAGATACACACAGAGAGAGGCAGAGACATAGGCAGAGGGAGAAGCAGACTCCCTGTGGGGAGCCTGATGCAGGACTCAGTCCTAGGAACCCAGGATCACAACCTGAGCCAAAGGCAGCCACTTAACCACTGATCCACCCAGGTGGCCTTGATTTTTTTTTTTTTTTTTTTTTTAAGAAATGGGTTTTTTTTTTTTTTTTAAAGATTTATTTATTTATTCATTCAGAGAGAGTGAAGAGAGAGGCAGAGACACAGGCAGAGGGAGAAGCAGGCTCCATGCAGGGAGCCCGATGTGGGACTCGATCCCGGGTCTCCAGGATCACACCCCAGGCTGCAGGCAGCGCTAAACCGCTGCGCCACCGGGGCTGCCCCTTGATTTTTTTTTTTTAGCATGGATTATATGTGTGTGGGAGGACATGTGTATTTATAAATTCATGTGTGTGCGTGTGTGCATGCATTCCTCTTTAGTTTCATGGCTATTTTTTAGTCTTTAGTCATAATATATTCAAATGTGAATTAAATAGATTATAGGCTGTGTTTTCATGCTCATTTGCTTCAAAACCATGTATATTCACTAATAAAGCACTAAGGAATGCATAAGAAAGGTACCAAATTTGGGGATGGGTATGTGTTTTTCAGCCTTCCAGAATGTTTGATTTTGTTTCTTAAATAACAAATAATATTTTGAACATTAATTTCAAAGTATGAGTTAGTGTTACCAGTTTTCTGATAAAATTTTTTTATGATAAAATTTTTGAAGCATGAACTAAACATTTCTTCATCGTCAATAAGTAGCCCATGTGTACTTAACACCAATACAGAGACAGCCAGTGATGCCACTATCCTGTCAAGGTTTGACATATTTGGACAAAAAGTGATAAACTTAAAATACTTAAAATACATAATTTGTCTTAGAAGTATCCAAAATTCAAGGTAAGTCATAGAATTTAAAAGAACTTTCTTATTGGTTAGAATATACTGCTACAAAGATATAACATTTTGTTACTACTGATAACTATTATGCTGGCAAAGCTTTAAGGAAGTATTAAGGCTTTGCAATCACCTGTTCATTTCTAAACATCTAAACAAGTTATATATAGAAAAATAATCATAGTAGTATATTTTTATTCCTAGATATTGTTACAAAGAAGAGATTTTGAATGTATTTCATTTATAAATAAAGTCATTTCTGAAAATGAGAGAAAAAATATAAAGGAAAAATTGAACTTGCTATCTAAAAAGTTGCTAGGTGCAAAAGTAGAAACCTTCTAAATTAATTTGAAAAACAAAGACTGCAATACTGAAGGACAATTTGAATTAGGTCAATGATTCCTTTAGTTTGTCCAAAAATATTTGTGAGAGGGCAGTGGAAAATGCAGTTGTTGAATGCTAAATGTGGAATAATGCAAATGCTATCTGGAGGTACTAAAAGAAATAGTTGAGACCAAACTGTACTACATTATAAATTTAGAATTTGAATAAAATGCACAGTCAGAGTTTAAACAGGACCATCTATATCCATGAAAAATTAAGGACCTACACCTAGGGGTGCCTGAGTGGCCTAGTTGGTTAAACGTTTGCTCTTGCTCAGGTGATAATCTTGGGGTCCTAGGATTGAGCCTGGCATTGGACACCCTTCTCAGCAGGGAGCCTGCTTCTCCTCCTCCCTCATCCACCCCCCTGCTTATGCTCTGTTTGTTTTTTTCTCTCTCTCTCTTTCAAATAAATAAAATCTTAAGAAAAAAAGATCTGTAGCTACTTGAGGGATAATGTGGCATAATTCTGCACATACACTTGCATGAATGTATTTTGGTTTATGGGGGGAAAGTTTGTGAAAAGGGAGAAAAACCAAAATATAATCAAAAGACTACCAATTCATTGCAGGAAACTTTTTATGCATTTGTAAAAATATTTGGCCTCTCACCTACAAATATTTGTAAATGTATAGAAATATAACATGAAGAAAGTTATACATATTGCTTTGTTTGGCTTGTCGTCTTGTCCCTAGTCTTTCTTGTGAGCACCCAGTAATGTCCATGGAGATGGTCCCATGATTAGATGCACATTTCCCCTGTGTTTGTGGCTTGCAGGGGGGGTCTATGTGCTAGTTCACTTTCAACCTTAGGCTGTCCTGGTAAGCAAATACTCTTGCCACATCTCTATTTGAAGGCACCTATCTTTTGTTAGTAAGTTAGTTAGTTGGTTTGTTAGAGAGAAACAGCAAGCATGAGCATAAACTGGGGGAGTGGCAGGTAGAGGGAGAAGCAGGCTCCCTGCTGAGGAGTGAGCCTCATACAGAACTCAATCCCAGGACCCTGGGATCATGACCTGAGCCAAAAGCAGATGCTTAACTGACTGAGCCACCAAGGTCTTTAGTTTAAAGCTTAGCTATCCTGTGTGTTTAGCTGTCCCATGAATTCAGTAAATGTTTTGATAACAGCAGATTATTTGCCTTTCTGTTGTTCTGACTCTTAAAGCAATACTTTTTCCAGCTCTCTATGCCCTATAAAGAAGTCAGAAGGCCTCCACATAACCCCTATTAATGTTTAGCTTTAAAGTATTTTATTATTTTTACCATATCTGTAACACAGTTGGAGTTTCAGTACCTTTTAACCTTTTACTCTTCTAGTTTTGTCTTCCTGTTATCATTCATTTCAGTCTTGAGTCTATTTTATACTCCAAGAAAGATATGATTGTTTGAAAAAAATCAATATTGACCTATATTTACTCATATATTTATCCTCTATTGTATTTGTTAGTTTTTGTATTTCATGTGTCTTTTGGGTTCATTTTCCTTTAGCCTAATTCCCCTAGTCTCTTTGAAAGAAGGCCTGCTGGCAATGAATTTCCTCAGTCTGAAAAAAAAAACTTTATGAGACCTTCATTTTGGAGGTATTTTGCCTCATATAAATTTGTAGATGTTAATTTTGTTCTTACATACTTTAAATTACTGTTCCATTGTTTGCTATCTTCCATAGTTTCTTTTTAAAAGTTATGTGCTAATCTTACTGTAGTTCCTTTGACAATTTTTTTTCTTAGATTGTCCAGCAGCATAAAACTTTACAATGATTTTCTTTTTAAACTGATCCTATGTGAATGACATTAAATATCTTTACTATGTCAACAAATACCAATTTTTAACAATTTTTTGTTAACTTTATCTTCAGATGTTTCTCCTTGGGTTCTCTCTATCCTCTCTTTTAAAAACTCTTATTGAAGTATATTACATATTTTCCCCCATGTATCATGAAGAAAAAATTTTAAATCATTTTTTTAACAATTTTCCTTTCCTATTAAAAAAAAAAACAGTGTTTCACTTAGAATATATTTCTATTGACTTGTTTAAGCATGTTTTCTGTCACAGTTCCATTATGAAGTCTTGGCGTTCCAACACCTATAGTCAAGAGTCTCGTTGCTCTTTATCTTCTCAATACAAAGAAACCATGGTAAATTATGGTTTTGTTTTGTTTTAAAGATTTATTTATTCCAGAGAAAGCACACATGAGAGAGTGGGGTGAGGGGCAGAGGAAGAGAAACTTAAGCAGACTCTCCACTGAGCATGGATCCTCCCGACCCCGGCCCCCAGTGTGGGGCTTGATCTTATGACCCATGATATCATGACCTGAACTGAAGTCATGAGTCAGACACTCAACTAAGTGAGCCACCCAAGTGCCCCATTTTCTGTTTGTTTTTCATAAGATTTTGACTTATTTATTTAGCCTATCAAACCACATGATTAATAATGTTTTGGCAGATGTTTTGAGAGAGAAAGTATATGTGTATTCAAACCTCTAATCTTTGACTCTCCAGAGATTAGCAATGGTGAAAAGCTCGTAGACTTCTCCAAGAGTGGGCCCTGCAAGCCTTAACCCTCTACCTCTAGCTCTTGTCAAATATTAGCAAAAATAGATGTGTATAATTGATGTCATTTAACTACTCCTCAATTCTGTGTTTTTAAGCTACTAGCTCTGGGTTTTTACTTTCAATAAGTTGTTCTGAGGTCCCTTTTAAGTTGTAAGTTATTTTTGGGCTAGTCCTTTTCTCTATGCGCCAAAAGAATCCTCTTTTCAGATATTTGATCTGACTCTGTTTTCTTTCCCAGTGTGAATTTCATATTTGGATAGCAAAAAGGAGGAAAATAGCCATGTGTTGGAAATCTTTACAGTCTGCATTTTACCCCCCTTCAAACCTTCAAGTGAAAGTGCAGCACACTTCTCCATACTCTAAAGCAGCTATTGGACTGATTTGCAGCATTTACCATAAATCCCAATGTGGCTTTTATCCTAGGGACAGTTTCAAAACCTCTGAAAAATTTTCCCTTTTCCAGAATTTCAGTTTGTCTAGTTCTCCATGTTTTTTTCTGCCCTACTTTTAAATGCATTATCTTTGTAAAATTTCTGGTTCAACTGGCTATTAATGGGAGTGTTTACCCACTGCAAATTATTATATTACACTGGGAAGTGGAAATTGCTTTATTCTAGCTCTAGTTTTTTTTAGCCAAATTTCTAGAAGTCATTAATAAAGAGATGTTCAGAGAAATAATTGGAAGGTAAATGAGCATCCACCCCCCTCCTTTTTAAAAGATTTTATTTGTTTATTCATGAGACACACACACACACACACACACACACAGAAGCAGAGACACAGGCAGAGGGAGAAGCAGGCTCCCTGCAGGGAGCCTGATGTGGGACTCGATCCAGGGTCCCCAGGATCACACTCTGGGCTGAAGGTGGTGCTAATCCTCTGAGCCATCTGGGCTGCCCATTCCCCCTCTTTTTAATGAAATATTTATGACTGGTAACACTTTGGTGTCCTACTATCAGCAATATCTTTGAATACATGGGTATAAAAATCTAGGTCAAAATAATTTTACTTCAGTACTTGGAACTGATTTACTCTTTCTGTTCATTATCTAGAGTTGACAATGGAAAGTTTGATGCCAATAGAATTTTTGTACCTTAGTATAACCTATCATTTTTTCCTCGAAAGCAGTTTGAATTTTCTTTATATGTGTACTCAGTATCTTAAAATTTCACATTCCTGTACTACATGTGGTGAACCCTTTCATCTGAATACTAGAGTTTTCATTGTCTCTAAAAATATTCTTATAATATTTATTCATTTACTTTAATACATCCTGTCTATTCTCTCCTACAACTAGACTGTATATATTTTTTTAATTTGTTTAACCTTGATCACGTATTTGTCTGCATTTTGGAAGAAATCATTGGCTTGAGCTTCCATCTAACAAATTCGTTTTTCATTTTTACCATTTATGTATTCATTCCAACTATTGAGTTTTATATTTTAAAAAGTGTCTAAGGTTTGTTATAACTTGTTAGGAATATTTTCAAAGAGGATATTATAATTATGTCAAAACCTCTGCTTCTGTTACCTCTTTTTCCTCAGGTATTAATTTTTCCATTTGCATAATACATTTCTTTCAAAATGTTACTTTTTCTTAAATGGTGAGGTTTAGTTATCCAAATCTTATTTTCTTTTGAATTTTTCTTTGCATTTGGATTTTTCTTGGTTGACACCAAGTAGTGATTGATATGGACTATACATGGAGATTTTGAAGGAGGAACTATGTGAACCAGCAGGATGAAGTATACTGGTCGATTGTCTTTTTAGGGTGTAGACTTTGTCTTCCTGGAGGTCTCTTAGATGTGCTCCCTCTTCAGTCCCAATGGGCATCTTTGTTGGTATATACTTGTAAAATTGAGCAGCAGCTCTTGATGCTTGAACTTTATTTTGTATTTTTTCAAAAATTTTTTTTGTTTTTTAAGGAGGAGGCTATTATACATATTAAGTAGTATATGTAAAAAACATGTATATAAATACATATAAATTATAGGCAAAATTAGTATGTGAATATATAATTAATTGCTTTTTAACAACAACCACCCAAGCTACCATTTAGCTCAAATAATAAAATGCTATTAGTAAGTGGGAAGGATCCTATTGCCAGTCACATTCTGTGTCCTTCTACCTCAAAGAAAATTTGAGTTTTATATTAAGCACAGCTATTGTTTTCTGCACACACACATATGTGCATTTAGTGGTTTAGTAGTGCCTATTTTGTATATTACAGAAATCAAGACATTCCTTATGTATTCTTTACCAGCTTCACTTTTCTTTTCCACATTATATTTTTGACAGTTGCATGTTCAAATACATAAATATTACATAACTCAGTTATCTCTTCTACTTTCAATGAGCAGTTGTACTATTTCCAGCCATTTTTTAAATTATATGGGATGAGTCTATATATATTTGTATGTCTATTAATGCATATATAATATAGCTAATATAAGAATTTCTAGACAGTAAGATGTGTGCATATTAATTTTCAGAAAGTTATGTCATACTAGTTTTCAAAAATACTTTAAGGTACAATTTTGCTAGTAGCTTTAAATATTATCATTGCTTTACATTCTTGGTAATAATTACTTTTATATTTTCAAACTATTCTTGTCAAGAATGTGGATGTGATCATTAAGAAGATGGAGTATCTTTTCATGTTTCTTTGCCATTTAAGTTTCCTTTTCAGTGAAAAATCTGCCATGTTTTTGCTTCATATTCTGTTAGATTGTCTTTTCTTATTTATTCATATGAATTTTTACATATGATATGGATTATATTCTTTTTAAATTCTTTCAGAGGGAGAGTTCAGTGATACATCAGCCATATACAATACCCAGTGCGCATTATATCATATGCCCTCTTTAATGTCCATCACCCAGTTACACCATCCCCCACCCCACCCTCCCACCCCTCAGGAAATACTCAGTTTGAATCCTATGATTAAGAGTCTCTTATGGTTTCTCTCCCTTGCTGATTTCATCTCTTTTTATTTTTCACTCCCTTCCCTTATAATCCTCTGTTTTGTTTCTTAAGTTCCACATATGAATGAGATAATATGATAATTAGTTTCCTCTGATTGACTTATTTCACTTAGCATAATACCCTCTAGTTCCATCTATGTCATTGTGAATGGCATTGTTGGGAGATTTTTGATGGCTATTTCAAGTTCCTTGTGGTCATGTGTCTGTTCAGGTTTTCTATTTCTTCCTGTTTCAGTTCTGGTAGTTTATACATTTCTAGGAATGCCTCTGTTTCTTCCAGATTGTCTAATTTGTTGGCATATAGTTGTCTGTAATATTTTCTTATAGTTGTATTTCTTTGGTGTTGGTTGTGATCTCTCCTCTTTCATTTGTGATTTTGTTTCTCTCTCTCTCTCTCTCTCTCTCTCACTTTTGATAAGTCTAGCTAGGGGTTTATTGATATTATTAATTCTTCCAAAGAACCAAATGGTTTTATTGATCTATTCCGTTATTCTTTTGATTTCTGTTTTATTGATTTATGCTCTGATGTTTATTATGTTTTATCCCCTGCTAGGTTTAGGCTTTATTTGCTGTTCTTTATCTAGCTCTTTTAGGTGTAAGGTTAGTTGCAAGTTTGTATATTTGGGACCTTTCTTGTTTCTTGAGAAAGCCTTGTATTGTTATATACTTTGTTCTTATGACCACCGTTGGTGTATCCCAAAGGCTTTGAACAGTTGTGTTTTCATTTTCTTTTGTTTCAATGAATTATTTAAAATTCTTTTTTAATTTCCTGGTTGACTTATTCATTTTTTAGTAGGATGCTCTTTAACCTCCATGTATTTGAGGTTTCTCCAAATTTCCTCTTATGATTGAGTTCAAGTTTTAAACCACTGTGTTCTGAAAATAGACAGGGAATGATCTGAATCTTTTGACACCAATTGAGACCTGAATTGTGACCCAGGATATGATCTGTTCTGGAGAATGTTCCATGTGCACTTGAGAAGTATATATGTGTTCTGTTGTTTTAGGATAGAATGTTCTGAATATATCTGGAAATTCCATCTAGTCCAATGTATCATTCAAAGCCATTTTTCCCATGTTGATCTTCTACTTGGATGATCTGCCTTGCAGTGAGTGGGATGTTAAAGTCCCTTGCTGTTATATTTTTATCAATGTGTTTCTTTGATTTTGTTATTAATTGGTTTATATAATTGGCTGCTCCCATGTTAGGGACATAAATATTTACAATTGTTAGAACTTTTTGTTGGATAGACCCTTTAATTATGATGTAGTATCCTTCCTCATCTCTTATTACAACCTTTGGTTTAAAATCTAATTTGTCTGATATAAGGATTGCCACTTGAGCTTTCTTTTGATGCTCATTAGCATGATAAATGGTTTTCCTCTCCCTCACTTTCATTCTAGAGGTCTTTGGGTCTACAATGAGTCTCTTGCAGACAGCATGTGGATGGGTCTTACTTACTTATTTATTTATTTAGAAGATTTAATTTATTTATTCATGAGAGACAGTGAGAGTGAGAGAGAGAGAGAGGGAGAGAGAAAGTCAGAGACACAGGCAGAGAGAGAAGTAGGCTCCATGCAGGTAGCCTGATGTGGGACTTAATCCCGGGTCTTCAGGATCAGGCCCTGGGCTGAAGGCAGCACTAAACTGCTGAGCCACCCGGGCTGCCCAGGTGGGCAGGTGCTTTTTTATCCAATCTGATATCCTATGTCTTTTGATTGGGACATTTAGTCCATTTACATTCAGAGCAACTATTGAAAGATATGAATTTAGTGCCATTGTATTACCTGTGAAGTCACTGTTTCTGCATATTGTCTCCATTACTTTCTGGTCTGTGTTACTTTTGTAGTCCCTCTTTGCTTAAAAGATCCTTTTAATATTTCTTGCAGGGCTGGTTTAGTGATCACAAATTCTTTTAGTTTCTGTTTGTCCTAGAAGCTTTTTGTCTCTTCTATTTTGAATGATAGCCTTGCTAGATATTTTCGGCTGCATATTTTTCTCATTTTGTACCCTGAATATATCCTGCCAATCTTTTCTGGCCTGCTAGGTCTCTCTGGAAAGGTCTGCTGCCAATCTAATGTTTCTACTCTTATAGGTTAATAACCTCGTATCCTATACATCCTTTCAGGATGTTCTCTTTGTCTTTGAGATTTATATGTTTCACTATTATATGTCAAGGTCTTGACCTATTTTTGATTTTGAGGGGGGTTCTCTGTGCCTCCTGGACTTGAATGCCCCCTTCCTTCCCCAGGTTAGGGAAGTTCTCTGCTATAAGTTGCTCCAGTATGCTTTCTGCCCACCCCATCTTTCCTCTTCTGGGATCCCAATTATCCTAATATTGTTTTATTTTATGGTATCACTTAACTCTCTAATTCTCCTCTCATGATCTAGTAGTTGTTGATATCTCTTTTTCTCAGCTTTTTTCTTCTCCATTATTTTGTCTTCTGTATCAATAATTCTCTCTTCTGCCTTATTTATCTTAGCAGTTAGAGCCTCCATTTTTGTTGTATCTTGTTAATAGCCTTTTTGATTTTTCACTTGATTAGATTTTAGTTCTTTTGTTTCTCCATAAAAGTATTTTTTGGTGTCTTCTTTGTTTTTTTTTTTTTTTTCAAGCCTAGCTATTATCTTTATAATCATTATTTTGAATTTTAGTTCCAATATCTTACTTATATGCATACTGATTAGGTCCCTGGTAGTCAGTACTGCCTCTTGTTCTCTTTTTTGAGGGCAGTTTTTCTGTCCTGTCATTCTTGCAAAAAATGGTTGCCTTTTTATTTGTAGAATTGCAGCAATTCTTTTCTTGGTATTCCAGTTGAGTTCACAGGTGTTCAGAATGAATTGATAGCTATCTAGCTGGATTTCTGGGGCCAGACAAAACTAAGATGTCCTACTCCTCTGCCATCTTGGCCATTTCCCAGATTACATACTTAATTAGTTGTATACATTGCACAGGTAGTTTCTGGTTTGTGGATTGCATTTTCACTTGTTCTGAGATCTCTTTGAAGTTCCCATGTGATAATTTGGAACTATCATATATTCATGGTTAACTGAATATTTTATCATTAGATAGTAATGCTTCTGCCTGAATGTCCTCTTGAGCAATAGCTGGCAGTGATTATTTTATGAGTATCTTTAAATATTTTTTGAGGAGGTTCTATTTTGTTTGACAGTCTAAGAAATCTTTTAATTTTTACTAAAGTTATAAACTGAAAGTTTAATAAGCTTCCCTTGTTTTTTAATTAAATCTATGTGAATACTCATTATGTTTTTTCTTTAATTCAGGCTACCAATTATTCTTCATGGTAGAATTATTTTTTATTTCTACTTGCTATAAAAATGACAGCCTAGATTGATCAGTATTTTAGATCTGACAGGTTAACTGATGTCATAAATATCAGTAACATACTCAGGAAAACATATTTCTTTCCCAAATAAAGTACTTTGCAAGCGTTTTTGGCCAAGAAGTTTTCTGATCTAAGCCCATACCATGTAAAAAAAAAAAAAAAGCATAAATATAAGAAAAATATAGAAGGGCAGGTCTCTTCACTGAGGCCCGTGGACTCTTAAAAAACAAAAACTAAACTAAAACAAAACAAAATAACAGTCAATGGCCAACCAAGATCCAAGAGAAGGAAGCAGATCCTATTTCTTCACATGAGGAAAATAGCCACTTGTCTGTACAGAAAAACTGCCATCATTTATAGGCAGTAGATAAAGTTACAATACTGCAAGACTTAAGAGAGTAACTTAGGCTCACAGCCTCAGAGAGTATTCTCATCTCTTCATGTCTCAAAGATGAAAATCTTTCTGGGCCTCAGGAAATGTGTGGGGCCTTGGGAGCCTCAACAAAACAAAGATATGTGGGAGCCTTAGATGGATACGATACTAGGGGAGCCTCAGAAATCACCCTGTACTTACTTGCATGGGACTTAGCAGAGGCACAAAGTATAAGTTAGATTAATTTGATCTATTCCCCAGCAGGATTGATGGAAACACAACTGTCAGTTCTTCACAAAGAGCATGTCCTTGTGCATACACACTCTTTATATTTAAGATAGAGTGTTATTTGCTACTTTTACATTTCAATATTTCTTAGCTCCTCATGTCTCATGTAGATGCCTTAATTGGTGGATATAAGATGGGCAGTGCTAGTTGGCTATTTTAAACTCAATTTTGCACTTGAGGCCTTGAGATAAAAGGTGGAAAAACTAATGTGAGTTACACTTACTTGCTTTACAAACCCAAAAGATGGGGCCTCCCTCTGAAACATGTGACCTCAAGCTGGCTCAAATCTAGCTTATTAAATTCAAATGAGAGAATGTCCCTGGCATGCAGATTTGTCAGGACTAAACAGTTACAAGGTAAAACACAATGGAAAGAACCACTGTGGCATAGCGCTACTCAAAAGCCTCACGGCTCTGTCACTAGAATAAAACCCATACTCAATTCATAGGACCCAAAGGCAAGATGGAAATTAAGTTTTAAGTTGATTGTCTGTGAAGAATGGTGCCTCAAATTAGACTCAGTATGGAGTCATTACTTTTGCAAATGTCTGTATTTAGTGAGAAGTCTGCAGTGTCTGAGATTCCACGCTCCAGAGATGCAATATGCATGTGTTTTTTCTCCAAATATGTGAAGCTCACAGTGTTAAAATTAACTTGTTGTCAGTAAATTTCTCCCCGTTGGCTTTAAGACTAAATATCATGGATTCTTAAAAAGGGACACAGATTTTTTGGCTTTGTGGTGAAAATAAAACCAAGATTTTCTCTGTTGACCTGATTCATTGATAATTCCATTGAGTCTTGGCTACAGTCTGGCAGCACCTAAAACTAGAAAACTTATGATGTAAGTTAGCCTGAAATAACTACTCTTAGCAGTGGAGATTTTTGTTTTTTTAAATGTGGTGAATGGGGGTTAGGGCTCTGATAATCCCATATTTATGTACTTGACATCATTAGGTCATGAAAGTCTGGTTTAAAAACAATATAATGGGATGCCTGGGTGGCTCAGTGGTTAAGCAGGTTTGCCTTCAGCTCAGGGCATGATCCTGGAGTTCTGGAATTGAGTCCCACATTAGGGTCCCTGCATGGAGCCTGCTCCTCCCTCTGCCTGTGTCTCTGCCTCTCTCTTTCTGTGTCTTTCATGAATAAATAAGTAAAAATCTTAAAAAAAAAAAACAGTATGGTTATTGAGAACTTGAATTAACTATATCCATGCCAGTAAGGGTTAGGCCAAGTGATGGTTCCTCAAAGAACACTGAGAACTCTTCTTAAATGTGACTGGGCATAAGAAGTTGGAGAGGAATAATTCTGAACTTTAATTTATCAAGTTACAAGAGAAAGTTAATTTGCTTTTGGATCATAATTCATTTAGTCATTAACATACTTAAGCTTTAACCTAAAAGAGAATTTAAATTTTGGACTTGAAGTTCTCTCTGGAGATTTGAATATAAATCTATTTTGATTTTTTTTAATACATTAATGTTGAAATTTAATCTCATCATTACATCTCTTGTGGGTAATACTGGATGACATAACTAGATGTAATTTGGAAGGGAAGTAAATAGTGAATACATCCATAGCCTCAAGGTAAGAATGATTTGGAGTTGCATGAAAAAAAGAGTAAAATTCCTAGTAATAAACTTAACCAAGGAAGTGAAAGATCTATATATTCAAAGCTACAAGAAATAGATGAAAGCCTTTGAAGAAGACAAAAATAAATGGAAAGCTGTTCTTTGCTCATAGAATGGAACAATCGGTATTATTAAAATGTCCAACAAGACATTTAATTAAAGTCTTGTGCCTTCCAATAGCAAAATCTGCATTGTCTAAGAGTGGCTTCTAGAGAATATCCACATGGAGCAATGATTGGTGTGAGTGGTGTGGCATCGTAAAGATATGTCTGTGTACAGGGGGTGGTGCTGAACTATCCTATTACATGCTGATAACCTGTCCTGGTGTAGGGCATATGTATCTCTGGTTGACTAAAACCTTAAGAGTTAACCAAATGGATTATGAGAACAAAAATTGGAGGAATTTCTTTAGGGATTTCTGGCTCCTCTCTTACTATTGTTTCTTCCATGTAAAGGAAAATAACATTTTAACTTCCATTCCTCCACTCACTTTCCCCTGGTTGGAAGAAAAGAGTCTTGCATAGACCAGGCTCTCTTCCTTTCTTTCAAAAACAAGATGGCTGCAGAGAGAACATCTTCTCTACTACTCTGATTCAGGAATGTTTGTGAATATTAGTGTTAGAAATCTTCTATCTGTTCCCTCGCATCCATTCTTTACCCATCTTTGTCTTGATTTTGACCCCAGGAAAGCTTCTACTACATCTATAGACACTTTTGATCTCTGGCTTTGAGTTGAGTTTCAGCTAAGGAGAGACTTAGCAGTAGATCAGAAAGGAAAAATGAGGTCAATGTATTTCCTTCTTTAAGTTTCTCTTTGTTAGGTTGCAGTGGGCTGCCTGCATCCCGTCAGCAAAGGTCTTCTTTGATGTAGCTCTTTCAACAGTCAACTCTCTCGGGTACTTTGGCAGTCACCTGCTCACTTCCTGCCTATAGTTCTAAGGGCAATAACAACTCCATTGTTTTTTGCTCCTGAGTATTGTTGAATGCCTTGTTGGATTCCCTGCATTCTAACTAAGTAAATCCTTTGAGTGACCTTGCCTGAGGAAGTAAATTTTTCTAAGTCTGAAATTCAGTACAAGGAAGTCTACCTGACTATATTATACATCTATGTCTAAATCTATATTTAAATCTATATATCTCTATCTAGTTTACATGCTTTAGTCATGTAAATTCTCTAGTCAGTAACACAGGTAAGATTTTGACTCCCTTTTGACTTTTTTGTCTTATCTTGACTTTTTTTGTTGTCTCATGTTTTAGTTAGCACAGATGGGAGGAAGAGTGCTATATTAGAACCCAAGTCAAGAAGAATAAAAATATATGGAAGACATTCTTGTTTATATATATATTTTAAACTGTGTCCTTTTGTTTCTAGTATGGTACTCTTTTTTTTTTTAACGGTGTGTGTATACATGTGTCTGAATTTAGTAGAAGTGTATGTGTGTTTGGCAAGGTACAAGTGTGAGTTGTGAATGAAAGGAACTGGCATATAAGTTGTTCTTTAATACCTGCTTTTTTTATTTTTTAAATTTTTAAAAAATATTTTATTTATTTATTCATGAGAGACACAGAGACGGAGAGAGAGAGAGGCAGAGACTCAGGCAGAGGGAGAAGCAGGTTTCAAGTGTGTTTGGCAAGGTACAAGTGTGAGTTGTGAGTGAAAGGAACTGGCATGTAAGTTGTTGTTTAATATCTGCTTTTTTATTTTTTAAAAATTTTAAAAAATATTTTATTTATTTATTCATGAGAGAAACAGAGACGGAGAGAGAGAGAGGCAGAGACTCAGGCAGAGGGAGAAGCAGGTTTCATGCAGGGAGCCTGACGTGGGACTCGATCTCAGGTCTCCAGGATTACCCTCTGGGCCCAAGGTGGCGCTAAACCACTAAGCCACCCAGGTTGCCCTAATATCTGCTTTTGATGCTGGTAGGAGTTTTTTTGCTTGTCTTTCAGTAAAGTGTTCACTAATTTTTAAAAAATAATATAATAGTAGCATACAAAATAGACCAACTTTAATTGGAATCCCTTTCATGTGCACAGTATGAAAGTCTCACAACCTTTAGCCAGAGATCCTCCTATAGGAGGCAACCATTCTCTACTTAGAATCCATCTAATGAAGAGGACTTCTACCACCACTGGAAAAGAAAAGGTTCCCATTAAATTTAGACCCCAAATATTAAAGTAGTTAATTTATTTTTCAAAATATTATCTTTATTTCCCACAAACTACTAAACAGTAGTTCATTTTGATGAAACCTCTCAATTGTGATTTTATTTTTTGTTAGATAAAAATATAATTTTAGTGAATCCATTTAGACAAAAATGAGTTATTTTCTAAAAATTAATATAAAAATTAGAATTTTACAATTATAGAAAGACTTAAATGTAGACATTTTTCCTACAGTGAAAGAAAAACTAGTTCCTTGCACAGAATAACATACACTTCTATACCCTGTTGCATTCTGTGGAATGAAATGGTTAGCACTGAAGTTAGATAAATGGTGGTGTTAAAAATTAACTTTGTCAAAGGGAAAATAAGAGTAAAAAGAAAAGACCTTAATTTATCTGCATGTTGGGTTTCATTAATTTGAGGGCTACTAACATGATTCCCTGCAAAAACTGAGTCTTTGTTATCTGTCTGTAGGCATAAGAACAGGAAATATAGGTTTCTGCCTAGGGGTAAGGGAATATACTACAGTCTGTAATCCTATTTTCTGTTGAAACATAACTGGCTGAAATTGGGTGCTCTCTGGATTACTGTATATGTAAAACTTCTGTAGCCTTACGGATATAATATTGGGTTTACGGGGGACAATTTGTGCTCCCTGAATGCTTTACAGGACTCTTACTCAAATGCTATCACCTGAAATTGGGCATACCAATCCTGATGAGAATTTTCGGGTTGTGGAAACTTGCAACTCTATTATTTTTATGTTACTTAGATGAGTAAATTTTGAAATATCCAAGTGATGGTTCTTTCTAATCTTCCAGCATCAGTCCAATATTAATGTTTATTAATATAGCAATTATAGGCCTTTCTCCATTTCACAATATTAGAAGTCCCTAAACTGATACTTAGTATATTTTTGAATTTTATTATATTTAGAATATAATGTCATATATGTTTTTGTCTTTTAAATCAGAAGCAGTTCATTAAAAGCCCACACATTTTAATCTTACAATTAGAGAATTCTCTAAAATTCTTTGTCATCTTAAGTTTCTAAAACTCATCCATAAATTTATAACGTTGGAGACTCACTAGCCTTCCCTCATGGAGAAGGTTTTCCAAAACTTTAGCCCCAGAGAAACCCTTATTCTAAGTGCATCACTCATAATTTTTTATTTGCATTTGTTTTTCTCTACATGGATCTTTTAGCTTCGTTGATATAAGAATTTCACTTTCTAAACCAGTTACGCCCGCAACTAAAAAAGTTAATGAGCAAAATCATGGCATGTCTACAGCAATGCTTAGACTTTGTCTAAAGACAATAGCAGTTGAGTTACTTGGGAAATAGGAGTAATCCCAGATATGATAAAATCTCTGCTTTTTAAGACTCTATCTTATGATGACCTCAGATATTCTACAGGTCAAATATATAAGCATTCACTTTTTAATAGTTTACCAGGTAAAGTTTGTGTTGATATCAATTTTATTTCATCCTACCAATCTTAATTTACGTGTGTGGCACATTAATGATGGTTGCAATTTTTTCGATGTGCTAATCAATGACAGCCATGTTTAATGTGCCACATCCATGATTTTGTTTTGTTTTATCTTTGTTTTAAGGCCCTGGTTATTTCACTTATTTTCCTGGGAGTTTGGTTATGCAATTAAAGAATATTTTAGATTTCCAGCTTCTGCCTAACATGTAGAAAACTTGAGAAAGAATTTCTCCCATACTTAAATATTGAATAATGAGAAAAAAAAGTCAAAACTTCTCTAGAACTCATCTCTGAGCTATTACAGGGAAAGTAACTAGGAGTCTGAAGAAAGGAGAGAAAGTGCATAAGCACTTGCTTATCTGGGTAGGTTCTTGACGCTCACAATCATATTTTTTTTAAGAAGTTGAATTTTTAGAACATTTTATTTGAAATAATTTTATGCATACAGAAAAATTGCAAAAATTATACAAATAGTTCCTTTATACCGCTCATCTTTCTCCCTTTAATGTTAATACCTCATGTAACCACTTGTCTATTCTCAGGATTATGACATTGGTGCAATATTATTAATGGAACTAAAGGCTTTATTCAAATATCACCCATTGTTAAAAATTAATAACACTTTTCTCTTCTCAGAATCTACCTATGGTATTTGGGGATTTTCCAAGTCTTGTTCCCTCTCAAACTTTTCCTTACTGATTTTAGCATTCACCATGGGTCTTGGTTGCAACAATTATTATTGTGGTGTTTATTTTAGGGTGATACTATGTATTCCTCTGCATTCTACATTTATTAATTTGGCCTTTCCTTAAGGAAAGCTATCCTTTCTCTTTAATTATATATTTTAATTAATATCAGTGAGGCCTCTTAGATGTTCATTTCAGTCTATAGATTACAATTCAATACTTTGATTATTTTTGTGGCTCAAACACTTGCCATTTTGGTCATCAGGACATCTTTCAGACTGGTGGTTCTTTTCACAAACATTTCTCTTTGAGCATTTCCTAGCTTCTTGGCACAAAGGAGATATTTTTGTTCTTGTGTTTTCCCAGCCCCAGGTCTGATGTCAACAACTTCTCCAAGGAGCTGTTTTCTTTTCTTTTCTTTTCTTTTCTTTTCTTTTTTTTTTTGTTTAGAAGCAAAAATCTGGACTCTAGGTGTGCTCATAGACTTTGGGGTCATTTTTTCTAGGCCTTCTAAGCAGATATGACTAGAAAATAATATACATTTGTACTAATCCACATATACACAACCATACTTTCTATTTGTACCTATATTAAAAGACAGGATCTGATATGGCCACCTCAGATTCTGTTCCAACACCACGGTGTGTTAAGCCTTCCACTTAACTGATTTATGATGTCTTTTCATAATGAGAACCTTAGCTTTCATTATGTATATTTACTTATTCAACTGGAGTAGTTTCAGAATTGCTAATGTACATCTCTGTGGGAAATACTTGTACTAATTACATGATAGCATTTATGCACAGTCTTTTCATCTTTCACCTTATAATGTCTATTTTATTTAACTGTTTTCCCAGTTAAATTCTTTATTTCCATTCCATGTGACCATGGTTATGCTACTTATTTGTAAAACAAGTTTATTTCTTAATGTTGGTATTTCCTTTTGTATGTTCTCTCTAATTCTAGTTTACTTTTATGGTCTGGGAAGGGTATGTCAACTGTCACTATGGTTCCAAGAGTCAGAGGTAAACAAGGAGATGCTCAGAGCAGTGTCACTCCTTCTTCCTGGCTGCTCTGTTTCTATTTTCTCCTTCTTTCCAGCCATTTCCTACCTGCCATCTGCACATTACCAATCTCTTTAGTTTCTAATTTATACTTCCTGTTTTTCTTTTGCACACAGACAGATGCATGCGTACTTTTATATCACCTTTCTTACAGGAAGTGTGGTATATTATACACATTCACATAGACTGTGCTTTTTTTAATGATAAACATTTCCATGTCTGGAAATTACTTCATTTCAGTCTATAAATACGTTCTTCCTTCTTTAGTTATATAGCCAAACAATACTCCACTGTGTGATTGCACACATTTAATTCAAACTATTTTTTTTTTGTAATTATAAACAATGTTTTGATAAATAACCTTGAGCATATATAGTTTTGGAGGTATATCTACAAAATTTTTTCTGTTAAGTGGAATGTTGACCCAAAAGGTAAATGAATGGATAATTTTATTGTTTAATAAAATGCCAAATTTCCAGTCAATAGGATCGCACCAATTTGCTTTATCACTATAGGTCTATTTTCTCATAGCCTTTCTGATATAAAGTATCATGTTTTTGAAACTTTTGCCAGCTTGATGGATTAAAATATGGATTGGTTTAATTTGTATTTTTGTAACTACAAGTGAATTTGAATATTTTTCATATATTTCAATATATTTTTACCTTTTTGTATGAACTATCTATCCATGGCTTTTCCTCATTTTTTTTCAAGTCATTTGTCTTTCATTTTATAAGACCTCTTCATATATAAGTGATATTGGATCTTCTTTGTTATATTTTGCAAATATTTTTTCTTCGTTTTTGGTTGTTTCTGAACCTTATGGTGTTTTTGTCATGCAGATTAAAAATTACATAGTCAAATCTATAATCTTCTCTGTATTGAATTTCAGATTTTGAGTTACAGTTTGAAAGCTTTTCCTCATACCATATTGAAACAGGAATTCACCCATATGTCCTTAGAAGGGAAAATAGTATCACTATTTTTCTAGAGAAACTAGACAGTTTCAAGTTTTACATTTAGATCGCTCATCCACTTGGAGCTTGTTCTTGTGTGTAGTGTGAGCTAAAAACCTGATTTTATATTTTTCTAAATTTCTACCCAATTTTCCCAAAAGTATTTATTAAAAATCTCATCTTTATTCTCAGTGCTTACTTGTGCTACTATTGTCTTATGTTAAATTTACTTAAGAGTTAAATTCTAATTTAAAATTTTAAAAAAAATTTTTTATTCCCTTGGTTCATTTATCTACTCACATGTCAGTACAACATTGTTTTAATTATAGGGTCTTTATAGTATATAGTAGTGCTAAAATACCTTTACATTTTTTTCTCTTCTAGTGCTTTCATGGCTCTTTTCATCTTTACACAAAAAAATCAGAATTGAGTTTTCTAACTGTATAAAATTTACTCATATTTTCATTATGTTTGTATTGACTTTATAAATTATTTAGGAATGACTGACATGTTTATTTTGTTGAGTTGTCCTATCCAAGGAGAGGGGATATCTTTCATTTTGGTCAAGTCTCTTTTAGTCTTTTAGGGATGTTTTTACATTTTTCTTACATTTACATAATTCTTATCAAATTTATTGCTATATGTATCATCTTTTGTGTTACTAAAATAGGTTTACTTTATCAGTACAGTCATTATTAGTATATATAAAATTATCTGACTTACATATGTACATTTTTTATCCTTTTTTTCCCCCACTGAATTCTTTTATTGTTTGAAATGATTTATCACTTCTTTGGAATTTTCTATATATATATTGTCATTCTCCAATAGAGATAGTTTTACTTCTTTATATTTTTTTATTCATTCTCATTCTATTGACTGAGTAGACCTATTTATAAATAGATATAAAGACCTATAACGCCTGGTATCAGTAAAAACATGTGGCAATAAGCATTTTCAGTCCTGTTGATGTGAATAGAAGCTGATATAGGTATTAGAAGATTAGTATCACTATTGATCAAGAGACTTAAAAGGTCATCATGCCATTTATTCTTTCATTTCTTGGTATTTATCTTCAAGAAAAAAAAATCAGGACTGACTAATGATATGTGAAAAATACATTTATTCTTCTATAATAGCAAGTACTTTGGAACAATTAAAATGTCTAATAGTTGAGGAATACACAACCAAATTATGGTCTGTACACATAAAAAATACTACATGATCATTCTAAGTAAATCATTGTTTAATACTTCCTAGAAGATGATCCATAGAATATTTGTCCAAGAGATATATTGCAGGTGGAGGATGGCATAACCAAGTGTATTTGGGAAACAAAGCTCCCATTTAGGGGATCTCCCATTTAGGGGATCATAATGTAGTTTAGCTTTAAAAAGAGAGAGGTGCTGTACTAAATAAACCTGGCTAACCCCATTTAACTTGCTATCTGTCAAATGCACAGAAGTATGGAATCTTTGGTTTTCAAATAACATTATCTGAGAATCTTTGTTTTTCAAGTAACATGCTTTATTTCACAAGATAAACTTTAAGAATAATTGTATTATTAAAAATTGTATGAAATGGGAAAATGTTCATGCTATTTATTATATTCAAGAGACAGAATATAAAGAAACAATCTTGTTTCCTGAAAAGATATTTATAAGTAGACATATACAAGTATATAGTAAGATGTTGCTGATTATTCACTAAGAAGTAGAAGTATACTACATTTTAATTTTTAACTCTTCATTTATATATACAAACTTTTTCTCAGGAAACTATTTTTCTGATGAAATTTTAAGGAATGAATAAAAATGTTTGAGAATTTTCTTCAAAATTTATAAAGTGGAAAGTAGTATGTATTTTTCTGGGTTGAGGGAAAAAAGAGATTGGTCATTAGACAAAGTTACAAGACTGTCCAAAGATGAAAAAAAATTATTTTTCAAAAAATTGAAAATGACAAAGTAGAAACTTGATATTCAGATAAGCAAGCATAGTCTAACTGAAATTAATGAAAGCATGTGACTTAATCCTGGTAACAGATGACATACTCATAATGAAAATAGTCCTTATCTTTTTATTAACTTGTATTAAGTTATTGGCAATTCTTTAAAGGAGCCTTAACACATGGAAATCTAGATTTTCTTTGATTGCACATTGAGAATAAGACCTAGAGAGCCAGTTTGAGTAAGGGTTAAATGAAAGTTCTTTGCAAGAATCACAATAACAACATGAAAGCAATTTACAAACAGAAAATTCAAGGAGCTTCTTTGTGAAAGAAGAAGCATTTCTATAGTTTTTCACCATAGCAGGTTGTTTGTTTGTTTGTTTGTTTGTTTTTTCACAGAGTAATTCAGGTCACAGAGAAGGCCTGTACTTCACTGCTCAGAGATGTTTGCATAAATCTTTCACTCAGAAGGTTCACACTTTGTAGTGGTAACATATTACACATGCTAAAAACTCACTCTCCATGGGAAAACATGTTGGCAATTCTTACTCATTGTTATAATTTAAATTTGATACCTGTTGAAGTAGTAACTTTGTTAAGGAACCAGTAGTTTCTGTTAAGGCTGTACAACTTCTGCAGTATTTCTTAGAGACCTAGAGAAGGAGGATGGTGATGATGGCAATAAAATGTGATAAATGATACAGTAATTGAAGTGTTTGTGCTGCAGAGTCTTTTAATGGCTTTACAAACGTTAGCTTAGCGAATCTTCACCAAGTTTTTATGACAAAGGAGTTGTTATATGAACTTCATTGAGAAGACAAGTGAGGGATGTAGAGAGTAACTTGCCTCTAGATGGAGTAACTAGGAATTGGGAGAGTCCAAACCTGAATTCTTCAGCTGAGTCTCACATGAGCACAGGGCGGGTGCCTGACCTATCTACCCAAATATCCTGAAACTACAGAATAGCCTTTCATACAAAGGAAAATTTTTATATAGAATTTTAAAATAGAAATGAATGTATAAGTAATTTTAGTAGGATTTGCCCAGAGTATGCTTTAATCTATATACTATTTGAAATGTTTCTGGAAATTCACACACATACACACTACATATATTCTATAACCACATACTAATCCATAGTAATTAGTCACCAGTAAAATAAGAATCTATCGTGAATTAGCTACGTATCCATAGCACATAATTGTGTGTTAATTAAAGATAGATTCTTATTTTACTGATGACTATGATTACTAGAACTCATTTTTGCTAATAGATTATTTATGAATAAATATGTTATGAGCTTAGGGCTCAGAATGTAGATTGACTTCTCAATTTTTTATTATATCTGGTTTTATATCTAACAAGAAAAATATCAACGCAAAATAGGACTAAGTCCCAAATAGATGTGTTGTCTGGTAAAGAGGAGAGCTGGAAACCTTTAGAGAAGTTTTGGTAGAAGGTACAGAATTTGACAGGCATGACAGTACTGTGGTCTTAGGGGTTGGTGGGGAATTATAAAAATTAGACACATACGACTGATTTAGAGAGTTGTGGGGCCAGTTGTTGCAATACCTTAGTCAAAGAAGTTAATATATTATTTGCACAGAGGGTTGATGTGTGTCTTAGATACAGTGCAAAAATCAGTTGATATCTTTGTATCTAGCACGATGTAATCAATCAGCTGGTGCTACCACAATATAATCAGTCAGAAGAGGATCTAGCTCCTTCCTTCAATTTGGAATCTCTGTTCTCTATCCTGAACCAAATTCAAATTCATCCTGTTATGAAGTTTCTGGGAACTGTCCATGATGTCTCTTAGAATCATCTTTTCATTTTTGCTGTGTGTGTGTGTTTTTTTTTTTTTTTTTTTTCTAGTGTTGTTCTCTGATACCTTAGAAATCTACAGATCACCCAAACCTCCTGTTTGGTCAACTTGTATTCTTGAGGATTCTCTGTGAGTTAGCATAAGTTAAAAAAAAAAAAAAAAAAAAAAAAAAGGAAAACTTATTGGCATAAACTTTAATCTGGTAAAAAAAAAAAAAAAAAAAAAAAGGTAAAACTTGCCTCAGGGACAGCTAAATCCAAGGACTTGTAGGCTGTCAAATCTTTCCCATCTGTAATTTCCTCTTTCTGTTGGCCCCATTCTCTGCTTTTGCATACAAACTTCCTCTGTGTGGCAAGTGGCTTGGTCTCCGGGCTATTTGATATTCACATTCTCCAAGTGTAGATTTAAAAGGAAGGAGACTCTTTCTTGCCCATCATAGAAAATAACTTTGCTAAATGCTGGAATTGACTCTCCTTTGGTCAAGAAACCATCTCCAGAGAAATTGCTCTTTGCAAAGGGATAGGGTACTAGAATTGAAGGTTTCATCAGTACCAGTCAGTGGGTGAGCAATAGTAAAAGAAAAAAAAAAAAAAAAAAAAATACTCAAAATAGAGAAGTACATTTCTGAGAAGACATAATTTTAATGGAAAATTTGCCCACTGCCCTGATGTCTGAGTAGTAGTTTTAAAATATATTTTCCACATGGTACTTCTGTATTGAAAATGAAATGTTTATTCCTGGCATTGCCATTTGTTTTCATTAGTTGTTCTATAGTGTCTTCTCTCATGACTCTAAATTTGTCAGTCCTTTTTGTTTTGGGTTTAAAACCATGCTGTCTGATTTACTAGGTAAGTGGTCTTAGGCAATTTATCGATCATCTTCAATCTTTGATTTTCTCATCCCTAAACTGATGATACCGATTGTGCCAACCTCCTGACTTGATTAAAAGGATTAAATAAACTTAGAAAATACATGAAAAGGACTTTGCATAGGGAGTGTCACATAGTAGACATTTGGTAACTATTTGTGGAAAGAGTAAGTGGCTAATAAAATCTGAGACCGAATTTCTAATTCTGTTTTTTCTGTCTTCCCTCACAAGTGTTTTCACCTAGGAGTCCCCATCTTCTTGTCATTCCAGGTTCACCATTTTCAAGATAAAACTAAAATTTATTTCCCTAACTCTGACTTCAGTTTTTAGGGCTTCATTTTGCATCCTACTCTGTAAACCACCTGACGAAATGGCTTTGCATTCCCATAAACCAATAGTAAACTAAAACTAGTCACATTTTGTGTTCCCATGACAAAATGGAAAAAATATGCTTTTTTTTCACTTAGGATGAGACTTGACATTTGAATCCTATATTTACCTGCATGTTTGAGCTTCCATCCGTTAACCATGCCATGTTACTTGGCATGGTTATTTGTGACTTGAAAAAAATTGTGTGCTGTGTTTAAAATAAACAAATCTGGAAGATTAAGTAGCACGGTGTGTTATTATCCTTTTCAAAGGAATGAATAAGAAAGGTTGATAAAAATATATATACAGAAACATGCACACACACGCCTATACACACATGTACACACACCTACACATGCATGCACCTGTAGGTGTGTATGTGTATACGATGAGTTCCTTAATAGAATTTTTGGGAAGCGTTCATTTAGCTCTATCTCCATAATCATGGGCGTATAATGTTTGGTCAGAAAGCCCTCTTTCTTTTGATAATATATGTAATGTAATGAACTTTGGGCACTTAAAAAGAATCTCAAGGCCTTTGCCCAACAGCAGAAAATATCCCACTTCAGCTGTTTTCTTTGGGATTCTTCAGCAACTCCATGGTCCCTTCACTGAACAGTGTTGAAAGGCTCATGCAAACCCTTGCTTGAGGAGTCTGCTCCCTCAGAAGCTAAGGGACACTAAGCCTGATCCAGCTGGGTTGCTGTTGTGTAGCCATTAGGAATTCCAGGAGCCTCCTGGTGTTTCTGAGTTTCAGTTGAAGACTGGCAGTGGTTTTTGGATCTGGTGAGCTCAGTAGGATTGTGTTTGGTACCACAGGACAGGAATGGTGGTAGTTGTGGAAGAAAGAGGGACTGGGGTGAGGACTTGAGAAGTTCTTGGTGGTTGAAATGGGATTTAAAAATGTTAAGTGAGGGGCGCCTGGGTGGCTTTGTCAGGTAAGTGTCCCACTCCTGATCTCAGCTCACACCTTGATCTCAGGGTCCTGAGGTTAAGCCCCGTGTTGGGCTCCACATTGGGCATGGAGTTTACAGGAAAAAAAAGTTAAATGACATGGTCTGAGAAAATGCTCTGAAGATACTAACATACCACACAAGTTTGCATTCTTCTCTTTCTCAGCAAAAGAGAGACTTAAGTGGGAGCTGAGCCTGAAAATTCACAGTATAGAAGGACTATTGAAGAGGGGCGCCTGGGTGGCTCAGTGATTGAACGTCGACCTTTGGCTCAGGGCCTGACCCCGGGGTCCAGAGATTGAGTCCTGCATCGGGCTCCCTGCAGGGAGCCTGCTTCCCTCTCTGCCCATGTCTCTGCCTCTCTCTATGTCTCTCAGGAATAAATAAAATTTAGAAAAAGAAGAAGAAGGACTATTGAAGAAAGCAAGGGTGTGGGTGAAGGTACTGCCAACGTGTCTGACTTGCTCAGACCCTTTGCCCTTTTGTGTCTTCCCTTCAGAAATCCACCCCGCACCCCCCAAACTATTCTCTCCTTTGTCAGCCTTGGCTCCTTAGGTGTTAATTCCTATATTTCAGATACTTTTTCAGTCACATGTTGTAGAATTCTAAGATGTTCCTCAAGAATTGCACCACCTGGTGGACCCATCCTCTATGGGTGTCCCTGAATGTGGGTGTAACCTATTGATCTGATTCAGTTCTGCTAAGTGGAACTAGCAATGTGTACTCAAGTGGGTGTACTAAGGTCTGTGACTCCTTCGTAGCAGAGTAGAGTGAGATCGTCTTGCTGGCTTTGAAGAGCCCTCTGCATGTGTGAGAGGACCGTGTAGCTAGGACGTAAGGGCAAGCTCCAAGAGAACAGTCCTCCCCTGAGCCACCCCCAGCAAAAAATGGGACCTCAGCCCCTGAACCACAGGAACAGCATTCTGCAAACCTCCTGAGTGAGCTTGGAAAAAGACTCCTGAACCCTCGGTGAGAAAACAGCCCACCCAACGCCTTGATTTCAGCCTTGTGAATCCCTGAATGGAGAATTCAGCTGTGCTATTCCCCAACCCCTCACCCGCAAGAGGAAGAGATAATGCATGTTCTGTTGTTTTCAGCTAAGTTTGTGGTAACTTGTTATGCAGTATGAGATAAATATTTCAGCTTTTAAATTAGAATGAAGCCTTATCTATAATTTATTTTTCAGAGCACCTAGTTTAGTACCTTGTACAAAAGCAAGCATGCATTTAAGATTTGCTGGTGGATTAATTTGTTGATTAATACAATTCTTCTGAAAATTTCCCTTCCCATTTGGCCTCTTTTGCCTCAACTATAAAAAAGTCCCTAAACCTTTTTTCCAAGTATTTAGAAAACACCGTTGTCTTTTTCTTTTCCGGGAAAATTTCTTCTCTCATTAGCCTGTCAAGCATGTCTGTTGACAAAAGCCAAATCAGTAATTGATGTAGGTCATAAGGTACTTTGGGAGGAAACATGATATTTGGGGACAATTGAGTTAGTTAGCTACAAAGTCTTATCGACTTGATTATTAAATTAATAATAACTGTTTGATCTGAATGGGCCAGAAGTTTAAATTTTTTCTCTTGATGTTTCCCAATTATGTTCATGCACATGAAGAATAGTGGTAATAGTTACAGCAATAGCCACCCCTTATTAACCACTGGGTATGCCCTTGAAAATTTAGAGTTTTATACCTATTAACCTATTGCAGCCTTAAAATGTATGTGACCTAGAATACTGTTGTTATCCTCATCATACAAATAAGGACAACAAGGCACAGGGAGGTTAAATAACTTGTCTAGGGTCAAATGAATAATAAGAAAATCCCTAGAATGTCACTCACATAGTGTTGTACGAAGATTTAATCATTTAATCTTTACTACAAACCTGTGAGGTTCATTACTATTATTTCCTTCACTGCAGAGAAAATTTAAGAGTTTTTTGACTTACATAGGATGTATTATCTCAACATTACTTTTTCAAAATTTCAAAATCAATTTCATACTGCAGATGAATCTTTCGTGAGGCACTTTGTGAGGATGTTAGTTGTTTACTAGGAAACTTTGAATGGTTAGCTCCTTGCTAATGGACCCAAATCCCACAGTGTATTGTGGCCCTTCAGAATCTTTTGTGATCTTACTAATATGTGTTTCTCATAAGATGTTTTCATTGTGCCTCAACGTGTACTCTGAGTTCTGTCCAATGAGCATAGGTAATATTCCTTACAGCAAAGTTTTCATGGCTCTCTGGTTTTCTGATTTAATTATGGGTAACTGCAAGCCCCACCTCCATCTCAGCTTACCAAAATAACATTTCCCCTTCACTTTCATGTGTCAATTGCTTTAGCAAGACTTCCTTTAATTCCATAGCCAGACATGTTTGCTCCCTTATTTTGCAAATGTCTTGTGGACTAGATCACATTTATGTTCCTATTATAGTCTTGCTTTTATAGCTTCCTTACAGACTATGTATTTCCTAAGTGAGCAACAAGTTTATCTTTAGTTTTCCTTGTGTGAGGCGGGGGAGAGCTGTGATCCATATAATGACGACACACCTAAGAAGATGGAAATAAGGGAAATAGAACTTGTTTGGTGGGGTAAGGATAAATTCTGTTATTGAAACATACCATGTGCCAGACAAAAATTGTTTTCCCCATGGAGTTTAGATTCCAGTGGGAAGCAACAAGCAATGAACACAATAAACTAGATTATATATTAGGCAGTGCTATACTAAGTACTAAGAAGCTATAAATCAAAATGAAAAAACTAGTTTTGGCAGAAGATAAAGGAAGGTGGGCCTCATTGAAATGATGATAGCTGATCAAGAAAAGCTCTCAGAGAAACTCTATTCCTTACTTGTGCAAGGGTTATACCTTTTGAAGGAAGGAATACTGGTTCTCTGTTGATAAAGGAAAAAGCAAAGTTCACATGTGGCCTTGATTAAGTCATAAAGCTAAATGATTTATAAATGTTTGACATTTCTTGTCACTCAAATATGGAATTTGAGTAAATGGATTTTGGCTGTATACTCAAAGGTTAAGTGAGAGGCATGATAGTAAGGATTAACTTGAGCACCCCACAACTCACACATTGGAGGCCTGACCCCCAGTACCTCAGAATGTGACTACACTTGGCAATACTGCTTTTAGAGGTAGTTAAGGTAAAATAAGGCCATATGGGTGGGTGTCAATCCTATCTGACTAGAATTGTTATACAAGGAGGAGATTAAGACATAGACAACACACAGATCAAGGGGTGTGCATGTGAGAACACATAAAGAAGGTGGCCATTTGCAAGCCACACCTTGCTAGTGCCTTGATCATGGACTTCTATCCTCTAGGACTCTGAGAAAGTAAATTTTTGTTGTCTGTAGTATTTTATTATGGTAGCCTTAGCAAACCAATATACATGACTATATGCTAGTTGAAAAAAAAGAGACCATAAAAGCCTTTAAAGAGTTTTGAAATAGGCTTTTCAGATTGATTGTAAGATGTAGTCTGTGATTTAGTTTGTTCTCAGCTGCTCTATGGAAAGATAAAGCTTTGGAAGTTGAAGATAGCATGCCAGGTGTAGTGATCAGCCTGTGGGTTCCCAGTGTGCTTACCCCTTGGTATTCATGTGTTGTGTAGTTTTCAGTCACAGCTTTCCTATGTGACCAATAGAAAAGTCCCATGTGACCTTACTACTCTGGGTCATATCAGATATTAAGGCTTTGCCTTGCTCTGTCTTGGATCACTGGCTCTGAGGGAAGAGAACTACCATGTTACACTAAAACACTTTTATATATAGGTCTACTGGTAAAGAAATGAGGACTCTTCCAACAGCCTGCATGAACCGTATTGGGAACAGGTCCACCAACCCCAGTTAAGACTCTAGGGACTTCAGCCCTGGTTGATGCTTAACTGCAATCCCATACATAACCCGAGGCAGAGCATTCAGTTAATCCATTCCTACATGTGTGATCCCCAAATTCTTAGATTACATTCACCGATGTCTTAATTTACTAAGTTTTGAGGAAACTTGTTGTAGCAAAAGATAATATAACACAGATGAAGTCCAACATGCTTGCTGTGCAATATGAAGCTGTAGTCAATTTGTCTTATTTATTTCAACCTACAAGAATTAGAAAAGTATATTTCTAGTTGACATATCCTCAAACTATCTTTACTAACATCGCTAATGAGTTTGGTTCACCATAGTTGCTTTATAGTTCGAGTGGTCTAACTTTAAAATAGATTTCAATTTTGATTTTTTATTTTTGGATTCTCCACTTACCAGTCAAACTTGTAGTCTATAAAACTTAGAGTGGCTATTTATGTAAAATATCTCACTAATTCTACTTATTTCCTGTTGGAATATGTTCCAAAGAGTATTGTGTGGGTGAGAGGTACCCATTCCATAGGATGGAAATAAGGTGGTCTCCATTTTTGTAGTGAATGTATACCTTCTCCAAGTTATTTTCTCCCCAGTTTTATTGAGATTTAATTGATATATATATATATATATAATTAATACAAACAGCAAAAAAGAATTGACTTAAATATATTGTGAAATGATTATTACAGTAAGCTTAGTTAGTATCTATCACCTCATAAAATAGAAAGAGGAAATAAGAAAAAGAACAGTACAAATAGTACAGATACTTTTGTTCTGTAATGAGAACTCTCTTGACAACTTATATCTCACAGCAATGTAAACTATATTAATCACGTATATTATATTTTTAGTACTTATTTATCTTGTATCTGGAAACTTAGGCTTCTTGACCACATTCATCAAATTCCCCTTTGCCTACCCCTGCCTGTGATAATCACAAATCTCATCCCTTTTTGTTATGAGTTTGGATTTTTAAGTTTTTTTTATATTCCATATATAAGTGAAATCATACAGTATTTGTCCTTCTCTCTGACTTATTTCACTTAACATAATATCCTTGAAGTTCAAAAAAGGTAGAATTTCATCATTTTTAAAGGTTCTGTAATACTCTACTATGTAAGTATATCACAATTTATTTATTCATTTATCCATCAGTGGACACATAGGTTGTTTTCATATCTCAGTTATTATAAATAATGCTACTCTGTACTTGACAGTGGAGATCGATTTTTGAGTTAGTGTTTTTATTTCCCTTGGATATATTTTCCAGAAATAGAATTGCTGGATCATGTGGCACTTCTGCTTTGAATTTTTTGAGGCTCCTCTGTACAGTTTTTCACAGTGACAGTCCCAGCAAGGGTAAACAGTTGTTCCCTTTCCTCCACATCCTCATGAGCATTAATTATCTCCTGTCTTTTTGATACTGGTCATCCTAACAGACGTGAGGTGATACCTAATTGTGCTTTTGCTATTGCCCTAATAACTAGTAAGGCTGAGCATCTTTTCATATACATGTTGGCCTTTTGTATATATACTTTGGAAAAATGTCTGTTCGTGTCTTTTGCCCATTTTTTAAGATCATTTGTTGGCTAGTCTTATGAATTCTTTATATACTTTGAATATTAAGTCCTTATTAAATATATGGCTTGAAATAATTTTCCCCATTCTCTGGTTAAGTACCACTGTAAGTATGGCTGTTGGATGGGCTACTAGCTTACTGCATGCTCTAGTAAAGTTCCCTGGTCAGGTGGGTTGAAAGCTATATTTAGCAAGTAGTGGAGCTACAGATTAGTCCCCCTGCTTAGGTTTAGTATGAGAAGCAGCTCTGAGGTCAGTAATGCTTTATGTGTTCTTGACTGAAGCCAACGCATGCCCTAAGTCCTCTCACCAAACAGGTCCACTGGTTTTACTCTTGGGGTGAGGAATTCTGCCTTTCTGTCTCTCCATATGAGAAACACTGGGTTAGGGAGCTTCCATGTGTTCTTACCAGCTCCTTCTGTCAGATGGGGCTGGAATCTACATTCTGTAGTGGGTATAGGTATGACTCAGGCTCCTGCCTAGGCATGAGCATACCAGGTTCCCCACCTGGTAGCACTTCCCATTTGAGGACCCAAATCAAGACGACCTGCGTACCACTGAGTTCCCTGGTCAGAGCCTCCTGACCTGTTGTAAGATGAGCAAAGCCATGATTAGGAGGACTACTTGGGGCTCTGTAGGTAGTAACCAGGTTCACCAAGACCCCATTTCTGGTCGTTGGAAGCCCCTTGTTCCATATCTGCCACAATTAGATTCCCATTGGTTGAGCTCCACAGATTTTCATGTGACCCTTGTGGAGTGAGGCCAGAGTAGAGCTCCTACAAAGTTTACCCACAGTGCTGGGAGGCTCAGGGGATACCACTCTGCATGATGTGGTGCTTGCCTAGTGGAGGGACAAGGCAGTCAATATGTATCTGTTTCTTTTATCTTTCTACTACAGTCGTCTTTAGTCTTGGTGGTAATTCAGTCTCACTCCTCTGTTCTGTAATTCTCATAGTGATATCTTGTTGATGAAGAGTTGTTTGTTGTTTTCCTCTGGAGGGGGAAGGAAGTTAGAAATGATCTGTGACACCATGTTGGTGATGCCACTCTCCCACTCTGAGTTACTAAATCAAACACTAATATAAATGGTGCTTTGAAGGGATTTTGGAGATATAACTCAAGTCCCTAGTCCATTGATACAGTAATTCAACAGGGAAATTATCCTAGATGGGTGTGACTCATTTGGAAAATCTTAAAGGTAATCTCAACTTTTCCCTGAGTGAAGAGAGACTCAAGTGTGGACAAAAAGTTTCAGCTTGTGCCATTTGGGTTCCAGAGTGTTGTGACCTTCTCTTTCTGCTGCCTGTTACATGGATTTTCAGACTTACTTAGCCAGGCAAATATAAGTAAGCAAATCACCTCTAATGAATTCCTTAATATAGACATAAATATAGAAATCTATATTAATATATACAGATACAGATATGAAATCTCTTGTACTGTTTGCTTCTTTGGTTGAAACCAGAATGATCTGTTTACTAAAAATAGTGAGGAGTGGGTTTTTTTTTCTGTTAAGATTATACAAATTATCATTTGATTAAGTAATCCAGTTGTATTTTAGCAATCAATTTAAATCAATTTCCAAACAGTTAATTTGTTATATATACATTCAGCCAGAGATTTCATAAAATTAACATCAGTTAACTTCATTGAAGTATACATTTCTCTCATGATGAATTCTCTGAAAGGAAAAGACCATGTACAAACTTTATCCATTTTCTCAAAAAGAATGAGCGTCAAGTCAAAAGAGTAGCATGTGTCCTCTGGGAAAAGAAATCGTTTTTGAAGTCAGTTATTTATTCTTCTCCCCTCAGTAAACACCTATCCTTCCAAATTTAGAACAACAAAAGTATCGATCAATCTTACTTTCACCGTAGGTTTATCCCTCATTCCTATTCTTATATCTCTCAGAAGAGTAGTCTGTATTCAGTTTCCTTTTTTTTTTCCTCCAGTTTTCATTCACTCCTCAGCCATTAAGATTTGGTTTCCATTTTCAAAACTATAAAACTAGAGGGCTTCTGGGTGGCTCAGCTGGTTAAGTGTCCGATCCTTCATTTCGGTTCAGGTCATGAGACTGAGCCCCCACGTGCTACTCTGCACTCACTGGGGAGTCTGCTTAAGATTCTACCCCTCAAAAGGAGGAAAAAATGAGTGGGAAATATCAGAAAAGGAGACAGAACATGAGAGACTCCTAACTCTGGGAAACGAACTAGGGGTGGTGGAAGGATAGGTGGGTGGGGGTGACTGGGTGAAGGGCACTGAGGGGGGCACTTGATGGGATGAGCATGGGTGTTATTCTATATGTTGAAATTGAACACCAATAAAATATAACACCAATTGAACACCAATAAAATATAAATTTATAAAAAAAAAGATTCTCCCCCTCTCCCTATACCCCTCTCTCCCTAAAATAAATAAACAAATCCTAAAGCTACAAAATTGGCCCTGACTTCTTTGTGATTAAATTAAATAACCATATTTAATGATCAACTTACTCAACCTTTTGGCATCATGTGACAGCATTTGATGTCTTTTTCCTTCTCAGAAAACTTTAAAAAATATTTTATTTATTTATGAGAGAGAGAGAGAGAGAGAGAGGCACAAGCAGGGAGAGGAAGACATGTGGGCAGGAGGGACAGAGAGAGAAGTAGGTTTCCTATTGAGGAGGAAGCCTGACAAAGGGCTCGATCCCACGATCCTGGGAATAGCACCCGAGCTGAAGGTGGATGCTTAACTGACAGAACCACTCAGGCACCCCTCTCAGAAATCTTTCTTTCCATTGGCGTTCATGACATCACAACCTTCTATTTCCTTTTGTTGACAGATTGTACTCCCTGGCCCTTTTCCTAGCTCATCAACTTCTGGCCATGCTTCAGTTTCTCTAGGTACAGTCCTAATTTTCCTTAATTTTTTCTCTATAGTCTTTCCTAGTAATATTATCTCACATGCATGGCTTCAGTAACCACCTAGATGTCTGAAAACATTCTTTCTATATCCTTTTGCTTTTCTTCTTTCTTTTTAAGCTCCTCTAATCATATTTATCTCCATATCCCACTAATTCTACCATCACAATTTGACTTCTCTGGGTATCCTCCACTCTAATGCAATTTCAAGCTACTGTCTGCTCACAATTAGACTGTCAAAGGTCCCTAGTTAGTCTCCGCACAACCACTCTCGCTCAACACTCTTTAATTCATTTTTACACTACATGCAAAAAATCTTTTAAATCCTAAGTCTCAAACCTTTTACTTCTTTGCTTAAAAAGCTTCAGAGGTTCCTAGCTACCTACATCTTTTTTGTCATTTCTTGCCACGCTCTCTAAATTTATTTGTCCCAACACTATTCATCTTCTTTCATTTGCTACTTTGGGAACTGCACATGCTTTCTCCATGTTTGCCAGACCATGGTCAACCAGCACCTTCACTTTGTTAACTTTTACTCATTATTTGGATTTTCACCCAAATGACATGCATCAAGGAACAATTTTCCTTATGTTTATGATTAGATTTTCTGTCATAAACTCTCAAGCATCCTCCAATTTTCCTTATTAATATTGTGTCTCTGTGTGCCTTGGGAAACTGAGGTGTGCCTATTTCCCTTATTGTATCTTCAAGTGGTAGAAGAGGCCTAACGCATGTCAGACGCTCCTAAGTACTTGAGAAACAACTAAATAAATGAAATATTGAATGAAGCACCATTACAACATCCTAAGTAGTTTCTGCTGAAGTATTAGTGTTGAAATGTGATAAGAAACTGAGAAATATGATCTTGTGGATCTCCATATTTATTTTTTCTTAATTACATATACTTTGCGCTGGCACTGTCTCTAAATCACAGGCTATTTTTAAAAAAAAATCTCTACTAGAATTGAAAATTCAGCCTTTGATGTGAAAACCCAGCTGTGTTCTCCCTACTTACCATTATCGCCAAACCACAAATTCTGCAATTAAACACAAAACTTTGTAGGTGATGCATGAGAATATCTAGCTTGTTTTTCCATAGCTTTATTGCCTCTGTTGGTCTTTTTGTAGTCAAAACATTCCTTGCACTTATAATAAAAGTAACTGACACAAAAATACACAGCAAGCAGAAAGAGAGAAAAAGTTCCATCTCTGTATGACTCATAGTTAAACCTACAGTTTACTTAAGTATCAGAATTTTTAATTATGTGTGCCATTTTTTCTTTTAATATTTGATGAATGCCAGTCAATAGTGGCTAATTAGCTTACCTTCTAAAATAAAGTCTTCAGGGAGGCCCAGGTGGCTCAGCGGTTTAGCCTGCCTTCAGCCTAAGGCGTGATTCTGGAGACCTGGGATCGAGTCCCACGTCAGACTCCCTGCATGGAGCCTGCTTCTCCCTCTGCCTGTGTCTCTGCCTCTCTCTCTCTCTCTCTCTCTCTCTGTGTCTCTCATGAATAAATAAATAAAATCTTTAAAAATAAAATAAAGTCTTCATATACATGGATTCTTCAGAATCCTGGAGTTTTACGATAGTTGTATTAACAAACAAAAGAGAGAGACTGGAAGTAACTTGGTTATGCATGAGAACAATGGCATTATGGACCAGTAGCATTCTAAGTGCAATAAAAAAAATCTTGATCTTCTTTTCCAGTTCTTAAAATCTCAGTCATAAACTCATTAGGTCATAAGATATACATATTTTTTTTTTATTGGGTGAAGTCGACGAAATTATTCAAAGGGCTAGATGTGTCTTCAGAAATTCCAGGTGTTGCATCAAAACACAGTGGAACATCGTGTGACTGAACTTTGACGCCTTTCTGCTATCCCTCTGGTGGCAAGCACAAAGAGCTTAAGAGTTTTCACTTTATCTTCTTCCCCTGTGCCCTCTATCCTACCTTCAGTAAGACATAGGGGATTGAAAGAAGTAGGTCTCGAGTGATGTGATAGTATCTTTTTGTTCCACATTAGAGTCTGATTTCTCAGACTCTTAGAACTTTTATATGCTTTTGTGCAATATAATTCTGGCAGGGAGTGTGATTATTTTGTAGAGCCAAGCCATATGCTATCGGTGGGATTTTGTGCGTCTGTGTGTGTGTGTGTGTGTACATATGTCTATGCGTGCACAATCTGGACAGTGCAGTCACAGGCCTGAGGGCTAAATGTCTGGCATGGAAAGGAGACAGTTGTAGGTCGTGCTCCATGAGGGCCTTACATAGTGGGAGTCAGAAAGGAAAACAGGGCACCTGGGAAAACTTTGAATCTAGAATCTAGAATTCAGGGATGTCTTAGGGCTGAGGGCATAATCTAGTTTCAGGTCTGCCAACCCCTAGAGAGAGCCCTTGCATCTCTCTAGGATATTGGATTTCATCACCAAAAAGCATGTAACACTACTGTTCAGCTAAGCTATCAGCTCCACTTTGTAAAAAGAGTAGACAGGTAATTAAAGATACAAACTCTCTTCGCTGGGGTTGCTTTTGGAGGAGTCAAGTAGGAAAGGTAGCTATGGAAGCCTAAAGTTAACTCCTACAAATATAAAAATAAAAATGAATGAAATTTTTGATCTTAGAAGGGCTCCACTGTACTTTGTTTTAGCACAAGGTGCCCTCCTTCAGAGAACCTGCCATCACTGTCCCCATCACCTCAGGGGTAATTACTTACTAATAAGTGGATGCTGTCTCAGAAATACCCAGTTTGCTAAGGTATTGATAAGATCAATTTGTAAGGTAGCTTAAGGCTATTCACAAATAATTATATTTATAGATAATTATTTATAGTCATAATCTAGTATTGGGCTTTCATTTTTCTTTTCAAGTTCAATTGTAGAGTTGGATGTGCTCTTGTCAACTTTTTCCTTCTGAGCTAGGAATGTATAATGTTGATTCCTTCGCACGAAGAAGGATGTTTTGTAGAGGATTGACACTGCTACACATTATCTTTCCAAAGAAAGCATGAATAAGGCAGTAGGTGTGACTTAATAACACATTTTTAGTGGTTTTATTGAATCAGTCTTGTCTACATCCTAAAAAGATTAAACCTCTAGTCAAAGAAAATGAAACAAAATATTGTTCAGACCTCGTCAAACAACTGCTTATGTTGATGATAATAGTAAATGATCAGTTTGATTAAGCATTTCGTTTGCCACTGGCTACATTAGTGTTGTGTTGAGACATTGCAAATCAATTGTGAAATTAAAATTGCGGCCACCAGCTGTGGGTTTAAATCTGAACCACAGTATATTTGAAGTTGACTCTTAAGTCGTTTATTATTATGCATCACATAATATCATAATCCCAAAGGTACCTGTAATATTACTCATCCATAAAGCCATAAGATAAAATTATTGCATAAAGACTAGATGTCCTTTTACAGAAATGTTGGTAGCTTCTGGTTCATACTTGGGCACACTGGCTAGTGATTACCTGCCCACAAAGATAAGAGAGTTCTGACCCACTGAATATGTCCGGTTAGAGCTGACTTTAGTATCTGGGTAATTTTTTGAAGGCAGACTTAATGTTCTGTTTCTCAGTTTACTCAGCCTATTGAAGTGTTCTTGTTTGTTTTATGCCTTGTGGAGTTGGGGTATTACTACAGTTTTTCTTTTTTTTTTTTTTTTTTACTACAGTTTTTCTTAAGGAACTTGAGAATCACTAGGGAGAATTAAGAAATTACTAATTGTGGAATTAAGAAAAAGGAGAATTCAGAAGTTGTTAGTTTTGGAATTAAGGAACAGGTCAATAGATAAGCAGTGCGGTAGCACCTCTAGAAAGAGAAAAAACAATGTCTTGGATAGAGGAGTACATTGAATTTCTCAATGAGTTCCTGTCTTCCAAAGATCCCTCAAAAGCCTGGGGTGGCTTTATTTTATTTGGTGAAGTGATCTCCGAGATTATATCTAATGGAGCTGTTAGGTAAATCTGGCATTAAGCAAGGTCCTGAGTGTTTAAGGATAAATAGGTACATGCAAATCCCCTTGTTAGAAAATGATCTGACTTGAATGAACTAGAACCACCTTCAACGTTGGTTCAGAACACAAGACAGACGGCCAACATCTATTATTCTTGTCTCAGCCAGAGGAGATGTTGGTGTCATTGAGAGGTTAATTGGCTTATGACCGATTAGTTTCTAGTGTAGCTATTACCTTATATCTTCTTTACAACCGAGTAGTGACAGGTGCAGGGGATATATATATATATATATATATATATATATATGTATATATGTATATATATATAAACTTATATATAAGTTTTGTATGTGTGTATATATATATAAAACTTATATATAAGTTTTGTATGTGTATATATATATGTGTGAGTATATATATATATACACACATATAGATAGATCTATACAAATTAGGATTCCTTACCTCAAGAAGAGAAGTCTAGCAGATAAGCCCACACATAGCAATAAAGCAATTCAAGATATATTAAGTACTGGAAGGAAAATAGCATACAGTGCCAAACTGATTCCATGGTGAGATGTTTTAAAAAATAATCTTGACTAATACATTATAGAAAGAAGTCTCTGTTTGATCCTACATATAGATAATTAGTGCTCTCCGAAGCTATTCCTCTGCAGAGTACTTTTTAAGGACACTGTTAGGTGTGTTGTTAACACAAGTATTTTGTTTGCTACAGCACTTAGAAGATGCTAAATTATGTATAGGGAGACCATTTATTGTCCCTTCTTCAGGTTTTTACCAAAGTGTATTGTAGGGACTGTCTGAACAGAATTATCCATCCTCAGTCTCTCTCTTTGTTTTTGCTTTCTCTCTCTTATCTGCTTCTCGCTCTCTTCTCCCTCTGCTTGCTTTTTTTCTTGTCAATCTGGCATTTATGGAGCCAGGCTTATTGGAGGAGTGGCTAACCTTGTCAAAAGGACAATAGGCAATGCTGACTTAAGGAAGCCACTTTCAGGTTGTAGCTATATTTTTAAAACCAGTGTAAAGCTGAGCAGTTATTCAGGACTTAGTGGACATCCACTCATAAAGGGACAGTTGGATCTTCATCATACTCCTGCGTTTCTGCTCTGTTAGAACCCAGAGAAGAAAAGGCATAATTATCCGACACTTCAAATCTCAAATATGCAAGTCCAATTAAACAGCTTTCTTGCTTCAGGATTCTTTAGGTCTAGTGTTAAAGTAATGTAGGTTGTGAATATTGAAGTAAGGTATATATAATACAGTATTTCCAAAATCATCTTGGGGCTACTAGTAAGTCATTTGAGAGCTAAAAGAACAGTTAGCACTTATTACACTTGTACTAAATACCTAGAATTGTGTTAAATTTTTTGCTGATATAATCTCAATTTATTCTTAAAATAGTCCTGCAGGATGTCATCATCACATAATGATTTTGCAAAAAACAAAAGTCAGGGCAGTCTGAGAGGCTAAGGAACTTGGCCAAAGTTACAAAGCAGAGAAGATACCAGGGTGGTAATTCCAACACAGATCCATGCTTCAAAGATTCTGCTCCAAACCACTGCATTGTCACATGGAATATATTTGAGAAACACTTGTTCATAAAGGACATCTGTCTTCTCTGGGTTATCTTTCAATTATAGGGAATTTTAATACAGATCTTACAATTGTAGAAAAGACTGAGAATAGAGCTCAAGTCTTGCTTTAGGTTTCATATGCATCAGGCATTAATACAGCTTCAACATGAAAAACATCACCTTAGTCTGGTGGGAGGGAAAAGATTTATCCATTTCTCTCATCATTACAGATAGCACTAAATATTAACTACTCTACAAACAAGAACAATATGGAGGAGAATATTTTCAGATTTATTTCTATGTTCCAGTCAAGATTTAGACACATCCACTAAGAAGCTAGAACCTAAGAGTGTTTTAAGAAATTCCCTTGAGTAATGCAGCTCTCTGGGGACCTGGACTCCTGTGTCTTCACCCTGCATCTATGGGTGGGGGGATTTGCCATGTGTCCATTTGCAAGGAGGGTTAAGCCTCAAACCTGGAGTGGCTATCCACAAATGGATTTTGGATGGAGTAGTCAAAAATCAGTATGCATCTGAATTCCAGAGAGAAGGGTTATTGACCCCTTCCTACATTTGAGCTAAGATGCTAATTAAGTGATGGCTACTATATATTAAAGAAAACAAATTCTAGTCTATTTACTCTTTGTAAAAACTAGTAACACAACACACCTATATATAATTTTTTTTAATTGGCTGTATGTTTAACGATGCAGAGTGGAACTGGAAAGTTTAAGAGGAATTCACAGACAAATTAAAAACTCTGAGTCTGTGAAAGGAAAAGAGTTACTTTTTTTCAAATTCTTTTTTTTATTGAGTTTTTAAAATTATAATTCCAATAGAGTTAACATACTGTGTTAGATCAGTTTCAGGTGTATAATATAGTGATTCAGCAATTCTGTGCATTACTCAGGGCTCATCATGATTAGTGTACTCTTAATCCCCTTTCTCTTTACTTAAGAATCTGTTTCTGGGTTTGTCTCTTTCTTTATCTCCTTTTTTTCTCTCCTTTGCTCATTTGTTTTGTTTCTTAAATTCCACACGTGAATGAAATCAATAGGATGTTTGTCTTTCTCTGACTTATTCGCTTAGCATAGTACTAGCCCCATCCATGTTGTTGCAAATGGCAAGATTTCATTCTTATGGCTAAGTAATGTTTCATTGCATATATACACCACATTTTCTTTTTTTAGTCCTATTTGTGTCTTATTTTTTTTCTTTCAAGATTTTATTTAGATTCTAGATAGGCAACATATTGTGTAGTATTAGTTTCAGGAGAATTTAATTTTGCAGAAAATTACATCTATATAGTTGTGGATAAGCTTGGGATGCATCTAGAATGTACTGAAAGGAGTCAGAGAATAATCTGTACAGAAGATCAAATAGGTGTTATGAAAAAAAACAACAACAAATGAGATGTTCCAAAAGTGAATGGAAAGATAATTTAAATATGATAATACTATTAATAACACTAATAAAAACTTTGCTGCAATAGCCAAATGCCTGAATTTGAACGTCAAGATGACCTATGACTTAAAAAAAAAAAAAAAAGAAAAAGCAGATGATTACTTACTGCCTTTGATAACTCTTGAGATTAAAAAGTAAAGAACAGATAATATGAAAATACAGAAGAAAAAATGTATTTTCACACTGGAAAAACAAACCAGTTTCTCTTAGCTCTATATCACACTATTTAATGTCGAATACCATGAGGAAAAGTAACTAAAATAACTTCGATGCACACCCATAGAGAATCACTCAAGTAAATTATTTTCTATCCACATGATAAAATACCTTGGGATTGTTAAAGCAATAGAACCCTAGTATACAATAAAGACAATTATGGAAAACATCCATGAATTAGTTTAAAATAAAACTAATTTTTCAATTTGTGTTTATTTCTGTATTTCTTTTTCTTTTTTTTAAATTTATTTTTTATTGGTGTTCAATTTACCAACATACAGAATAAACCCCAGTGCCCGTCACCCATTCACTCCCACCCCCCGCCCTCCTCCCCTTCTACCACCCCTAGTTCGTTTCCCAGAGTTAGCAGTTTTTATGTTCTGTCTCCCTTTCTGATATTTCCCACACATTTCTTCTCCCTTCCCTTATATTCCCTTTCACTATTATTTATATTCCCCAAATGAATGAGAACATATAATGTTTGTCCTTCTCCGACTGACTTACTTCACTCAGCATAATACCTTCCAGTTCCATCCACGTTGAAGCAAACAGTGGGTATTTGTCATTTCTAATAGCTGAGTAATATTCCATTGTATACATAAACCACATCTTCTTTATCCATTCATCTTTCGATGGACACCGAGGCTCCTTCCACAGTTTGGCTATCGTGGCCATTGCTGCTATAAACATCGGGGTGCAGGTGTCCCGGCATTTCATTGCATCTGTATCTTTGGGGTAAATCCCCAACAGTGCAATTGCTGGGTCGTAGGGCAGGTATATTTTTAACTGTTTGAGGAACCTCCACACAGTTTTCCAGAGTGGCTGCACCAGTTCACATTCCCACCAACAGTGCAAGAGAGTTCCCTTTTCTCCACATTCTCTTCAACATTTGTGGTTTCCTGCCTTGTTAATTTTCCCCATTCTCACTGGTGTGAGGTGGTATCTCATTGTGGTTTTGATTTGTATTTCCCTGATGGCAAGTGATGTGGAGCGTTTTCTCATGTGCATCTTGGCCATGTCTATGTCTTCCTCTGTGAGATTTCTGTTCATGTCTTTTGCCCATTTCATGATTGGATTGTTTGTTTCTTTGGTGTTGAGTTTAATAAGTTCTTTATAGATCTTGGAAACTAGCCCTTTATCTGATATGTCATTTGCAAATATCTTCTCCCATTCTGTAGGTTGTCTTTGAGTTTTTGTTGACTGTGTCCTTTGCTGTGCAAAAGCTTCTTATCTTGATGAAGTCCCAATAGTTCATTTTTGCTTTTGTTTCTTTTGCCTTCGTGGATGTATCTTGCAAGAAGTTACTGTGGCCGAGTTCAAAAAGGGTGTTGCCTGTGTTCTTCTCTAGGATTTTGATGGAATCTTGTCTCACATTTAGATCTTTCATCCATTTTGAGTTTATCTTTGTGTCTGGTGAAAGAGAGTGGTCTAGTTTCATTCTTCTGCATGTGGATGTCCAATTTTCCCAGCACCATTTATTGAAGAGACTGTCTTTCTTCCAATGGATAGTCTTTCCTCCTTTATTGAATATTAGTTGACCATAAAGTTCAGGGTCCGCTTCTGGGTTCTCTATTTCTGTATTTCATTCTGTATATTTTCTTGGAGTCTAATTTTTATTTTTATGTAGCTGTGCCTAAATTAGTGTTCTATCTATTGAGATTCTAATTTCAATAATCTTATTTTTTGTTTGAAGATTAATTTGCATTATTGAAATGTCAGACATTCAGACATTTTTGTTTGCTGATTTTGCTTGTAAAGAAACTAATTCAGACACAAAAAGGTATAGGTATAAAAAATCTATAGAAGAACAACTCTGCAAAAATATGTTTAAAATATTAATACTGTGCTTTTAGTTGTTAAAACCAGAAATAACCTTGAGTATCATTTTTTCCATGTTTTTAATTTTACGTAAGAATTTTGAGGCTCTTTCCAGATCAAATTTTTGACCAATAGCACATAGGTAATTAGTAGCAAAGATTAAATTAGCACCTTGTTCTTTTGATTCCCAGTTGAGTTTTGGTTCTTTGGCAATTTCAGAAGAGTACAGAGTCCAGTAATTACTTAGGAGGCTCAATGTACTTTGAGTACAGACAATAATGCCATGTATAAAAGCCCAGTGTTTCAGTGCTATTGGAATTTGACCTCCTTAAACCTAGCAGACTTGAGAAAACAAAAATTAATCAAACATCAATTAATAGTTTTATAGCACTTTTCTTTTTTAAAAAGATTTATTTCTTAGAGAGAGAGAGAGATAATGAGGGGAGGGGCAGAGATAGAAGGAGAGAGAGAATCTCAGCAGACTCCCTGCTGGATGCAGAGTTCCTTGTGGAGTCTCAATCTCAGGATCCTGAGATCATGACCCGAGTGGAAATCAAGAGTCAGATGCCCAACTGACTGAGCCACCCAGGTGCCCTGCTTTATAGCACCTCTAGAAACATCTAGAAGGTATGTATTTTTTTCAGAGCTGCAAGAGCTGTCTAAATTCATAATTTTGTTAGGAGTTTAAATATTTTCAGTGCTCAGTCAGAAAAGCTTCAAGTTTTTCCATTCCATAGATAGACTTGAAAAGCTCTTGAAATTTTAATAATGGCTTTTTCATATGTCTAACTCTGTATCTAGGACCCAGTCTAGCAGATAGCAAGTATTCCATCAATACTGGATGAATAAATTATTTCTTGAAAAGACTTGAACAAAAACATAGGCCATTATTCATGCCCAGGCATTCATTAGACAGATAACCAGGAATACTCTCTCATCTTCAGTTTTTAGATCTGGAAAATGACATATTTGTACAAGGTCGCAGATGGTAATAAGTATTAAGTTGTTCACTAATTCTGTTTGAAAATGGTTTTATGGTGCCGCCATTGAATTAATTATAATATGATGGCAGTTCAGGCTCAGTTGGGAGAAACATGTTTATTAATTAGTGATGTGTCTTGTGCAAAGGATAAGAGATCACACATGAACTATACATTTTTATACATATTTGAAGATTTTCCTTCCCATTTGTGTCTGGGCCAGTTGTTCTGTTCCAGAGGCTCTTTCTATCTCAGATTACCAGGAGTGTCAGGGTCCTCTTGTTCTGCTTTGTTTTGATCCATTGTAATACAACACCTTGTAAATGCCATCTTATCAAAATGCCCTAGTCTCTAATAACGAGTAGCTGTTTAATCCATTATGGGGAAGATTAAAAAAAAAAACCAAGTTGAAAAACTATGGAAAAGAACAGATGGACAGTCGGAGTACTTCATGTAGTTCTTTGGTTCTCAAAAGTTTCTACCCTAGAGTGTGATAAAAACAAAAGAAAAAGGCTTGAGGACCGAATTTCAGTGTTGGCTACAGATGCCTCAGCTCTACAGAGAAATAACATCTGATTATTACATAAAATAAAAATCTTTCATTATTCAAATGGGACTCATTCTTCTATTTTCAATATATCTCTAATAAATATGTAAATTCTACAGACATGAAAGAGGAATTTGAACATTAATGCTTCACTATATCTGAGAGCTGGTGGAGATCTAGAAAGTGTCATTCCATCTGTGCCTCCTCCATATCTCCCAATAGGGCAGAGATAATGCTATTTCCTAACTGCTTTATTTATAGTGCTGTGCAAGCATTAGATACCCCCAAAAGAACAAACCTATCTGTTGCCTTAGTGAGTGAGCCAGCATGCTCTCCATAATCTGTGGTCACACTTCAGAGACAAAAACACACTTTGGTTGGAAGGGAAAAGAGGAACAGGCCTTGGTTCTTCCTGTTTTTCCTCCTTCTCCTGAAAGGCTCAATTTCTGTACGGATTGAAAGTTAAGCTCTTCCTTCAAAGTTGAACTAGAATGAAGCCTCCTTCTTGACATCTCTTTCATTTAAAACATTTTTTTTTGAACACAGCTGACACACAATGTCACAGCAGATGCAACTTCCCTATGCCTTATATGCTGTTCTCACCACAAATGCATCTACTGTCTGTAGCCATACATCCCAATTATAACATCATTGACTTTATTCCCCATGCTGTGCCTTTTATTCCCACAACTTACTCATTCCATAACTGGAAGCTTGTATTTCACACTCCCCTTCACCCATGTTGCCCATCCTCACATTCTCCTCCACTCTGGCAACCATCATCAGTTCTCTGTTTTTATAAGTCTGATTCTGCTGCTTGTTTATTGCCATGTTTTGTTTTTTAGATCCCACATATGGTGAAATCATAGGCTATCTCTCTTTCTCAGCCCGACTTACTTCATCTTGCATAACACCCTCTAGGTATATCCCTGTACATCTAAGGTGCAGTCCACTCTCATTTTTCTCTCTTTCTATAACCATTTTCTTTCTCACATATCATGACTGCTTTGTATCAGAGGTAGTTGTTTAAAAACTCTTACTTATAGAATTTAAACTAATTGCAGGCAACAATTAGGTCTTATTAATCATGTTAAATCTCAGAAAAATAATTAGAATATATTGGTAGTTAGTTAATGAAGAGACTCGAAGGTCAGTGATGGTCCAATGAGAGTCACCTAAACTCTGGTGAAAAGGGAAAAGTTAAGAAAGTGGAGAATCAGGTAGGTGGCCATAGCTCCCGAATGACTGTCCTTACAAGATGCTCCAGAAGCACTTCCTTCATTTAAACCGAAGTAGCAGAGGGGAGGCAACACATTTCATATGTTTTCTCAAAAATATTTTCACTTCAGGAAGGACAGCAGACGTTATTCCTATAACGACTGATCCAATCAAAAATGAATTTTACTTGAATTTGAAGTGTGTGGGAGTGATGCTTAGAACCATCAAAAAACTTGATTCTGAATGCAAGTTTAGAGATAGAATGACTATTGCAGCTAGGATGGATCCTGGAGATCATCCACATCAATTTAGTGATTTTCTAGGTGGAAAACTTAATATTCAGAATGAGTAGAAAAGTGTCTGGAAACAGAAATAAACAGCACTAGACCTACAAGGAACAGACATCCATCCATCTGAGAAGTTTTGAAAGTTTAAGGGACTTTATTAGAAATGACAAGCAACTTCAAGTTTCCTGAGATGAGAAATCCTACTTCAAAAACTTAAAATCATTTATATATGCAGGTGCAAATGCTCAGGGGATCAAGGAAAAATGTCTTTATTTTTAAAACATCTCTGGAGTCTGAAAATGAGAATGAAAGCTTACCCCAGGCAAATGGAAGAAATCTAACTTCTAGAGAGCTAATAAGAAATTCAGAAGGCAATGATAATATACATTCCGATTTCCATAGAACATGAAGGCCCCTCTAGCATTTGTGGATACTTATATTAAAAAATGTTATTCACAGTTGCCTATAATTTTTTTTGCCTGCTTCTCCCTCCTTCTCCATTAATTTTCAATAGCTATAAACATAAGCTAAAGCGTGCATTTCCAATTTCTACTATAGAAATAAAGGTTTTTATTCCACGTTTGTAATTTAAATTGTGGTGAAAACAACCACCTAAAGTTTTCTTTAAAAAAAATCTATCCCTCCCTTTTTTTTAAATAGTTTTTAACAGAAGAATAATTGACATGTTGCACTGTATAAGTTTAAGGCATATAGCATGATGGTTTGATTTATATGAATTGTAAAATGACCCAAGTAGGTTCAGCTAGCGCCCATCTTCTCATATTGATGACATAAAAAAAAACCTTTCTCCCTGTAATGGAACCTTTTATATTTACTTTATATTATTGAGGTAAAATGGGCATATAACCTATAAGTTTAGGGTACATCATCTTATAATTGCACATCTATGTGTACGACAAAGTGATCGCCATTAAAAGTCTAGCTATTATCAGTTACTTAACATTTGACCCCTTTACTAATTTCTCCCTCCCCTCAGCCTCTCCTTTTGAGTAACCACCAATGTTTTGTCTGTACCTATGAGGGTTTTTTTGTTGTTGTCCATTTGTTTGGTTTAAATTGTTATTTAGGTTCCACATCTGAGTGACATTGTATAGTAGTTCTCTTTCTCCATCTGACTTATTTCACTTACCTAATATATTTCAAGGTCTATACATGGTGTGCATGGCGAAGTATCATTATTTTTTATGGCTGAGTAGTAGTCAACTATATGCATATGTGTGTGTCTGTACAAACATAGGTACATGCTACACCCTCTATCCATTCATCGATGGATGGGCATTTAGGTTGTTTCCCTTTCTTAGTCACCGGAGAGACTGCGGCAATGAACAAAGGGGTGCACGCATATTTTTGGAATGAGTGTTTTGTATTCCTCAGATAAATACCCAGAAATAGAATAGCTGAATCATAAGATAGTTCTACTTTTTAATTTTGTTTGAGGAAACTACATATTCTTTGCACCCTAGCTACACCAATTTATATTACAGCAACAGTGCAGGAGAAATCCCTTCGCTCCACATCTTGTCTGATAATTGTTGCTTCTTGTCTTTTTGCTAATAGCCGTTCTAACAGGTGTGAGGTAACAGCTCATTCTAGTTTTCATTTGCATTTCCTTAATAATTAGTGATATTGAACACCTTTTCATATGATTTCTGGCTAAGTGTATGTCTCTTTTGAAAAAGTTCTGTTTATCTTACATTATCCATTTATTACCATTCATTCATCAGGTTTTTTTTTCTTTTGTGAGTTCTTTGTATATTTGGATATTAGTCCCTTTTCAGATTTCTGATTTGCAAAAATCTTTTTTAATTCAGTAGGTTACTTTTTTTCTGATATATATATATACACATGTATATATATACACATGTATATACATATACATGTGTATATATGTGTGTGTGTGTGTGTGTATATATATATATATATACACAAAACAAAAAATATATATATATTTTGCAGGAACTTTCAAATTTGATAGGAATCTCATTTGCTTATTTTTTGCTTTTGTTTTCCTTGCCTTTATGGTCAGATCCACAAAAATATCAGTGAGATTAATGTCAAAAGGTTTACCAACTATTCCTTTAAGGAAATTTAATGGTTTCAGACTTCTCATTCACATTTTAATCCATTTTGAGTTAACCTTGGTGTATGGTGTAGGAGAGTGGGCCAGTTTTATTCTTTGGCATGTGGCTGTTCAGTTTTTCCAACACTATTTACTGAAGATTTTTCCACTGGATGTTCTCGGCTACTTTGTTGTATTAATTGCCCATATATGTGTGTGTTTAATTGTAGGTTCTCAAATTTGTTACATTAATCTGTATCTATTTTTAAAAATGTTATTGAAGTATAGTTAACATTCAATGTTATATTAGTATATGGTGTTTAACAATAGTAAGTCTATATGTGAGTATTGGAGTTACTTTTGTCACTATAAAATGTGCTACAGTTGCCCTATATTCCAGTGCTACACTTTTCATTTTTTAGAATTTTTTTTTTTTTTAAAGACTTTATTTGGGCAGTCCCGGTGGCCCAGCGGTTTAGCACCGCCTTCAGCCCAGGGCTTGATCCTGGAGACCTGGGATCTCCCCCGCTCCCTGCATGGAGCCTGCTTCTCCCTCTGCCTGTGTCTCTGCCCCCCGCCCCGTGCCTCTCATGAATAAATAAATAAAGTCTTTTCATGAGAAACACAAGAGAGAGGCAGAGACACAGGCAGAGGGAGAAGCACGCTCCCTGCGGGGAGCCTGATGCAGGACTCGATCCCAGGATCCCGGGATCACGCCCTGAACCGAAGGAAGATGCTCAACCACTGAGCCATCCAGGCATCCCTACACTTTTCATTTTTATCTTATTTTAGAATTAGAAATTTGTGCTGCTTAATCCCCTTTAACTCTCTAGTCCATTGCCCTTCCCACCACCGTGCCTTCTGACAGCCACAAGTTCTCTCTATTGATAATGTTTCTGATTTTGTTTGTTTGTTTTTAGATTCCAATATATCATGATACTGTTTCTGATACTGTTTTTTTTTATTCCAGTATAAGTTTAATCATATGGTAATTGTCTTTCTCTGATTTATTGCATTTAGAAGAACACCCTTTAGGTCCATCCATGTTATTGCAGATAGCAAGATAATATTCTTTTCATGCCTGAGTAATATTCCATTATATATTTATATCAACATTCTTTATTCATCCATATATATACACAGAGATTTCTTCCATATATTGGTTATGATAATGCTGCAATAAAAGCAGGGATCCATGTGTCTCTTTAATGTTTCCTTTTTTAAAAAAATTTTTGTGGGGTATAAATGCCCAGTAGTGGAATTACTAGATTATATATTATTATTTTTAATCTTTTGAGGAATCTCTCTACTGTTTTCCACAGTGGTTGCATCAATTTATATTCTGACCTATAGTGGATGAGGGTTCCTTTATCTCTACATCCTCACCAGCCCTCATTACTTTCTATCTTTTTGATAATAGCAATTCTAATTGGTGGGTGGTGATTTTGACTTGCATTTACTGGATTAGTGATCTTGAGCATCTTTTCATGCATTGATTGGCCATTTGTATGTCTTCTTTTGAAAAATGTCTATTCAGTATTAAATAGTATTAAAAGTACTATAATATTAAAATACTATTTTTAATCAGTATTACTATTTGGTTTTAAGTTACATAAAGTCTATATATTTTGGACATCAAGCCCTTATTAGATATGCAGTTGCTTATTTAATATCATGTACAAATATTTTCTCCCATTCACAAGGTTGGTGTTCTGTTTTAATCATGGTTTCTCTTGCTGTGTAAAAGCCTTTTATTTTGGTATAGCCTCAATAGTTTATTTTTGTTTCCCTTGCTTGAGGAGACATTTCCAGAAAAAGGTCACTGTCCGAGAGATTAATACCTGAGTTTTCTTTTAAGAGTTTTATGGTATCAGGTCTCACATTTAGGTGTTTAATCCATTTTGAGATGATTTTTGTGCATGGTATAAGAAAGTGCTTCGGTTTTATTATTATTATTATTATTATTATTATTATTATTATTATTATTATTATTTTGCATGTAGCTGGCCAGTTTTCCCAACATTTACTGAACAGACTATATTTTCCTTATTGTATATTCTTGCCATTTTAGTCACATATTAATTCACCATATAAATGTGGGTTTATTTCTGGACTCTTTCTATCCAGTTCCATTGATACATGTGTTTATGTTTGTGCCAGCACCATTATGTTGTTTGTGGCTATTGTAGCTTTGTATCATATCTTGAAATCTGGGACTGTGATTTGTCCAGCCTTGTTCATTTTTCTCAAGATTGCTTTGGCTATTCAGGGTTGCTTATGGTTCCATACAAATTTTAGAATTACTTGTTCTAGTTTTGTGAAAAATACTATTGGTATTTTGATAGGGATTGCATTGAATCTGTAGATTGTTTTGGGTAGTAAAGCCATCTTAACCATATTCTTCCACTCTGTGAGCATCGTATATCTTTCTGTGTGTTTGTGTAGTCTTCAATTTCTTTCATCAGTGTCTTATAACTTTCAGAATACAGATCTTTCACCTCCTTGGTTAACTGTATTCCTGTGTATTTGATTCTTTTTGGTATAGTTGTAAATAGGATTGATTTCTGAGCTCTTCTTTCTGCTTTGTCATTAGCGTAGAGAAAAAACAAAATAGTTCTGGATATTAATTTTTGTATCCTGAGATTTACTGAGTTTATTCATTTTAATAGATTTTTGGTGAAGTCTTTACAATTTTATATATAAAATATATATATTTTTATATAAATTATATATATATATAATTTTATAAATATTTTATAAATATATAATTTATATAAAAATATATATTTACTTATATATATTTAAGTAAATATATATATATATATATATATATATATATATATATATATAGTATCATGACATCTCCAAATACTATTTTATTTCTTCCTTACCAATGTGGATGCCTTCTGTTACTTTTCTGTTTGATTACTATGACTAGAATTTGCTGTACCTGTGTTGCATAAAAGTGGCAAGAGTGGACATTCTTGCCCTGCTCCTGATCTTAGAGGAAAAGCTTTCATTTTTTTTCCCCTATAGAGTATGTTGTTAGCTGTGGGTTTGTCATATATGACCTTTGTTAAATCCACTTTGTCAAGAGTTTTTAACAGAAGTGACTGTTGAATTTTGTCAAATGCTTTCACTGTATCTATTTGGAAAATCATATGGTTTTTATCCTTTGTTTCATTAATGTGACTTATCATAATGATTGTTTGGTGCATATTGAACCAACCTTCCATCCCTGGAATAAATTCCACTTGATTCTGTTGAATAATCCTATCAATGAATTGTTGATGCAGTTAGCTAATATTTTGCTGAGGATTTTTGCACCTATGAATATTAGAGATATTATCCTGTAGTGGTCTTTCTTTGTCTACTTAAAAAATACGTTTGTCTGGTTTTGGTATCAGGGAAATGCTAACCTTGTCAAGTTGAAAGTTTTTGTTCTTCTGTTTTTTGAAATAGCTTGAGAAGAGTAGGTATTCACTAATGCTTAAATGTTAGGTAGAATTAATACATGAAGCCATCTGGTTCTGGACTTTTGTGGGAGTGTTTTGATTCAATTTTGTTGCTATTAATTGTTGGGTTTAAATTGTATGTTTTTTTCCTGGTAAAGTGTTGAAAGACTGTATTTTTCTGGTAATTTATCCATTTCTCCTAAGTTAGCCAATGTGTTGGCATGTGATTTTTCATAGTAGTCTCACAGTCCTTTATATTTCTGTGGTATTGTTACTTATTTTTTATTCTAATCTTATTTTTTTTTAGTCCAGTTTCTTTTTTTCTTGCTGAATTTGGCTAATGGTTTATCAATTTTGATCTTTTCAAAGGTCTTGGTTTCATTGATCTTTTCTATTGTCTTTTAAGTCTCAGTCTTTACTTCTCTAATTTTACTATTTTCTTCCTTCTACTAACTAGGGCCCTGGAGTTTTCTTCTTTTTCTAAATTCTCCAGGTGTTAAATTGTTTGAGATTTTTCTGGTTTCTTGAAGGAGGCCTGTATGGTTACGATCTTTCCTTTTAGACAACTTTTGCTGCATCTCAAATATTTTTAGGTTGTATTTCTGCATTCATTACTCTCCAGGTTTTTTTTTTAAAAAAGATTTTATTTATTTATTCATGAGAGACAGAGAGAGAGAGAGAGAGGGAGAGGCAGAGGGAGAAGCAAGCTTCATGCAGGGAGCCTGATCCCAGAACTCCAGGATCATGCCCTGTGCCAAAAGCAGGCACCAAACCAATGAGCCACCCAGGGATCCCCAATCTACAGGTTTTAAAAAATTTCATCACTCATCTCTTGGATGACCCTTTGTTGTTCAGTAACATGTTACTAATCTCCACATTTTTGTGCTTTTTTCCCCAGTTTTTCTTCTTGTTACTCATACCTAATTTCATACCATTGTGGTTAGAGAAGATACTTCATATGATTTCAGTCTTCTTGGACTTATTGAGATTTCTCTTGTGGCCTAACATATGATCTATCCTGGAGATTGTTCCATGTGCATTTGAGAAGAATGTACATTATATTGCTATTGGATAGAATGTTTTTATATTCCTATTAAGTCCACTTGGTCTAATGTATTAAGATTATATTTGCTTATGAATTTTCTTTTTAGATTATCTAATGATGTATGTGGGGTGTTAAAGTCCCCTACTATTATATATTGCTGTCAATTCTTCCTTCATGTATGTTAATTTTTGCTTTATTCACTTGGTATTCCTGTTTGTTGCAGAAAAATACCTGTGTATATACATATATTTACATGCACACATATTTAAAATTTATAACATATAATTTGTTATATATAATATATAATTTAATATATATAACCTATTTATAAATTTTACATCCTCTGTTTGGATTCACCCTTTATCATTATGTTATGTCTTTCTTGTCTATTGTCTTTTTTTTTTTTTAAGTCAAGTTTATTGACTTTATTTTGGTTCCACTTGCATTAAAATAGCTTTCTCTATCCCTCCCTTTTTGGTCTCTATTCACTTCCTTCTGAAGTGAATCTTGAAGGCAGCATGTAGATAGAGGTTTTCTTAAAGCATCATTCAGCCATTCTATGTATTTTGATTGGAGAATTTTGTTTATTTACATTTAAAGTAATTATCAATAGGTATGTAATTAGGCATATTGTTAGTTGGTTTTTAGCTATTATTACTCTGTTCATTTCATCTGCTCCTTCTCTAGTCCCTTGCGGTTTGATGGCTTTAATTAGTGATGGATTTAGATTCCTTTTTAATTTTCCTGTGTGTATTTACTATAATATTTTGCTTTGTGGTTTCCATGAGACTAGCACAAAACTTCCTATATGTATAATGGTCTGTTTTGAGTTGATAACACCTTGAATTTGAACACATTCCAAAATTCTCTACCTTTTCTCTTTACATCCAAGTTTTATATTTTTGATTTCACAGTTTACATCTGTTTATCTATCCCTTAGGTAATTACTGAAGTTTTAGTTAATTTTCATATTTTAATATTCATATTTCTTTAGAAGTGACTAATCTGTCTTTATTATACACTTATATTTTCAATTGAAACTTTACTTGTATATGTTTTCTTGTTATTAATTAGGGCCATTTCTTACCAGTTCCAAGAGATCTCTTAAACACTTCCTGAAAAGTTCCTTTAGCGGTGATGAACTCCTTTAGCTTTTGTATATATTTAAACTCTTACTCTCTTCTTTAGGGGTAAAGAATTTTTGGTTGGGAACTTTTTCTTTCAGCACTTCAAGTATTTTATGCCACTTTGTTCTGACTTGTAAGATTTCCACTGAAAAATCTGTTGATTTCCTATAGGATTTCCCTTGTATGTAATAAATAGATTTTTTTTCTTCTTGCTTTTAAGATTCTCTCTTTAACTTTACCACTTTAAAGTCTCTTCATGCAGATCTCTTTGGCTTTATCTTACTTGGATCTCTCTGGGCTTCTCAGAGTTCAATGTCTGTTTCCATCTCTAGATTACTTAAGTTTTTAACAACTATTTTTCCAACCAAGTTTTCTGGCTCTTTCTTCTTCTGGGAGTACACAAATACAAATGTTGGTTCCCCCGAAATTGTGCCAAAAGTCCCTTAAATTTTCTTGATTTTAAAAATTCTTTTTTCTTTTTGTTGCTATGTCCGCATAAAGTCTATTGCTTTGTCTTCCAGGACTGGTCTGATCTATGTCTTCATCCAGTCAGCTATTGAATCCTTCTAGCATAATGCCCAGTTCAGTTTTTGTAGTCTTCACCATTTTAACTTCTGTGTGAGACTTACATATCCTCTTTCCTCAAGATCAAACTGTGTTTATACATTCTTTTCCCAAGTTCACAGACCATTTTTATTATCATTACTTTGAATTCTTCATCAGGTAGATTGCTGATCTTCATTTCATTAAGGTCTATTTCTGATGTTTTGTTTTTTCTTTTGTTTGGCACATAGTCCTCTGTCTTCCACTTTTCCTAACATGCTGTGTATGTTTCAGTGTATCAATTAACTCTCCTAGTCTTGGAGGAGTGGCCTGGTGTAGGAGACTTCGCATGGATCCCAGAAACACAATCCTCTCTGAACACCAGGCCATCACAGGGCACACCCTTTATGGGCTGAGCATGCCCATCTGCTGTGGTGAGGCCACACACATCGTAGGGTTTGGCAGGGCTGGTGTCTGGCCAGCCATGACATGCAGCTTCACTGAGATATGTGGTGGGCAGGGTTGGCCCCTGGCCTGGTGTGGTATTGTGGTTGTGGGTTGGAGGGGCTGCTGCCTAGGCAAACAGTGAAGTTAAGGAGAGCTGTCACTCAGCCTGGCTGTGATTTGTGGTTTGTGGCTCTAATGGGGCACAGAGGTTGTCTGGCTGTCATCCAGCCCACTTGTGATATGCATTTGTGCTGTGGGGCATAAGTAGGGTTCTCAACTAGCTCTGCTCACTTATTCTAATAGGTTAGAAGGATAGTGCCAGTGACATGCACCAGCATAGACATTAGTAAAGTCTGATGAAGTTGCAAGTATGGTGCCTGCCAGTGTCTTTGTTCCCAGAGAAAAATCCCAGTGGTTATGCCTCTCTGGAAAGTTCTTTAAGATAAGTGGCTCTCCTTCACATAGGGTCTAGGTGCTTTACAAAGTGTTTTTGCATTGCATCCCAGGATGAGTTGAGTCTGTAGTCTGTTTGTGAGCCCTTTAGGAGCATATTCTCCATTTCTTAAGGTTACGGGGTTGTCCTGAACATAATTTCCATTGATTTTCAAAGTTCATCATTTAGGAAGCTTATTTCATGCAAGATCTAAGGGTTGGGGTGCCTGATGTAGAACACAAAACCTTCATTTAGGAAAAGTGCCCTATTTTTGTGATCCATCTCACTTGTGGATTGCTGTGACTGGGGAAAGTTTTTTGGGTGAGTGTTTCTCTGCCTCCCCTACCCATCTTAATGCTGTCCTTTTTTTTTTCTTCAGGAGATTCTATTCATCCAGTTTTCTTATGTTTTTCAGAAAAAAAGTACTCCATATATATTTGATATTTTTTGGATCCGTGGGATAGAGTGAGTTCATGATGTTCCTACTCTGCCATCTTGAACCCAACATAGATTTAAACTCCTAATAACCTGGGACACCTGGGGGTGGCTCAGTGATTGAACATCTGCTTTGGCTCAGGGCATGATCCTAGTTGGGGGATCGAGTCCCACATCAGGCTCCCTATAAGGAGCCTGCTTCTCCCTCTGCCTATGTCTCTGCTTCTCTGTGTCTCTCATGAATAAATAAAATCTTTTTTAAAAAACCCAATAAACTCTAATAACCTATTTATATATCATATATAGTATAAGATGTATTATTCATTTTAGAGAGGGGAGGGGCAAGATGGCGCAAGAGTAGGGTCTCCAAATCACCTGTCTCCACCAAATTACCTAGAAAACCTTCAAATTATCCTGAAAATCTATTAATTCAGCCTGAGAATTAAAGAGAGAACAGCTGGAATGCTACAGTGAGAAGAGTTCACGATTCTACCAAGGTAGGAAGACGGGGAAAAAGAAATAAAGAAACAAAAGGCCTCCAAGGGGGGGGGGCCCGCGAGGAGCCGGGCTGAGGCCGGGGCGAGTGTCCCCAGGACAGGAGAGCCTCGTCCCGGAGACGCAGGAGCTGCACCGACCTTCCCGGGCGGAAAGGGGCTCGCGGGGAGGTGGAGCAGGACCCAGGAGGGCGGGGATGCCCTCGGGCTCCCTGGGACACTAACAGGCACCTGCGCCCCGGGAGAGTGCGCCGAGCTCCCTAAGGGCTGCAGCGCGCACGGCGGGACCGGAGCAGCTCGGAGGGGCTCGGGCGGCGGCTCCGCGGAGGGGGCTGCGGCCCGGGAGCGCGAATCCAACAGCGCAGACCGGGAGCACAGGGCGCCGGGACACAGCCCAGGATCCGGCCTCCCCCCGGGACAGGCAGAGGCCGGGAGGGCCCAGGACAGCGAGGACGCTCCTGCCCCGAGCTGAGCAGATCAGCGGCCCCGCCCCGGAGCCTCCAGGCCCTGCAGACGGAGAGCTCCGGGGTTACTGCGGGGGCTGACTCCAGGGCTCCAGAGCTGGCCCCGCCACTGGGGCTGTTCCTCCTGGGGCCCCACCGGGTAAACAACCCCCACTGAGCCATGCACCAGGCAGGGGGAAGAGCAGCTCCCCCAAGTGCTAACACCTGAAAATCAGCACAACAGGCCCCTCCCCCAGAAGACCAGCTAGACAGACAAGGTCCAGGGGAAGTCAAGGGACTTAAAGTACACAGAATCAGAAGATACTCCCCCGTTGTTCTTTTTTGTTTGTTTGTTTGTTTTTTGTTTTTTGTTTTGTTTTGCTTTTTGATTTGTTTCCTTCCCCCACCCCCTTTTTTTCCTTTCTTTCTTTTTCTTTCTCTTTTTCTTCTTTTTTTTTTCGTTTTTTTCTTCCTTTTTTTTTCCTCTTTCTCTTTTCTTTCCTTCTTTCTCTCCTCTCTTTTTCTCCTTTTCCCAATACAACTTGCTTTTGGCCACTCTGCACTGAGCAAAATGACTAGAAGGAAAACTTCACCTCAAAAGAAAGAATCAGAAACAGTCCTCTCTCCCACAGACTTACAAAACCTGGATTACAATTCAATGTCAGAAAGCCAATTCAGAAGCACTATTATACAGCTACTGGTGGCTCTAGAAAAAAGCATAAAGGACTCAAGAGACTTCATGACTGCAGAATTTAGAGCTAATCAGGCAGAAATTAAAAATCAATTGAATGAGATGCAATCCAAACTAGAAGTCCTAACGACGAGGGTTAACGAGGTGGAAGAACGAGTGAGTGACATAGAAGACAAGTTGATGGCAAAGAGGGAAACTGAGGAAAAAAGAGACAAACAATTAAAAGACCATGAAGATAGGTTAAAGGAAATAAACGACAACCTGAGGAAGGAAAACTTACGTTTAATTGGTGTTCCCGAGGGCGCCGAAAGGGACAGAGGGCCAGAATATGTATTTGAACAAATCATAGCTGAAAACTTTCCTAATCTGGGAAGGGAAACAGGCATTCAGATCCAGGAAATAGAGAGATTTCCCCCCCCTAAAATCAATAAAAACCGTTCAACACCTCGACATTTAATAGTGAAGCTTGCAAATTCCAAAGATAAAGAGAAGATCCTTAAAGCAGCAAGAGACAAGAAATCCCTGACTTTTATGGGGAGGAGTATTAGGGTAACAGCAGACCTCTCCACAGAGACCTGGCAGGCCAGAAAGGGCTGGCAGGATATATTCAGGGTCCTAAATGAGAAGAACATGCAACCAAGAATACTTTATCCAGCAAGGCTCTCATTCAAAATGGAAGGAGAGATAAAGAGCTTCCAAGACAGGGAGCAACTAAAAGAATATGTGACCTCCAAACCAGCTCTGCAAGAAATTTTAAGGGGGACTCTTAAAATTCCCCTTTAAGAAGTTCAGTGGAACAATCCACAAAAACAAGGACTGAATAGTTATCATGATGACACTAAACTCATATCTGTCAATAGTAACTCTGAACGTGAACGGGCTTAATGACCACTCAGAAGGCGCAGGGTTTCAGACTGGATAAAAAAGCAGGACCCATCTATTTGCTGTCTACAAGAGACTCATTTTAGAGAGAAGGACACCTACAGCCTGAAAATAAAAGGTTGGAGAACCATTTACCATTCAAATGGTCCTCAGAAGAAAGCAGGGGTAGCCATCCTTATATCAGATAAACTAAAATTTACCCCGAAGACTGTAGTGAGAGATGAAGAGGGACACTATATCATACTTAAAGGATCTATTCAACAAGAGGACTTAACAATCCTCAATATATATGCCCCGAATGTGGGAGCTCCCAAATATTTAAATCAATTAATAACCAAAGTGAAGAAATACTTAGATAATAATACACTTATACTTGGTGACTTCAATCTAGCTCTTTCTACCCTTGATAGGTCTTCTAAGCACAACATCTCCAAAGAAACGAGAGCTTTAAATGATACACTGGACCAGGTGGATTTCACAGATATCTACAGAACTTTACATCCAAACTCAACTGAATACACATTCTTCTCAAGTGCACATGGAACTTTCTCCAGAATAGACCACATACTGGGTCACAAATCAGGTCTGAACCGATACCAAAAGATTGGGATCGTCCCCTGCATATTCTCAGACCATAATGCCTTGAAATTAGAACTAAATCACAACAAGAAGTTTGGAAGGACCTCAAACACGTGGAGGTTAAGGACCATCCTGCTAAAAGATGAAAGGGTCAACCAGGAAATTAAGGAAGAATTAAAAAGATTCATGGAAACTAATGAGAATGAAGATACAACCGTTCAAAATCTTTGGGATGCAGCAAAAGCAGTCCTAAGGGGGAAATACATCGCAATACAAGCATCCATTCAAAAACTGGAAAGAACTCAAATACAAAAGCTAACCTTACACATAAAGGAGCTAGAGAAAAAACAGCAAATAGATCCTACACCCAGGAGAAGAAGGGAGTTAATAAAGATTCGAGCAGAACTCAACGAAATCGAGACCAGAAGAACTGTGGAACAGATCAACAGAACCAGGAGTTGGTTCTTTGAAAGAATTAATAAGATAGATAAACCATTAGCCAGCCTTATTAAAAAGAAGAGAGAGAAGACTCAAATTAATAAAATCATGAATGAGAAAGGAGAGACCACTAGCAACACCAAGGAAATACAAACGATTTTAAAAACATATTATGAACAGCTATACGCCAATAAATTAGGCAATCTAGAAGAAATGGACGCATTCCTGGAAAGCCACAAACTACCAAAAGTAGAACAGGAAGAAATAGAAAACCTCAACAGGCCAATAACCAGGGAGGAAATTGAAGCAGTCATCAAAAACCTCCCAAGACACAAGAGTCCAGGGCCAGATGGCTTCCCAGGGGAATTCTATCAAACGTTTAAAGAAGAAACCATACCTATTCTCCTAAAGCTGTTTGGAAGGATAGAAAGAGATGGAGTACTTCCAAATTCGTTCTATGAGGCCAGCATCACCTTAATTCCAAAACCAGACAAATCATTTTACACTTTACACCTATTATTTATAACTGGAAGTTTGTATCTATGACCACCTTCTGCCTCTGGTGGCCATAAGTTTCATCTATTTTTCTGCGAATTTTATTTTTAAGATTCTATGTCTAAGTAAAACCATAAATATTTGTCTTTCTCTGACTTATTTTACTTAGTTTAATTCCTCCCAGGTCCAACCACAGTGTCACAAATGGTAGGATTTCCTCAATCTTTTATGTGTAATATTCCATGTGTGTTTTATATATACATATGCATGTGTGTATATATTTTATGTGTGTATATATTTATTTTATGTGTATATATACATAAATGTGTATGTATACACACCCACCACAATTTCTTTATTCATGGATGACACTGATGGAGTTTTAGGTTGTTTTCATGTTTTGACTATTGTAAATAATACTGCTCCAAATATGGCAGTGTACATATCTTTTCAAGTTAGTGTTTATGTTTCATTTGGATATATTCCCTAAAATGGAATTGTTGGATCATATGGTAATTCTATTTTTAATTTCTTGAGGACTCTACATACTATTTTCATAGTGGCTGTATCAATTTACAATCCAACCAGCACTTCATAGAGATTCCCATTTTCCTACATCCATGCCAGCCTTAATTTTCTGTTGTTCTTTTGATGCTCAACATTCTAAGAGGCATGAGGTTATATATCATTGTGAATTTATTTCTTTAAAGACTTTTTAAATTTATTCATGAGAGAGAGAGAGACAGAGAGAGAGAGAGGTAGAGACACAGGCAGAGGGAGAAGCAGGCTCCATGCAGGGAGCCCGATGTGGGACTTGATCCCGGTACTCCAGGATCTCACCCTGGGCCGAAGGAAGGCGCTAAACTGCTGAGCCACCCAGGCGTCCCTCATTGTGAATTTAATATGCATTTCCCTGCTGCCTATACTGACCATCTTTTCATGTACCTGTATATTCTAGGGAGAAATATCTATAAAGGTCCTCTGCCCATTCTTTCCAGTGTGTGTGTGTGCGTTTTATTTATCTGTAAGAAATTTTACTATATTTTAGATGTTAATACCTTACTAGATATATGGTTTGCAAAGATTGTTTCCCCGCCTCATCGTTGGTGTCTTTTGCTGTCTGGAAGCTTTTTAGTTTGATGTCCTCCCATTTCTTTGTGCTTTGTTACCTACTCTGTTAGATTTCATATCCAAAAAATTATTACCAACACCCATGTCAAGGAGCTTTATTTCTGTTTTTGTTTTGTTTTGTTTTGTTTTTTTAGGAGTCTTATGTTTCAAGCCTTACATTTAAGTCTTCAATCAATTTCAAGTTAATATTTTGAGTAATGTATGATATGTGTCCAGTTTTATTTTTTTACATAAGAATACTCACCTATCTCAGGATCATTTTTTAAAGACATTATTTTTCTCTCTATTGAGTGAGTATTCTTGACACTTTTGTCTAATATAAGTTGAATGTACATGCTTGGGTTTATTTCTGGGCTTTTGGTTCTCTTCCATTGATCTGTTTGTTTATTTTACTGCCATACTGTTGTGATGACTTTCACATGTCAATAGCATTATAGTAGAGTTTGAAATCAGGAGGTGTACTGCCTCATGCTTTCTTCTTTCAGGATTGCTTTGGCTATTCAGCATCTTTGGTGGCTCCATATAAATTTTGGGAGTGTTTTTCTCTGTCTACAAAATGCCACTGGACTATTGATAGGGATTGCATTGAATCTATAGATGGCTTTTGGTAGCATGGACATTTTAATAATACAAATTCTTCAACTCCATGATTAGGGAATACCTTTCCATTCATACATGTTGTCTTTGAGTCCTTTCATCAGTGTCTTCTAGTTTTCAGAGTACAGGTCTTTCACCATTTGTGGTAAGCTTGTTTCTAATATTTTATTTTTGTTGCTCTTTTAAATACCCTGGATTCCTTTTTTTTTTTTAAAGATTTTATTTATTTATTCATGAGAGATGCAGAAAGACAGAGAGGCAGAGACACAGGCAGAGGGAGAAGCAGGTTCCATTCCATGCAGGAAGTCTGACATGGGACTCAATCCCCAGTCTCCAGGATCATATCCTGGGCTGAGGCAGAGCTAAACTGCTGAGCCACTGGAGCTGCCCGCATGGATTCCTTTTTAAGAGACTTGTTAGTATGTGGAAACACTACAATTTTTTCTATGTTAATTTTGTAATTTCAGCTTTAGTTAACTTGCTGGTTGTATCTAATAGTTTATTTTGGTTGAGTCTTTATGATTTTCTCCCTATATAAAGTCCTATCAATGAAATAGACAATTTTACAATAGACAATGAAATAGAAAATTTTACAATTTTCCAATTCTGATACCTTACTTATTTTTCTTGCCTGATTGCTTTATTTAGGACTTCCAGTACTAAGTTGAATTGAAGTGCTGAGAAAAGACACTCTTGTCTTTTTCCTGATCTTGGAGGAAAACCTTTCAACTTTTCACTATCTACTGTGATGTCAGCTGTAGGCTAGTCATATATTAAAAACATATCTCAACTTATGTCATGTTTCCAATATACCTAATATAGTAAGAGTTTTTGTTATGAAAGGATGTTGTTATATGCCAACAAACTGGGCAATTTGGAAGAAATAGACAAATTCCTAGAAACATACAGACCACTAAAACTGAAACAGGAAGAAAAAGGAAGTTTGCACAGACCTATAGCCACCAAAGAAATTGAATCAGCAATCAAAAATCTCCAACAGGGGATCCCTGTGTGGCTCAGCAGTTTAGCACCTGCCTTCGGCCCAGGGTGTGATCCTGGAGTCCCGGGATCGAGTCCCATGTCGGGCTCCCTGCATGGAGCCTGCTTCTCCCTCTGCCTGTATCTCTGCCTCTCTCTCTCTATGTCTCATGAATAAATAAATAAAAATCTTAAAAAAAAAAAAGTCTCCAACAAATTTGCAGTTGGGTGAGGGCTTCTCTGGGCCAATGCTACCAGACATTTAAAGTCGAGTTAATACCTATTCTTCTCAAACTGTACCAAAAAATATAAAGGGAAGGAACACTTCCCAATTCATTCTACGAGGCGAGCATCACTTTGATTCCAAAACCAGTCAAGGACCCCACTACAAAGGAAACTTAGAGGCCAATATCCCTGATGAACACAGATGCAAAAATTCTCAACAAGATACTAGCAAACTGAATCCAATGGTACATTAAAAGAATTATTCACCACAATCAACTGGAATTTAATCCTGGGCTGCAGGGATAGATAGTTCAATATTTAAAAGCCAATCAACACCACACACTTCAATAAAAGAAATAATAAGAACCATATGATCCTCTCAAAAGATACAGAAAAAGCATTTGACAAAATCATGCATTCTTGATAAAGACCCTCAACAAAGTAGCTATAGATGGAATACACATCATTGAGGCCATATAGGAAAGACCCACAGCTAGTCTCCTCCTCAATGGGGAAAAACAGAGCTTTTCCTCTATGGTGAGAGACCAGTAGGAGTGGGTATTCTCTTTAGCAGCTGATGGGGCTAGGAATAGCTTTCAGGCCCTGACAGGGTTGCAAGTCTAGACCCAGGGCCTGTAGAGCTCCTTTCAAGGGCCTGAATTAGGCTCGTGTGTGCACTGAATTTCCTAGTCAGGTGAAGCCACTGGTTTTTCTCTGTAGAAAGAGGAAGCCATACCTATGCTCTCTGCTGTAGTGCCATTGTATATAGGGCTATTGAATGTGCTTCACAGCTTCCCAAGTGATCTTTTTAGGGTCACTGGTCAGCCTGGCTGTGGGCTAAATTCAATGATAAGCAGTGCTATAGTAAGATTCTCTGCGTGGTGCTATGGGAGAAGGAGCTCTCAAGATCTTACAGCTCTGTGTGGTCTTAATGAGAGCCCCAGCCAGTTGCATGGTAACTCAGTACCTTGCCTGGGTGGCATGGGGAGGGGCTACCTCAGGCTATTATCAATTTCCCAAACCGGAGCTCCAGGTCAGAGGGGCTGCCTATGAATTTACTCTCCTCTCTGTTCATAGCACACAGGAAGCCTCTGTTACTGCTACTGGCTTTGCTCTGGAGGCAATCAGCTCCCCACTCTCGGCTCAAGTGGTGCTGGCCTGCACTGCATCCAGGAGTTGTTACCAGTCCTTCTGGTTACGTAAGTCTGGCAGTCATTCTCCACAGCTGGAGGGGCTGTGACTCAGTACCTTACCTGTGCATGGGCAATAGGCAGACCAGACTGGAGGGCTGGCAAATCTTCCCAATTAGGGATCTCAGCCAGGCAAATCTATACCCTACCAAGTTCCCTGGGCAGCATGCATCCCTCACTTGGTTCTATAGATGAGTAAAACTATTATTTGGGCTTACTACCTGGTCACTCCAGGTATGAACTTGGTTTGCCAAGATTTGTGTGCTGCTTATTGCAGGTTCTGCCCCTCTTCTCTGTCCCAGTGAGATTCTCAGTGGTTGAGCCCCACCATTCCCCTGCTTTTCCATGGTGTGAGATCAGATCATATGGGGGTCTGGTTGTGGCTCCTGGGTTTTCTTTTTTCATTGGAGGCAGTGGAGGCTTAGGGGAGCTCTCTCTCTGTACTGGCCTGGGGGAAGTCCAATGCAGTCAATATGCAGCCATTCCTCAGACCCTGTAAGATAGTCTGGCTTGGTCTCTGAGGTGCAGGGGAGTGTTTCGACCTTACCTTAGTATTCAAGGGTTCTCTCAGGCATGTCTGGTTTTCAAATAGTCGTTTGTTCCTCTTGTGAGGTGAAACAGACTGAGGAACAACCTGTATTTCCATCTCGGTCACATTTAGTTTCTTTCGACTTGAATATGCCACCTGGCTATTTTTTTCTTTCTTTCTGCGCTTTGAATATTTGTAGAAAAATGTCTCCACCCTTTGCTAAAAATGCGTTTAAAAGAAAACAGGTTTGAGCTTAATCTCAAATTGGTTGTGATTTCTATAAACTGTGTTTTTGTTTTGTTTTGTTTTCTTCATTAAGGACCTTGTGAAACGGTCAGGTTGCAGGAGTCTAGGAACTAAGATAAGCATCTGGCAGAGACAAACCAGTATTGAATTTAAGTAATGTAGATGGCTTTCCCCAGCCTTGTATAAGAACTCTGCTCAGAAATTGCTTGCTATGCTATGGATTTTAACCTGTTGGATTCCATCTGAAGGGCCTTATTGCTGAGAAATCCGAATGATCTCAATACAAGTCTTCTTTGCTTAGTTAGATATCACTTTATCTGACCATTTTTGTACAACTTTTTCAGGGACTACTTTCTGCACCTTCCAGGTGTTTGTCATCACTTCCATCCCCTTTCTTTAATTTTAGTATATATCATGGTGATACTGCACCAGAGTGGATCTGCTTTCCCACATCTTAGGTTGAAAGATAGTTCGGAGAATTTTCCCTAGTTGGCACTTAACTGTCAGTTAAATATTTTTCTAGCCTAAATTATGCAAAGCTCAGATTATCTTCAGCCCTAAATGTGGTTTTTTATGGGTTTGTATTCCCAATTGGTGCTCATTGCTCATGCCATAATTGCTGTCCCTGCTAGAGTTATAGATTTGAATCATGGTGATAATACCTAGTTATTTACAGAAATGAAGATAAAGTACAAGAGTCTGATTATCTAAAAAGAAGATCCAACAATTAGGCAATAGAGAAGCTGGGATTGTTTACAGCAGAACTTTTGGCCAAATAAGAACTCAAAAGTTTTTTTTTTTTTTTAAGATTTTATTTATTTATTTATTTATTTATTTATTTATTTATTTATTTATGAGAGAGAGAGAGAGAGACAGACAGACAGACAGACACAGGCAGAGGGAGAAGCAGGCCCCATGCAGGGATCCTGATGTGGGACTCGATCCCAGGTCCCCAGAATCATGTCCTGGGTCAAAGGCAGGTGCTAAACCACTGAGCCACCCAGGGATCCCCAAAAGTTTTTTATCTTTAAGGTTTTACTTACTCTTTTTTTTTTTTTTTATTAAAAGGCAACAACAAAGCTCAGAGCACTAACTCTTCCTAGCTATTTGCTGTTTTAATAACTTACTTTATGTAGCCCTAGTCTCCAGTGAGAACTCAGGATTATGCAGTTATCATTGAATTAGCTTGTTTATAATTTGCAATAAAGCAAAAACCCCTGTTCAAATTAAATACAAAATGGAGACTGGGCTTGAGAAAATCCTGGAGGAGACTAAACCATTTAAGCCACATAAGCAAAACTAAACATAGCTTATTTTATAAACATAAGTGCCTCTGACGATTATAAAAGAAATTTATCTTATATTTTTAGGGAAATGACTTGCTGCTTTAAACATATCCCCTGTGTTCTGGAAATTCCCATTGTAATAATCAATCAAGGTTAACAGCTTCCTCACTTTGATTTTATAAGTCACCCTGTAACCTCATGACCCTGAGCTTCATATCCTTGTTTTTAAAAGCTCCCAGTTTGTGAAATGTGTCATACGCACAAAAATCTCTTATTACTCTTTGTTAATGTGGTGGTTTTGATTGTGATAGTTCTAGATTTTTGACACTTTACATGGAGGCTTCTTCATAAGTGAAAAGGAGAGAAGTGTTCCGTCTAAATTCATCCTGCTGAGATTTATCTTGATTCCTTCTTCTCTCTTAACCATTTCCTTCCTGATATACCTACTATATACAGTCCACACAGTCACTGTATTAAAGTTAATAATTTTATAACAGTTTAAATAAAATTCAGGTTTTATACAAATTTATAAATTCAGTTATATACAGTTTTGATAGCAGAAAATAGGTAAATGAGGCAGTGTCGTTCCTATTAGAAACAGGAAGCATTTAGGACCAAATAGGTCAAATACCTTGTCAAAAGTCCTGGAGCCTCTTAGAGCATCTCACACTTAGTCCAATTTAACAACCTGATTCTACTTAAACATGTTCTCTTTGATGCACTCTCCATTCCTTATAATCTGGAGCCACTCTCTTTCTTCTCTTATTAGGTCTTCATAGCAAAGTAAGAGTCAGACATTCTTTCCAGAAATAAATAGCTTTTATTCTATCAACAAATTTTACTCTTTTATTCTTCCAGCCATGTGCTAAGTTACTCTAACAAGTGCTGAGCACTTACAAGTGAGAAAAACAGACCTGATCTGATCTGACCAAAACCTGTAGTCTGGTGTGAACAATCAAATAAACTCATGAATAAGTAATAATTCATTGTGATACAGATTTTGAAAAAAAAACAATAAAGATGCTTTTAGGCTAGCAAGGAGGATGGGTATGATGCATGAGCTGATAGGGGAGATGTTTAAGAATGAAAAGGTTGGGGGAGCAGGAGGACAATCAGGCAGATGGAACATAATGGTCTCTTTCCTAAAGTAGGAGAGTATGAGTTATTTAAGGAATGGAAACAAGGCAGAGATGTTACAAGTGGAAAGGAGATGAAAAAGCAGAACATAATGAAGCCGAAGAGGCAGGGAACAGCACATTTGGGTCTTCATCTTTAGCCTAAGAGGATTTATGGTAAGAGTAAAGGGAAGGTTTTGAGGAGCTACAAACAGGAAAATGAAAAATTAGAGCTTCATTTGTTTCTAAAAGATGATTGCAGAGGAACTAGTCACAAATCTACTGCAAAGGTCAGGAGAGATGAGGGAAGCATGGGCCAGGATGGGGATGGGAGAGAAGACAAAACGGTGACAGAAATCAATGGCATTTGGGTATTGAAAGTGAACAGATTATAGGACAGTTGAGTGCCTCTCATAGGTTATATATTTATGACGAAACAGGCACTGTTAGAAGTGTAAATGAGTATCTCCACTTTAGGTAGCTGAAGGTAATGGGTACAAAAAAAAAAAAAAACAAAACCCTGAAGTGCCCAAGGCTTCTATGGACAAAGATATTTACTAATGCGTTCATTCCTTAGTAATTACCTACATACTCAAATACAGAGGAAAGATTACTTTAATTATGATAGAGTTACCTCCATTATGCCTTTCTGATTTTTAAATAGCTTTTTACAGTGAACATGTCTTAATCAGAAAAATTCATTTTTAAGGGCCCAGTATCTCATCAGCCATCCCTGACATTATGTCTTATTTAAAACATCACACTTTGGCTTTAAGACTTTACCTTTAGTCTGCAGTTTTGAAGGGTTGGGCAGAAGCTAATGGAAAGTTAAGATTTAAGGAAGATACCTTGCTGAGGATAGTTTATAAACCATAAAACAGTAAGCGCTAATAAATGAGCATCTTCCTTTAATGGCCCAACTGGCAGTAAGTGTATGTAAAATATTCACAAGGGTGTATGAGTTCCTAATAGGTTTTATAGAAAAGCCAAATAAATGACGATTTGGGCCTGATAAAACTGACCTCTAGTTCTGTAGGATGCCCCTCCTAACCCTTACCCTACCTGAGGTAGGTACCAGGTACACACTCTTCCTTCAAGGCAAGGTAATGTTGAAGTCCACAGATGGGTTGAGGGTCCACAAGGGTAAGTGGAGCAACAGAAAGTAGTTGAGGTGCACACTAATGCCCAGAGCATAACACATCCATGCATATGGCATTGTATCTACTGGGCATTTGTAAACGGCTCTGGGGAGAAGATACCATAGAAAAAGAGGGTTAAGTACATAGACGGTCTACTCTCTACATAAGACAAGAACATGCACAGGAGTGTGACTTTAAACAATAAACAATACCAGATTCTCTTACTTGAGGACTGGTTATTTATCTCGAGGATGTATATGTGATGGAGGACAACTGCCGGGCTAGATAAAAGTGTGAAAATTCTGTCTTTGCAATCTGTTAGTGATCACCTAGGATGCACATGCCATTCGAGTATGACGTATGACGCTTATTCTATTTTGCCAGGAATTGTGACTGTGAGGAAATCCAGTTTAAGGATAAAACCAACCTATGGAGGAGAAAAGAGCTTAGAGAATTAACAGAATGGAGCTGAGGATGTGGCTAAAATAGTGTTGAATATTTCTATTTCCCTGAAACCTAATTATGTGAGCCACGGAAGTCCCTCAAGAGTTCAAGCCAGACTGAAAGAGGCGTATTGTTGCTTGTAATTGAAAGCAGTTTGAACATTCCCCACATATATTTAATGACTGGGATGAGAATCTGAAATGCCTATGCCTGTCTTGCACAGGCAATGTCCTATAGAACATGTTTCCAGAAACATTTTTAATCACAGTCTTTACTTTGAAGTTATACTATCATTTAACCAATTTACATTTTACCCAGTATATGACTTATATTTTTCTACTATTGTAATCAACCTACACTTAACACACTTCACAGCCTTTTGTTGTTGTCGCTATTGTTTTGCATTTCCGTATGCACATCAATGACTTTGTCCTCAGGATAAATTTCTAAAAGTGGACTTAACTTTATTAAATTTTTTTTTTTTTTTTTTTTTTATGATAGTCACAGAGAGAGAGAAAGAGAGGCAAAGACATAGGCAGAGGGAGAAGCAGGCTCTATACACCGGGAGCCCGACGTGGGATTCGATCCCGGGTCTCCAGGATCGCGCCCTGGGCCCAAGGCAGGCGCCAAACCGCTGCACCACCCAGGGATCCCGGACTTAACTTTATTAAAGTGAAATTGATATACAACACTCTAGTAGTTTCAAGGGTACAACATAATGATTTGATATTTGATATAAAGTTCTCATCACAAGAAAAAAAATGTAGAAGTGTAGAAGTTGACAGATGTTAACTGTATTATTATGGTGATCACTTCACAGTTGACGAAGTAATGACCACAATAAATCTGCGTACTGTCACCGTCCATAGTTACTGAATTTTTATTTTCTGTGATAAGAACCTTCAAGTGCCCACATGGGCAGTACAGTTTTTTTTTTTTTAATGGTAGTCATCAGATTTTATATCACAATGCCCTGACTTAATTATTTTAGAACTGAAAGTTTCTACCTTTGGACTCCTTCATCCATTTCACCCACCCCTCTCTCTGGCAACCAGCAACTTCTTCCTTGTGTTTATTTAAACATTACACATAGAAGTGAGATGATACAGTATGTGTCTTTCCCTGACTTTATTCACTTAGCATATTGTCCTTATGATGCATCCATAGGGTCACCGATGGAAAGATTTTATTCTTTCTTAGGGCTGAATAAAATTCCAAGTATACACCATGCTTTCTTTATCCATGAATCCATCAGCAAGCACTGAGTGTGTTTCCATGCCCTTGGCTATTGGAAATAATGCTGCATTGAACATGGGGGAGCATTTATTATTTCACTTGAATATTTTTGTGGTCTTCAGATGAATACCCAGAAGTGGAGTTGATGGATCATAGGGTAGTTTTTCATTTATGAAGCAGTGGTAATCCTGTTACCTATCGTGGCTGCAGCAAGTTACACTCCCACCAGCAGTGCACAAAGTTTCTTTTTCTCCATATCCTTTCTTCTCATTTTTTGTCTTTTGGATAATAGATGACTCTAATAGATGTGGCATCTCATTGTGGTTTTAATTTACATTTTTTTGATGATTCATGACACTGAACATCTTTTTTTGTTGTTGTTAGAAGTTGTATGAGTTCCTTATATATTTTTGGATAACTTCTTATCAGATATCTAATTCACAAGTATTTTTAGTCATTTAGTGATTGCCTTTTCATTTTGTTCGCTTCCTTTGCTGTACAGAAAGAAGCTTTTTCGACTGATGTAGTCCCATTTGTTTTTTGCTTTTATTGCCTCTGCTTCTGGTGTCAAAAAAAAAAAAAAATCATCACTAAGACCAACATTAGGGAGGTTACTATCTTATGTTTTCTTCAATGAGTTTTCTGGTTCCAGGTCTTATATTCATTGTTTATCCATTTCTAATTATTTTTTTGTGTATGGTGTAAGATTGTGTTCCAGTTTCATTCTCTTGCATGTAACTGTCTGGTTTTCCCAGGATCATTTATTGAAGAGACTGTCCTTTCCTCACTGTATATACTTGGCACCTGTCATAAAATAAACATCAGTTTATTTATGGGCTGTTTTACTGATCCCTGTGTCTTTTTTAAGGCCAATGCCATACTGTTTTGATGCCTATACCTTTGTAATTGAGTTTGAAATCAGGGAGCAGGATGCCCCCAGCTTTTTCTTTCTCAGAATTGCTTTGGCTGTTTGAGATTTTCTGTGGTTCCATACAAATTTCAGGGTTGTTTTTGTAGTGAAAAATGAAAACATTATTTATTTTTTAGAGATTTTATTTATTTATTCATGAGAGACACAGAGAAGAGAGCAAGAGAGGCAGAGACACAGGCAGAGGGAGAAGCAGGCTCCATGCAGGGAGCTTGACGTGGGACTCGATCCTGGGAATCCAGGATCATACCCCAGGCCGAAGGCAGGCACTATACCGCTGAGCCACCCAGGGATCCCTGCTTTTGGAATTTTTATAGTGAGCACATTGAACCCGAAAATGGCTTTGCCTCATGTGAACATTTTAACAACATTAATTCTTTCAATCCATAGCATAGAACATCTTTCCATTTATTGATGTCTTCAATTTTTTTTAATCTATGTGTCCTATAGTTTTTAGTTTTTGTATTCCTAGGTAATTTTTAAAAAATCATAGGTATTTTATTCTTTCTGATGCTATTAGAAGTAGGATTGCTCTTCCTAATTTTCTTTTCTGATGCTTTGTTAATAATATGTAGAAATACAAGAGTTCTGTATAGTGACTTGTTATCCTGGAACCTCACTATATTTATTTATTTGATCTAAGAGCTTTTTGTGGTAACTTCAGGGTTTTTTATATAATGGATTATGTCATCTGCTAAGAGTGAGAGTTTACTTCTTATTTTCCAATTTCAATGATTTTTAAAGTATTTTTATTGCCTAATTGCAGTGGCTGGGACTTCCAGTGCTTTGTTGACTACAGATAGTGGGCCTGGGCATCCCAGTCTTATGACAGATCGTAGAGAGAAAGGTCACTGCTGAGTATACTATTAGGTTTATACTTGTGATCATGGCCTTGATTATGTTGACCTCTTGATACCTGCCTTTTCGAGATTTTTTTTATCAAAAACAATTATTTTTTTGTCAAATGCTTTTTCTGTGTCAGATGACCATATCGTTTTTATACTTCATTTTGTTATTTGGGTGTATCTTATTGATTGATTTTCAGATGCTAAATCATCCTTACATTCTGGAATGCATCATATCTGATAACTAGGTATGTTCTTTTCAGTGTATTGTTGAATTCATGTCACAAATAATTTGTGGAGAATTTTTGCATCTCTGATCATCAGAGAGATTTGCCTGTCACTTTCTTTTCTCATGATATCTTCTAGTTTTGGAATAATACTAGGGCTGGCCTTATAAAATGGATGAAGTGTTAATTCCAATCCTTCTAAAACTATCTCAAGAATAAAAGAGGAAGTAGCTCTTCCTGAAAAGTTTGGTAGCATTCACCAGTGAGGCCATCTGGTTGTGGACATTTATTTGTTGGGACAAGCAGTCAGGCTTCTTTCATAGAAAGGCTGGTGATAGATTTCAATTCTGTCGGTGTAGCACCATAGGGGTGGTAGCCTATAAAAGTTATCACTGATTACACTCTGGTGGGACCAGTAACACATATGTCTGTAACAATCAGATCCAGGTGAGTAGGGGGTGTTCCTTGGGTGGCAGCTGCAAAAACCAGGGCACCAGACACATTAAAAAAACTTCCCTCCAAGTGATACTGGTGCTAAGGCAGATGGCAGTGAGAGAATGTGAGGACTGTACCCACTTTGTGAGGTCTCTGTAGTTTGCCCTTAGATAGGTGTTTAATTAGAAGCCTGTCCCTCAGCTCATAGCTCTGATGATAAGGTCATAGGCTTTTTTCCACAGGAAGACTGAACTTCTGTATTTGTTGCTCCTTTCTGTACACTGAAGGTAGTAGCTCTTGCAGAACTCTTTCACCATGGGCTTTAGCAAGTCTGAAGAAGAGTAGGAAGATGATGACAACCAGCCTTCATCCTGTACAGTATGACAGACTTGTGCTTTAAACTAAAAAACGAGTCTTTTGCATATAAAATCTAGGTGCTGGGATCCCTGGGTGGCTCAGCGGTTTGGTGCCTGCCTTCAGCTCAGGGCATGATCCATGGGGCTCCCTCACAGGGAGACTGCTTCTCCCTCTGCCTTGTCTCTGCCTCTTTCTCTGAGTCTCTCATGAATAAATAAATAAAATCTTTTAAAAAAATTAAAAAAAAATCTAGGTGCTTTTCAAAGGACTACTTCTGTGCTGGGCATGGGAGTGTGTGAGTCTGCCTACAAGCACTTTAAGGGCCATGATTTAGTTCACCAGGTGAACATGATTTAGTTTACCACAGGTGTCCTAGACATGTGTCCTATTGCTGCTGGGCATGGGAGTGTGTGAGTCTGCCTACAAGCATTTTAAGGGCCATGATTTAGACCCACAGGTGTCCTAGACATGTGTCCTATTGGTTTGCAAAGCCAGATGTTTTAGAGGACTCTCATGTGCCAGTCTTAAAGGTTGGGGTGCCTGATATGGGTTCCCATGCTGGCAGTGGGGTTTATAGCAAACCTGTGTCTCAGCCTTTCCTCATTGCTTCTGTGTATTTTCCCCCCTAGAGGACATTATTCTATAGATATCTGTAGATTTGGAGTGTTCTTTAGAGGAGGTGACATATGCACATGAGAAAATGCTCTGCATCACTTGCCATCAGGGAAATACAAATCAAAACCACAATGAGATACCACCTCACACCAGTGAGAATGGGGAAAATTAACAAGGCAGGAAACCACAAATGTTGGAGAGGATGTGGAGAAAAGGGAACCCTCTTGCACTGTTGGTGGGAATGTGAACTGGTGCAGCCACTCTGGAAAACTCTGTGGAGGTTCCTCAAAGAGTTAAAAATAGACCTGCCCTACGACCCAGCAATTGCACTGTTGGGGATTTACCCCAAAGATACAGATGCAATGAAACGCCGGGACACCTGCACCCCAATGTTTATAGCAGCAATGTCCACAATAGCCAAACTGTGGAAGGAGCCTCGGTGTCCATCAAAAGATGAATGGATAAAGAAGATGTGGTCTATGTATACAATGGAATATTCCTCAGCCATTAGAAACGACAAATACCCACCATTTGCTTCAACATGGATGGGACTGGAGGATATTATGCTGAGTGAAGTAAGTCAGTCGGAGAAGGACAAACATTATATGGTCTCATTCATTTGGGGAATATAAATAATAGTGAAAGGGAATAGAAGGGAAGGGAGAAGAAATGGGTAGGAAATATCAGAAAGGGAGACAGAACATGAAGACTCCTAACTCTAGGAAATGAACTAGAGGTGGTGGAAGGGGAGGAGGGCGGGGGGTGGGGGTGAATGGGTGACGGGCACTGATGGGGGCACTTGATGGGATGAGCACTGGGTGTTATTCTGTATGTTGGCAAATTGAACACCAATAAAAAATATTATTAAAAAAAATTTTTAAAAAAGGAAAAAAATAGAGGAGGTGACATAAAGATCTTATATCACCATTTTGAACCAGAAACTAGAGGTATATTTATTAAAGGATATACAGAGTATATCATAGTTTGTTGAGTATAAATTTTTAAGTATCAGGAAAAAGTTGGAACTCTAGTACTAATTCTCATGATTGCACGGCTAATTCTTAAGCAATATAACTCAATAGCTTAATAAGACCATTAGGAATAAATGTGGAGTATACTAACATGGTAATATACATTTTGGTATAATAAAACCATAAGAGAGTGCACAATGGAAAAATAAAGTAGCAAATAATCCCCTTAGCTCTTCTGCATTTAGAAAGCCTTGGTTCATACTTTTACTGGTGATTCTTTCAGTGTATAGTACCCGCTAAATTGAGTAATGGCATAATCTGTGTTTATCCACACCTCAGAAATTCTATTTTTGTCCAATCTTCTCATAAGAAGCTATAATGAACTGGATCAGTATAATGATTTTTTCTTTTCTATTTCTAGATAATAAATAATAAAAATCAATAATTCTACCTCTATCTTCTCAAAATGATGTTTCAGGAATTTCAAGTTTTGCTTTAACTTACAAGCAATTAAAAACAAATGTGTGTTCACAGTGGGACAATGAAACATAAGTCACTTGAGTATAAACATAATCCTGTTCCTTAAATGTGGTTTTGGGAATGGATTTTGAACAGAGCTGTAAGTTAATTATAATCTTTGCTACACTTAACCCGTCATGATGTATACCCAAAGTGGGCAGAAAATACAACAAAACATTTCATTCTGCCCAAATGGGTAATCTTGATAAAGTGACAATCCAGCAGGTGAAGTGAACACATATAGTCACAAGCCCAGTTATTAGTAGTAGTTTATAGAAATAAATTTATCTGGGTCATTAGAATATTAGTTTTCAGTTCTTGGGCCAACCTCTATGCATCCTGTTTTCACAGCAATATATAATGAGAGTGTGGAACCATATTCTATCAAGGGCATACTAGGAAATACAGAAGAGATAAAAGCTGTACTCAGTATTGAAGAATGTATAGGATTTTAAAGGGTGCAGGTAGAGATGCATAATCCTTCAATGAGAAATAGAGAGCACTAACATGAACAGGTGGAAATGCTAGTTAAGGTAGGAAGTAGTGAAAAGACCCAATTATGTTTGTTTCAGATTTATGGTAGTGTTCCAGATTATTTTAATTTTTAGTGGCTTTTTTTAAGTTTTCAAAAGTTTTAAAGTTATGAAATGATCATATATCATATATTTCTTATCTATAATCAGAAAACAAACAAAAACAAACAAAAACATTATTTATAATTTGTGTGTTGTATTTCAGATTTCATCCTGGAGGGCCATGGTGGTGTTTCCAGCAGCATCAGCTTTACCCAAAAACTTGTCGGAAATGCAAATTTTTGAATTCCACTGAATCAGACTCTCTAGGAACAGAACCCAGAAGTTGGTGATTTTACAGGGTCTTCAGGTGATTCTGATAGAACTCAAATTTGAAAACTATTGGTTTAAAAGGGTATCATTGCTTTTTTTTTTTTTTTTAAAGATGAGGCAAAGGAAACTGAAAACCAGTAAATAAGTCAGATGGCAAAAGATAGAGCAAGGATTATCAGTTAACCTTCTTGAGATCCTAAGCATGTGCATTTTCTTCTCAAGCCCATTATCATCAATATGAATGTAGTATTTTTTAAAAAGAAGCAAGTGTGTATAACTATTATCGACCGAATTTATGTCAACATTCTATCTGCAAATGTACAATTTCTGGAAGGGTTATTTCAAATGAGAAATTAAAATTTCCTTAAAACTATGACATTGTATAAGGTTCAAAAACTGGATGACCTGCAGAAAATTTAGTATATTTTGGAGAGGTATAATTAAATGAATGAAAAATTAGCATCTTGTCCATTTGGGCTACTCTAACACAGTACCCTAGATTGGGTGAGTTTTACAAGCAACAGAAATTTCCTCCTACAGTGGTGGTGGCTAGAAGTCCAAGATCAGGTGCCAGTAAGGTTAGGCTCTAGTGAGGACCCTCTTCTAGGTTGTATATTGCCCTGATGACTTCTGTTATCCTGCTAGTTCTCCTGCCTCTTCTATAACATCCATGAAGTCTCTACTCTCATGATTTAACCACTTCTCAAAAGTCCCACCTCTAAATACCATCACACTGGGGATTAGATTTCAATGTATGAATTCTAAAGGAACAAGTCTTCAATCTATACTAACTACTTAGTACATATTTTATATTTCCTACAGGCTGTCTATGGGGGAACCATGAGATTAAGAATTGGTCTAATATTCTCAGAAAGTCCTTTGATACAAACTGGGTGACATAATCCAGAAATGTGGGGGGAAGTGAAAGGGGCAAATTTTGACCAACAGGAAAATACACATGAGAAGGAACTAGCAGTTATTAGTTTGCCTTTTTCCTCCACCCTCTACAAGGAGCTCTATGCAAACATGCTACAGATGTCTGTCCTTTGCATTCAGAAATTTAAATGCTGTGCCCAGTCACATGGAGTATCACCAGTAAAGATTTAAGAGGTTAGTATTTGTTCATAGTCCATTTCTTTGCATTCTAAAAAAGTGTATACATGCAAGTAAAATCCTGACATTGGATGGGAGGAGTAATTTAATCAAATTTAAAAAGTAACCCCTGACATAATTCTAAGCAGACTGCAGAAGCTCAAATTTACTGTATAAATGAGAAATTTAATTCAGCTTTGAGCCTTACCCAATATGTTAATCATCAATAGCCTTATTAGTGTAGTTCACTATTTATGGATGCAGAATAAAATATATCTCATTTTTAAAGCACAGCTACCCCTAATGGAAAAGAGTACATATTTCTTGGTAGCAAGTCTATACTAGTTATGAATTTTTAGACTAATTGTCTACAGGCGTGGCAGGAATACTACTGACACCCGTGACTTGTGAGGAAAGCTATTTAGAATTTTTGAAAATTATATTTTAATTTTTCTTTTGTTCTGCCTTTCTGAAACCTCATCTAACGTGTTATTACTGTCCTCTGTAAATGTTTTTTGTGGAATTTGTATTTACTTTCATGTATAAATGTAGCCTATTGAAAATAGCAAATACATAGCAATCACTATTATATCATTTGGGGAGATAGAGTGTTTGGCAAGGTATTGGCTTATCTGTGTTCTGATTTTTTTTTTTTTTTTGAATGGGCCATTCCAGAAGCTGGTTAATGACTATCTTCAAAGTTATGTATTTCATGTAAAAACTCCAGAATAAACTAAATTTAAGGCTAGCTATCAAATGGAGTTATAAGGCTTTAGTCTCTTTAGTGCTTTATTTTTTTCCTATTGATCTATCTTTCCCTGAGCCAACCGCATACATTTTAATCACCTCAGCTTTATAGGAAGTCTTGATATTTGATTAAAGCAAGTCACCCCTTAGCTCTACAATGTAAATGTTAGAAATCACTTGAGAAATTAGAAGAAATTTTGATTATAATTGCACTGAATCTTGTGACTAATTTAGAAATAATTTTCCTCTTTAATCATACTTGCCATACCTAAAAGCTATACATATATCTTAGCATTTATTTAGGCATTTTATAAGTCCCATATATCTGTCTTTACCTCAAGTTTATTGAGGTATAACTAATACAGAGTAAAATAAATCCTTTGGTCAATTTTGACAAATATGTAAAGTCCTGTCACTACTACCTCCTAAGACAGAACATTTTCATCATCTCCAAAAGTTTCCCTGCAGTGCTCCCCACTCACTACCCCTTGGCAACCACTGATCTGATATTTGCTCATAGCACTTTGCCTTTCCCAGAATATCATATAAAAGGAATCATACTCAGTGTATGACTTTTTCCACTTAGCATCATGCTTTTAAGATACATCTGTGTTGTTCTATACAAGACAAATTCACTCCATTTAATCACTAAGTATTATTTCATTGAGTGGATGTACCATGATTATCCATTCACCTGCTGATGTACATATGACTTGTTTCTAGTTTATGGTGATTATGAATAAAACAGTCATAAATGTTGACTTACAGGCTTGGTGTGGACATATTTTTGCATTCTTCTTGGATAAATATCTAGGTACTGGACTGCTTTGTCCAATACAGTAAGAGTACTTTTTTAAAAAGTCATTAGGGGGATCCCTGGGTGGCGCAGCGGTTTGGCGCCTGCCTTTGGCCCAGGGCGCGATCCTGGAGACCCGGGATCAAATCCCATGTCAGGCTCCCAGTGCATGGAGCCTGCTTCTCCCTCTGCCTGTGTCTCTGCCTCTCTCTCTCTCTCTCTGTGTGACTATCATAAATAAATAAAAATTTATTAAAAAAAAAAAAAAAAAAAGTCATTAGTATTCATGACTCATACCCCTACCCCTGCCACTGAAAACTGCAGTGGGGAGGGATACTTAAGAGCTATGAGTAGATTGATCTACTCTGGGGCACAGAAAAAAGGCTATGAGTTGAAAGGGCAATTAGGATATGAAGGAACAGACTGGACATTTGCCAAATAGCAGAGAAACAGCTAGAACTCTCTCTGGGGTTGGAGGGTCTAGCAAGTGCCAGATTTACTTCTCCTTGGACCTTGATAGCACAGAAAAAAACAATGTCTGGGATTCCTAGGTAGCCCACTGCATTAGTGAGCTTTAAGCACCTATACCAACTCCAGGCATGTCGCCAAAAGGGAACTTCCCTGAACAGTGCTAACTACAGCTCCAGCTATGTCACCAACATGACACAGGCACAAAGCACACCAAAATACTCCAGGCCTCTACCATTTCAGTTCCAGAAAACTCACATGCTTCAGTTCTGCCATTAGCCCTCACACAACTTAGAGCATCCAAAGACAAAGACTAAGAAGAGACAAAGGCATTATATAATGGTAATAGGGTCTAGCCAAGAAGAGAATCTAACACTTATAAATATCTATATATCTAACAATGGAGCACCTAAATATATAATGCAAGAATTAACAGACATAAAAAGAGGGTTGCCTGAGTGGCTCAGTGGTTGAGCATCTGCCTTTGGCTTGGGGGGTGATCCTGGGGCCCTGGGATGGAGTCCTACATTGGGCTCCCTGAAGGGAACCTGCTTCTTCCTCTGCCTCTCTCTTTCTGTGCCTCTCATGAATAAATAAAAAAATAAATAAAATAAAATAAAATAGTAACATAACATAAAGGGAGAAATCAACAGTAATATAATAATAGTAGGGGACTTTAACACCCACTTACATCAAGGGATAAATCATTCAGACAGAAACTCATTAAGGAAACAATGGCTTTCAATGAAACATTAGCCCACATGGATGTGACAAATGTATATACAGAAAATTCCATCAAAAGACAGCAGAGTACACATTCTTTTCAAGTACACATGGATCATTCCCCAGGAGAAATCACATATTAGGCTACAGAACAAGTTTAAGTAAATTTCAGAAGACTGAAATCCTATCAAGCATCATTTCTTACCACAATAGTATTAAACTAGAAATCAATTACAAGGAAAAAAAAAAAACCAACAAAAACACAGGCTGAATGACGTGGTACTAAATAACCAAAGGGTCAATGAAAAAAATACATGGAGACAAATGAGAATGGAAACAAAATGGTTCCAATTTTGAGGGATATAAGAAAAGCAGTTCTATAACATTAATGGCAATACAGGCCTATTTTAAGAAACAAGAAAAAGCTCAAACAACCTAATCATACATTTCAAGGAACTAGATACAGAAAAACAAAGTCCAAAGCAGGTAGAAGGAATGAAATAATAAATATCACAGGAGAAATAAATAGACACAAAGAAGAATAAAACAATCAATGAATCCCATAGATGGGTCCTTCAAAAGGTAAACAATTTTAACCAGACTCACCAGGAAAAAGGAGAGAGAACCCTAATAAATAAAATTATGTATGAAATAAAGGACCACCCAAGACCATAAAATACAAATGACTATAAACAGCTACTATGAAAAACTATATGCTAACACATTGGACAACCTAAAAGAAATGGATAAACACTTAAAAACATAGATTCATCCAATACTGAATTAGGAAGAGATAGAATCTGAACAGACTAATTACTAGTAATAAAATTAAATCAGTAATCAACATACCCCCCGCCCCAATCCCACCAAACAAAAGTCCAGGACTAGATGGGTTCATAGGTGAATTCTTCCAAACATTTAAAGAAGAATTAATATCCATTCTTCTCAAATTATAAAAAGGGAAGAATGCTTCAGTATTCATATTATGAGGCCAGCAATAATACCCTGATATCAAAACCAGATAAATACAAAAAGAAAAAAAAAAGACTGACAAGCCAATACTCTGATGAAAAGAGATACAAAAATTCTCAACAAAATATTAGCAAACTACATTCCACAATACATTAAAAGAATCATTCACCAAAATCACGTGGGATTCATTCCAGGGGAGAAGGATGGTTCTCCATAGCCACAAATACATCTATATGACATATCAAACTAAAAAATTAAAGGATAAAAAACACCATCAAAATTCAACATCTGTTCATCATCTCAACAAAATGGGTTTAGAAGGAACATACTTCAACATAACAAAGGGTATATTTAACAAACCCACAGCTAACATCATCACAGTCAAAGGTGAAAATCTGAAAGATTAGCCTGTGAAATCAAAGGACAAGATAAGGATGTTCACTCTCACCGGTTGTATTCAATGTGGTATTGGAAGTCCTAGCTACAGCCATCAGACAAAATAAATAAATAAAAGGCATCAAATTGGTAAGGAAGTAGTTAAACTTTCACTCTGCAGAGAACATAATACCATATATAGAAAACCCTAAAGACTCCACCAAAAACCATGAATAGCAAATTTTTTAAATAATGAATTTTGATATAATAATGAATTCCATAAATTTGCGGGGTATAAAGTTAATGCACAGAAATCTGTTGCTTTCTTTTCAAGTTTTTAATCACCTGGTGCTCATCACAAGTTCACTCCTTAATCCCTATCATCTTTCATCCATCCCCCATCCGCTCTCCTCTGGTAACCACCAGTTCTCTATACTTAAGAATCTGTTTCTTGGTTTGTCTCTCTCTTTTTCACCCTTAAGAAATCTGTTGCATTTTTATTAGCACATTAATAAATAATAAAACTACAAGAAGACTATCCCTTCATATCAGTCAGAATGGCTTAAGGCACTAACAAAATGTACCAATAGTAACATTGCAGAAAGAGAAATTAAGGATACAATTCCTTTTATAATTGCACCCAAAACACTAAAATACCTAGGGATAAACTTACCCAGGGAGGTGAAAGACCTTTCTTCTGAAAAGTATAAAAGAATTATTTATGCAAGAAATTTAATATGATTCAAACATGAAAAGATATTCCATCCTCTTGGATTTAAAGAATATAGTTAAAATGTCCATACCACCCAAAGTCATCTGCAGATGCAATGCAATCCCTGTCAGTAAACCAATACTATTTTTCACAGAAGTAGAACGAATAATCCTAAATTATGTTTGGAACCACCAAAGACTCAGAAGAGCAAAAACAATCTTGAAAAAGAAGAGCAAAGCTGCAGGTATCACAGTCCCAGATTTCAAGATATACTACAAAGCTATACTACTTGAAACAATATGGTATTGGCATAATAGACACCTAAGTCAATGGAACAGGATACAGAGCTCTAGAGAAACCCACATGTATATACTCAGCTAATCAGCAAGAAAAGAGGCAGCAATATACACTAGGGAAAAGATGGCCTTTTCAATAGTTGGTAATGGGAAAACTGGACACTTCTAAAACCATACACAAAAATAAATTTTGAATGTATTGTTGCATTTGGTTTCCTAGTATTTTACCAAGGATTTGTACATCTATATTGATCAGGGGTATTGGCAAGTAGGCCACATTGAAACTTGAAACCATAAACTTTCTAAGAAAAAAAAAAAACATAGGCTGTGAGACCTTGGACATCAGCTTTAGCAACATTTTTCTAGATATGTCTCCTCAGCCAAGAGAAACAAAAGTAAAAGTAAATTATTGGGACTACATCAAAATATAAAGCTTTGGCACAGTAAAGGAAACCAGTTACAAAGTTAAAAGGAGAGAAGGTATTTGTAAAGGATATATCTGGTAAGGGCTTACTATTCAAAGTATATAAAAACTTAAACTCAACACAAAAAACTAATCCAACTAAAAATGGGCAGAAGAGGGATCCCTGGGTGGCTTAGCAGTTTGGTGCCTGCCTTTGGCTGGGGGCCTGGTCCTGGAGTTCCAGGATCGAGTTCTGCGTTGGGCTCCCAGCATGGAGCCTGCTTCTCCCTCTGCCTGTGTCTCTGCCTCTCTCTCTCTCTCTCTGTGTGTCTATCATGAATAAATAAATAAAATCTTTTAAAAAATGGGCAGAGGACATTAATAGGTATTTTTCTAAGGAAGACCCACAGATGGCCAGCAGACACATGAAAAGATGTTCACCATCACTCATCCAACAGGGAAATGCAAATGAAAACCACAATGAGATACCATCTCACACCAGTCAGAATGGCTAGTATCAGAAAGAAATAACAAGACCGGTGAGGATATGGAAAAAAGAGAATCTTCAAGGACTGTTGGTATGAAGGTCAGATGGTGCAGCCACTGTGGAAAACAGTATGTAGTTTCTTCAAAAAATTAAAAACAGTAATACCACACAGTCCAGAAATTCCACTACTGAGTGTCTACCCAAAGTAAGTGAAAACACTAATTAAAAAAGATGGGAGTGCAATCTAAGTTTCCACTGAGAGGTGAATGGATAAGGAAAATGTAGTATAAATATACAGTGGGATATTACTCAGACATAAAAGGGAATTAGATCTTGCCAATTATGACAACGTGGATAGACTTAGCAGGCATTATGCTAAGTGAAATAAAACAAATATAATATTTCACTTAGCAGACATTATACTAAGTGAAATACAATAAATATAATATTTCACTTAAATATAATACAAAACAAAACAAATCAAGAAAAAGGAACAGACCCTGAAATACAGAGATTACACTGATGGTTTTCAGAAGGGAAGGTGGAGGGGAATGAGCAAAATGAGTCAAGGGGAGTGGGAGACACAGGCTTCCAGTATGGAATGTATGTTATGGAGATGAAATGTACAGTATAACAAATATAGTTAATGGTATAATTATTGTATGATATATGTTGTGGTGAGAACAGCTTAACATATAGAATTGTTGAATCACTATGTTGTATACCTGAAACTGGGATAACACTGTAACACTTCAATAAAAAAAGATAGGAAGACAAGGGTGCCTACTCTCACCACTCCTATTCAACATATTACTGGAGATCCTTGCAGAGCAGTCAGGAAAAAGAAGTAAAAAGCATTAGAATTGCACATGAAGAAGTGAAACTGTCATAGTGCAGATAGGGTTTTATAAATAGAAAATACTAAAGTCTACACCTAAAAACTGCTGTATCTCAAAAAATTAAGTGAAGTTTCAGGAAACAAAATTATCAAGAAACAAATAGTGTTTTTGTACACTAACAATGAAGTATGTGAAAATGAAATAAGCCAAAAAGTCCTTACTAAAAAACTTAACTAAGGAAATGAAAGATCACTACTCTGGAAACTTCAAGATATCGACGAAAGAACCCAAAGAAGACATGAATAAATGAATGGTATTCTCTGTTCATGGATTGGAAGAATTAGTATTGTTAAAATATCTATACTATTAAAAGTACTTTATAGATTCAATGCAATATCTATCAAGATTTTAATGGCAATTTTTACAGGAGTAAAAAACATAGTCCTAAAATAAAATGGAACCAGAGCAACCCAGGATAGTCAAAGTCATCCTCACAAGGAAGCAAAAAGCAGGAGATATCACACCTCTTGATTCTAAACTAGATTATCAAGCCACAGTCTTTATAGTGTAGCTTATAGTTTTATAGCAGCACCATATTGTTTTAATAAAAACAGGCAAATAAATCAGAATTTATTCTGATTTTAATCATAATTAAAAGTCCAGAAATAAACCCAAGCATATACTATCAATATTTAAGCATATACTATCAATATCTCCAATATAGTTCAATGGAGAAAAGACCATCTCTAATAAATGATGCTAATTAGATATTCACATGTAAAAGAAGAAAACTAGACCCGCATTACACCACTAACAAAAATTAACTTGAAATGACTTAAATATAAGACCTGAGACCATGAAACTCTTAGAAGAAAATAGGAAAAATGTTCTTTGCCATGGGTCTTGCCAGTGATTTTTTTTTTTTTGGATGTGGCACTTAAAGCACAAGCAAAAAAATACAAAATGAACATTGAGACTACATGAAACTAAAAAGCTTCTGTATAGCAAAAGAAATTATCAACAAAGTGAAAAGAGAACCTGCAGAGTGGGAAAATATATTTGCAAACTATATATCTAATAGGGGATTAATATTCATAATATATAAAAAATTCAAGCAAATACAAATTAAAAAGCAAACAACAAATAATCTAATTTGGCGATCTAAATGAGCCAGAGACCTGAATATACATTTTTCCAAAGAAGTGTACATGAGAAGATGCTCAGTATCATTAATCAGCAGGGAAATGCAAATTAAAAATACTATCAGATATCACCTCATGCCCATTACATAGCCATAATAATAAAACAAACAAACCTATAGGTCTGACCATCACTGCACCTACAGTAGTGGAGAACGGTCACTGCAGACAACCAGGCTGGGGGTCAGCCCCACCCACCAGTGCACTCACAGAAGTCACAGACCTTCACAGCAGGAGAGTGCATGCAGCCAACACAGGGGACACTTGGAGCACCTAGTGCTCATGACCAGGGGGCATTGTTTTCCTCGGCCACACAGGAGGCCTTCTACAGAAAACTACTATCAAGACCAAGAGACGTAGCTGACCTACTTAATGCAAAGAAACAAACACAGAAGATGAAACAAAATGAGACAGAGAAACATGTTCCAAGCAGAAGAAGTATAAGACAAAACCTGCGACAAAGATCTAAATGAAATGAATCAATCTACTGAAAAAATTAAAAGTAAAGGCCCTAAGGACATTTATTGAAATCGAAAGGATGGATTAACTCAGGGAGAAGTTAAAAAAAAATCCTAACTGAAAAATATAATAAATGAAATAAAAAATACACTATATGTAAACAAGAGATTAGAGAAAGCAAAATGGATCAGCAAGCTGGAAGACAGGAGATAGGGGAGTGGAAATCACCCATGCCGAACAGGAAAAAAATATTTTATATATATGTATATAAAATATTTTATAAATATTTTATATACATATTAATGGACCTCTGGGGACAGCATCAAGCATACTAACATTTGTTTCAAGGATCTAAGAAGGAGAGGACAGAGAAAGGCACAGAAACCTTATTTAAAGAAATAGCAGCTCTAGTAAACCTCCCTAACTTGGGGAAGGAAACAGAAGTTCATGTCAAGGAAAGAGAGAGCCCCAAATAAGATGAACCCAAGAAGGTCCATACAAAGAGACATAATAATTAAAATGTCAAAAATCAAAGATAAAGAGAAAATCTTAATAGCATCAATAGGAAAGCAAATATTTATGTACAAGCAAAACTCAACTATCAGGTGATTCTTCAGCTGAACCTTTGCAGGCCATAAGAGAGTGACATGATATATTCAAAGTGCTGAAAAGAAAAATCATACAACCAAGAATGATTTACTTCCCTGTAAGACTGTCATTCAGAATTAAAGGTGAGAATAATGAGTTCATTGCCACTAAAAAAAGAAGAGTTAATACATATTCTTCTCAGACTATTCCAAAAACCAGAAGAGGAAGGAAAGCTTCCAAGATCATTCTGAGGTCAGCATTACACTGATAACAAAACTGGAAAAGATACTACAAAACAGAAACAAAAACAAACTAAAAAAACTACAGGCCAGTACCTTCCTGAAGATAGATGTAAAAATCCTTAAAATAATAGCAAACTAAATGCAATATAGTAAAAGAATTCATTCATTGTAATCAAGTGGAATTTACTTCATTGAACAAGGATGGTTCAATATTCACAAATCTATCAACATGACTCATTTCATTTACAAAATGAAAGATAAAAACAATATGGTCATCTCAACAGATGAAGAGAAAGCATTTGACAAAATTCAACATCCATCCATGATAAAAACATCCAGGAAAGTGGATTTAGAAGGAACATATCTCAACATAACAGAAGCCATATATGATAGGCGCATGTTTGACATCATACTCAGTGGTAAAAATCTAATAGCTTTTCCTCTAAGATCTGGAGCAACACAAGAATGTTTATTTTTGCTAGTTTTAATCACCCTAGTATTGTATATCTATTTAATAACTTCGCCAACAATCAGAAAAGAAGAAAAGACGTCAAATCAGTAAGAAAAAAGTTAAACTGTATTAGCAGTTTAGCTTTTATTAGCTTTTTTATTAGCATGACATGACATGATGCATAGAAAACCCCTAAAGAGTTCACCAAATAACTATTAGAAATAGTAAATGAACTCAGTAAAGTTGCAGACTATAAAATTAATATACAGAAATGTATTGCATTTCTAAACACTAGTAATACACTATGAGAAATAAATCAAGAAAAATTCTTAATTACAATGGCATCATAAGGAATAAAACACCTGGAAATAAATTTAATCAAGGAAATGAAAGACTGTAAAACAATGATAAAAGAAATTTTGGCTCAGGTCATGATCCCGCGGTCGTGGGATGGAGCCCGCCTCAGGCTCTGTGCTCAGTGTGGAGTCTGCTTCAAATTCTCTTCCTCTATCCCTCTTTCTCTCTCTCCCTCTCAAATAAATAAATGAAGTCTTAAAAAAAAAGAAATTGGAAGACAACCGAGCTGGAGGATGTCATAATACCACATTTCAAATTGTACCCCAAGGCTATGGTAATCATAAGTATGGTATTAGCATAAAAGCAGACATACTAATTGAGGGAACAAAATAGAGTCCAGAAATAATCCCATGCTTATAAGGTCATTTAATTTAAGATATAGGGGGCACCTAGGTGGCTCAGTGGGTGAGCATCTGCCTTCTGCTCAGGTTGTGATCCTGAGGTCCTGGGATTGAGTCCCACATCGGGTTCCCTGAGGGGAGCCTGCTTCTCCCTCTGCCTATGTCTCTGCCTCTCTCTCTGTGTGTCTCTCATGAATAAATAAAATATTAAAAAAATTATGACACAGGAGGCAAAAACATACAATGGGGAAAAGATAATTTTTTCAATAAATGATGGGAGAATTAGCTCCATGCAAAATAGCGGTACTGCACTATTTTATTACATCACACACACACACACAAAAGAGATACTCAGAATGGATTAAAGACCTTCATGTAAGACCTCCCAAAAGAAACCACAAAACTCCCAAAAGAAAACAGGCAGTAAATTCTTGGACATCAGTCTTAGCAATATTTTTCTGGATCAGTCTCAGGAAAAGGAAACTGAAACAAAAACAATTGGGGTTACATCAAATCCAAAACTTTTACACAATGAAGGAAAAAATGAACTGAAAAGGTAACCTGATGAATGGGATAAGGGATTTGTAAAAGATGTAGGAGATATGTAATTAATATCCAAAATATATAGTGAACTCCTAGAACTCCTATAATTTAAAAAAGTAGGCAGAAGACCCGAATGGCTGTTTTCCCAAGAAATACAGATGGCCAAAAGATACAGGAAAAGATGCTCAATGTCATTAATCACCAAGGAAATGTAATTCAAACTACAATGAGATATCACCTCACACCAGTCAGAATTACTAGTATCAAAAAGACAAACAGCAAGTGTTGGTGAGGATGTGGAGGAAAAGAAACCTTGTGCAATGTTGGTTGGAATATAAATTCATACAGCCATTGTGGAAAACAGTATAAAAGTTCCTCAAAAAATTAAAAATAAGAATATTATACAATCCAGTAATTCCAATTCTGGGCATTTACTAGAAGAAATAAAAAAAACAAACTCAAGAAAATAAATGCATCCCTATGTTTATTGCAAAACTACTTACAACAACCAGGATAGGAAAGCAACTTAACTGTCCATTGATAGATGAGTGGATAATGAAAGTGTGTATATAAAAGAGTGAACTCTTGCCATTTGTGACACCGTGGATGGACTTAGAAAGCATTATGCTAAATAAAGCCATAACATTTCACTTATGTGTAGTGTCTAAAAAACCAAACAAACAAGCAAAGATAAAACAAAACAAAAACCAGAAACAGCCTCCTAAAGGCACAGAACAAATTGATAATCACCAAAGGGGAAGATTTGGCAAAATTGGTGAAAGGGATTAATAGGTACAAAATTCCAGTGATCAAATATGTAAGTCAGGGGATGTAACGTGTAGTACAGGAAATACAGTAAATAATTTTTCAAGAACTTTGTATGGTAACAGATATTAACCATACACTTATCTGGATGAACATATTTCCTAATGTATGTAATTGTCCATTCACTGAGTTGTCTACCTGAAGCTAATATATCAACTATACCTCAATTATCTATATCTGTATCAACTATACCTCGATTAAATATATATCCTGTATACACACACATACATATATACATAGAAGAGATAACAGGCTGGAGAGGAGGTGGAGAAAATAAACTCCTACACACTTTTGATGGAACTGTAAATTGGTTGCAGCCACTGTGAAAAATCTGTGGAGGATTTTCAGAAAATGAAAAGCCAAATTACTATATGATCCAGCAATTCTACTTCAAGAAATATATTCCGACGAAATGAAAACACTAACTTGAAAAGGCTATTTGCTTCCCCATGGTCTTAGCAGCATTATTGACAATAACCAAGACATGGAAACAACTTAGTGTCCATCAAGAGATGGATGAATAAAGAAGTTGTGGTGTATATACAATGCAGTATTACTCAGCTATTAAAACAACAGTGGGACACCCAAGGGGATCAGTGGTTAAGCGCCTGCCTGCAGCCCAGGGCGTGATCCTGGAGACCTGGGATCAAGTCCCACATCAGGCTTATCAGGCTTCCTGCGTGGAGCTTGCTTCTCCCTCTGCCTGTGTCTCTGCCTCTCTCTCTCTTTCTCTGTCTCATGAATAAATAAATAAAGTCTTTAAAAAATAAATAAAACAACAACAAGGAGATCCTGCCATTTGTGATAACATGGATGGACCCTGACAGCATGATGGTAAGTGAGATGCCAGAGAAAGACAAATATTGTGTGATCTCTCTTACATGTAGAGTCAAAAAACCCCAAAAACTCAGAAAAAGAGATCATATGGGGGTTACCACAGGCATAGGGTGGGGGAAGTGAATCGGAAAAAGGTGGCCAAAGTATATAAACCTCCAGTTAAAATATAAGTAAGTAAGTATGATGGCTGCACTTAACATGATCTAGATATGAAAAAGTTAAAAGACTAAATCCAGAGAGTTTTCACGAAAAGGAATTTTTTTTTCTGTTTTTCTTTTCTTTTTACTTATAGGATATGGTGGTGGTCAGTCAATTTGTTGCAATAATCATTTCACAGTATATGTAAGTCAAATCACTATTGCTAAATACCTTATACAGAAATAAATTGTAATTATATTTCAATAAAACTGGGGGAATAAAAAAGAAGTGTCCTGAAACCACGAGGCAGATTCACTCCTGTGTGGGAGAAGAAGAAGGAATGTGGAGCAGGAAAGGCATTAAGACTAGAAAACAGGTCTAAAATAATTTTGGCAAGGTTGATAAAGCCAATTTTCCTGTTAGCATAATCCTGTATCTCTTAGGAGTGTCTTCCTAGTACCTGTCAAGCTGTTACTGGCTGGAAGCAGCTTGTCAGACGCATGGCCTTGGCACTAACTCATTGGTGGATTTCAGAGAGAATCACCTGGGCCAGTTAATTATACTTCCTGTGGTGGGAGAGCTAAGAGGCACATTTTCATCTTCACCACATTCATTTTTGTTTTGTTTTGTTTTGGCAAAGGAAGCAGGTGTGGTTTTTTTTTAAGAATTTATTTATTTGAGAGGGAGAGATTGAGGAGAGAAAATGAGCACAAGCAGGGGGAGCAGCAGGCAGAGGGAGAGGGAGAAGAGTAGGCCCCCCATGGAATAGGGACCCTGATGTGGGGTTCGATCTCAGAACCCAGGATCATGCCCTGAGCTGAAGGCAGATGCTTAAACTACTGAGCCACCCAGGCATCCCGAAGCAGATCTTATGAATCAAAATAAGGTACTAGCTCTGCCTATATTCTTTTTGATGTAAATGGTGCAAGACAGCACACTCTGGGAATACTAGAAGGCTCTACTCACATTATACCTACAAGAAAAGAGAATGTTGCACTCATCCTGAAGACAGCACAGGTTTCCCTACTGTGGAACTGCAACTGCCAAAGTCCAGCACTGTTCTAGCTCAGCTCTAAGAAGCATCTAGAACCATCTAGAACACCCTGAATCCCAAAGCAGGTGAACCTTGAAGGAGTAAACTCTATCCATGATGTTTATTTCTATATCTGGAGCATCTAGTCATTCACATAATCCATGTTTTTCTGGCATTCTAACTACTGTTAACACTTCCTTGCCCCTCAGCCATGTCCTTTTTCTACATTATTTCCTGGATTCTTCAAGGAATATCCCTCATCTTTACAACATAAACCTGTTAGCTACTACAAAACATCTGGGATTTTAGCTTCTCCTATTCCAGTTGGCTTGCACTGGCTACACTACCACCAAGTAGTTACTTCCTCCAACTCTTCTGTAGAGGCCCTAAGAAATGCCAAAAATGTGTGAATGCTTTAGTGAAAAACAGCCATAATGTATTTTTGTAAAAATGAAGAGAATGGCTTTGCCTGTTGAAAATTGCTTACATATTAATTTGAATGTTTTAATTACTATGTAAATATTCTTATGATACCTAGGCACATATGTAAAAAGAATATGTAAGTATTAGGGCACCGGGGTTTTATAGAGATTTCAGTGCCCAAGGTTTCGCCAGTACTTCAGTATTGCTCCTTTCCCTCTTTATTAGATGGGGCTATGAATTCATCTGGAATTAGGCCAAAAGACTCATCCTGGGAAAAACACCATATTGTTAACTCATGATTTCCTTTCCCTTTCTTGCGTAACACTTTCTTACTGGGCCCAGCTTCCGTGCCCTATTCCGTCTTTGCTGAGAATGCCTTCTCCCCTGGAAACTCCCCAATCCTGCTGCACACATGTTCTTGCTAGCCCACCCTTCCAGTTTGCTAGCCGTTCCCTGACATGCTGTAATCTCTGTGGCAGAGAGGCTCCAGCAGCATTCTGCTAGAACCTCCAGGTAACTATTCTAGGCAACTCATATCCTTCCATATCTGGTGCAGCATTTCATTTCTTCTCCCAAGAAGCTCATTTTTTTTTTCCCAACCAGAGTTATCAGAGCATTCACTAACTGATTATTTCTCTGAGCACAATGATAAAAATGTGTTTTTAACTCAAAGGGGGATAACCCATGTCAAATTGATTCTACTTTAATATATTTGGTGCTCTCTTTTTGTCCATGCCCTCCTGGAGAAATCCAATTGAATTCTTACATTCATCTTAAAAGCAATGGAACACAAAAATAGAAAAGTAACAGTTGGTCACTCATCAAAGAAAATTGAGCAAAATGTGTAGTGCACTTTGAGTTCAGATCATTGTATTTTTATGAAATAAATGCCAGTAGTAATGATGATGAAAATGGCAGGTGCCTTTTACTGATAACTCCAGTGCATTGGGTGCTGATGCACACTTTATGCACACTATCCAATCCTTAGTGTTACCCTGCATGTTTTAGGCAAGATTATCCCCCTGTTGTACCCATGTGGAAATTGAAGGCTACTTCTCCCAATTTGCAACTGTTCATATGCTAGTATTTGGTTTGTTCTCCAGTACAGTCCTTCACATTGTTTGATTTAATAAACACTAGGCACCCAAGATGTGTGAGGCAAACTGAATGAACAAACCATGGTTGAATTACCTTGAAGATCTCTTTGAAGTCTGACAGTACAATTGCTGGAGAGTTTCAAATTATGTTTTGCAGAATCTCAGGGTTCTACTGAGGTATCTTGGGAAACTGTCAGGGTCTAGGGAACAGTTTTTGGTGTAGTATTCAAGGTTCTATACTCACTACTTCAAGTAGACAGCTCCATTTTTTATGTATGTTTATGTGTATATTTATTTATATTTGCATTGTACAATGAGGATCCACTTAAGTTTAATCTGAAATCTGAAAGCCACTGATAATATGCAATGTGTTATAAAAATTCAGAGAAAAATCTCAAAATGGCTTCAATTTTTCTCTTCCATTTGTATCTCATTGTGTTTGGTGGCCCATTTATACAAAAAAAGAGTCTCACACATTCAAATCCCCTCTCCCTTGCTACCTATTAACTTCCTGGGTGAGAGAATTAGGTAGTAGTTAAGAGCACAAGCAATGTATTATAATGTATTAGAAGCCTGGTTTTCCTACTTACTACCCTGTGACTTTGAGCAGTTCACTCAGCCTCTCTTCCTCATCTGTAAAAGGTGGCTAATAATAGTACCTTTACCACAAAGTGATTGTAAGGTTTAGATGAATAAAAAGCCAGTATCTCTCACATGGTAGGCGATCAATAATTATTAAATGTCTGCCCAACTCCAGCTAACACCTTGAATAATGCCTAGAGCATTACCATAGGACAGTAAGGCCATGTTTAAGAAGCATCAGTGTAACCTCAGTTTCAGTGCTTGCATTGGATTACTTTCTGGTTATAGGATATATGCTTTAATTAGTACCCTTAATTCATACTATTTGCTTTTCTATAGCTCTCATTGTAAAGTATTTTAAAGCTACTGTCCTTGACAGCAACTTTTACAATTTTTCACGGTTATTTTTTATGTTTATATTAAAATATAGGTTTCAAACAATAAAACAGCCATAAATAACAAAATGGAACAAGTACATGCCTATCTTACTTTGACTGTACATGGGCTAATGTTCTTATTAAAAGACATAAAGTGACTGAGTGGATAAGAAAGCAATAACCATCTATATGCTGACTACAGAATACTGACTTCAGATCCAAAGACCCATGCAGACTGGAAATGAAGGAATGGAAAAGCATATATCATGAAGATGGAAGTGAAAAAAAATGCCATGGTTAGCAATACTTCTATCAGACAAAATAGACTATAAAACAAAGACTGTGACAAAAGACAAAGAGGACACTACATAATCATAGAGGGAACAATCCAATAAGAAGATATAACAATTATAAGTATGTATGCACCCAACATGGGGTACCCAAATAAAGCAACTATTAATGGACATAAAGAAAAAAAATGGTAGTGATACAGTTAAAAAAAAAAAGTTGGTGATTTTAACACCCCACCTACATTGAGGCATAGATCATCCAGACATAAAATCAACTAGGAAGCAGTGGTTTTGAATGACACGTTGAACTAGATAGATCTAACAGATATGCTCAACATTCCATCCCAAAACAGCAGCAAAAACAGTTTTTTCAAATACATATGGAATATTCACCAGAACAGATCCCATGTTAGTCCATAAAAACAAACACAGAAAACAAATCTTAACATATTCAAAACTTCAGTGTAAAACTAGAAATCAATCACAAGAACATGTTTGGACAAAACACAAACACATAGAGGCTAAATAACATGCTACTAAACACCCGGGGGGTCAGCCAAGACATCAAAGAGGAAATAAAAACAAACAAACAAAAAAACAAACAAAAAAAAAAAACAAGGAGACAAATGAAAACACAATAGTCCAAGATCTTTGGGATGTTCAGATTTTCTAAGAGAGAAGATGACACCAATACAGGCCTACCTCAAGAAATTAAAAAACAAACAAACAAACAAAAAAAAAACCTCAAACAATCTACCCTTACCCCTAGAGGAGCTAGAAAAAAAAAAAAAAAAAAAAAAAAACAAAGCCCAAAGCCAGTAGAAGGAAAGAAATAACAAAGATTAGAGCAGAAATAAATAAAATAGAGACTAAAAAAACCCAATAGAACAGATCAATAAAACCAGGAGCCAGTTCTTTAAAAAGATCAACAAGATCGATAAACATTAAGCCAGACTCGTCAATAAAAGAAAAAGGATGAAGGAAAGAAGAGAACTCAAATAGATAAAATCGAAAATGAAAGAGGAAAAGTAACGACCAATCACAGATTTAAAAAGGATTATAAGAGAATATTATGAAAAATGCCAACAAATTGGATGACCTAGAGGAAATGGATAAATTTCTACAAACACATAACCTTCCAAAACTGGATCAGGAAGACAGAAAATTTGAATAGACTGATGATTAGCCATGAAATTGAATCATTAATTTAAAAACTCCTGACAAACTTAAGTATAAGACTAGCTTGCTTCACTAGTGACTTCTACCAAATTCTTAAAGAAGAGTTTGTACCTATTCTTCTCAAATTATTCCAAAAAATACAAGAGGAAGGAAAACTTCCAAATTCATACTAGGAGGTCAGCATTACCCTGATACCAAAACCAGGTAAAGACATTTTACAAAAAGAAAAAAAAATCCTTGATTATAATATTCTTCTGTATAATTTCCATGTCACCATATTCATACGCACTTTAGAAATATGAACAACATTCCTTCCTTCAATTTACACTCACTCTCTAGACTGGTAGGTATATCATGTAGGTAACTATAGATCTCAGTCTTATTTTTTCAGGCCTGTCTTATAGTCATTTACTTCTGGTACTTGTTTTTTTCCCCAAAAAAATATCCTTCAGAGATATTTGTTGGAGATGGGCTGGATGTGCTTCACACTTATTTACTGTTTAATGGAAGGTCTCTCTAAGATAACAGGTTGGTGATTGCTTGGCAATAATTTAGTATTTCTTCAATTAAGGTTTCCATTCAGTGAAAACAAAAGCAAAACAAAACCCTCTTTACTCTTAAAAAATCTTTATTATTTTAATATTTTAAACAATGTTTTAGTTTTTCACTTAAGTGCTTAAAGCTTCATCTTCTGGGGCCCTATGTGTAATGCTTCTTCCTAGACCTCTTGAGTTTCTGCATTGCACTCTTGAATAAAACTAATGAACTTCAATGAAAAATATTCCTATTTTGTTTTGTGCTTCTGAATACTGCATTAGCACAACAGATAAAATTACACTACTATTTTTATTAGAAAATATTATCTCATATCCCAGATCATCTACTTTTCCATATGTATTTATCCAGAAAGAAAAAAAAAGATTTTTTGTTAAGAAATATACCTATTGGATTTGAATGTTCAAAATCATGGGAAAAGTAATTAAGATTAGTTCTTTTACTTACCGTCTTATTACCTATACTTTGAGATGTCCTTTGTGAGTTAATAGTTTTAATGATAATACTTATTTGGAAAATTGCTTTTATTTTCTACATTAAAGATAATATACCCCACTGCCTAACATACATTCATGTAGCAACCTTTTTCATGGTCCTGTTATACACATCAAGATTATTCTTGGTTTTCTTATGTATCAGGCACAGGAAAATTGACTTGAAACATTTTTCCTTCTGGCTAACATTTGTACACATAGGAACATTTTCTAAGTACTAATGGAAACTTCAAGTAAATAGACCACATTCTTAAATCAGAGGTGCACATACCCTGATACTAAGGCAAGGCAAAAATGGACAAAGTAACATTACAACGAGTATGGAAGAAATCAGTGTCACAAAATGCATAGTTTCAGGTACACCAGGGATGTATATTGAGGAAACTGCAAAAACTACAATCCAGGAAAATAACTGGGATTAGATAACAGAATATAGTCAACTATCAAAAGCCACTTGCATAATTTGATTGCCAGGGAGCTTGTTACACTAGGTTTAGTGACTTCCTTTTTTTGATTAGGGGCATTCGGATTTGGTCATTCCAGTGTTTGCTTTTTAACGTGTGTTTTTATTTCTTATTTTTATTTAAATTCTAATTAGTTAACATACAGTGCAATATTGGTTCCAAGAGTAGAATTCAGTGATTCATCACTTACATACAGCACCCAGTGCTCATCATAGCAAGTGCCCTCCTTAATCCCCATCACCCATCTAACCCATCCCCCACTGACCTGCCTCCATCACTCCTCACTTTGCTCTCTAGGTTAGTCTAGTTTTTAGTGGCGTTTACCAGTTCCCTCTTAAAAGTAACCCTTGGTTACTGAATCTGAATCAAAGTTATTTTGTCAAACTCATCGTAACGAGTTCTACTCTAACTTTTACTTCTCCCTACCCGGAGTCTTTAAGCCAACCATCCTCAGTCATAAGAGCATTCTTCTTGATTGGTGCTCTTCTTGCATCCTGACAATATCCTTGACAATGCAATAATGCCAACAACCATAGGGCTTCAGTTCAACCTTATATTCAGACTTCACATTAAAATAATGTGTCTAGAGAGCTCTGTGTCCATAGTAACTAATATAGATCTGGGCCTTCAGTGCCACGGGCTTTGAAAAACTGCTAGAAGCAGTTGGAATCATTTTGTAAAGGATTCTGCTACAAGTCAAAATTCCCATTAGTGGTTCAGAAAATTAATATGGATTCTTGATCTCTGCTTCTTAATAATTTTCTGGAAAACCATAGGTGTAGATGCCTATGATCAACTGGGGTAGCTTTGCATTGGCTCATTAATCATGTACATGATAGAATTAAAAGGGTCAGCAAATTTACTTTAGAGCCTCTACTTATGTGAACACTTGGTAAATCTTCTTGCAGTATGGATAACAGTGATCTCTCATCTGAAAAACTATATTTACTTATGAAAAGAAATTTTATGATCAGATAACTCATACCAACACTAATAACTAACATGAAAATCTCAATTTGTCTACTACCACCATATCAACAACCCATGATTTGCATATAAAATTAATTGTGTAGTTTAGTAAATCTACCAAACTTTTAGTGAATACAATGAAATCAGCACCTGGCCAGTTAGATGCTCTTGGACATTTGAATCACATGTTGCTTTTTCCTGACATGAAGGTTTACAGTGTTGATATGCAACAGCAGGAATCTCTAGCTGATGGGTTTAATGTAAGGATTTTCTTTAGAAAAAAAGGGTGATCAGTACAAATGAAGAGACACTGTCCTAGCATAGGTGTCCCAAGTCCCAATTCTAAGAATAACAAAAAGTGATTTTTTTTGTTACTGCTTTTCTTTCAAACAAAAGCATTCTTAAACACTAATTCATAAGATTGAGTGCCTATGAATTTTCAGGCATTTTGCTAGGTGCTGGCAATACGTATAAAATGACTGCTACTTTCAAGCAGCTTATAGTAATAAGATCCAGAAATAATATCATTAAATACTTGGACAATACAATGGCTTTGGATTAAGACTACAGGTTAGGTGTAGTAGAAATTGGGATGGGGTGAAGAAGGGAAGCTTCTCGGGTATGGGAGTGCTAGGAGCTAAGTCATGAAAAACTACTGGGGGTCATTTATAGAAAAAGAGGGTTATATGGATGGTGCCAGGGAGAGAGAGGCACACCTACAAAAAAAAAGTTAAAAGAAAGTAGAGTACAAATCTAAAAGTGAATTAATGCGAAAGAAGGTAGGCATCCCAAAATCTTTCATCGGTGTATAGAAAGTATTGTTGTTATAGCTAGAAAACACTGAATATCCTGCTTACAACTAGAATACCTAAAAAAAATCGGTATCACTGTAAAAAACATCTCAAGAGCAACAGAAATTCTGAAAGGAGAAGCTTTGACTTAGAATATAAAATCTGTTCGGGTTTCTTTTTAGTAGTTTTTTTTTTTTTAATTGGGGAAGATCAACAGGTGCCCCAATAAGGACTTTGAAAAATATATAGACTTGCTCATGAATAAGGGTGGATTTTAGTTCAAGCATTTGAAATGACTTTAGAACCTCACTTTAATATCCAATGTTAGAAGTCACTAAGTTCTTTGCCCAAGTATCACCAGTACAAATAATATTTTTAATTCTATTTTACAAAAGTATTTATTGAACACTTGTGCCGAAAGTACTCCAAGGACAGGGATACAAAAGGACACAGTATATGGAAGTGTTTTCCTCAGGGAAGGTTAATAACAAGAAAGAGAAGAAGAATACACAATGTATAGAAATAAAATACATGAGTAATGAGTAAATGCCATTAGAAATTTGGGAAGACTTAAAGAGGTAGCATTTGAATTTAACCTTGAGAGACTTTGAAAGGCAAATGTTGGGACCAAAAGCAATTTTAGGAGCATAAACAGAGACTCCATGGTTGAGTAATTCTTATTTTCTATGGAGCAGCCAAAGTTGTATGAAATATTAATCAGATCATACTGCCCTTTTTCTACAGAAAAAAGAGAAAAGAGACCCATGGAAACTTTTTTGAATTATAGATGGGTAAAAGTTTTCAGGTTCCTCTGCCTCTGTTAGAGACAAGATTTCATTTCTAGTTTTTAGACAGAGATAAAACCCAGAGTCCAATGGAGCAAATTAACCTATTACTTAGATCAACAATTTTCTGCAGCCAGGACTTCCTATTAGTATGAATTCCATTGACAAAGATGACCATGAGAATGTCTGTCCCTTTTTAATTGGCTTTTGTCACTCTGCATTTTCACAGCACAGCTTCCAACAACAATACCAGTGGAGCCAACACAACTTTATTTGTAAAACTCCCAAAAGTTTTGATCCTTCCGAACTAAGTTGAAAACATGGCACTAATCATATGAAATGACTTCAGAATCTCACTTTAATATCCAATGTTAGAAGTCACTCAGTTCTTTGCCCAAGTATCACCAGCACAAATAATATTTTTAATTCTATTTTACAAAAGTATTTATTGAACACTTGTGCCAAAAGTACAGGGACAAAAGGACACAGTATATGGAAGTGCTACCTCTTTAAGTCTTCCCAAATTTCTAATGGCACGGAGTCCAGCCCCACTCCCTTACTTAAGGAGATGTTTGCCTAAAACACCTTGTGAATGTGATTCTCCTTCCAATCCCTACATAGGTATGTGAAAATTTAAGACCATTAGGTTCAACATAATGGAACTAGCCTTCACGACAATCCATTTTAATGGATTGTAAAATGCATCCTTGCTTCAAGTGTCACTACCTATTGCAGTAACCTCCACATCTTAAGCAGAGAATGGCATTTCAAAATGGATCTGTGAATTTTTTATAGCATTCAATTTTTGTCGCCATGAACTTTCTACCAGAACATTTAAGGAAACATTTGCCTTAAAAAATATATTCCTTTAGTGTATGATGTATAGGGTTATTGAGCTATTATAAATGTTAAATTTGATTACAGAAATTTTATACATCCAACCTATTTATGAAATCCACAGTTCAAAATACTAAAGAATTTCTAGATTTCTTGTTGAAAGGTAACACAATACTAGAAGCAGAAATGCCTTAGGTCTTTTGAATTGATTTTTTTTTACTGATAAATCACTGAACCCTGACTCTTGGTATTAGTGAGAAAGGTACATTTTGTCATCTTACGATGTTTAAACATTAACGTTAAGACCACATACAACATTACTATCAGTGAACAGCTATATTCAAAGTATTCTCTTTTTTTTTAAGATTTTATTTATTTATTCATGAGAAAGAGAGAGAAAGAGAGAGAGAGAGAGGCAGAGACACAGGCAGAGGGAGAAGCAGGCTCCATGCAGGGAGCCCGACGTGGGACTCGATCCTAGGTCTCTAGGATCACACGCCCTGGGCTGAAGGCGACACTAACCGCTGGGCCACCAGGGCTGCCCTATTCAAAGGATTCTTACTTAGCTTGGTGCAGAAAGAACAAAGGTATCAGGCATATGAACCACAGGAAAGAGTTTTTGCGAAACATCTTTTCAATAATAAAAGAGTATCTCCTTAAGATAAAAGAATATCTTGCACGGGGATAGCACTTTAATCAATATTGTACAATACTTTGTAAAAATATTCCCTTTGATCTAATCAACAATACTACAAGAATGCAAGGCAGGAGTATACTATTAATTTTTTACATTAACAATGAAAAAAATTAAAAAATTGAATGAGATAAAGTGATTCACGTTAGGACTAATGACCAGTAAGCTGTATTTACTGATATTAGAATCTACAGTGTTTTCTTCTTAATAGTATGTTTATTTTTAAATAACCTGTATTTCCTCAGCTCTGTTAGCTTAGTTTTAACAGCCTGCACCTGTGACTTTGGACGCTGCCACAGGGCTCTTAGAGCTTCTTTGACTACATAGAAAGCCAAATGTTGGGATTTTATGTCACTCATGGGATGGTTTGGAGTCAGTGACTAGGGCATGGAGTCCAGCCCCACTCCCTTACTTAAGTCAGGACAAATTGAGGCATAATTTATACTTTAGAGCTCCCTGTGGGTCAGAGTGATGCTAGAACTTTCTCTGTAATCACGGCCTTGGATTTTTCCACTTCTAGTCCTTCTCCTAGCCCTTATTGTTGGGAACATTTCCTTAATAAATCACTTGTACAGAAATCCTCGTCTCAGAGTTGTTGCTTTTTCCCCAGAACCTACAGTAAGAAATAAACTAAGGAAATTGAAGAATGTAAGGTTTAAATAGCCAGTCTAAGAACACATATTTCAAACATGAGGGAAAAAAAAATCAAACTTAAGCACCATTTTTCTGTCACTTGGTTCATGACCAAAGACTGGAATATGAGTGTTGAAGTTCTTACTTTGCAATAAACCTACTGAATTAACCTTTTTAAGCCTATATTTTTGTCTGTAAGCTGGGAGATAATAGCAGTTGCTCAGACTGTTACACATAGGTATTGTGATGATCAAATAAATAGAAAAAATACTTTATAACCTGTGAAATGCTCAAATAGTTGTTCTCAATAGGTAAACATACAGCATAAGTTCCCAGGCTCTACAGATGTTCCCCTCACCCCTCAACAGCAAAGATTCTCATTCACAGGTACAGCAGAATTGGGGAAACTGTATTTTTAACAAACACCCTAGTTTATTTAGCTGAAGATTGTCTAAGGTACAATACTTTTAGAAACACTAAACTGGGGGAACCTGGGTGGCTCAGGGGATGAGCTTCTGCCTTTGGCTCAGGTCATGATCCTGGGGTCCTGGGATCAAGTCCTGCATCAGGCTTTCCACAGGGAGCCTGCTTCTCCCTCTGCCTATGTCTCTGCCTTTCTCTGTGTCTCTCAAAAATAAAAAAAAAAAAGAAAGAAATACTGAATTGTGGAAGATGACATGATATTATTATCACTACATAGGATAGTCTTAATCTCTTTCTGACTTCTCTGTATAAAATCTAATGTTTTATTACAGTATTTTAACGTTATTGATTTTCCCCACTGTCTTCCCTTTACTTCTTAGCTCTCACTGGAAAAATTTTTATAATTTACAAAAGTAGGCAAAACTAAACAAATCCAATATGAAGACTAAATGAGCACATCAGAAAATACAAATGACCAGGAGGTAATTATTAAAAATTAGTTTTTAATTATTTTTATTTTAAAGATTTTATATATTTACTTGGGGGTGGGTAGAGAGAGCGAGCAAGCACATGCAGTGGAGAGGGAGAAGCAGGCTGACCATCCAACAGGGAGCCAGATGCAGGGTTGATCCCAGGGTCCTGAGGCAAAGGCAGCTGCTTAACCGAATGAGCCACCCAGGTGTTCCTTGAATTATTTTTCATACAGAGAGTGCTCACTAATGAGCCATTAATATTAAAAATTTTAGTGAAAAATAGCCCTGTGCCAGTTTAAAAAATGAACTCACCTATAGCACTCATCAAGTTGTGAACATAATTAGTCACACAAGAGTTAGATAAGAAACATGCAAAGCACTTGAAGTAAGTATAATTTCAAAGTTTTGGATCCTGTGCAACTTTCATAAGTTCAAATACATTCAGAGAAAGTACACTGACAAATGGAATAGCAATTAGGTATAATACTGCCTAGTTATTATTGGCAGTTGGTACTTCGTGCCCTTGTATATGCTAAAGAGAAGGAGATTGCTGTTTAGTTGACTTTAATTCTATGTATCAGAATGCCAAAATACAATATAAAATGTATTAAGCACCTACTTGCAACCATATTATTTCTTTAAATTTACATGTCATACAAATTATTCCAGTTAGTAAAATTTTGAGCTGTTCAACTCCAAAAGAGTAACTTAGATTTGGGCAGCCCAGGTGGCTCAGTGGTTTAGCGCTGCCCTCAGTCCAGGGCCTGATCCTGGAGACCTTGGATCAAGTCCCACGTCAGGCTTCCTTGCATGGAGCATGCTTCTCCCTCTGCTTGTGTCTCTGGCTCTCTCTCTCTCTTTCTCTCTCTCTCTCTCTCTGTGTGTGTCTCTCATGAATAAATAAAGTCTTTAAAAAAAAAGAGTAACTTAGATTCTTTTAAGAGGAATAAACGCAGTGTATACTTTGTTGACAAATTAGGTGATTGATTTCATGCTTACTCCATGCTGATGCCTCGCAGATTTATATCTCAGCTCAGAACTCTCCTGTACCCTGGACTCCCATAACCAACTGCTTAAATAATCTGTGTTACAGGCATCTCAAAACCAACAGGTTCACAGCTGCTACACGTCTACATCATTCTACCAGTTGATCATGATCAATGAATAAATAAACAGCCAAAACAAATAAATTTGGACTCTAGTTACTCCACTCTTTCTCTCATATTCCATATCTAATTTGTTATGTTAAAATATGTAATAAATACCATGCTGTTCACCAAAACTTTTCAGTGACTCTTTATTTCACTCAAAAGACAATCATTATAATGATCTACATATCTCTTAATGATATAAAACCATGTCCTCTAGTGCTTTTAAGACTTCATTACCTATGAGTCTCCAAATGAATTGACCCCTGGCACTCCTTGTCCAAATTCTTAAATGTTATTTCTCAGTTTATCTATCATCATATTATCATTTAAAATTATCTGACCCTCACAACACAGTTTCTCATCCTCCACTATCTTTTTTTTCACAATAGGTCTGATCATCTTTCACATCCTATATAGATAGGTTATCATACTTGTTTACTTTCTGCCCACTTCTTCCAAATGTAAGCTGAATGTGGAAAGGGATTGTTTTTAAAATCCTAACTCATGTATTTTTAAGCATCTAGAAAAAATGATTGGCCCATGGTAACTAATCAATGAATATTTATTGAATGAATAAATTCACGTAAATGAAAACTAAGGAACACCATATTTTTGAGGAAAGCAAGTAATGATAGGAGAGGTTCTAAGCAAAATAAATGGAATAATTGTTTCTGATGGAAATGGATAATCCAGGTAATATAGAAGAACATTAAAATATTCCAATTAGAGTCCTCAGTTGTGAGATACTCTTCAGCTTATTAATATTGGTAAGCTATACAAGGACCAAATGAAAACAAGAAAGAGGTTTTGAAATAAACTACAAATGATGAATTAAAAACAAGCCAACAAAAAAAACCCATAAGAATTTTGGGGAAAATTGTTGAAACACTTTTCAATATGGAGCAGCACAATAGGAAAAGCAAAATCCAGAAAAAATTATGGAACATAGAGGATGAATTTAAAAGGTCCAATTTTCATGACAGGACTTCTACAGAGGGGACACAAATGAAATAAAGAGAAGAATAATGGATAACACTTCAACAAGTGAATTTAAAACCTTCAGATTGAAAGAGGCCAGAGAATTTCATACAGTATAAAGATACACACTTCTCAAAATTTTTAGAATAAAAATCATCTAACACTCTTTCTCATTATCTGTCACCTATCTATCTATGTCTATCATTTATCTATTTAACAGATGCACCAAAAAGAGTAATTAGGAATATAGTTAACCAAGGAATTGAAAGACTTGTACTCAGACAACTATAATCCATTGATGAAAGAAATCGAAGAACACACAAACAAATGGAAAGACATAACATGCTCATGAACTGGAAGAAATATTATTGTTAAAATGTACATACCACCCAGAGTAATCTACAAATTCAATGCCATCCCTATTAAAATACAAACAGCATTTTTCACAGAACTAAAACAACTCTAAAATTTTTATGGAATCACAAACAATCCTGAATAGCCAAAGCAGTCTTGAGAGAGAAGAACAAAGAAGCTGGAGGTATCACAATCCCAGATTTCAAACAGTACTACAAAGCTGTAATAATCAAAAATGTATGTTACTGGCACAAAAACAAATATAAATCAATGCAACAGCTTTAAAAAAAACCCAGAAATAATCCCACAATTCCATGGTCAATTAATCCACTAGAAGAAAACAAGAATATGCAATGGGAAAAAGATAATCTCTTCAACAAATGGTATTGGAAAAATCAGAGAGCTACACACAAAAGAATGAAGCTGGACCCCTCCCCTCCTCACACCATACACAAAATGAACTAAAAATGCATTAGAGACCTAAATTCCAGATCTCAAACCATAAGGTTCTCAGAAGAAAACAAACCTAGGCAGTAATCTGTTGGACATTGGCATTAATAATATTTTTCTAAATATGTCTCCTCACTCAAGGGAAGCAAAACCAAAAATCAACTATTGGGACTACATGAAAATAAAACACTTGTGCATAATGAAGGAAACCATCCACAGAATTAAAAGGCAACCTACTCAGTGGGAGAAGATATTTGCAAATGATATATCCAATTAGGGGCTAATATCCAAAATAAGTAAAGAAACTAAGCAACTCACTACCAAAGTAACAAATAATCCAACTAAAACATGGGCAGAAGACCTGAATAATCAGGAAAATGTGAATAAAAACCACAATAGAAATGCTTAAACCTGTCAGAATGGCCACAATCAAAACGACAGGAAATAAGCATTGGCAAGGATTCAGAAGAACAGTAACTATTGTGCACTGTTGGTGGGAAAGTGAATTGGTGCAGCCACTGTGGAAAACAGTATGGAGGTTCCTTAAAGCATTAAAAATAGAAATACCATATGATCCATTGATTCTACTACTGATTTAGTTTTATTTGGTATTTACCCAAATAAAAGAAAAACACTAATTTGAAAAAATATATGAACCCTATGTTTATTGTAGCATTATTTACAATAGCCAGGATATGGAAGCAACCCAAGTGTCTACTGATGCAGGAATGAAGATGTGTTCTATACTTACAATGGACTATTACTAGGCCATAAGAATGAATGAGTTCTTACCATTTGTGACAATGTGGATGGACCTAGAAGATATTATGCTAAGTGAAGAAAGTCAGATAAGACAATACCACATGATTTCACTCATATGTGGAGTCTATAAAACAAAACAGATGAACAAAGAAAAAGCAGAAACAGATCTGTAAGTACAGAGAAACTGATGGTTTCCAGAGGGTAGAGGACCATGCAAAATGGGTGAGGGATAGTTGGATACAGGCTTCCAGGTATGGAATGAATGTCACTGAGATAAAAGGTACAGCATAAGCAGTAAAACCAATGGTATTGTAATAGCACTGGACGGTGACAAATGACAGCTACTCTTGTAGTGAGCACCGCATAACGTATAGACTTGTGGAATCACCACATTGTACACCCGAAACTAATGTAATGTTGTGGGCCAACTATAGTTCAATAAATCTAAGAAAAAAATCCAGAATATCTTTAAAATCCTGAAACAACAAAGCAGAATTATATACTAAACCCAGTCAAGATGTCTTCCAAAAAATTAAGGTGAAATAAAAACAATTTTAGGAAAATCTGGGAAAATTTAAGATTAATATCTAGCACTACTAAAGATATTAAAGTTCTTTCAATTGAATAGCAATGATTCCAGATGGAAACCTCAATCTTTAGAGATAAATATTAACTGGAAATTTTACATATGAATTTTTTAAGACTAATGATTGCTTAAAACACTAATAATAATAGCGGTAGGTAGTTTATAGCCTGTAGAGAGAAAACATAGACAACACTAATACAAAGGCAGGAAGGTAGATAAATGCAATTTTACTGTTATAAGGTCCTTAAGTGTTATGTGGTGGAAGATGAAGCGAAATGTACTCTAATAAGCAAAGGACACATTTGCAATCTCCATAGCAAACATAAATATAATATTGCCCAAATTATTAGAAAACAACTAGATTATAAATGTAAACTTGATAAATCACAATTACATAGTGATCATTGTTATTAGACACTGATGACATAATTTTATACATAATCTATATCTATAAACATAATAAGTACATTAATCAAGGTAAATGGATATTAGGTTTGTACAACAAAAATAAATTATGTTTTTATATACCAGCAACAAATATTTGAAAACTGAAAAATAGTCATGTAGGATACCATCAAATACCCTATCAAATATGTGAACATAAATTTAAGAAATGTAAAAAACTTTTACACTTGAAACTATACAAAAGTCCTAAACAAAATTAGAGAAGATCTAAATAAATGGAAAGATATTTTATGTTCATGAATTGGAAGATTCAGTATTGTTAATGTTAATTTTCCCCAAATTGATTTGCAGATTTACTACAATCCTACTTTAAGCTCCAGAGGAACTTTTTTTTTTTTTGTAAATGTTAGCAACTAAAATTTATATGGATGTGCAAGGGACCTAGATAAAATAATAATTGAAAGAGAAATAATTGAAGGTCTCACACTACATGAAAGAAACAGTCCAACAGTCTGTAAAGCTACAAGATTGTGTGGTTGGCAAAATGGTACTTTTGTAGATCAATAAACAGAATGGAGTCTAGAAATAGACCACAACTTATTTTCAACATAGATGGCAAATTATTTAAAAGGAAAAGTATTTTGAGCAAGTGTCTCTGGAACAAGTGTGTGTTTGTATATATGTTTACACATACCTATACATACATATGTATATAGATAGAAAATAAGCTCTAATCCCTAGCTCTCCTAATATCATATATAAAAATTATTTTACTCATATCTGAAAACAAAAAGTATATATATATTCTAGAAATAAAACGTAAGTGAATGTTTTTCTGACCTTCAAGCAGGCAGAGATTCTTAACACAGAAAAGATACCATAAAAGACAAAACATGAAAAATTCTAATTTGCCAAATTTAAAACTTTTATCATCTGAAGACATCATATAGGAAAGTGAAAATGCAAGCTACAAACTGGACATTATATGAGACATAGGATATGAAACAAAAAAAAAACTATGTAAGACATATTAGCAAACTTCTGCCAATGAGGAGAAAACATCCTAAGTTAAAAAAAAGTGGACAAGAAAATTTTCAAATGGCTAAAGAGCATATTTAAATATGGTCAACATTTTTTTTCATCAGTGAAAAAGCCACAATGAGATAATAGTAGCATGTTTGATGTTAACAATTCTGATGGAAAAAAAATCCTGATGAGACAAGGTGTCGGTAGAAATGTGGAACAAAGAAAATTTTCACAAATTACTGGTAGTATTGTAAAATGCTACAGCCTTTTGATAAACTAGTAATTTCTTTCAAGTTTACACATAGAAGAGGCTCTATGGCACATCTGAAGAAGTAGAGAAATAAACCTATATGTCTACAAAAAGACATGTACAATTTACAGCAGCTCAATTCAGAATTGTCTACAACTGGAAGTAGCCTACATGCCCATCAATAGGAGAAAACATACATGAACTTTGGATATTTGTAACAAAGGAAGATTCCTCAACAAAACCAAAAAAGGGCTACCGATACACACTACCACATAGATGAATTTCAAAAATATGTTGGGTGAAAGAAGATCAGACAGACATGGAAGAGTACATATATAAGAGTACATATTATAAGATTTCATTTATAAGATGTTCAGTAATGGGCAAAATTAGTTCATGGTAACAGGAATTAGGAGCTACTGGACCAAGAAACAACAGTGCTTTCTCTAGTGCTAGATTCTTTCTCTTGTTGTGGGTAATGGTTATATCATGATTCTTTTTAAATTTATTTTTATTTTTATTATATCATGTTTCTATTTCTCAAAGTTCTTCAAGCTGTACACCTAAGATTTATACATTCAACTGATTAAAACTCAAAATACTTCTAAAATCTAAAAATGAGATCTGGAATTGATCATCACATAATTTTCACAGAGAACTCTAGAATTAAATGTTAGACCATAATACTCTTTCTAAACTCTTAGGAAGATAAGAATGGTAGCTATAGACCTTGTAAGAATTCTAAAGTTCTCCTTCTCCTAGCTTCTTCTCTGTTTTTGTTCTGAACGTATTTAGGGTCAAAATAGGGCTGCACTTTCTTTGGAAGTATTGGAAGTATTTAGGGTATGGCCCTGAGAATTAAATGAATTTAATTATTTGGTTACCGTAAGGTCATTGATAGACTCTCGCTGTAACTTTAGTATCAGAAATTTCCAGTAATTTAACTCAACAAAACACTTTCAGTTCAGTAAAAAATACCCAAGCTCAAATGGAATCAAACTCAAATTCTTCTGAGGCTTTTCTGAGCTGAGACCGGCTGGTTCATATCCCAAATTTGGATTTAAGAAGCATTTAAATATTTAGTAATAGACACAGGTATCTTAGCTTGGAATTATTCCTCAGCTTCTGGGTACTGATTTATGGGAGGCAACATGTATTTTCAGTCTCTGACACTTATCTCTTGAAATTTCTTGTTATTCTTTGTGTGGACCAAAACAATTCACTTTGAGGCTATGGGGATAAATACATTATTACTTACTTTATTTTTCTGATAGTTGCTAAGCAACAGTTGTTAATAATGCTATTTTTTTAAAGATCTTATTTATTTATCCATGAGAGACACAGAGAGAGAGACAGAGAGAGAGAGAGAGAGAGAGACAGAGAGGCAGAGACACAGGCAGAGGGAGAAGCAGGCTCCCTGCACAGAGCCAATGTGGGATGTGATCCCAAGACTCCTGGATCACGACCTGAGCCCAAAGCAGATGCTCAAACGCTGAGCCACCCAGGCGCCCCAATAAATATTGTTTCTTTACTCAACTCTTCTACTTAGAGCAGAGAGAAAATGCTTTACATCTTCACAATCTGGGGTACTGGTTCTCTGGATATGACTGGTAATAATTATTGCAGGCAGCTCTAACACATTTCATGTCATTGCTCCCCCAAACTGTTTCTCTGAAAGACAATTTACCTGTTTGCCATTAGTTTCTCATGGCTTTTGTCAAGTTTTGTAATCTCTCAATCAGATTTCAAGGGCTAACTAGTATTCATTTCTCCTAGATTTCTTACACGGATTATTTCAGAGCCTATGAGGTTCAATATGCCTTACAAATGGAAATGTTTTCCTGTTTCTTGACGGCAGTTAGTGGCTAGGACAATTCTATGAAATGGAATTCAAACTTAACACAAGCTGAATTCATTGATGGATGCCAAATCCTCTTTCTCTCTCCCTCTCCCTTGATTTCTTCACAATCTGAGATATGCCTGACAATTCTTGACAAAACTTCAGGCGAAAGATCTCCAACCTAGAAATGATACGGGGATCACAACTCTACTTTCCTCTATCAACAAAGAAGGGTATCGAGAAATACTTGGAAGAAGAGAGATAGAGAATCATACACAGACTCATTTTTTTTATTCTATAGAAACTTTTAACTGTTGACATAGAGGTTTTCTGCCAAAATTTACCAGATTGAAATAACTGATTAATTGTATCCCTATAGAGACCACTGCTTGTTTAATATACAGGGAAACAATGGTGTTCCAGAATTGGTCAGTGCCTACACAGGCAGCCACCAAGTAAGTGAAATGCAAGCCTCATTTTTCGTTTCTCTTCATTCAGTAGGAACTCCAAGAATAAGACAACCACAGAAATGATACTGGCTTAGTAGCTCACATTCCATGTTGAATTGCCCTGCAAATCTGTTCATCAAAATTACAGAGTAAAATTAAATCATACAATTAGACCTAATCACCCAGGCCATAACATCACAGTTAAAAATTTTTAAGCATACCCTAGGTGATCTAATCATAAAACTTGGTGTTTCTTGGGGATATATTAACACGTCCACATTTGGAGGATACTGCAAATCCTTTACTCCTGTTCTTATTATACCAATATGCATGACATCAGTGTTTTGAAAAAATCCTATGTTTAAATGCAGATAAATGGTTTCTCCAAAGAAAAGCATTAGAGTAGTTTGCTTACAGAAATTATGGTTACGGATTTTTTTTTATATAAATTTAACTCTTATGTATTTACTCTTTATAGAAATAGGCACCACAGTGAAAACTAGGAGACAAGAAGCCAGGCAAGGGACTGATAAGTACCATGGGATGAAGGTACCATAAGACATGCAGCGAAGTGATTGGACTCAAGAGATATATATATTGTGGCTGAAACAAATTGCAATTGAATATAACGTAGAGGATGGGGAAAAAAGGATTCCTAGCTTAGGAACTGGGAAAACTAAAACAAAAATACTTTGGATGTTACACATTGATAAGCTCTGAAGAAATATTTTCTTTTTTCAGATAGTTTCATCCCATAAAGAAGACTCATAAAGTTCTTCAGCAGGCCACAGGCCATTCATTAAATAATGGGAGAGTCATAGCGTAGCCTGAAGGACACAGAAGACTGGAGCCCCAGATTCAGCTGCGTGACCCTGGGGACACCATCTTATCACTCAGAGCTTCCTCTCCTCATCTGTAACACAAGTCAATGATAATGTGTCTGCAAACTTTTGTAAAGGTCAATAGAGATACTGCTTGTAAAAAAAAAAAAGTCAAAGTAGTAATTGTGTCTTTTACCTTTCCTGCATGTTGCCTATCATCGTGTCATTTCCAAATTTTATAGTATTCAGTTTATTTTGATCTAAACATTTTATTGGTATTAATGTATATAAATTTATTTAAATGATATATAATTATTTTATATTAATTACATAGCAATATACATAAATAAATATTTGTATGGGCTTATATAGACTAACCAGAAACAAAAAAATGAGAAACAAATTTAACCAAGGCTTTTTTTTTTTTAATAAATAATACTTCTGGAAATGGGTAAGGGATATGGTAGCAAAGATAGCTTTTTTGAGACTTACCCTTTCCAATGCTTCATCAAAGGATGCCTAAAGCTTTCCAGCTAATGTCTTTGGAGCAAATCAATTTTCTGATTTTTTTTCCCCCTCTGGAGCCTGTCCAAGGAGACAGGCAAAGGCCTCAGTGAAACAGCATTTTTCACACTGACTGGTTCATTCATTTGAATCAGTAGCACTATTTAAGAATCAAGAGAGTGAGAACAGCATGAGGCTCCTTGACAGATGCTTCCAGTTGGAAGGATTTTTTTTTCTACTCTGTTCTATCTCCAGTAGCACCATGTTTGTCTCTCTCTTTTAGTACTTTCCACTGTCAATGTAATATACATGTGCATGTGTGTCATATCACACACACATATGTGTACGTATATATATGTATATCTATTATATACTACATCTTTGTACTATAAATTATGTTAACATGCTTTATCTATCCGATCGCTTTGTAAGTTAATACTTTCTATAATAATCCAACACCTCATTTATACTGAAAGTCAAATTTACTTCAGATGAATGAAAGAATTACGGATTGCCTGGATGGCTAGATAACAAATAAAATGTTGAGGCAAAACTCTAAACAGCTGGAAAAGTAGGATGAATTTGTTATTTAATGGTATTTTATTTATGTCAAAGTTGCCTCTCTTTAACCTCATGTTTGGAAGACTTTTTATAGCATTCACATATTTATTCATTCAATAAATATTTTTGTTTTTATTTATTTATTTAAAAGATTTTATTTATTTATTCATGAGACACACACACACACACACACACACACAGGCAGAGGGAGTAGCAGGCTCCATGCAGGAAGCCCGACGTGGGACTCGATCCCAGGTCTCCAGGACCACTCCCTGGGCTGAAGGTGGCACTAAACTGCTGAGCCACCCGGGATGCCCTCAATAAACATTTTTAAATAAATGCTATGTCCAAGGTACTCTGCTAGATATTGGGAATACAATAGTAAAAATAAAAATAGTTTCTGCCATCATAGTATACCTTTCAAGATAGGAGATACCTCCTTGAAATGAAGTGTAGATTAATACCTGGTTTGCAAAATAAGTTAATCAAGGTAACCTTTGCTTGGGCTGTCCTCCCTCATCTCTTCCACACCTTCCAAATCATTAGTCCTTAAGGTTTGGGTTGGGGGCTGACATTTGTGTAGTCAACTTGTAATTGTAATATTTACTGATGCATTTGACGGTTTGGTGGAGGCTAGCTACCTTTTTTCCAAGAATACAAGTAAGAAAATAAACTTTTTAAAAAACTTCCCAGGGATCCCTGGGTGGCGCAGCAGTTTGGCGCCTGCCTTTGGCCCAGGGCGCGATCCTGGAGACCTGGGACCGAGTCCCACATCAGGCTCCTTGCATGGACCCTGCTTCTCCCTCTGCCTGTGTCTCTGCCTCTCTCTCTCTGTGACTATCATAAATAAATAAATAAAAATTAAAAAAAAACACAAAAAAACTTCCCAGACATTAGTAATTTTTTTTAAAGTGCTGAAGGTAGCAGATGAAACAATCATTTCATTATCTCTTATCCTATGTAGATTAGGTGGATTATGCTTTATTGGACACTTAGAAGAAATATACCAACAAACATATTTTCCTATTGAAGGAATGAGATCACAATGAATTAATGTTAATAAGGATTTAAAATGTACACAGACAAGTAAGTTTTAAAGCATTTCTTCTAAGAGACCACAAAATTAAAAGTTATTTGTCTCACATGGCTAGGAGGAGTCAGTGAAGTGAGGAGGTTGTGTGGTAAGCAATTTATCTTAATCCTCTCTGACCTAAAAACAAGTTACATGGGCTGATTCAAATTTTACTTAAGATTTTTTTTAACTTCCATTAACTTTCATTTTTTATGACTTTTTTTAATACACCATACATCTTGAAAAAATACGTGGACCAAAAATTTAGGTAGGAAAAGACGAAAAAGCTATTAGATAGATCTTCAGTCAAGGTGTTCATAAATGGTAAGGGAGTGGAGGCCGAATGATGGTATTGAAAATATCTTGGAACCAGGGGGTCAGAAAATATGGATTTAAGTCTTGACTGAGCCATTTTCCCCAATGGTTTTAGCCTAATCACAAAACCTCTAAGCCTTCGTTACTACACCTATTCACAAGAAGGTGTGACACCATTGACTGTATATTACTTCAGAGTATTGCTGCAAGGGTAAATGGGGTAAATGGAATAAATGGATATAAATATCTGTTGGTAAACTTCATAGAACTAGTAATTATACCTTCAAGAAACTTGCCACTAATGGGGAAGTGAGAGCTGGCACAGAAGCTCAAAAAAGAAAAAAGTTTCTAAGAAGGGGTTATATGTTGTGTCCCCCTCTGAATACCTATGTTGAATTCCTAACCTCCAGGACTTATAATGTGACCTTACTTGTAAATTGGGTTGGGGCACTGCTGTCCTTACCCAAAGGGGAAATCTGGTAGACCTACATTCAAGGTAGATGACAGGAAGGGACACAGGAGAAGAGAGCCATCCACAGGTCCAGAACAGACCCCTCTCTCACAGCCCTCAGAAGGGGCCAATTCTGTGCACACCCCGATTTCTAGCCTCCAGAACTGTGACATAGTGAACTTATGCTGTTTCAACCACCAGTCTGTGGCACTTTGTTGAAGCAACCTGAGCAGACTGACACAAACAGAAAAGCCTAGGCTACTCTATAGCATGAGAAAAATAACCAAAGAATTGGAGGAGAGCGTCCTTAGATTTCATTTTATTTTTGTCATTTTAATATAGTGACAAAAACTAGGGGATACTCAATAATATTGATTGACAGTGATACTTGGAACATGAGAGGGCAGCTACAGCAGTTCCACTTTCGTTTCTGCTGAAGCTATCTAACTCCTGTGCTATAATAATAGAAAAGTTTAAAGAAAGCAGTAATTTAAGAATAATAATACAAAAAGATTCACAAATTTGAAAAAGAAAATTTTTCAATTTTCACATCATTATATTTTACAGAAAAAGGAAACTATTAATATTGCAAGATGGGGCACCTGGGTGGCTCAGTCAGTTGAACCTTGACTCTTGATTTCCACTCAGGTCATGATCTCAGGGTCATGAGATCGAGCCCTGTGTGGGGCTTTGCCCTCAGCACAGTCTGCTTGAGAGTTACTGTCTCTCCCTCTGCCCCTCCTCATGCTTGTACACACACTCCCTCTCTGTCTCTGTCTCTGTCTCTGTCTCTGTCTCTCTCTCAGATAATAGATAAAATCTTAAATACATTACAAGAAGAGTCTTAGAAAATCAGTTCCTTTGCCCTATTCCTGTGGCAGACTGCTTACCATGGTGATGTAGTCGAGGCATTTGTCCTTCCTTTCCTTTTCTGTTTTTCTTTGACATAGGGAGTAAGCAATATATTCATGTATCCTCGCCATCCCACCACCATTATGGGAAAGACTATTACCTATGGCAGGAGGACAGAGCCAGTTATTTTAACTAATGATTGCTGGTTCACTGAAATTACCTTTCTATGAATATTAGTAAAGCTGGAAAAATCAAGGTCATATCTTTTACTATGAGGACACTCGCATCACTGACTACAGACCCATCTCAGAATTTCCTGACTGCCACCAGTAATGAAAAGTGGCTGCACCAGTTACGTATGCTAATTCCAATCGAAGGAATCTATTGAATGATGCATTTGCTTTCCATCAGGGCACCTAGTGCAGCATTATAGGAAGTTAGACTTTGTTATTCCCTCATACATCAAAGTCGGCTTGCAAGTGTTATATTTATTGACCTGTCCGATTCTTTTCCCATGATTGATCACTTTTGCCACCCAAGGGTTTTCCCTGTTGCCCTGTCAGAGCAAAGTTCTCAACAGTGCTTTAAACATCTAAAGTCCCCTTTACTTTTTCCCCTGGGAAAAATTTTAATTTCACAGGAGCTAGGGATATCCAGTATTGGAGCAGACCTTGATCTTGCTGCTCACATGCATTTCCCCCTTCCTCATCACTGAGGGAAATCCCTATGTTGTTTAGGGATGCAAGGTATTCACCTTCACATTTAATTTTCCAGACTTCTTCACAGATATCAGTAGTTTTGTGAACTAATTATGGCCAAAATAATATAAGAGGTGCTCCATTGGCTGGAGCTTATACAAAAGCATTATTGTCCTCATAAACCAAGGACAAATCATTTACCTTTGAATTTCAAAGGACCTACTTCTCTTTTCGTGGTATGTGAACATGATACATTGTAGAAAAACCATTTTGTGAACATGAAAATGGAACCACTCAGTAAAGTTGCTGATTCTAAGTCCCTTTGGCATTTCCAGGAGCCAACCTATCAGCTCTGGAACGGTTACCTCTGGTCTCATCAAGTGGGAAAAATTGCTCCCTGGTACATTTCAGTCACGGCATTTATTTGAGTTTTCTGCTATAGGCAGAAGAACACAGTGCTAAAGGAGTTCACAGACTCACTGGATTTGTGCAACCATTCTAGAATAGTTAGGCTTTGCAATGATATTTTTTTTTTTATCAAGGCAATAACTTTTTCTATCAGACTTTGGGGAAAATTGTATCTGTAGAGAACCAGGACTGTTTTCTCCTTTCCTTGTATAATTAAACATGTCACAGGAATCTGACATCTTAATACAGAGGCATAAAGAATGTCAGGTCTACTGACCATCAACAAGATACAGACACAGTGTGTTGGTCTTCCTTCTCTCCAGGCCCCAAGGCACTTTCTAGCTATACTTTAGTCCTCAGAGAGGTTCAGCTTGATGAATTCCAGAGTATGAAAGTGAGCAGGAGGGAAGAAAGAAGCAAGAAGCAATAGGTGGTCTACTTCCCAATAAGTGGTCTACTTCAGGAATTCACATTAATAAATCTCAGCAACTCAGAGATATTGATCTAATATATACTATGTATAATATATACTACTTATAATGTATAATAAAGTTTTATTATATTTTTCTGCTTTTGAAAGGAGAGACAACTCTTTCCTAGTTCATATTGCTTTATTAATATTCCTAAGTAGTTCACATAGGTTTAGGGGCACAACCCCAGGGAAATAAGCCATAGGTATTTGCTGATAAAAATAAATGTATCTTGACTTCTCTACCCATAAATATCTCCAAAAGATAGTTTCTGGCATCTGAAAGATGGCTGTAACAGATTTTCCCCCTAATGTACATATTGATTAGCAATGGTACCACTACCCATTTTATTACATCCCTGAAGGCAAAACTAATTATAGTGGGGCTCATTTGAGTATATGGATAACTAATATCAATGTATAACTTAGAGACGATGATCTTCATTTGATTTTCTTTCAAGATTTATGGAAAAATGATCTTTATTCAACTTAGGAAGAAAAATCTCTGGCCACAGAGTTTCTGGAAAATTAACTGATATATTAATGATAAGGAACTGCAATCAATGAGATACTTCAGTTTCTGAATGACCAAGCTCTGGAGCCTAAGCCTGTTGGAGGGAGTAATCACATATCAACTACTGCCTATTCCCTATCTTACTTCTTATCGATAACTATGGGCACCTAACAATATTAGATACACATAGAAATAATTCAAAAGGAAAAATAAACACCATGATGGAAACACAAAATGCTATAAGACTTACAATAAAGTAATTTGTTGATTCTTATCTTATTCTAGGAGTTTTGCTTCTCTTCAAGTGGATGTTGAATATAGGACAGAATCTATGCAAACTTAGGAGGTAAGTGAAAATTTACATTTGATTTCTCCCAGTTCTTCACCCATTAGATGCTGCTGTCCCATTATATGCTTTGATTAGAAATGTGAAGCCTGAAATCTATTCTGTCCTATACCCATTTTTTTCAAGATTTTAAATTATTTATTCGAGAGAGAGAGAGAGAGAGAGAGAGGCAGAGACACAGGCTGAGGGAGAAGCAGGCTCCCTATGGGGAGCCTGATATGGGACTCGATCCCAGACCCTGGATCATGACTTGACCCAAAGGCAGATGCCCAACAGCTGAGCCACCCAGGTGCCCCTGTCCCATACCTATTTTTAACACATACTCTGAAATCCTTCATTCAAATTAAGGTAAAATAGGTTGATAGTATTGAAAATGTACCTCCCCTGGTGGTAAATGTTAATAATGACTGAGGTCCAGACTGAAATAGAGGAAAGATATTTCAGGCAAGGACACTGACGTGGCTCAAGCTCAGCACATGGTCAAATAATCACCTTTTAAAAAAATATTTTATTTATTTATTCATGAGAGACATACAGAGAGGCAGAGACAGAGGCAGAAGGAGAAGCAAGCTCCTTGCAAGGACTCTGATGCGGGACTCAATCCCAGGACACTGGGATCACGACTTGAGCCAAAGGCAGATGCTCAACCACTGAGCTACCCAGGTGCCCCAAATAATCACTTTCACTATGGAAAGTAAAGCAAAGGAAGGGCGAATCTTTTGCTAGCATAATACTTTATCATTCAACTCAGAGAGAAACAGAGATTTTATTCAATGTCCATAATAAATATTTATCATCTTAGCTATTTTTGTGTAACAAACTGCCTTCAAATTTAGAAGTTTAATACAGTTTATTATTATTTTTCACGGTTCTGTGGTTGACTGGCACACCTAGGTGAGCTGTCTGAAGGACTCTCATGCAGTTGCAGTCAGAAGGACACTGGGACTGGAGTTATCCAAAAGCTTAAATGGGCTGCATATCCAAAATGGGTCACTAATATGTGTCTGATGATTGATGATCACTGTCCCTAGGCTCCCAGGTGAACTTGTTGACTGAACAACTTACACATGCCTTCTCTATGCCCCTTGGACTTTTTTTTTTCTAATACCTTATTTAAATTCAATTCAGTTAACATATACTATTTTATAAGTTTTAGGGGTAGAATTTAGTGATTCATTATTTGCATATAAAACTCATCATATCACATGCCCTCCTTAATGCCCATCACCCAGTTATCCCTTCCCTCCAGCCACCTCCCCTCCAGGAATCCTCAGTTTGTTTCCTAGAGTTCAGCATCTCTTATGGTTTGCCTCCCTATTTTCATCTTATTTTACCTTTTCTCCCCTTCCCCTATGTTCTTTTGTTTTGTTTCTTAAATTCCTCATAGAAGAGAAATCCTGTTTCTTGCAGCAAGATGACTTAGTTCCACAAGGATGGTTTCAAAAAAGACCCAGTAGACCCAGGTTCCCATAGACCCAGGAAGAAGCTGTAAATGTCTATGACAGCCTCAGATGACACAGAAAGTCGCTTCTGCTACCTTTTTTGTCAAATATCTCAGAAGTCAGAAAACCTTTTTTTTTTTTAAGATTTTATTTATTTATTCATGAGAGACACAAAGAGAGAGAGAGAGAGAGAGAGAGAGAGAGAGGCAGAGACACAGGCAGAGGGAGAAGCAGGCTCCATGCAGGGAGCCCAACGTGGGACTCCATCCCAGGCTCCCAGGATCACACCCCGGGCTGAAGGCAGAGCTAAACCTCTGGGCCACCGGGGCTGTCCAAAAGTCAGAAAAACTTTTGCCTCTATTTTTGGATGTTGATGTGGCAAAGTGACCTTGACAAGAACATTTGGGATCATATATAGACCATCTTTGATGCCCTCCACATCCTCTGGGACAAGATGGTCATTGCTTTGCAATTTCCGTCTTCTCACTACCTTATAAATTGGATTTCCAGAATTATAACTGGGTTCATAGCAATTTCATTAGAAACAGTATTTTCTAGTTTTCGTTGTCATTGTTTTAAGCTCGCTATAGACATTAGATCAAGTTCCAGACAAGGAATGTGAGTGGAAGGGATATATCTCCATGGGAGAGAAGTTAAATATTCATCATAATCAAGTCATTATATTATTGGGTCTTTCACTATAGGGTCTTGGGCCAAATATAGCTATCATACCATTACACTATTTTTCAATCTCTGCAATCCCTGGAGTAATTATACATTATTATATGGGTACTTATCTGATTTATGCTTAAGTCTTCTCAAGTAGGACATAGTGATATAGTCAATAATGCAAAATGTTGCTGATTAAGTAAATTATGTGTATGCTTAGTCTGAAGAGAAGTGTTGAACATACTCTATCACTGATAATCTTTCCCTTTTTCTTATCAATAATAAATAACTTTAAAATTTCTTTGCTGGTAACAATTTCCCTGAGGGTCTGAGTGTGGCTTCTGCAGACATGGAGAGAAAGGGTTTAGAGTGGGAATTGTTTTCCATAATAATTCTTAAGCTTGAAGACAAGTATCAATTTTAAGAACTGAAAACTATGATTTGGTTTCAACTCTATTATTGCTATTTTTGTTTACAAAATCTTTGAAATAAATTCTGCTTATGTATATTTCTCACAGTTATAATTTTCTTCAATAAAGCTAGAACACTATATATATGTGTGTGCGACTTGCTAATATTTTACTTATACTTTAATTTTTCCCCATATGACTTTGTATTTTCTCTGTCAAGGGTATTAGAAGGAGAAGAGCTTTCTTGACTCCACTGTTGAGAAAAAAGTCGTTTATTTATAACTATAGGAAAATCATTTTAGAGATACTAGTCTAAATTTTAACTTCGGTCATTTGATCCACAAATATTTCAGTTCAATATTAGAATTTTTAAAAATAGATAATTTGAAAAGAACTGCTTTAGTCCTTGGACATCTGAGTATATATATTAACAAGGAAGGATAACTGCATGCATTCTGTTCTATATGCTGCCTGTATGTACTCTAATTTTCCCAATGACAAACATAAGAGCTACCCATCTATCACACAATAAATTATATTTATTAATCCTTTTGGCCAAAGCACATAACTTAGGTGAGTCCAGAGTCCAGAGTTAGGACAGAAAGTCCCAATTACAATGTGAGAGCACTGAAAAGGTGTATAGCAATGGCAGGCATCCAGGGAAGGTTGGAAAATTAGGACTAAGTTTTTGTGCTCAATCCATTCTTCATCCTCTCTCAGCTACCCCCTCCCAACACTATTAAGGTTTGAGATACTTACATTATTTTCTATTACCATGGTTTTGTTTCTTGCCTCACTGAAGGTTTTTTCTTTATAGTTTTATTGTGGTATAATTGATATATGAAGAATTGCACATATTTAATGTATACAATTTGGTAAATTTAGATGAATATGCAAACACTCATGATACCCTGATCACAATCAAAGTAATAGACATATCCAGAGCCTCCCAAAATTTCTATTGATTCTTTTTCTTAATAGTAAGAACATTTAACATTAGATCAACCTCTTAACAAATTCTGAAATATACTGTCAAGTTTGTTCTCTAAAACTTTTTCTGTCAAGGAATGTGCATGGAAACTGTATTCCCCTTGGGAGTAAATGCCATAGGATACATGTTTTACCTTGAGGAATTTATAAATACAGATCTATCATTCCCCAGCATTCAGACACTGTTGAAAAAGACCTCCCTACCATTTTTAATCACTGAACTACTCATAAATACTTCAAGCTTTGAGAACTTAAGGTCAGGACCTAAGCTGTTTTAACAAATACAGTTGGAAAAAAGCCTAGAATAAACACACTTGTTTCAGTTCATCCTATTACAAAAACCAGAATCTATAGATTATTAGCTAAGTAACAAGAACATTTGGGGATACTTCTCCCCTTATTTCCTGATACCCATATATCTTGGAAACAGTTCATAATCATCATTTTTATATAATTTTTTAAAAGATTTATTTATTTACCTTAGAGAGAAAGAGAGAGAGATAGAAAACTTGCATGCTGGTGGAGGGGCAGAAGGAGAGGGAGAGAGAGAAGCTCAAGCAAACTCCCTGAGCATGGAGCCCTATGTGGGGCTCAATTCCAAGACCCTGAGATCATGATCTGAGTAGAAATCAATAGATAGATGCCCAATTGACTGAGCCACCAAGGCACCCCTAATTTTTAATAAAAAATATTTATCATCAGGGCCCCTGGGTGGCTCAGTGGTTGAGCATCTGTCTTTGGCTCAGGTCATGATCCTGGGAACCTGGGATCAAGTCCCACAACAGGCTCTCTGCAGGGAGCCTGCTTCTCCCTCTGCCTGCGTCTCTGCCCCTCTCTTTGTATCTCTCATGAATAAATAAAATCTTTTAAAAAGTTTCATTGTTTAAAAAAATATATATGTATATAATATATATTATGTATATATACATTATGTATACATATATGTATATATATGATATATATATATATATATATATATATATATATATATATATATATATTTACTGTCAAAGTTTTATTCTCAGTTTCCTAAACTAATTTTTATTCTGAGCTGAATTTTCTAGGAAGTGAGACAGTACTAGTCACTCCTGTTTCCAATCCCGACAGTTGCTGATGGATCAGCTGCCTCCTCTCATGTTTGTTCTTTCTTTTCACAGCCTATTAACTTGCTGTTCCAGGCCCAGCAAACTGTAACTAACTGTAGAGGCCCCCACATGTGCAGGGATTCAGTGTTATCTTCTAAGGTTATCTTCTATCTTCTAAGATAAGTAGTTCAAAATCTTAGGAGGATTTCCTCTTTCAATTCAATTGTATTTTATCTGATCATCTTGGAAGGGGAAAACTGACAGATTTTTTTGTGTGTGTGTTTTTATTTATTCATTTTTATTGACCATCCATATGCTTGTCTTTCTATGTCTCTTGACTAGTTTTCAAAAGTGAGTGTGTTTTCCCTCTGGTCTTCCCTAGTTGTGGTTATTGAAAAGTATTTGCTTTACCTGGTTTCTACAAGACAATTTAGTCAAAATTAGAAAGTTTGACCTTGGCAAACTGCACACAAAGGTCATTTGATAGTCCCATAATCCTCTAGAGGAACTGAAAGCCTGGTATTAATTAAAATTAAGACTGAGTTGGTTCTGCATGTGGCTGTCCAACTTTTCCAGCACCATTTATTCAAGAGACTGTCTTTTTTCCAGTGGATAGTCTTTCCTGCTTTGTTGAATATTAGTTAACCATAGAGTTCAGGGTCCACTTCTGGGTTCTCTATTCTGTTCAATTGATCTATGTGTCTGTTCTGTGCCAGCACCACATTGTCTTGATGATCACAGCTTTGAAGTACAACCTGAAATCCGGCATTGTGATGCCCCCGGCTCTGGTTTTCTTTTTTAATTTTCCCCTGGCTCTTCGGGGTCTTTTCTGATTCCACACAAATCTTAAGATGATTTGTTCCAACTCTCTGAAGAAAGTCCTTGGTATTTTGATAGGGATTGCATTAAATGTGTAAATTGCCCTGGGTAACATTGACATTTTCACAATATTAATTCTTCCAATCCATGAGCATGGAATATTTTTCCATCTCTTTGTGTCTTTCTCAATTTCTTTCAGAAGTGTTCTATAGTTTTTAGGGTATAGATCCTTTACCTCTTTGGTTAGGTTTATTCCTAGGTATCTTATGTATTTGGATGCAATTGTAAATGGGATTGACTCCTTAATTTCTCTTTCTTCAGTCTCATTGTTAGTGTATAGAAATGCCACTGATTTCTGGGCATTGATTTTGTATCCTGCCACACTGCCAAATTGCTGTATGAAACTAGACCATTCTCTTACACCATACACAAAGATAAACTCAAAATGGATGAAAGATCTAAATGTGAGACAAGATTCCATCAGAATCCTAGAGGAGAACACAGGCAACACCCTTTTTGAACTTGGCCACAGCAACTTCTTGCAAGATACATCCATGAAGGCAAGGGAAACAAAAGCAAAAATAAACTATTGGGACTTATTCAAGATAAAAAAGCTTCTACACAGCAAAAGAAACAGTCAACAACACTAAAAGACAACCTACAGAATGGGAGACTATATTTGCAAATGACTTATCAGATAAAGGGCTAGTATCCAAGATCTATAAAGAACTTATTAAACTCAACAGCAGAGAAATAAACAATTCAATCATGAAATGGGAAAAGACATGAACAGAAATTTCACAGAGGAAGACACAGACGTGGCCAACAAGCACAGGAGAAAATGCTCCACATCACTTGCCATCAGGGAAATACAAATTAAAACCACGATGAGGGCAGCCCGGGTGGCTCAGCAGTTTAGTGTTGCCTTCAGCCCAGGGCGTGATTCTGAAGACCTGGGATGAGTCCCACGTCAGGCTCCCTGCATGGAGTCTGCTTCTCCCTCTGCCTGTGTCTCTGCTTCTCTCTCTCTCTCTCTGTGTGTGTGTGTGTGTTTGTGTCTCATGAATGAATAAATAAAATCTTTAAAAAATAAAATTAAATTAAGAAAAAACACAATGAGATACCACCTCACACCAGTGAGAATGGTGAAAATTAACAAGACAGGAAACAACAAATGTTGGAGAGGATGTGGAGAAAGGGGAACCCTCTTACACTGTTGGTGGGAATGTGAACTGGTGCAGCCACTCTGGAAAACTGTGTGGAAGTTCCTCAAAGAGTTAAAAATAGAGCTACCCTATGACCCAGCAATTGCACTGCTGGGGATTTTCCCCAAAGATACAGATGCAGTGAAACATCAGGACACCTGCACCCCGATGTTTCTAGCAGCAATGGCCACAATAGCCAAACTGTGGAAGGAGCCTCAGTGTCCATCGAAAGATGGATGGATAAAGAAGCTGTGGTCTATGTATACAATGGAATATTACTCAGCCATTAGAAACAACAAACACCCAACATTTGCTTCAATGTGGATGGAACTGGAGGGTATTATGCTGAGTGAAATAAGTCAATCGGAGAAGGACAAACATTATATGGTCTCATTCATTTGGGGAATATAAAAAATAGTGAAAGAGAATAAAGGGGAAAGGAGAGAAAATGAGTGAAAATATCAGTGAGGGTGACAAAACATGAAAGACACTTAACTCTGGGAAACAAACAAGGGGTAGGGGAAAGGGAGATGGGCGGGGGGCTGGGGTGACTGGGTTATGGGCACTGAGGGGGGCACTTGGCAGGATGAGCACTGGGTGTTATGCTATATGTTGGCAAATTGAACTCCAATAAAAAAATAATAATAAAAAAATGAAAAAAAAAAGACTGAGTTGGTTCTTGCATTGAGACGAGATTTTAGAAATATAATTTATTGGCCTTAACAAGTGAAAAATTTCACTACATGTGATAAACCTACTTTAAGCAATCACTAATTTAGGTTCAGAGTTTGCAGAAGTTTTCCCAAATCTGTGCCTAAAACTTCGTTTTCTCTTATTGGAAATAAAGTTATCTTATCCTACTGAAAGAACATTTCAGGTATCAAGGGAAGAATAATTGACTCTTTTTTAGTAAAAAGCACCTATAATTCAGAAAAACATTTATTTGATATGAACTAGGCTCATTTTTATGAGTTTATAAAGCTGATGTTTTTCTATGCCTGAGAGTTTCTTGCAATATTGTTATTGTTAAAATTATCACATCAGTTCCTATATTAAAGGAGAATTACATTATTATAACTTCCAAATCCGTTTTTTAAGAGTTCAATTTTTAATGGCAAACCAAAATGGAAAAGGTTTTAGTTACAGAGGGTAAAAGGTAGAAAATGTATACTAAAGTAAAAATACTTACAAAAATTGCAGAAGTCCTTTCATGCAAGGAAAACAGACAGGTGATAGACCACTCTTTGGGACTCAAATCACAGACCCTAAAAGAATCACTTGTGGCCTATATGAGCCCAATATGATTACTTACTTTGAACCATTACCCAGAGAAGAAACAATAAATACTTTACCCGGTCAACACCTAATGGAGAAGAAAGCTTAGCTCAACACTGGGCTGTGAAGCAAGAAATGTCCTCTATAATTGCAACAACTAAAATGGTTGCCTTTTCTCAATGCAAAAAGAGTACAAGCATAGATAAAATAATAAGGTATTGTGTTGCATTATTGGTCATTATTCCTGGCATTAGTGAAAATGCCAGGCATGAACTAGAAATCCAGTTTTTACTTCTTGTAGGTCCAAACCTTCTGCTTTATTCATCTGTATCCTGTATCAGCTACTCCCCAGACAAATGACCTTGAAGTGTCAAATGGTAGCTTCAAGCATGGAAGAGATATGAGATCCAGGAAAAGATAATTGTGGCTTTAAGATAAATATATATTAGTAGTGTATTTATCTTAGGAAAGACCCAGTTTTTATTGATGAGTGCAACTTCAAAATGTGGCATTCATTTATCTTTATGTTACTCATTAAAAAGGTCAATATCTACTCAAGCACAGCATGATTACAAATGATAGAAATCCCTGGAACTGGTGACATAAGCTGTTCTCTTCTTATGATCACTGGCCCTGTCACTAATTCTCTATCACTAGTTATAAATACCTTTTCAGCATAAACACTCCACTGTCTTTTCAGGGAGAAATAACTCAATTTGGTTATACTTCCTACAATGCACAGCACAAGGCTGAAATTATAGGTATCCTTCTTTTGGGGTACATAGTTTTTTGATAATATAGAATTGTTTGGTGCAACCCTGACTTCTCTATCTTATTCATCAGATGGGAAGGAAAATTGCCTTAAAGACTCTCAATGCCCCTGAGTTTTATGAACCTAATCACAAAAATTCGTGAATTGCTCATGGATACAAGAAAGAATCTCATCTCACAGATGATATAACTGCCCGATAATAGTTCTTTTAGAAAGCTTCTATTTTCTGCTTGAACTCTATGTAGGTGCAGAGGATTTCAGATAGGTCTGTAACTTCTCTCATCCCTGTTTTCTACATATACTTCTACAAATATAAGTCCCACAGTTAGAACCTGGATTTATGCACAGGGTGAAAAAGGCTCTCACGTGTGTGCCGAGACTTGACAATTTCTGTGACAACATCATAACCAGGAACTGTGTGACCAGTCATGGTAAGGTCACTTGATAGTTTGGCCATTTCTGAAGAAGTGACAACTGACATAGAATAGACAACTCATTCTAAAATCATATTTGGGAAATAGTTATATGCATGTCTCATTTGAAACAGAAAGCTTTTCAACTTATCCCCCCGTAACTTTTTCTGTAAACTAGGAAATGTACAGTTTTTGTTTTTGTTTTCCCCCTAAAGTTAAGTGGATTTGAACAGATACTACCTCAGCTGGTTCCTCTTATTAATCTATGTTATTCAGTACTTCTAGGAAGCAACGAGTGTTTATGAGTTTCAGGGCACAGTGGAAAAAAAAAAACCCTAGAAAATGGGAGAAATAATGTGGAAAACAACAAGCAATAAATAGATAACTATCAAATAATTCCAGATAGAGGTGATTTTCAGATAGAGACAGATGCAAAGTATAAAATCAAAACAATGGAATGTATACCATGTGTGTGTTTGTGTGTGCACATTATGCTTTTTTGACAAAGTATCATTCAAACAAAGACCTGAGTGATGAAAAAGAGCCAGCCATGCAAAGATCCGAGTGAGTTGTATTATAGGCAGAGGGAATAACAAATGCAAATAACAACAAACCACGCTCACTTTGCTTGAAGGTTAAATTAAATATAACCTATTTACATGATGGCTAAATCTATATAAATAACAGGCGCCCAGGAAAATTGCCTTAGATTCTGAAAGTGAAACTAGTCTCTGCCTCCTTGGCAGTAAGTCTCAACACACCAAGAAGCCAAATAGGGAAAAAACATGGTATCAGGAGAACTTCACTTTGCAAACTTCACAAGGTATTGTTTTTAATGTGTTGATGGAAAAATCAGGGTGTTTCTCTTGAGTAACTGTCCTTTCACTACTACAGATTTTGCTTTAGACATTTTTCCCAGTCTGTCATTCTTTGTCTTTGAAAATCAAAACTCTGGACAATTCAGCACCACCAATTTGTGGTTTCCTTTTCATTCATCTACTGACATAGTGTTCTCCTTCAGTTAAAATAAAGCATTTATATTATTTGGCAAGAACACTTTGATACTGTCACTGTATAAATAATCAAGAAAGCAGTCTTCTTCTACTGACATTTGCCTCTTAGCAGGTCTGGACACCAGACCAAAAGAAATGGAGTTGTGCATCTATAATTACATGTTACGGAACAGTTAATGTATTCACTATTGTTCTCCAAGGTTTTAAAGGCCTAAATGTCTGCTCTGAATTTACCAGAACTAAGATTTACACATTCCTATAGTCAAAATGATTTCGACACACAACAGGAATAAAATAGATGTTCAGAAATAATACTTACAGCTTCATAATTAAACTCTCTGCTAAAAGAGTGCCCTTTGAAACATGCATGTTGGTTTTTGGCCAAGAAAAACTCCCGATGGCAATAAGTGGGTGTTTCTAAACTTAATTTTGAATACGGTTTTGAAAAAGTGGCTGTAAACCCTAGGGACTATATTTTTCAAAAATAATCTAAAAACCACTTTGGAAATAATGTAAATGTACTAGGGAGACTGGGGGTTTTTCACACTGATGTATGTATCACATGGTAACTTGAAGGAAAATTCATGGTTACACTCAGTAGGTAAAAGTAAAAAACTCTTTCTTAAACATGACAGGGTAATTTCAGAAAGATACCAAAGTGTTTAAAAGAGTAGAGGCACATAATTTGTTCTTAATTTTTTTCCTAATAAGCTAGAAGTTTTTTTTAAAGAATATTTCCCTTCACTTTATTCCTTTCTCATAAATTTCAAGGAGTCCAGTAAATTTCATGGAGGCGGTTTCTAAAAGATTTTCTCTTCTAAGAACATAAGGATCTCAAGCCAGAAGGGAAAAAAATGAAATGCAAATAAAGGGTAACTGGGGGGAAGCTAACAGGTTCTTTTATTTCTTCCAGCAGTAAGAGTGGGGACCACGTGATTAACTTGGATGGGCTCACATACATGCTAATGGGTGTATTTATTTACATATAGTTAAGGGAAGACTAGTGCTGAGAGGTAAAGAAGAGGTGAGTTTGAGCCTCAGGACTGAGAACAGGGACAAAGTCTATTTTCTTAGACTAATTGGAAGGGAATCCGATGAGGTGGGCCATGTAACAGGAGGATGTGTGCTCCATCTTAGGGTGGAGAAGGAAAGTTGACTATTGGTAGGTAAGTCAAATTTTAATTTCACTGCTACTCACAATCTTTGCACACCAATTCCAGGGGAATTATTTGCATAGTTTAAAAGAGAGAAAGCATGCTATGCTAAATATGTGATATTTAATCTCTTTTTCAAAATACATTTCTTAATTTATTATGATTACTCTGCAATCTTTTTTGGTCACTCTAAAGATTCCTGGTTACTGATTCTAGGCACAGGGTAACATTGACCTGAGCAGACAGGAGAATACACCCAGAAGATGAGAAAGAGATGTAGGTGCCTAGGGAATACCACAAATGTAGAGAACAGCACAGCATGGAGCAAAAGAGAGAAGCTAGAGAACATTCTGGGGCAGCCCGGGTGGCTCAGCAGTTTAGCGCCACCGTCAGGGCATGATCCTGGAGACCCAGGATGGAGTCTCACGTCAGGCTCCCTGCATGGAGCCTGCTTCTCCCTCTGCCTGTGTCTCTGCCTCTCTCTTTCTCTCTGTGTCTCTCATGAATAAATAAATAAAATCTTAAAAAACAAAAAAAGAACATTCTGCACATTCAGGGACTCACATGATTCCTACAGCCAGCTACCCAAGTCACCCTTAAGATGCAAACTGCTGCCTCATGTTTGTGGATAGCAGGAGTCTGCAGTATGGAGGCTGGAGACTTTTCTTGTTTACCATTAAAAGGTACTTTACAAATGAAGAATGTAAGTTGGCACTCTTTGGGGTTTTATTTATTTTATTTTATTTTTTCTTTGGGGTTCTAAAACATGATTGAACTGGTCTGAGAGGGTGGACCTCAGCCCACCGACATCACTGAAGTAATGGAAAATCCTAGTGATGCTGCCTGACTCAGGTGATAAAGTTGAAGCTCACAGAGGCCTCTGAGCCTCAACCTTCTAGTGATCACTAATGTGCCTTTTTTTTCCTGTGAATGTACTACAGTGCTGACAAAACAAGAATTCCCCTATTGATAAATTATCTCAAGTCTCTAGGTAATCTTTAGTACCAGGACAAATAACCTTCTTCTGGGGACAAATGGGCACTGGAGTAATGTCATCTGATGTGCAGTAACTGATAAGAGGGGTGGCTGCACCTGAACTGGAAATATCAATCCGGGCTCCAGAGGTCCAAAGGTGCATTGTAATCACAGTTGAGGGGAACTGATCTGCTGTGTGGATCCTTCATTCTGGAAGGTAGAGTACAGGGAAGCTAAAGGAACCTATCAGAACACTTTCCAGTCAGTAAACAGTCCAAAATTAGGGATAGGTATGGATAAAGAAAAACCGAATGGGAGTCCTGGTTACATCCCCTATTCTCTTCATCTGGATCATGATAATAGGAATTAATTTAATATATGATTGTTTAAGTGAAGGGTTCCAAGATGGATTGTGCATTTTACATTTTGTCTTTTAGGTCCTAGATTAGATCTCTCTCTTTTTCCTCTCTCCCCCCTTATCCCCTCTTTTCTCTATCACTGGGTCATAACTGGAATAAGCATTTCTGGTTCTGTGTTTCAACTCTGCAGACCCAAATTTGCCCTCCAATATAGACTTATAATAAAGAGACCACCCAAAATGTCTCTAAGATCAAATCTCTGATTTAGGCTTATCGGCAGAAATGTATCAACATTTACTGGTTCCCATGTGTCTGTTACGTATGTCGACTTCTCCACTGACCCCATATCAAATTGTGGGGAAGGGACAAGGTGTGGTTAATTATCAACCCCAAATCCCAATATCTGTGTGTGGTGATTCCGGGATGGGAGAAGTTTTATTGAGCATGGCAGTTTCAGATAAAATTTTCTTGCACATTAGCTTCTGTTATGAAAACCTGTTGACTAAATCCTCAGCAAACTGTTGTTCCTTTTCTCCTCTTTCTCATCTTCCACTAAGCATGTCAAAGGGCCTAATTACTGAACTGGGGAGTGGGGAGAAGTTTGAGCCATCTTATCATTGTGTAGCACAGAACTTGTGTAAGGGCAATAGGATGCGTTCCTTTAATCAACAAACTGAAGTCCTCCCAAATACTGGACCTCGTTTTGGTATTGATTGTAAAGCCTGCAATAGGATAGGTAAGAGAATAGCCCATTGTTTTCCTTTACTTCATCAAATGTTCTCTAAATTAAATACGGGGGACAGGTTCTATTTATAAGTCAAATACCATAAAATGAATGAGTTTGTGTATGTCTCTGTGTGTGTATGTGTGTTTTCTCAAGCTCTGAGGTCTATTTGTCAATTGCTTCATCTGCCGAAGAATATTCAGGAAGCTATGTTGTCCCACTGCATTAAGTAGTTAATAAATAAGGAATCCAGAAAGGGAGCACATTCACTTCCTCTAGTTTGCTAAGCTTCCTTAGGCATCATTTCAAAGATCAGCAGTTAAAAACCAGAAAGTAGGAGATGCCTGGGTGGCTCAGTGGTTGAGTGTCTGCCTTCGGCTCCGGGTGTGATCCTGGAGTCTCGGAATTGAGTACCACATCCAGCTCCCTGCATGGAACCTGCTTCTCCCTCTGCCTGTGTCTCTGCCTATCTCTTTCTGTGTCTCTCATGAATAAATAAATAAAACATTAAAAACAAAACAAAACAAAAACCAGAAAGTAGTACATATTTTTTCAGATTTTGGTGTTATGACATCTCTGAATCCTCCCATAAATTGCCCATATTTTCCTTTCTTGACTACTCTTTCAAGAATTGGAATCAGCTCTAATGCTTATACATAAGGGACAGAGGCTCCCTTTCTCATTACAGATCTGCCTAAGAATTAGGTTATTAATCAGGCCAACAGACAATACTCCATTACTTTCTACAAATGGTTTTTAGGGGCCACCTTTTTAAACTGCACAACTTTATACCTCTTCTTTCCTTAAGATACAACTTGTGGGGAGCCTGATGGCTCAGGCAGTTAAACCTCTGACTCTTGGTTTTGGCTCAGGTCATGATCTCAGGCTCATGATCTTAGAGTCATGAGATCAGGCCCCTCACTGGTTTCTGTGCTCAGTGAGGAATCTACCTGCTTGAGTTTCTGTCTCCCCTCTTCCTTTGCCCTGTCACATGTGCATGTTCTCTCTCTAAAATAAATAAATAAATCTAAAAAAAAGATAACAGTTGTAAACTAGCTGACCCTATTAAATTTAATGGACAAAAAAATTGATTCATTTTTAAAGTTAAATTCTTTAATGTGAACTAATTATGAATTGATACACAGTTGTGTGAAATAAGATGGAGAGATCCTGCATAACTTTAACTCAGTTTCCCTCAAAAGTCACATCTTGCAAAATCATAGAAAAGTATCTAAACCAGAATGTCTACATTGCTACAATCCACCAAATTTATCGACAGACTTATTTTATATTGCATAATTTTAACTCAAATTGTGTTGTAAATCTGATTATCAAGCTAATATTTGTAAGTCTACATAGTATGGATTTAAATCATTTCTCAAACTTGGGCCTGCATTCTACCGATAACATCAGGCTGGAACTGAGTAGCATTTTTATTACCCAACATAAATTCTTCACTTAGTATCAGTCCCCAGCCACTCCAGGTTTCTCCTTAACAGCTAGCTCAATTCAGTATTTATGTATTTATGCTCCTATGGATGTCCCTTTTATAATCCATTAGAGAAGCACCTAGTCCTTATGTTGGCATAGGTATTCCCCAGTGTGCTAACCTTGTCAGTTGTCCAGCAGAGGGCATTCCATCCCTGCCTGTGTTCAACAGTAGCCCAGAAGACTGAAGTACCATCAGACATCTGCCTGAGTGAAGCAGGCCAAATATTTCTCAAGTGGAATAATGTCACCAGATAAAAACAAATGAAATTATATAATGTCAAATGAAAAATTTTTTATTTCCACTCTTGACTTTTTCCCTGAGGTCTAAACATATTTGACAACCTACTTGACATTTCCACTTGGAAATACAACACGTCCAAACTTAACATACCAAAAAATAAAATTTGCTACCTTCCTCCTAAACCTCATGGTCCTCATTTCAGTAACAAATTTCACCATGTTTCTAACTGTTTGAGCCAAAGACCTAGGAATATTCCTTGATTCATCCCTTTATTTCAAACCAACCTAACCTTTCTTCATATCAAATTCATCAGTAAGTCTTATTGGCTGTGTCTCCAAAATAGATCTTTAAACTATTTATCATCAAGGCTAACCCATCATTTTCTCTCACCTGGACTACTGCAACAACTCCCTAACTAGTCCATCAGTTTCCATTTTTGCCCCTTTAGAAACCTGTTCTATAGACATTTTTCCAAAAAAGACACATAGAAGATGGCTAATAGACACATGAGAAAATGCTCAACATTCTTCATCATCAGAACTATAATGAGGTATCACCTCACACCAGTCAGAATGGCTAAAATCAACAAGACAATAAATAACAGTTGTTGGCAGGGATGCAGAGAAAGGGGAAACTTCTTAACACTGTTGGTAGGAATGCAACTAGTGCAGCCACTCTGGAAAACAATAGAAGGTTCCTCAAGAAGTTAAAAAAAGACCTACCCTCTGACCCAGCAATTGTACTACTGGGTATTTACCCCAAAGGATCAAAAATGCTGATTTGAAAGCATACATGCACCCTGTTGTTTATAGCAGCTTTATTGACATTAGCCACATTATGGAAAGAGCCCAAATGTCCATCAACTGATAAATGGTTAAAAAACATGTGGTATGTATATACACAATGGAATATTATCCAGCTGTCAAAAAGAATGGCATTGTGCCATTTGCAACAACATAAATGGAACTAGAGAGTATCAAGTGAAATAAGTCAGTCAGAGAAAGACAAATACATATGATTTCATTCATATGTTGAATTTAAGAAGAAAAAAAAACAGATCAATGTAGGGGAAAGAAAAGGGAGCAAAGCAGAAAATAGACTCTGAACTGTAGAGAACAAACTGAGGGTTGAAGGTTGGCGGGAGGTAGGTAGGAGATGGGGCCAAATGGGTGATAGGTATTAAGGAAGACATTTGTGGTGAGCACTGGGTGTTATATGTAAGTGACAAATCCCAAAATTCCACTCCTGAAACAAATTTTATGTTTTCTTTTAGTACATTGTATATTAACTAATTAGAATTTAAATAAAAATCTGGAGAAAGAAAAAGGAAAAAAAAAAGCAAGAAAAAAATAACAACCAGAAGAAAAAGATATATATGGACAGGAAATGTACAATGTAAATCAGGGTCACTCAGCAATATCTTTAAAGTACAGAAAGAAAAAATAAAACTATGAAACTAGAATTCTGTACCCTCCAAAAATATGTTTCCAGAAGAATTCAGAATCATAAAGACAAGTTATCTAAAAGAAAGCAGCCAAAAGAATTAACTAAAATGTGAAAATATAAAACAAATACCAGTGTGATTAGTTTAACTATTTTCTGTAATACACAGTACATTTCATTACTATGAAATGGTAGTAACAGTAATGAATGGTATCAGGGATAAAAAAGGTTATTTCATAGTAAAGTTACCAATTTATTGGGGGGACGTACTGCTCTTAATGTTTATGGGGCTAAGGGCAGTGCTTTAAAATACATGAATCAAACCTGGTAGAACTGCAATAAGGAGACAAATCCACAATTATACAGATTTTAATACCTTATTCTAAATAACTGACAGAACAAAGTATAGTATATTTGATGAACACTCTCAACCAAACTGGCCTGAGAACACTCAACCAAATAACAGCAAAATACACATTCTTTTCAAGTGCACATGGAATATATACCAAGACAGACCAAACACACAGTCATAAAATAATAAACAGGTATCAAATATGTCAAATATATTTTATTACTATATAAATCAATTAAATATCAGTAACTTAAACATTGGAAGATCTAAAATATTTGAAAATTAAATAAAATATGTCTTAATTATTATAGATCAAAAAGGAATCAGAAAGGAAATAGGCAGTATTCTGAGCTGAAAGAAAATAAAGACATGAAATATCAAAACTTATTGTGTGCAGCTATAGGAATGCTTAGAAGGGAATTTTGCTAAGTTCTTCTATTACAGAAGTAATGACCTAAGCTTCCAATTTTAGAACCAAAAATGAAAGGAAAAAAAAGACAAATTAAATCTAAAGCATGTAGAAAGAACATGAAAGAACACCAAATTAATCTCAAAGAACAGAAGACAAGGCCATGGGAAATAGAAAAAAAATTAAGGAGATCAATAAAATCCAAGTTATTTCTCTGGAAGTATCTATAAAAATGGATAAATCTGTAGGCAATGGATGGAAAAAATGATGGAAAAAAGAGAGAAACAATACCGATATTGGAAATGAAAAGAATAACCACTACAGATTTTACAGACATTAAAATGGTAATGAGGGGATTTTATGAACAACTTCCCCAACAAAATTAAACAATTTAAAGAAAGTGGATGAATTCCTTGAAAGACACAAACTATTATATTTAATAGTTAAATATAATTAAACTATTCCATTAAAGAAATGGAATACATATTTGAAAATATTCCTACAGAGTAAACTCCCAAAAGAGACCTCAAAGGTGAATTTAGTGAAATATTTAAAGGAAAAAAATTTACTTCTACAGAAACATAAGCCTTTTCAGAAAATAGCAGAGATACTTTATATGTAGTTTTATGATACCACTATTACCCTGATTTAAAAAACAACAACAGAAAAAAATTTTCAAGAAAACTATAGAACTGTACCTGTTCCTGAACTAATATACAAATATTCTTAAAATTTTAGCAAGTTGAATCCAGCAGTGCAATACTATATTCTGATCGAATGGGATTTATCTTAATAATGTTAAGTTTGATTTAACAGTTAAAATTTTATACATTTCAACATATTGATGGGCTAAAAAGAAAAACCATGACTATATTAATAGATTCAGAAAAAGCATTCAACAAAATCTAGCATCCATTCACGATGAAAACTCTCAAGGCACTAGGAATAGAAACGAACCTGATTAATGCAGAAAAGGACATCTATAGAAACATCCAAATAACATCGCCCTTAATGGTGAAAGAATGGATGCTTTCCCCCTAATATTAGGGGACAAACAAAAATAGCTATTGTCATCACTTCTACTGTACTAGATTGTACTGGAGTACTTACCAGTGCAATAATACAAAAACTACAAAGAAAAGAAGCAAAGAAGGAGGCCGAGGGAGGGAAGCAGAGAAAGAAGAGGGAAGAAAGAACAAGAAAGAAAAAAAAGATGAACCAAAGAAAAAGATGCACAGAATATAAAACAAAATGTAAAACATATTATAGATAACATAATAGTCTAAGTAGAAAAATCTAAGCTAATCTAAAAGAGCTGTAAAACTAAGAAGTAAATCTAGAATATTTGCAAGATTAAAAGTCAATAAACAAAAATCAATTGTATTTCTATAGTAATAGAAAGATGAAATAAAATATAGGTTACAAGAAATTCAGAACCCAATTACCCAAAATGTTGATATGGAAAAACAAAGTTGGAGAAGGCCTTAGACAACCCCGATTTTAAGACTTAATGTAAAGCTACAACAAATACAGAGTCATACTGGCATAAAGAAATACACTTAAAAAAAAAGACACATAGATTAACCAATTAGTAGAGTTTTAAAATAGACTCTTACATATACAGTCAACTTATTTTCTATAAAATTTCTAAGAGAATTCAATGGGAAGGGATAAATTTTCAATAGATGGTTGTGGAACAAACTGCAGAAAAACAAACAAAACAAGAGACTGTCAAACTTCACTTGACACTGTATACAAAAATTTACTCAAAATGGATAACAAATCTAAAGGGGCCAAACTATAAAACATCCAGAAGAAAACCTAAGAGGAATCCTTGGTGATGATTTGGTTTACAAAAATACTTTCTATGGGGTCAACTAACCTCTGAAAAAAGCAGGAAAGAATATCCAATGGAAAAACGACTTTCTCCTCAATAAATGATGCTGGGAAAATTGGACAGCCACATGTTAATGAATGAAACTGGACCATTCTTATACACCATACACAAAGATAAGCTCAAAATGGATAAAAGACCTAAATGTGAAACAGGAATCCATCAAAATCCTAGAGGACAATACAGGCAGCAACTTTTTGGTAGACATGTTTCCAAAGTCAAGGGAAACAAAAGCAAAAATGAACAATGAGGATTTCATCAAGATAAAAAGCTTCTGCACTGCTACGGAAACAGTCAACAAATGAAAAGGCAACCTAAAGAATGGGAGAAGATATTTGCAAATGACATATCAGATAAAAGGCTAGTATCCAGATCTATAAAGAATGTAACAAACTCAACACCCCAAAACCAAATAATCCAATAAGGAAATGGGCAGAAGACATGAACAGACATTTTTTCCAAAGAATACATTCAGATGGCTAACAGACACATGAAAATTGCTCCATGTCACTCGGCATCAGGGGAATACAAACCAAAACCACAATGAGACACCACCTCATGCTGATCAGAATGGCTAAAATTAACAAGACACAAAACAACAAATGTTGGTGAATGCAGAGAAGGGGCTTACACCATTGGTGGGAATGCAAGCTGGTATAGCCACTCTGGAAAACAGTATGAAGGTTCCTTAAGAAGTTAAAATAGAGCTACCCTATGATCCAGCTATTGCCCTAAAAGGGATTTACCCCAGAGATACAAATGTAGTGATCCGAAGGGGCACCTGCACCCCAATGTTTATAGAAGCAACGTCCCCAATAGCCAAACTGTGGAAAGAGCCCAAATGTCCATCAACAGATGAATGGATAAAGAAGATGTGGTGTATATATACAATGGAATGTTACTCAGTCATCAGAAAGGATGAATACTTACCATTTTCATCGATGTGGATGGAACTAAAGGATATTATGCTGCGTGAAATAAGTCAATCAGAGAAGAACACTTATCATATGGTTTCACTCATGTGGAATATAAGAAATGGCCCAGAGGATCATAGGGGAAGGGAGCAGAAACTAAATGGGAAGACATCAGAGAGGGAGACAAACCATGAAAAACTCTTAACTCTAGGAAACAAACTGTGGGTTGCTGGAGGGGAGAAGTGTGATGGGCTAACTGGGTGATGAGGATTAAGGAGAGCATGTAATGTGATGAGCACTGGGTATTATAAGCAAATGATAAATTATTGAACATTACATCTGAAACTAAGGATATACTCTATGTTGGCTAATTGGCTAATTGTTGACAGGGAGGTGAAGCAACTGAAAATCCTAAATACTGTTGATGGAAATGTAAAACTGTACAACCTTGGAAAAGTTGGTCCCTTCTTTCAAAGTTGAATATGCATCTACATACAACATGTTTATTCTAAAGTCGTTATTAAGCCAACAGAAATAAAAGCACTTGTCTACGCAAAGAAGTGGTTAATGAAAGAAAACAGATAGAAAATACACTTTGTGTGATTCAATTTCATAAAATTCTAGAACATGCAAACATTCATGATTGTTAGCTCTCCAGCACTGCTGGAGAGCAAGGATGGAGGGAGGAATAGCTGTGTTGAAAGGAGCTTGAGAAAACGTTTCAGAGTAATGGATATGTTTATTTTCTTGGTTGTAGTGACAGGTTTACAAGTATGTACGTAAATTAAATTCATGAAATTTTACACTTTAGATATGTGCAGTGTACTGTATGTCATTTATATCACAATAAGACTGTTAAAAATAGTAAGCCACAACTGAATACCTGGTAAAGTAAGTGGCCTCCCTCTTCAGTTCCATCTTCTTGAAACAAACCATCTTTAGTTGACCAAATGAAGATTCACACGAGAAAAGCATCTTAAATGTTGTAATTACCATTTTATGAGCTTTTAGTGTAGGCCAGGAACTCTTGTAAATATCTGTCGTAGATTAAGTCTTCACCTTTATAATAACTGATGAGGTAAATTCTATCATTACCTTCTCAGATTTTATTATTAAATAGTATTAGTAACTTCCTAAAATGGGTGACTGACCTGTCCAAAATCGCAGTCTGAATGAAAGAGACTGGAATTAAATATAAATACTTGTACACTTAATAACAATTCTTGATTGCCTTGGGCTGGGGGTGAGCAAGATTAGGCTCCAAATAATATGTTGAGGCAGAATGATTGCCACAAAACTACTGTCAGATCAGAAGCCTTTAAAAGCAGAACAGGAAACATTGCTCCTGTTCCTTAAATAAAAGATGTCTTTACAACAATGATGATAGTCCTGGAGCCCAGGAGAGGTCAGGGCAAGACTCTGCAGCCTGCCAGTAACAAATGATGAGGAAGCAAAGCTGATCTTGTTGTAAATTGTTAATAGAGTCTCAGCTGTTGACATAAGGTCTCTCCTGCCAATCACTTATGTCAGTGCAGTTCAGGGTAGAAAATGAAAATGAAACAGACAAAAGTTTGGCATTAAAGAAATTGGTGTCAAGAGAAGAGAAGGGTAGGAATTAGTATAGGCAAATGTTAGTTGGCTCTAACACTAGACTTGGCTTAGTATAATTAAGTTAAGAAGGAATGAGGTGGTAATTGGAAGTATATCTACTCTTTTAGTTCAATTCATATTCATCCAAAAGTCCTCTAGATATTTCTTATGTGTAACTAAGTGTAGGAATCAATTGTAACAGCAAATTCCTTTATTTAATACGTGAAGAAAGAGATGTTCAAAGGGTCAAGGAATCCGGCTATGTCATCTCAAACCAGGAGGAGAATCCCAATTTGTCTACAACGGAAAGTCTACAACTTTCAACCAAAGATAACTTACCAGACATTGACACATCAGTGTGAATGAGTTTCAATTCCTTCTTAATGATAGCCTTTTCTACAGAAAGAGCATAAAGATTATAAAGGCTGGAGCCATAAAAAGGACTAAACAGCTAAACCTCCTATGTTCACTATTTAGCTGAGGACTTGGATGCTGCTCTGTATACATTTCCCAGCCTCTCCATGATATCATTGGCAGCAATGCAAAGTCCTACACCCTTAACCTTGAGATTTGTTTTTTGTTTTGTTTTGTTTTGTTTTGTTTTGTTTTGTTTGGTACTGCAGAGATCATCATTATTGATGAGTATAAGGGAGAAAGATACTTTATTCAAATATCACCTAATTTACCAACACAATTTCTGCTTTATGTGTTGACTAAAGCAAAACTTCCAAGCAAAGACAAATGCCATAGATACTAGTATCCCAGTTAGATCTTTAAAGAGAAGTAAATGACCAGTGATGAGTTCCCTACAGAGAACTTGTGAGCCAGAGCTTTTGTTTGAGGTCATCATGTACTGTCACTAATACTCTTCCTATGTATGATGGTGGATTACTGAGGCTATGTGTTGTATTGGTGTTGAGCAAAACTGTGAATATTTTAGGTCTTTCTTACCTATTATTTTATTTCTTAAAAAAAAAGATTTTATTTATTTATTCATGAGAGACACAGAAAGAGAAGCAGAGACATAGGCAGAGGGGGAAGCAGGTTCCCCGCAGGGAGACTGAGGCAGGCCTCAATCCCATGAGCCGGGATCACGACCTGAGCCAAAGGCAGGTGCTCAACATTTAAGCCACCCTGGTGGCCCCTACTTATTATTTAAAAACAGCAGTAGTATTACCTTAGGTTAAGACTTCATAATTCATAAAGTATTTTACAATTACTACCTTGTTTGATTATGTAATTGCCTTGCTTTATAGTTAAAGATACCAAGATGTAGAGGCAAAGTAATGTCATTATTTACCTATATTAATCGGTAGAATCAACATATTAATTGATACAGATCAACAGAAAACCTGAATTTCACCCAAGTCCTGTATCCTTTCAAAAATGCCAAAGCACTCTTCCCATCCTTAATTCTATAGTATTATTCTTGAAATTGCTTTGTTGGTTATAATTCCCAGTGAGTTAGCCATGTAAAAGAAGAGCCTCAACATAAATTTTAAAAATTCTAATTGTGCTTTATGCAATGGTGGATAGTTTTTGTGTGATCTCTGGTGGTCATTTCCTGCTCTTGGAATATTCCTAAAGGATGTGTATACTTTATTTCCACCTATGATCCTCTTCCTCTTTGCTTAATGTCCTGCTCCAAGAGGCCCCCCAGCTACCCAACTCATATAACTCCACTGTTTGCTCCTCTTGTTTATTAATTCCTCAGCCTTATCATTTGGCATTATGTTTTGCATCTTTGTTGACCTAGATACTGTTTCTGTCCTCTACAGTCTCTGTGATCTATGACTGTCTCCTCAAGGTGTGGGTTAATGTTGCCACTCCTTTAAAACTTGAATGACTGTGTAAATCTAGGAATTCTCAAAGTTACTTAACCATACAGCCAGTTCTGCTTGGGCAGTGCCTGCAGGGAGGGTCCTCTGGGCCGAGAGGCAGCACACGTGCCTTTGGAGAAGGCCTAACATTGCTAGCACACAGTAAAAGTTTTGATATTTTTGGTGTGATTTCTGAGTTGCGTGTCACCAGTCATATTGATCCCTCAGGCACACTGACTCACCAGGGCTCGGACTTGTAATATTCTGACATGTCAAATAAGGCTTTTTTTTTTTTTTTTTTTTTTTTTACTAATTTAACCCTCAAAAAGCTGTCAAAATCAGAATTTTGCTGAGCTATGTTAATCTCCCATCTGTGCAGAATGAGATTCACAATAAGTTCCTGGCTGTTAATAATGTTGGATTTGTGTTTTGGAAAATACGTTTGACACATTTTCAGCAAGCGCACTTCTCCCTGGCATAAAGTTTAATAGCATATGATATATAGCATTGAGCTCTAGATATGAAAGGAGTCTGCTGATTTTATCATTTTTTTATGATTTTCCTTCACCTTTTTTTTAACCTCTCCCCTAGAATTTCACATAAAGGAGGCAAAAATGTAGAGGAAATAAAGTTCAACATCATTTCCATTCTCCTTGTCCAACTCAGCTCATGCTCTCCATGTCACCGAATGGGGTAGAGTTTTCTAGTATTGGCATTACTTCAAGTAAATATCCAGGGCCCTGCCACAGACTAAGAGGTCAACAAGAGTGAATGATGGAGATGATGATAGCAAAGATGGATGATGAATGTGCTTGAATATGCTAACTGGCTCAATGCTTTATTAGCAGAAGTTCAGGTATCAGAAGCAATGGATAAAAGCATAAATATATGCTCTCCAACTGGCCAGGGAGAGGGTTCAGATTGCAAAACAGGAAATTATTCTCTAGTAGCCCAGCACCTAAGAAGACCTGATATTCAAGAAGAGAGAAAGGACATAAAGCTCTCATAATCTAGGACTCTGAGGAATAATTGCAAGTTCAATCTTTCTCAGTAATCAGGTGAGATGAAGACATGGTCGGTTAAAAAGAGAATGCTGATGAGAAAGTCATAATTGAAAGATAAACTTAAGCTACAACGTGGCTGGAATCTTCTGATCAGACAACTACAAAACTGAGGGAGCTTCAAGCATTCTATTTGATTTTCATCGGTGGTAAAATAGATATTGAAAAGGGATGAAATGAAGATCCCTTTCCTTTGAGGTCAAAGTCACTATTTGGGTTAAGAGCACTTTGCATTGATATGATGAATACTTGGAGGTGTGTATGCATGTGACACGGCAAAACCAAATTTGGTCTGTCCCAGGGACCCCAGCAGCATCGAAGATCTAGATGACAGAATGTGAGGTCATTGGCAACAAACAAGTTGAGCTTTCAAAGGAATGAGAAACATTGATGTGGCTGGCCCCCTCTCAAAGCCTGAAAGTAGAAGATTAGTCTGGGTAGCAAAAGAACAACTGTTACTAACCAAAAATGAGACTGAACACAGGGTATGAATCCACACAAAAGTAGGACAAGCCCTCCACAGGGGACCATATCACAAGGAATTTTTAAGATTAGCAACTGGAAGGTAGAAATCAAGGACTCAAAATAACAAAATCAGGAACAAAATAGAAGACATTAATTCTGACCTCAGAAGAAATGAAACTAAGCAAATACTACGGACAACTGTAATCCAAGACATACATATAAACTAGATGAAATAAACTCATAAAGACATGAACTGCAAAAATTTCTTTATGATGTTGTACAAAATCAGAATAGAACTATAATAAAAGGATTATTAAATTAGTTATAAAAATTTTCCTACAAAGGAAAATCTAAAACCAGAAGGCATCACTGTCAAACTGTCATTTAAAGATGACTTAACACCTATCATTCAAAAAAGACTTCAGAAAAAATAGAAGAGGAAAAAAATACTTTCCAATTCATTCCATGAAAGAGTAATACCAGTATCAAAGTTCTAATAAAGGAAAACTATAAGGGTGCTTGGGTGGCTCAGTCAATTAAGCCTCAGACTCTTGATTTTGGCTCAGGTCATGATCCCAGGGTCATGAGATGGAGCCCTGCACCATGCTCTGTGCTGTGTGTGGAGTCTGGTTGAGATTCTTTTTCCATTTTCCCCTCCCTACTGCTTATGCTGTCTAAATAAATAAGCAAATAAATAAATAAATAAATAAATAAATAAATAAAATCTTTTAAAAACAAAACCAAAAATCCAACATCCTATATGAATAAAGACACAACAATCCTCATGAAAATTTAGCAAACCAAATACATAAGTACAAAAAAAAATTACACAATGTAATAATCAATTGAGATTTACCCTAAGAGTGCAAGGTTGTTTCAACATAGGACAATCACCAATGTAATGTACCGTAGGAGTATATGATAGCATAACAATCATAGAAAGGAAAACACTGGACAAATCCTAACTCCCTTTCATGAGAAAAACACTCATTAAGTAGGAGCCTCAATCAAGGAGACCTACGGATAACACCAGCTAACTAGAAGACTGATAGTTCTTTACCTTAAGCCACCACTCCTCTCCACCGTGTTCTACTACACTGATTCTAAAAGGGCCAGAGGAGACAGGACAAGAAGAGGTAGAGCAAGTAGCATGAATCCCTCCCCACTGTGGTTTACAAGCTTCAGGACAGACTTTCATTGGAGGATTGCAAAAAATCTTCAAGTTGGATATAAGATTTAAGTTCTGAATTAGATTTTTTAAAGTACACAGTAAATTATCAAAAATGAAGTTGGTCTGGTATTTAAAAGTGACCAGAACAAATTGGGATCTACCTGAGATATCTTCAAGAAGCTGGAAAGACACATATAAAAAGCAAAGATGCTTTTGTGGTTTCAACATCTAATAGAATAAGCACCCCTCAAACATGTCCATGTTTTAATTGCTAGAAATTCCTGTATGCTAGAAATTCCTGTATATGTGATTTTATATGGTACACACCATTTTGCAGTGCAATTAAGTTAAAGATCTTGAGATGTGATGATTATCTGCAATTATCTGGGTAGGTACTTGTAATCAAGGAGGCCTTTCTAAAAGGCAAGGGGAAGGATCAGAGTTGGCAAAGAAATCTGGTGATGGAAGTAGAGGTCAGAGTGATGAGAGCAAAGGCCCACAAGCCAAAGAAAGCAGTCACCCTCTAGAAGCTGTAGAAACCAAGAAAAATTTTTCCTTGAGCCTCTAGAAGGAACTCAGTCCTGTTGATACCCTAATTTTGGAACTGGCCTCTAAATGGTAGGAAACCTGTCTTATTTTAGGACAAATTTTGCAGAAATTGTTATAGCAGCAATAGACGGTTTATATAGACTTCAGGCTGATTGTGGAGAGCTACTGTAACAAATACCTGAAAATATGCAAGTGGCTTTGGGTGATGGGCAAAGAATGGAAGGATTTTGGGAAGAGTGAGAGAATGCCTTGAAACACAGATGTTAACAGCTCTGCCAGTAAGGACTCAGAAGGGAAAAAACTGGATTTAAAAAACTAACTAACTATATTTGAAAAGCTATATTATTATAAGAAATCATTGAATCATCATACACTGTTAGTAGAGTCGTGAATGTTAAAAGTTCTGCTGTCAAATGTTCCAAAGGAAGCAAAAACTATTTTACCGATTTAAGAAGGGGGACCCTTGTTATAAAAAGACACAGAAAGCTTAGTGGAATTGTGTCCTGTGGTTCTGCAGCAAGTAGAACTTTTAAGGAATGAGTTTGAATATTTGGCAGAAGTGATACCAGAAACCAGGAGAGGCCTGGTTTCTTCTTGCTGCTCCTAATAAAAAGCAAGAAGAAATAAACATAGAGGGAAGAACCATTCAGCAAAGAAGAACCAGAATTTGATGTTTGGGGCACTCTTCAGCCTCTCTAGATTGTAAAAGATAGTAAAATTAGAGTCACTGTCAGGAAAGTGTCCTTTGGCAAGAAAGCCAAGAGTGTGATGGGACAGCCATATATGCCAGTGCCTCTAAAGGCACATGATACCAGAATTCAGTTGCACAGAGGACTCTCTGATGAGATTAGGATGTGACCCACAGATTCCCTCCATGGTTACCTAAGCAGCAACCTGGAACAGAGGGCCGCCTGGGTGGCTCAGTGGTTGAGCATCTGTCTTTGGCTCAGGTCATGATCCCAGGGTCCTGGGATTAAGTCCCACATCAGGCTTCCCACAGGGAGCCTACTTCTTCTTCTGCCTATGTGTCTGCTTCTGTCTCATCTCTCATGAATAAGTAAATAAAATCTTTAAAAAGAAAAGAAGAGAAACCTGGAACAGAGATAAGATTATTCTAGAACCATACAATGGTGGAGGGGTGAACCTCTTCTCTAATGGGGTGAATCTCAGGATGTACAAAGGAGACCTACAAAGTTCTTGAGAATTTTCTCTGAGCAGAAATACTACCCATTTGGACTGAAAGAGATAAGAGAGAAGGCAAATTCCAAGAAAGCTACCAGACTCCCAACGTTCTACAGACAGGGAACAGAGTGACGACACTACTCCACTTCAAACACATGCTAGTGCTCATGAGAAGGAAGAAGTCCTAGGGTGAAGCCTTCAGCCCAAAGATGGGAGTCCTGAACCCAAAGGATGGGAGTGTGAACCAAAAAGGATTACTTTTAACAATCTTAAAATCCAGTGTTTGTCCCGCTAAAGTTGAGAATTGCGTGGGGTTAGTGATTCTGTGTTTCTTTCCACTTTCACACATTTTGGATGGAAATGCCTGTAATTGCTCTCATATGCTTATCCCATCACAGTATTTCAGAACTAGACTGTTTCTAACTTTACAGGTTCACAAATGCTGAGGAGTTTTGCCCCAGGATCTACTATACCCAGGACTAACCTGTACCTGGGTAGAGTATTGGCATTTTGAGCTGATGAAGTGTAGACAAAATTTGTACTTGAGTGGAGACTGGAGGGGTTGAGGTTTTGAAGGGTCTTGGAATGTTGTGAATGAATTTTATGTCTGATATGGACAAAAATATTTAGGGACCAGTGGGTGGATTTTGATAGAATCTTGTTGCTCACATCCTAATCCCTGGAATCTGCAAATATGTTATCTTACATTGCAAAAGGAAGCTTCCTGATGCGATTATTTGAAGGTACTTGAGACAGGAGAATATCCTGGATTGTTCATGTCATTGTGAAGGGGTCCTTAGAAAAGGAACAGAGATACAGAGATATAAGGATAGAGGCAGAGGTGAGAGTGATTTGAGTTCATGAACCCATGAATGTGGGGGGCCTCTCACAGTTGAAAAACCTGAGGAAACATTTTCTCCCATACTCTCCAGAAGGAATACAGCCTTGTTGAATGGACTTTTCAGGCTTCTGACTTCAAAATTTATCCCTTTTTAAGGCATTAAATCTGTGGTGATTTGTTATAGTAGTTAGAGAAAACTAGTACCTAACCTACCAACTTCTGTCCACTCAATAAACCAGTTAAATACTTAGTTCTGATGGTTTTGCACTAGATTTTTTTTTCATATTTGATGACTGCCGAAAAAATGTCAGAGACAAAACATTTAGGAAGAAGCAAAATTTAGAATAAAGGTTTCTGAAGTCCAGGATTTATCAGGACTGAGTCAACAACAACAACATAAAATATGTTATTTATAGGAAGCATATGCCAAATTTCCTGAGTTTAATTTTGTTCAAGATGGAATAGTAGCAATTTTCTCCCAAGATTATTAAAACTGAAAGGTTTTTCAGATGTATGCAGTTATCAGCCTTGTAAAATTTTCAGGGAGCCAGTAACAAGAAAGCCTTAATATTTCTTTTATGTTGGAGTTTAGAACTAGACAGGATTTGTTTTAATTTTTGGTTTATCTCAGTTTCAAGGACTTTCCTCTCACCTCCTGATCATAGAATGTGCACATGCTCGTAATGGCAGCAGGACAAAGTGGCAGTTCTTAGAAATAATTAGTCATAAATATTTTAACATCTATCTATCTATTAATTTCATTACTCTTAATATCCATACAATATTCACTTAGATGGGAGAAGCATCATTTATTTTCTCAACTGGCTGTATGTGAACATTTGCCTTGTCTCCAAATGTTTGCTATTATAACTAATAATTCAATGTGCTTCTTTTAGTTGGATCTTTGTGATCATTAGCGATTATTAACTGTTAACTTATAGATTTTTAGAAGTCGACTTTTGATGTAAATGGTACGTCAATGTTTAAGCTTCAATTCTTTTATATTTATGACCTGTAAGTTCCAATACATCATAAAAGAAAATATTACCGATTAGACAGTTCATCACGTCAACCCAGGGAAACTATCCTAAAGTTAGTTCCTTTTCAGTTATTTTAAGACTTTTGATCCATTTTGAAAATTAATCAAGTCCCCCATTTGCCCTTTGTTATATTGTTTCTAGCCTTTTGGTCATCATCACACCTGCTGTAGTACAGGTGGGCCAAGGAAAGGGTTATGCTAATTTTAGACTACTGAGTATCAACACTTGTAAAGTTTGCCACTGATACAGACTAATCCACATTCAGAAGGAAATTCCAGAATCTCTGCATTTTTTCCCTCTCATTGCCAAGTCTCTGGGCCACACATAAAGCCTATCAAAGTTTCTTTAGTTATTATTTGGTAGGAATAATAAATTATTTGGATGAGGTAATTAATTACACAGGAAATAATCCAGTTGTTTTTCAGTAACTGGCCATTTCTTCCATTATGTGCTACTGAATGAGAAAACTCAGTTGAGATCAGTAGTAAAGATGTGGTGGTTATTAGCCTTAGGGTTAAGGAGCTGCTTTGGAGTGCTTGGGTCATGGAGGTTTTCCAAGTTTTCATTGGCTAACAGCTGATACCTATTATAAAATAACTCAAATATTTGCAATTAAATGAGCAAGGCTACTTAGTGTGTAACAGTGTAAACGTCTTTTGAGTTTGGTTAAATAAGAATATAAAAGTCTAGCCCTACATGAAATGCATCATGTTTCCCTAAGTGTGTGTGTGTGAGAATATATATCTGTTTCTATATCCCAAACCACTTCAGTATTCTGGTGGGACTCCTCAAGCCACTGACAAGTTATTAAATTAATTAAAGATTCAATCTGATTAAAACTTTTAAAGACATTTCAGTCAATAAGTATACCCTGTAACATGTAGGTCCAATGTTTTCCCTGTAACATGTAGGGCCAACATGTAGGACCAACATTTTCAAAGGACCATGTGGTCTACACTGTTGTCCCTTCTCTTGGAACCAGGCGCTTATATTCTTAAGAATGTTGTCCAAATTCTGTTGTGTTCCTTTTTTTTTTTTGCTTTATTTTTTTTAATAATAAATTTATTTTTTATTGGTGTTCAATTTGCCAACATACAGAATAACACCCAGTGCTCATCCCGTCAGGTGCCCCCCTCAGTGCCCATCACCCATTCACCCCCACCCCCCGCCCTCCTCCCCTTCCACCACCCCTAGTTTGTTTATCTGATGATGTGTGAGTTGCTGTTCAAACAAATGCCCCACAACATCACCACTTTGAGAAGATAATTAAACCTAGAAGTCCCCCTTTCCAAAATCTGAAATGTAATCTATGGCTGATCTTGGTAAGAGTTTCCAACTAGACACCTTTTCACAGTTCTTGTCATCTTCTCTTCTGCGAGGGACCCCAGTATAGAAAATTTGCTAAATATATTCCCTCAGAACATGTGCCATAATGACATCTCAATCTACACCACACAGTCTTGAAACTCAGTTAATTATGTCAGAGGTAGTCGATGCTTTCTCAATTTTCCTCTTTTATGTAAACCAAATAGTTTGTCAACACCCGGTGTTCAATATTTTCAATTCTTTTTCTGTGGATTACTTTTATGAATGACCCCTTATTTTCAGTCTTGAAGTTTTCCTTTTACAGTTTGCTTTATTTACTTTTCAAGATTCTGATGTCTGGAATTCTGGCATCTAGGCTGGAGCCTGGTTGAATTAAATCAGAATTACTGGAGGTAGGAGGCAGAGATTAACCTTTTTCCAAAATCCCTAGATGGGTCCAACATAATGTAAAGTCAGGGAACCTATGGGTTGGTTATACTTTTTTACTCAATATGCTTTCTTCACAAAAGGTGAGAGAAATCTCCTTTACAAAAATTGGATATGAAGGGAAGAGTTTCTTCCCCTAAACACTGAACAAATCACTTAATTTCTCTGGGTCTCATATGCATTTCTTGAAAATGGAAATAATAGTATCTTAGAGAGTTCTTTTAAAAATTAAACTATACTATGCAGTAAAACATCTTGCACACAGGAGGTGTTCAAAAGACATTTCTCCTTCTCAGAAGAAGGGAAGGTATAAATCATTATTTAAATATCAAATCAAGCACTGCCTGTGAATGCGCCCTTATTCAGCTGTCAGCAAATGTCTATTTCTACACTTTCTGAAGTCTCACTCTTCTTTATCAGAACCAGATGGTGTAATCTAAACTCTACAACTGTGTAGGTTTTAGGATTTAACAGTTTATCTGTTTCCAGCTCTACCAGCGGTCATCCCCTTTATGCAATTATAAATTCAAAAATAACCATAAAAGCAACACACGGGATCAGACAAATTACATTTCTGAAATGTCTTATTTCAGTTATTTTTTTTTGCATTTTATCACTTAAAGTACAATTTTTAGAGTGTATTCCAACTTACAGTTAGAAATCAATCATGTTCTTCATACAAGTTCAAGCTGTTAAACACACTGTGTTCATTTTTACTGGTTAATCCAATTTTTAGCTGCATTTGAGAACTGCTTTAAATAAATTTTAAAAAATCCTTGATTTAGATTTCTCCTTGTCTTGTGTTCCCTAGCTTCAGATAAAATGTGGTATTCACTGAAATCTGGTGAAACTTTTCCAAGTCCTTTAGAAAAAAAATGATGCCAAAAAATTAATAAACCTGCATCTGGGCACTTTTGAAGTATGATTAAAAAGAAATTATTTTAAAATAAAGATTTTTTTTAAAGATTTTATTTATTTATTCATAGAGACACAGCTAGAGAGAGAGAGGCAGAGACACAGGCAGAGGGAGAAGCAGGCACCATGCAGGGATCCTGATTTGGGACTCAATCCCGGGTCTCCAGGATCACACCCTGGGTTGCAGGCGGTGCTAAACCTCTGCGCCACCAGGGCTGCCCCAAAATAAAGATTTTCATATATGAGAAAAAGGCATAACAGAACAATGCTTAACAAATTTCTGTCAATCAAATCACTGAAATAAAATCTGTTAAATATTATAAACATGACTGAAACAATCATACCACTCTGTACATTCTAAACCGAATTTTAATCTCGAATTTTATCAAAAAGAATGCTTAACAGAAATATACAAATAAAAAGCACCAATTTGCTACTTCCTTATCTAATGAATCTTACATATTGGCATTCTGGGACTGAAAAATTGTTACCGAGCTACTTTTAACCCCCATTGGTTTACTTTATGGAAACCTTAGGTGAGACGTAAGTAGGACTCTGCTTCCTGTTTTTCATTTTCTATAAGCTCAACTTGAAAAAGCTACAAAAACTTTATACCCAGAATGCAGGGATTCAAGTGTAAGTGATATAAATTGTGTTACTCCCTGATCTTCGACCCCAGAGACCTCCCACATGTATCATAGCTTCTTTCCCACTGAGTCAGGTCAGGGTTCAGTGTTCTAGGACTGACTTGCCAATTTTTAAGATCCGGCCCAAGAATGAAATGGATGTATCACCCTGGAACTACACAAAAATAAGTCTCCAAATTTATACTGCACTTTACACTTGCAAATTTACACATCATCTCTTTCAATTGCAGCAACAGGTACACGAAATACATTCATTGATTCATTGACAAATATTAATTTTGTCAAGCACTGTGCCAGGTGCTGGGATTATGATGGAACATAAGACAGTCCCTACTCTTATAAGATTTACAATCTACTTTTACAGGAAGAGTATATTAATTTTCTATTACTGTGTAAAAATTACCACAAAATCAGCAGCTTGAAACCAGACCCACTTATTCACTCACAATTCTGTAGGTCAGAAATCTGGGCAAGGCCAGTTCTCGCTTAGAATTTCACAAGACCAAAATCAAGGTGCTGGCAAGATGCTCTCTTATTTGGAGGCTTAGGAAACACTCTGTCTAGGAGATTGTTCAGGTTGCTAGAATTCTATTCGTTCAGGCTAGAGGATTGACATCCTTGTTTTCCTCCTAGTTCTTAGTCCCTGCTCTTCTGAAGGTTTTCTGTGTGGCTTGTCACTTGGCCTCCTCTATCTTAAAGCCAACAAGGGTGTGTTGAACCCTTCTCATATTTGCAAATCTCTCTGACTTCCACTTTGGCCACCAGACAGAGAAAACTCTATGCTTTTAAAGGACTTAAGTGATTAGGTTAGAGCCATTCAGATAATTTACTTTTGCCATGTAATGTAACCTAGTCATGGGAGTGCTATCTCATCACACTCCCAAATTCCACCCATCCTAAAAGGGGGAAAGTATTATTCAAAGCTGAGGGTCAAGTGGGGAGGAATAATATTAAAATTCTGCCTACCAAAGTGGAACACAACAATTTGATCGACAATATAACTAACATTAAATAATGAAATGCTATTAAAGGGTTAAGTATAGGGTACCAGAGACACAAAGTATAAAGACCTAACCCAGGTTTTGAAGCTTTGGAAATATATTTATGACATGTTATTAAAGGAAAACATTATAAAACAGTATGGTTATACATATGAGTGCACGAATACAGATGCACTTAGGGTAACTAACAGAACTTGATGGAATTAATCTAAGTTTAACTTTTTAACTTATCTGTACTTTCTAGATCATCCACATTAAGCACGAGCACCTAGTACAATGAACAAGTATGTCTTGTGGAATGTCATCATAAATAATTTTTGTCTCCCACTGTTCAATTGCTAAGTGGAACATGTTATTTCTACTGGCTTTGACTTTTCTATGCACTCTGATGTTACAAAACACTGCTTCTATTTAGTAAACAGAATACCAAAATGCTGAAATTATTCAAAGTTTTATCTTCTTCCTCTCCTAAGAACTGCTATAGGCTGGGAGTCCTATCTTGGGGAAGAGAGCGAGTATATGCTTGGCAACTTCTTTCCTTCTCCGGCTGGTGTTTTCATACCCTCATTCCCAGTTGGATCACTGAAGTTTCTGCCCTTTCTGGGGATGGTATACAGGGTGGAAAGATGAAGAAAGAGAGGAGGAAAGATCAGACTTGAGTGATAACTTCCAGCTAATTCATATTAAACCTCTGGGCTTGGAAAATGCTTAAAATCTGTTTCACAGACGCTTTTTGGGTCCTCCGGAGAATCTCCTATATTGCGAATCTCTGATTTGCCATTCTCAGCAAGTACAAATTAGGTAATTTGCCAACATTTTCTGCTGAGTTCTCTTCACCCATAATGGAGTACTGGACTCAAAGAAAACAAGCATCTGTGACCAACACTACAGTTTTCAAATCCTCTTCTAATTTCCAGCAACCCAAACTTTTTAAATCCTTGATGTCAGTAAGGAATTAAAAGTCACTAACTTGCTTTTAGTTTTTTCTTTTTAATTGTGTCTTGCCCAGGCACATCAGTTTAGAATGCCTTGTCTAGAGTATCTTCACATAACCACACAAAAATAAGTTACAATTTCCAATGTAACATCGTGCAGATTATTACAGTAATAAGAGTCTCTTTTAGAGGACAAATGAGATAAGTCCATTAGCAATGGGGTCAAAGATTTAAAAAAAATATCACAAAAGAATGGTAAAAGGCAAAAAATAAGTCATTGGATAGATCTTAGATTTGTGGTGCATTCTCAGTTGTACAAATGGAATAAAGGGTAAACTCTACAGGAGGATAATGAGGAATAGATGTAAGGAAATAAATGTAGATGGCTTCCTTCCTACAGTGGCTGGAGGAGTCCTAATTTCACATACTGTTAAACACAAAAGACCCTGCCAACAGGTCCTGAAGTAGATTCTGGACTCACTGGTTCCACTCTACCTCTTGTCTGACTATTAGGTTCCACAGCCCATTAGACGGAGGTTTGTAAATGGACACTCTGGCTTTATGAAAACAGGCAGACTGGTGCTGTACACAGAGGGAGTCTTGTTCCTGACCCTATACCACTTCATTAAACACAGTCTGAAAGAAATCAACCACACCAAAAGTCCAACCATTCCACCCTTGAGAATTCTTTGCAAAACACTTATGAAACTAGTGTTTCATTAGGTAAACATTACCAATTGGTATGGAGAGGCATTTGGAGGAGGGAGTAAACAGAGTATGGACATGATAACTGGGGTGGAAAAACTTGATTTTTAAAAAGATTTTGTTTTATTTATTAGAGTGGGGGTGGAGAGAGATAGCAAGCAGGGCAAGGGACAGAGGGATAAGCCGACTCCCTGCTGAGCACCCTGAGATCACAACAGGAGCCAAGTCTAATGCTTAATCCACTGTACCACCCAGGTGCCCCAGGAAAAACTTGATTTTTACAGAAGTTAGAAGTCAGTAGGAGAGGAAGGGGAATGGTACGCTTAGAAACTTAGTAGAACAGACACTGCATGCAAAATCATGCTGGTTCCTTTGCTCTCCAGAGCCTCTTTGTCTCTCAAGTCACAGACACATCTCTCAGGATGTTTGGTAACATGCAACACACATGCACACTGTAGAATTAAGTGGATCAGAACAAAGGCTAAAATCTCGGTTTCTTCTAATGTTAGCTGCATCTTCCCAATGGAGCAACATGTTATTTAAGCTAATGAATTCCTGACATAAACTGCAAAAGAATCGTCTTGGGGACTTCCAGGTTACTGATGCCGTTAGATATTTTTCTTCATCTTTCTGGCATAAGTTATATTCTAAGGCCATTGGAGGTGAAATAATGTCAGAGTGAGAATATTAATGGGACTTCAGGGCCAACTACTTACATGATATTTTACAAATTAGTTTTCTATCATTTCTTCCTCCCACTCGCCTATCTCCCTGTGAGCTCACAAGGAGTTGCAGTGTGTCTAAAAGCCTCTATTTTATCTCACCAAAACTCATAAAGGAAAACTATTCTAAACCTAGGGAGGGATTATTATCTCATTTTCAAGTGACAGAAACATATACCAAAAGGGGCTCTGAGGGAGAAGAGCTAGTTTGTTTTTGAACTCACGTTTTCATGTGCTATCAAAAGTAGCAGAGTTCAGCATAGCATTTCCCAGATTACAAGATTTAAATTGTTGCTTTGGCTCACACAATCAGTGCTTTCACAGGCAGTTCTTGCCAGAAAAACACCCCCTCAGCTCATTAACTTTTATATTGTGTTTTCCACTATGCAAGGCACCCCTTCAATCAAAGCTACTCCCTGTGGTTTAAAGTTTGGGAAACAGATAATCCCATTTTGGCACCAACATTTGAAGAGGCACATTAACCTGTTTGAAAGGAAACTTCAAAACCATAGCAAGGTAGAGAAATTACTTCATTTACACAACCCTTCATCCTCTGTCCTATTTCAAGCAGATTCTTTTTTTTAACTCTGAAAACACAACTGAATTTACCCTTTTGTAAAATTTTGTATAAATTTACATTTATAAGGGAAATCTCCACTTTGAAATGTATGTCTCTCTCTGTACCTGGAAGAAAGGATGACTCTAAGTCACAAGAAATTCCCACCCATAAAGAACATGCCAAATTAACTCCACATAACCACCTTACCATTTTTTTCCTGATAACCTTTCATAAGGTTGCCATCCCCCAACATCTTTCTTCTGTCTTTCACTGGACAATGACTTGGGCCATTTTGGGGACTTTTGTTTAGTTTCCCTGAGTATATACCATGTATATGTAAGGCATACATGTTATTCAACTTCTGTTTGATTTTCTTCCGTAATCTATCTTACAGAAGGGTCTCAGCTGCAGAACCTAGAAGGGTAGAAGGAAAATTGTTTTCCTTCCCTACATGTACATATATAAACATATATACAAGCACACATACCAATATATAGAAATCTACATGCTTATATAATGTGTGAATATATATCGATATGAATGTATGATATCTATAGATATGATACAAATGTATCTATCGGTATGTGTGTATATGTATATATAAATAAAATGTTCATATACTGTTGGTTCCAGCTGACCATTCTTTTCTACCTTAATAAAAGAACTGCCAAATTTTAGATGGGCACGTGGCTACTGCGAATAAAAGTAACATGGCTTTGCCTCCCAGGTAGGTGTGCTTGTACACTGGAAGAAAACATGAGAATTTTGTTTTTATAATTACTGGATGTAGCAGCTTTCCTAATATGACAAAACAGTGAAAATTCATAAAAGAAAATAGTGATGACATAGGGAGGAAAATAAAAAAACCCTGACAAAATGACAACAATCTGAGAAAATTACCAATCATAGTATTAAAAAAAAACTCATCATTTTTCTTAATATATTAAAAACCTCTGATGAGATGATTGGCAAGTTGAATTTAAATAAAAATTTTTTAAAAACCTTCAACATGCCACTGACAAAATGTTCAATAACTCTGTTATTCAGTGGACAAACAGGAAAGAAAATGCGAGGACTCTTAAACCTATGGGGAAAAGCCCAATCCACCTTACTCATAACCGAAATATGAATTTCCAAGGACGTGCAAAGGTAAAATAACTACTGATATACTTTGGCAAGGGTATGGGGAACTTTACTCTCATAGAATGCTGGTGGAATATAAATTGGTGGGACACCTGGGTGACTCAGTGGTTTAGCGCTGCCTTCAGCCTAGGGTGTGATCCGAGAGATCTGGGATGGGGTCCCAAATCGGGCTCCCCGCAGGGAGCATGCTTCTCCCTCTGCCTGTGTCTCTGCCTCTCTCTGTGTGTCTCTCATGAATAAATAAATAAAATCTTTATAAAAATGGAATATAAATTGGCAAAATTTCTATCGAAGCAATTCTTAATAACTATTGGAGAATATAAATCTTTATCTGTGTTTACCTAGCAATTATATTTTTCTGTTAAATGAAACAAGAAAACCATTAAATGGAAGTGGCTCTAATGCCATTGGGGACTAAGTATCAGAACAAAATCTCGGCATGTAAATGCCTCAAGGTTACAAAACTGAAATCTAAGGACAACCAATCATAAACAGCTAACTAGACTTTTATCTATAGCCAATCAATAATTTCCTTGCTTTGCTTCCACTTTTTCTCTATAAAAGTCTCTTCCACTCCCCTCTGGCTCTTGTCAGTGGGGTGCTTCTAACCACTTCTCATGTGGTACTGTCCAATTTGGACTGATTTTTGCTCAAATAAACTCTTAAAATTTTTAATATACCTCAGTTTATCTTAACAATGCTGTTGTAATTTTACTACCACAAAAAATTTGTGTAAACAAGAAAACATATCCCTAGAATTTTCTAATCGAGAAAGTTTAAAAATGACCTCATGCCCATTAGGAGGTAATTGAGTAGCAATATTATGATATGTTCATATAATGCAGTACTTTGTAGAATTGGAAAAGCACAAGGAAGGCTAAATATATTAAGTGAAAAAAAATTAAGTTATGAGGTTGTATACAGACAGTGCTATCAACTGTTCAAAATAAGATTATCTACATCAGAAATAAAAATTTTTGGTTTGACTGAGGCATCGTGATAAGTAGGAAAATTGTTTTTAGCTACATTCTTTGGTGCCTTTAATAATTTTGTCATGAACATACACTAACTATTCACCGATTTTTTAATTAAAATTTTTTCTTCCTAATTACTGCTACTCTCCTCTCGACTATCAATTTGGATATCCCCCCCTGGAGCCTCTGTCACTTTAATGTTCATTTGGATTACTAATGCAACAGACAAAGAGAGGTAAACTGACACTTCTTCAGCACAGCATTATTTATTAAGATGAAGTTCTTTGCCAATTGTGCTTTTGCACATTTATTCTTCATAAGAGAAAAAAAATGCGAGGCATTGTGTCATCAGAGCTGTTTTTTTTCTCACTTTTACATGTATTCTATTACTTAATTATTGTGAGTCCTGCAGAGTAGGTCTAATTATTCACACATCACAAATGACAAGAATAAAGTCCAAGAATATGAAAAATCTTTCCTAATGTTCTCCAGATTGAAAAAAAATACAAGGACTATGATTTGTACTCTGTTTCTATACACAACAAAAACATCAACAACAATGACAGTAATGATGAGACCAGAACAACAGTTCTGCCTTGGGTTATGTCATTTTCATGACTCATTTTTATAAATGTCAGGTAGGTCAGCTTGTTGATAGCGTTTGGGTCTTCCGTGTGCCTAATGATTTCCTGTCTAATCTATCAACCAAAGAACACTACTAAAACTGTGGATTTTTATTAGTTTTATTAATTTTGAGTTCCTCTGTTTTGAGATTCTAAGGTGCATACACATTTAGAAATGTTTTGCCTTTCGAGTAAATTACCCTCTTTGTTATGCAATACCTCTGTCTCGGATAATGTTCTTGTTTTGAAGTCTGTTTGGGCAGCAAACAATAATGTAGTTGTTCCAGCTTTTGTTGGATTACTGTCTTCGATTCATATCTGATCCAGTAGGCAGTTAGCTAGACGTGAGCTAGAGATCAAGGTGGTGGCAAAGAGTGGTTTCGAGGTTTCCCACCTCGCGGGGTGTTCAGACCAAGAACGAAAGGTGCAGACCATGCATTCTCCTATCCAGCCTGTGTCCTACAATAGCCTCTAGCTTTATTATATTTACACTGCAGTTTCAACTCCCTTCCCTCTTACTATGGGGAAAGCTGGCCATGACAGTTCTGGCAAGCACCGTGGAGGGTCAAAGACTCCACTTCCTGACCTATAGGAAGATTCCCTTAGATAATTGGAAACAACCTCAATCAGACACTGTCGTAGCTATGACCCATAACCAACGCAAACATAAAAAGAAAACACACCCCTAGCCCCAGTGCAGTTGCTTCCTCTGGGCCCGGCCACTCTCCCATCTTGATAGTGTACTGTCCTTAATAAAATTCTCTGTGCTTGCTACTTTCCTTTTGGCTGCCTTTACTGGAGCAAGGATCTTCTGCTAAATCCTTCATGGGGAACCCAACAACCAAGACCTCTGCTGACACAACGTAAGCATCTACTGGGAACGTATTCTTTTTCATTATTTTACTCTTACCCAGTGTATGTCTTTATATTTAAAAGAATGTTTTTTAGGACATAATTGTGTCTTACTTTTTTATTACATGTGAGAATTTGTCTTTTAATTGGCATATTTAGATAACTTTTCCTTAGTGTAATTATTGCGCTCTGTTTAAATGTACCGTCTTGCTAGCTACTTATTCCATTTCTTCGTTGACGCTTTTTAGACTTTTAAAAATTATTTTTATTCAATTTTACATCTGCTCTTGGCTTATTATTTGTACCTTTTTAAAAAAAATCCAGTGGTTTCTCAGGTATACAGTATGCATCTTTTATTGTGATCTAGGATAGAAATAAAACTATCTTTTAGAAATGAATTCTAGAGATCATTTAGAAAACCACTTCTTAGAAATGAAATTTTCTTAGAAACAAATTGAATAGAAAATAGAAAATATGAAACAATTTTACAAAGTATCTGCTGAGATCAGAAAAATTTAATGTGATAGCTAGGGGCAGTGTCCACACCTGGGCCACTCTCTTAATTTTAAATTGCATAAAGTTGACACTAATAATGTAGACCCAGCCCAAGTGGTTTCTTATTCCTCTTCTGATTTATCTACATGCCACTCTGACATTCCTGGGTAAGGCTGGACTTGAAATAAATTAATCTGTTCGAAGTTCTGATATGATCCCTGCTCACAGAGCCTTTATCCGGGTGGGATCTAGAAACATAAGAATCTATCTTTTGTGTGACCTGATTATGTCAACTTTCTGCCATATTCTTTCTATTAACGTGATACATTAAATTATTGGCCCAATTTCCCATTCTTTTTTTTTAAGATTTAATTTATTTATTCATGAGAGACACAGAGAAAGAGAGAGAGAGAGAGAGAGAGAGAGAGGCAGAGACACAGGCAGAGGGAGAAGCAGGGTCCATGCAGGGAGCCTGACGTGGGACTAGATCCCAGGTCTCCAGGACCACACCCTGGGCTGAAAGCAGCACTAAACTGCTGAGCCACCCAGGCTCCCCTCCCATTCTTTACCCTACTCTTCAGATCCATTAACATTCCAAAGACTTGGCAGTTTCTTCCACCAACGATGGAGTGAGATTTCCCATCCCATCACTTTTGGCTTGGCCCTGTGATTTTTGGTACCCAAAGATTGTTAGATGTAATACAAGCAAAGGTGAAACAAGCTTTTTATTCTTCTTCCATCACAAAGAGAACCTGCTTGGTTGGCTCCCTGAACCTATAAGGTGAGAGACTTGAAGAAGAAACTTAGGGCTCAAGGTATAACTTACAGCCAGACCAGCCTAAACCAACAAAGATCGGCAACTCGCAGCTGACCCACAGATTTATGAGTAATATGAAAATAATGGTGTTTTAAGCCACTGAGTTTTGTGATGATTTCTGCGTAGTATTTTGACAAAAGCTGACTTGTAGAGCAACTGAAAGCTATAAATAGAGTACTGCACTCACTGAAATCTGAAACATACTCAATTACAATTGAGACTACTGCTAGGGGACAATAAATTATTACATGAGGATGTAAAAATGTACCTCATGTTATGTGGTGGCTAAATATTTGGCATAACTCACCTGTGATGGTCTGAAAGAAATGATTTTAGCCAGTGAACTTTGAGAACTGCAAAAGGATATTTCAAGGAGAGATCTTCGAAGGGTAGCTGCATTTGACTGCATTGATTGCTAGCGGCGTTTTACAAGGTGTCAAAAGAAAGAAGTCTAAGGGGGAAAGTTCATAAATTAGATTAGGTAGTAACCAATAATAAAGAGAATATAGGCAGTCATGGAACTTTAGGAATGGAAAATGAAAGTGTTTTCCATCAAATAAAAAATATGGCGATTAAAGCGCCTTTTGGGAAACGGATCAAATCCAGAGAGTATCAACAGAAAACAGTCTCCATGTGGAGCTCAAATGAATGATTTGCCTTCTCAAAGGATTAAGATGGAACTCAGAAGATTATTTCAGCTGAACATGAAGGTTTTTAGAAAGGTTATGGACATAGTCTCATAGAGCTTGAAGTGCTGAAAGTATTCAAGATTAAGTTTAGAGAGAGATGCATATCTAGTGCAAAATTCCCTTTTAGTACATATCATTGGTTGAAATCAAATACATAGAAAACTAACAATATTTCTGAGAGCACTAGACTGAGTAATGTACTACTACACTGGACTGAAAGAAACAGAACTTGTTCAAAATGTAAAAGTGACTTCTGAGTTTCCAACTTTCTACAGCGAGAAATCAGAGCAGAAAATTTTCAAATGTCATAAAATGCCTATTGTCCAATGTTCTCTTCAGCAGTGCAAAGAGTACGACAAAAAAGGGAGAACCTCTCAGTGGTCATATCCAAAAGCCTTGGAAAACAGTTCACTAGAACTGCCCTCCAAAGAGGAAAGCCAGCCCCAAAGGTCATTCTTTACATCCAAAGTAAGGGGAACAGACAATTGCCTAGCAGAATTTCAGAAATGACATTAATCAGAGATTGCTTTGTGGATCTTGTCTTTCCCTCCCCAAAAGGGAGCATTTAGTTTTTTTTGGTTTTGGTTCTACTTTTTTGCCAGTTGAACGTGTTCAGGCAAGTAACTTTTTAAAAATTCACGGGTCTGTAGATTAATATAATCACATCTGGACCTGCTATGTCTGCTATTAAATATAAAACGTGAACTTCAAGCATAATGCCATGACTAGATGAGATTTTTAGGAGCCATAATATGGGAAAACATTTTTCTTTATGTAGAAAAGAAATAAAAACTATAGTCAAGTGGTTGGACTGTTTATGATTCAATTATATTGTTCCAAATTATTTGTACCCTCTAACCAGTGCTCTTTGCCTTATGAATTGATAGCTCTTCTCATGAGAGGCCACATATACTTCCCCAGGATTGATGGTTAGGCTCATTATCTAACTTGCTTGGCCAATAGGATTTTAGCAGATATGATGCTGGGAAAGACTTGGAATGATTTGGGAGGTTGGGCTTGCTTCTTGAGCTTTTTCCACCTTATGAGAATGTATGGAACAGCTATCTTACTGGTCCAAGAAAGAAAAGAAACACATTGCCCAGATGTGGATATAACCTACAGCTGAGCTCATCTGAGCTCAATTACTTTGGCAGATTGCCTGATGTATAAAATAAATATTTTATGTCACTGAATTTTTGGGGTAATTTTTTCACATCATGTTATCAAGACAGTAGCTAACTGATACAAAGTAAAAGGTATATTAGAATTACCTGAGTGTTGGCTATACTTGTCTTTCCCTCAAATCAAACTTTTACTGAAATTTTCAAGCAAGGCTATATATTAGTAATGAGGTAAAGTGATTCCTGTCAGTCATAAAGATTTAAGGATAAAGTAATTAACAGTGTATAGTATTTGTATAGATATCTACAAATTGGACCATAAAATAGTCTGGAAATGGAATCATACATGTCGGGATTTACATATTTTATATATATATATATATACTTATATATCATATTAAAAAGTGGGTTAAGGATATACTATCACATACTAAGAAAATTCAATATTTATATTGGGAAAATGTTACTATTTAACATAAAGTCAAATTCCATGCAGGTTGAAAAGCTAAATATAGAAATAAAATGTATAAATCACTTAGAATGAAGTAATGACAAATATTTCATGACAATGCAGTAGAAAATATTTTCTTAAACAAGATATAAAGGTATCTATCCTAGAGGATTACAAACATAATAAGATTCAAATGAAAACTGACACTGTCTATAGTTTAAAACGAAAAGAGCCAAATTTGGAGGAAGTATGTGTACCCTTATAAATGACAAACGATTATTAAGCTGATTATATTGCTTCTCCCTCTGCCTATGTCTCTGCCTCTCTCTGTGTCTCTCATGAATAGATAAAATCTTTAAAAAAGCTGTTTAAATAAATACTTCAAAAGAGATATAAAGATCAACAGCCCAATTTAAAAACAATTTAGAGAAAAGATATAAAGGATTAATTAACACAGTGAAAAATGAAACATGATTAAAAATGTCAAAAAATATGCCTACCAGTAATCACAAACATTAGAATTAAAACAAGATATAGTTCATAACTACAAGTTGGCAAAAATTTTAAATGTTGTAATACCAAATGTTGCCAAACATGCTGGAAAATGGGAACTCTTAGGTAGTTATAGGCTACATTTGTACTTCCACTTAGGAAGAAAAATATTTCTCAAAAACTAGTATATTTTAAAACATTCATAATACTGGATCCAGCCATACCTCTTTCAATTATCTCTCCCATAGAAACTCCAAAGTGCGTGCAATGTGTAGAAGGTGCTTCAAATGTGTTTTTCTCTCCTCTTTGATAGAGGTAAAACATTGAGAACACAGATGTCCTCCAGAAGAAACCAGAAAAACTGATTAATTCATATGATAGAACATTACATGAAAGTTAAAGTATACGAACTTGAATTATCTACCAATTCTAGAATACTAGTCCTGGTTGGATAGGAAGAAAGTTAAAAGATAAAATGTATGGCTTTAATTCCATAACTGACTCAAGTTTAATACAAAAAAAGAATCAACACAAATATCTATGTCAATATCTATTCTCCATGGTGCATCCATAGAAATCTCTCATTCTGTACTTTTCTGCAGGTTTGACATATTTTATAATCAAAGTTACAATTTTAAGCAAAAAAGTCATCTAAAGATCATAATCCTTTAAATTACCAGAAACCAATTTATATACATAACAACTAACTAAATATGCAAATAAGGGTGTTTCAATAACAGGAACCCTAGTGGCAGAAATGAGTTTTATTCAAATAAAGAAGATTTGTTTGACTATTTTCCCATCTTCTGCCATCAAGGAAAAATATTGAAGTTAGAAGCAGAGACTGGATCACAACACTAGCTCTGCCATTTACTAGGTGTGGGAACTAGGGAAACTTCAGTTCACTCGTATGGACCCGTGTCAGTTTTCTCATCAGTCAAATGAAAAGGTGAATCATAATTTTGAAGATCCTTTCAAGTCTAATGAATTAAGTAATTAAACAAATGCCTCCTCTGTGTTATCTGCTTCATGTAGAAATAAAAAAAAAATGAAACTAAAGGCAAATAAAAAAATATACCCCATCAATACAGTAAGTTTAAAATCTTGGGATTTGTTCAGGATCCCAAACAAAGACTATAAAAGCACAGAGAAACCAGCAACAAGTAAATCTGAGCAAAAATCCCATTTGGCCACTTAATATTTGTGAGTTCCTGTGTCTAAGCTTTTTTCTTTAATCTATTCCATGGAAGTGATACTGTACTTTAAAGGGCTGTAGTAGAATTTAACACAACACAGGTAGCATGTCTATCCTTGTTCGCTTTTTATTCTGTTTTGTTCTACATTCAGTGATCAGTCTTCAAATGGGGCGGTGCTTCAGAGAAATACATTTATCATTAAGTCGCTCTGTTAGCAAAGTTGCTTGGCCTTGCTAGACAGGAGTTCCTCATCTACTAAATTAAAATATCAAGGCAGGCTGTTTATATCTGATAGCTCCAAGATTAACAAAAATTACCATAACTGAACTCAATTATTCAAATGTCCAGCTTGGGTTCCTGTGGCGATTGGACTTGCCAAAGATTTCTCAGACACACAGGAATGCTTTAATGCTATATTCTTACTGTAGATGTACAAGCAAACCCTTTACAAAACTGTGAGAGCAGGACCTAGACTTGAACCCTTTAGATATTAAATAAATCACGTTTCTGTTAACATAGCTATTGGTAGTAGTAACATCGCTAATTACACTGAGGAAAATATGCAGTTAAAAATAAAGTAATTATAACAATATTTTTACACTAAAAGTCAAGGTTTTCTCCATTCACTTCAACTTTCATATGACTGCTTAACTAGATTCTGACAGAACTGGGTTCATTGAGTGTGTGGCAAAACCTCAACTATTTTAATCCCCCAGGGCACCATTTAACTCACAGTAGGAAATCTTACCATAAAGAGATGATTAAAATCCTGTGGCAGCTGTTTTCACTGTAAAACACTATCTAAAAAGGTCAAATTCAGGTTTGGGATTCTAATACAATTATTATAATCTGATGATATATTGCTAATGACAGAGTCACAAAAGACAAAGTTATCCTTGAAAATAAGTGGGCTCTCAGTGTTGATGTTTTTCCCTGTAATTTGAATGAATCATGGCATAAAATTTTCATGCTTCCTAATTATTACATTTTAAAAATTTTACTGGTAAATTCCCTATCTTCAGTGTGAGGCTATAAAGAAAATGTAAAGATAATAAGTTAAGGAGTGCCTGGGTGGCCCAGGTAGTGAAGTATCTGACTCGGTTTTGGCTTGGGTCGTGTGTGATCTCAGGGTCATGATCTTGAGCCCCACATAGAGCTCCAGGCTCAGCGTGGAGTCTGCTTGACATTCTCTTGCTCTCCCTCTGGCCCTCCCGCTCACATACTCTCTCTCAAATAAATAAATCTTAAAAAAAGAAAAAAGATAATAAGATTGTTCACATAATATTACAGCTTTCCCAATAGTAAAATAGTTTTCTCACTTTTTGATGACTACCATGTTTGAATCCTTTATATATATATATAGGTGTGTATATATATATTTATATATATATGTATTTATATATATATATATTTGTTTTTTAAAGATTTTATTTATTTATTCATGAGAGACAGAGACACAGAGAGGCAGAGACACAGGTAGAAGGAGAGGCCGGCTCCCTGTGGGGAGTGATTTGGGACTCGATCCCAGGATCACAACCTGAGCCAAAGACAGACACTCAACCAGTGAACCACCCAGCTGCTCCAAATCCTTTATATGTATTATATTTAGTCTTTGTACTGTATTAGTCATGCAAGTGAATAATGTTATTCTCTTATTATTATAAAAGAAACTTAGATGGTACTTCTTTACTGTAATCCCTTAATAAGTAGCATAGGAACAACAAGAATTTTATTTTACCCTTTTTATTTAAATTTCATACTCTTTCCATGGTCCCATGGAGCCTCAATGTTGATGTGACACTTTAGGAACAAATGCTAGAATTTTCAAGAAAGTTGTATCCAAAAAAAAGGAGGGGGGGATGGAAGGTCAGTGTTCCTGGTCAGGGAATGCAAGGAAGAATGCCTCTCCCTACGGAAATGGAGCAAAAACTCATAACAGATAAACAGCAGTGACTCATTGTCTGCTGAAGGAAGGGAATGCATCTGGACTGGATGAGTTGGGACTCTGAAGAGGTGGAAATGAAATGGGACTCACTGATAAAGTGAACAATGAATGAATGAACAAATAAATCAAAAGGATTGGAAATAACCTTAGTCCTCAGGAATTAAATTTTTCTGACCTCTCCCTCTAAAGTGACACCTAGCCTCCTTGGCTCCCAATGCCAGAGAGATCATAGAATCTCAGTTTCTTCTGCTCTTTCTCTTCTCTTTTTCTTCAATATTTACCACTTGTTATTTTCCTAAAATTTCTTTATAAAACATTTTATGTGATTATATAATATCCTGTTAATTCAAGTGGATTTTTCTCACCCTGGTTGAAGACTCTATGTCAGAGACAGAGAGCTATTACCTAAGTCAAACATGGCTATGCTGTCATACTAGTATTTTTCACCATTTTCTAGATATTATGCTTTCTCTTTAGAAAAAGAGATAGAGATAGAGATAGAGATAGAGAGAGAGAGAGAGAGAGAAACTGACCAGGTCAGGGCTTCCCAAGATTTTTGGGGTTATTTTGAATCCAGGCATCCTTTTATTAAACATCACATTTCACTATATGGTTTTAAATATTTTTATTTCAAAATAAGTAAATATAATGACTGAAAATAACATCAATGATTAAAATTGACATTTGAGAATTTTGTCCTTTTTTTTCAGGTGACACATTTGCCATACTTTTCCTTGAAGTTGAGAATCTCCCACGAGTGTTATAAACTTGGCATCAAAAGTCCACAAGTAACTAAGGAGGCCCTAGAGTCTCATTCTCATTGTGCTCTCAACACCTCCGCTTTCAATCTTTTCAGTAAAAGCAGATTTCATCTTTGCCCAGGGAATATGCTTATTCCTTTAGTAATCTAAAGTTTTCTGAAACAGATACCACTTGCGATGAAAACCCAGCCAGTAATGACTCTCGCCTCTATCAAAGCTCTCTAGAACAGTTCTCCCAAATAGGAATGGGCCATCAACAGCCATTTCTAAACTGTGTGACACTATGTTTAGGGTTGTCACTAACTGACTCATGTTTGGACACCTATGCAAGCTTGGTAAACTCGAGTGTCTTTCCTAGAAATTCCAAATTTCAGTGTGAATCAGGGAGACTGAGGGTTTTAGAAACTGAAGTATATTAAAAATCATTAAACTTTACTCTTGAGAGGAAAGCCTGTATATATCTCTTATTGGGAATAACAAAGATTAATTGGTCTTATTCCTCATGCTTTTTCAGTCCTTCCTTGGGTTGAGGTACTCTGAAATATTTTCAATAACTGGCAAGCTAATTATCAATTGATTTTGTTTTTGTAACTAGGTACACTAACTTAGATGTGAAAAGAAAATGCAGTCTTAAATCAATGTAAAGTGTATTTGTGTTTTCCTATGAGACCCCATCTATTCCGAGGTGAGGATAAACCAAAACTGGATTTATTCCATGTGGCTAAATAGAAATAAAACTTTACTCTCCATCAGTAACTTAAAGAATCTTATTTTAATTCATTCTCTCAGGTTTTTCAACTCCCTTTCCAGCTTTCTATCTTAGCTAAAGGCTGAATTTACACATCTTGAGTAAGTGGTGTCCATATTCCAGTTTCACTGTGTACCAGATGGAATCTACCAAGTTCTTTGTTCACCTATGTATTTATTCAGCAAATGGATTTTTAAATTTTTTTATCATACTCCAAAAATGTTTTAGGTACAAGCAGGTAGAATAATGACCAAAATTGATAGTTGCTGCTGTTATGGAGTTCGAAGGTCAGTGAAATAGCTGGTCCAGATTCATTCCTGGGCATTCATCCAGGGTCTTATATCTGAAAATTATTTTTTTATCTCTTTACTTGATTGGAATCTGTAACCCCTCTTGTTGACTGAGCTTCCCACTAACTTTCAGCTGATACTGCAGATCCCTTCACGTCTTTGCCATATCCTTCATCCTTTTCACACCTTAATTGAGCATTTTGAAACATCTGTTCTAGTATCAGAACATGCCCTTGGTCCCTCAGCTCAATAAACATACCTGCCCAACTATTCCAAGATCACTTCATTTTGGCATGAAGTCATACTGGCAAAAGTAGTGGTCTTTTCAAAATTCTTCAAGTTGAGAATAGGAAAAAATTCCTCCATCATCTATCTCCCTCAAGTTATTTCTCAGAACAATGCTTATCAAAGAATACAGTTGACAGTCTATCTCCTATTAATCTATCACTTAACTTTTGTCTGCCTTCTTTTTCCACAATCTCCCAGAGCCCGAAGAGGCACACTTTCCTTTGGCTTACCATCCTTGCATACCCACAATTTTCTTTTTACAAAATCACTTCATTAGGTTGGTAATATTAAGTAGAGCTAAAAAAATAGAAAATCACTGCTCTTGGAAAGTTGACTCATTTTCAAGCCAGTTGGCCTGCTGCAAAGTGTTATTTTGAATATCTAAATATTAACACTGCCTTCCTTTGGCATTTCCTCTACAATACCCAAATGCTTTTCAAATCCCCAAACCACAGCAAAGATACATGGATGCTTTGGGCTACCAAAGAAGAAAATTACACGTATGTGTATGCAAGATGTTAATTACATGATTATTATTTTGGAAAATAGTGTCTTTGTTACAATGAAGATAGTTATCCATGGATTCCATTGTTTTGAGAAAAATAAATTTTAGATTCTGGTTCAAGATGGTAATGTAGGAAGATTCTGAACTCACTTCCTCTGAAGGACACACTGAAGCTACAGCCATACATTAAACACTTTCTCTTAAAAAAAATCCTAAAATCTGGCAGAGTGACTGCTTCTCAGCAGGCAAACAAGAGGGGAATCACATTGAAGTAGGTAGGAGAGGCTGAGACAAGGTTGCACACCAAAAACCTCAACCCTGGAGCAGCAACCCACACTTGGGAGGGAACTCAAAACCTAAAGCTTCACCCTGAGAAGTGGCTCACACCCTACATCAGGCACCCCAACTTTGAAGACTAGCATGTGAGAGACAAACCTCTAAAACATCTGGCTTTGAAGATCAATGGGGCTCATACCCACGAGGCCTGCAGGGTTGTGGCACACTGAGGAATGGCTCTCAAAGGGCTCAACGCTGAGCTTGCCCATCCCAAGGCCCAATGCTGAAACAACCCTTTGAGAAAAGGCCAGTCTTTATGAGAAAAAGACTTATTTGCTAGTTTTAAAGTACTGGTCTGATGGGCAAGGGTCCTGCTGGGCTATCTTCTTGAGATAGAGGCTAGTGGATGCCATCTCCCTGGTCTTGCTCTGCTTCGGTAAGGCTGGCAAACACCATCTATTTTTTAACTTTTCCTTTCTATTTTTTCCTATTTATTTCCTATTTTCCTCCTTTTTATCGTGGGTGCCTTCTTTGCACTCCTCCTCTGTCTTGCTCTGGCTAGTGGGCACCATTTTTGCACTTTCTCTGTGCCATGTTCCAGAGAGCCCGTATCTTCAGAGGGTGAGGGGTGACATCTACACACATCTGCTGCCCTAGTTTTTAAATCTTATGCCAGTTTTTATGGTTGTCCCTTGAGAATGTCCCTTGACTGCCTTGCTCTGGAGAATAGGAACACTTGCATTCTAAGTCCTATGGGACTACCACAATCTGAGATTCCATTCTTGGCAGATTAACACTCCCAGGGTACCACACATACAGCAGACTGAAAGATACACCTAGTATTCCTAAGAAAGAGGCCTTGTTTGCTTGTTCAGGAGCTTTGGCCTTAGGGGTAGGCTTCTGGTTTGGCACAGTTATAGAGACCTATGGAGTTGCTCTCAGGGAATGGAAGCTGGTGGGTGCAATCTTCGCACTCTACTTCTGTTTTGTTCTAGCTTGCTGGTATCTTTCTGAAGGAGCATATATACTTACCTGGAGTCTTGATTTTTCTAGCTGCTGCCAGGGGACTTCTCTAGATCATATGGCTCTGGCAGCCAGTGAAGCTTATGCTCAGGGGTTACAGAGGACTATAGCCAATGAAGAAAGGGTTCTTAAACATTACCATTTTTAGGGCACAGCAGGAAAAAACAGATCCAAAGCTCAATTTTTCTTTGAAAGAGGATTATTAGCTTATCACAGCTTTAGCTTGAGTAGTAGGCTTTTAATCAAATATACACCTAAGGGCAATTGTAAACCTTTACAAAGATCTTGAAGGGTAGGCACTATCTTTGCACTTTGCCTGCACTGTGCTGCGCTCTCGAGCTCCAGCATCTCTTGAACAGGGAGCCCTCCCCTGAGTGTGGTGCCCTGGTGTTTGCACATGCTCTCCAGGGATATTTAGTCACCATCTGGTCCCAGTGGGGAGGGTTGAGGATTTCTCAAGTCCTTCAAAAAATATGAGAGAAGGGAACATTTCCCATCTTGTTTTTTAAGGCATTATACTGATACCAAAACCAAGTAAGGACACCACACACGTGTGTATACACACACTACAGGCCAATATCTCTGCTGAGTATACATACAGTAATCCTCAACAAAATACTAGCAATCCAAATTCAATACTGTATTAAGAGTATCATATGCTGTGATCAACTGGGACTTATTCAGGGATGCAAAAATGGTTCAGTATGTGCAAATCGATGTTATACACCATATTAACAATGTGAAGGATAAAAATCATATTATCATTTCAGTAGATGCAGAAAAAAAACCCTGTAATACCAAATTCAACACCATTTTTAAAAATAAAAACTCAAGAAAGCAGGTATAGAGGGAAAATATCCCAAAATATCCCAAAAGGCCATATGTCACAGGCCTAGAATTAACATCACTACTCATGAGTGAAAAGCCAAAATTTTTCCTCTAACATCAGGAACAAGACAAAGATGCTCACTCTTATCACTTCTAGTTAGCATGGTATTAGAAATTGTAGCCACAGCAATTAGGAACAAGAGAGAAATAAAAGGCATCCAAATTGCCAATAAGTAAAACTGGTACTACCTGCAGATGACGTGACAGATGCAGAAAACCCTAAAGATTCTTAGGGTTAAGACTCCACCAAAAAACTGTTACAAATAATAAATGAATTCAGTAAAGTTACAGGATAAGAAATCAACATGATGAAAGAAATTGAAGACAACACAAATAAAAGGAAAGATATTCTGTGCTTATGGATTAGAATAGTTCACATTATTAAAATGTCAAGCAATCTACAGATTCAGTGCAATGCCCATCAAAACTTCAATGGCATTTTTCAAAGATATAGAACGAATAACTATATAATTTTTTGGAACCACGAAAGACCCTGAATATCCAAAGCCAACTGGAGAAACAAGAGCAAGGCTGGAGGCATCAGTTCCCTAATTTCAATATCTATTACAAAACTATAGCAATCCAGACAGTATGGTATTAGCATAAAAACAGACATAGTCATCAATGGGATAGAACAGAAAGCCCAGAAATAACCCACACATACATTGTTTATTGATCTATGCCAAAGGAACAAGAATACACAATAGGGAAAGGACATTTTCTTATGTTGGTACAATTGGATGACCACTATCCTACACCATACCCAAATATTACAAAAATGGATTAAAGATTTGAATGTAAGACCTGAAACTATATAACTCCTAGAAGAAAGTATGGGTAGTAAACTCTTTCACACTGGTCTTAGCAATGGTATTTTGGGACTTCGCACCAAAAGCAAATGCCACCCAAGGAAAAAGCAGCCTGAGGCACTTTTTATTTTATATCCAACTAAAAATCTTCTGCACAGCAAAGAAAACCCAATTACAAAATACAAAGGCAACGTACTGAATTGGACAAAATATTTGCAAATCATATACCCATAAGGGGTCGATATCCAGAATATATAAAGAACAAACCTGTAGTAAAAAAATGAAAACCAAAACCAATCTCTCTGATTTAAAAATGGGCAGAGGATATACATAGACATTTTCCTAAAGAACACATACAAATGGCCAACCAGTATATAAAAAGATACACAACATCATTAGTAATCAGGGAAAAACAAATCAGAAGCACAATGAGATTCCACTTCATGCCTGTTAAGATGGCTAATATCAAGAGACAAGAGATGACCACATCGGCAAGGATGCAGAAAAAAAGAAGATCTTATGCACTATGGTATGAATTAAGCTGGTGCAGCCATTTTGGAAAACAGTATTGAGGTTCCTCAAGAAATTAACAATAGTACTACCATATGATCTGACAATCCTTCTTCTAGGTATATATACAAAGGAAATAAAATCCTTATTTCAGAGAGATACCTGTACTTGCATTTTCACTGCAGGATTATTCACACTACAGCCACGACAGAGAAACAATACAGCCAAGACAGAGAAACAAATTAAGTATCCATTGAGGGATAAATAGATAAATAAAATATGGTGTATTTGTATAATGGACTATTATTCAGCCTTAAAAAGAAGGAAATCCTTCCATTTGTGACAACATAGATCGAATTGGAGGGTGTTATGCTAAGTGAAATAAACATGCTATGTTAAAGACAAAATTGCATAGTAAATCTTTTCTGTGTAACCTTAAGAAAGAGAGAGAGAAGTTAAACTCACAGAAGCAGAAAATAAAATGGTAATTATAAACACTGGGGGTGAGGGGGAATGGGCAAATGTTGGTTCAAAGGGTGCCTTCAATTATAAGACGAATAAACTCTGGGAATCTTATGTAAGCATGGTGAATATAGTTAATAACATATTGTGTTCGTGTGTATAGTGTTGTGTACTTGAAATTTGCTAAGAGAATATAGACCTTAAGAATTTTCACCACACGTACAATGAATATTTGTGGCGAATGTATTAATTAGCTCAATTGTGGTATACATTGATACATTTCACAAAGTATACATATGTCAAATTATCAGGCTGTACACTTTGAATACGTACAATTCAGTAATGATGAAAAAATAAAATAAATTATTTTTTAAAAATTAAGATATAACTGAAACATTAGTTTTAGGTGTACAACAAATGATTTGGTATTTGTATATATTGTGAAATGATTACTACTGTAAGTTTGGTTAATACCCATCATATATATAGTTACAATTTTTTTCTTGTGATGAGAGCTTTCTTTTTTTTTTAATAATAAATTTATTTTTTATTGGTGTTCAATTTGCCAACATACAGAATAACACCCAGTGCTCATCCCAATGAGAGCTTTCAAGATTTAGTCTCAGCAACTTTCAAAAAAGCAATACACAGTGTTATTAACTATAGTCACTATGCTGTACATTACATCCCTGTGATTTATTTTAAAAGTGGGGTTTGTATGTTTTGACTTTCTCTATCCATTTTGGCCACCGCCTACCACTCACCTCTGGATGCCACCAAGCTGACACATTTTACTTAGCAGATGCCTTCAAAGTCCATCCACATTGTTGCAAATGGTAAGATGTCATTCCTTTTTTATTGCTGAGTAATATGCCATTGTGTATATTATATATCAGTAAAGAAAAGTTGCATATTCCATTATGTGTATGTATACTCACACCACATTGTCTTCATTTGTCAGTTGATGGACAGGCTGTTTTCATATCTTCACTATTATGAATAACGCTTCAATGAACATGGGAGAGAGTACAGTTATCTTCTTGAGTCAGTGAAATTAGACAAGAAAAAGAAATATATGATATCCAGATTGGGAAGGAAGAAGTAAAATTGCCTCAGGTTGCAGATGACATGAGCTTATATGGAGAAAACTCTTAAAAGACTCCATTAATAACAGTTAGAATAAATGAATTCAGTAAAGTTTCAAGATACAAAATCAACATGCTGGGACACCTGGGGGGGTCCAGTGGTTTGGCACCCACCTTAGGCCCAGGGCGTGATCCTAGGTACCTGGGATGTAGTCCCATATCAGGCTCCCTGCATGGAGCCTGCTTCCCTCTCTGCCTGTGTCTCTGCCTCTGTCTCTGTGTCTCTCATGAATAAATAAAATCTTTTTTAAAAAATCAACATGCGAAAATTAGTAGTGCTTCTATAGACTAACAATGAAATACCAAAAAGAGAAATAAAAAAAAAAAAAACAATTCCATTTATAATAGCATTTAAAACAATAAAATACTGGAATAAATTTAATGAAGTGAAAAACCTGAAAACTGTAAGACAATGATGAAGGAAACTGAGGAAAATAGAAATAAATGGAAAGACAGCCTATTTTCATGAATTATGAATTTTATAAAATTTATAACATGAATTATAAATTCATAATATAAAATTATGAATTTATAAAAATTTATAATATCGTTATAATGTTCATCATAATAGTAAGATTCTTATTGCATCTGTTCATGCTGCTGACACCATAACACATACCTTTTATCTTCCCTCTTTATATATAATCTTCACATATTTATTTAAGCCTCTAATCCTCCATGGGGTACATAGGAGCCATTCAACTGCACTAATCCTTACCCAGTAGTGTTATGGCTTTATTGCCTCCATCTACACCCCAAACTCCACTGTTTCATTCTCAGATATTCACCTAATAATTTTTCTTCACTTATTTGTTTCTCAAAATTTATACAACTATAAAAAAATAGGCCTTTGAAAGATAGGAAAAGCAAATCACATATTGTAACTGGCCTAAAGATGGAGTACTTTATTTAAAAAGGCTGAGTTTAAAAAACCTTTCATATCTGAGCATAGATCTTTTTAATACCTCTGTCTGCCAGCTGCTAAACTCACAGCAGAGAAAGAAGCCATCTTTCACCAAAATCACCTTAAAAAGTCTTAGTGCTCAAATCCATTAGACAAAAATCTTAGTTCTTGAAACTCTGACATCAAAGTATTGAGCACAGGTGTTCATGGCTCCTCATAATTATTTTCAAATTTCTATGGAAGACCATCTGGTTTGCTTGATAGACATTTATACACATACATTTGTTAGATGAGAGAATGAGACAGGTGTGAGCTACAAGGTATGAGCACATTCATGGTTGACAGATTTAATTTCCCATTATCACTAATGCCACTCCTTTACAAAAAGTGAGGATGTAAAGAGCACACTCCTTTAGAGGACCTAGTTTAAAGGGGAAAATGATGTCTGTCTCCAGGATGGATTCACTAAACTACTAAAATGCTGCAAACTTTATAGAAAATGCTAACTCTGCTTTAGCATGCAAGTTGCTCTCCTATTTTGATTAATCATAAGTTCCCATCTAGTAAGTGGTTCTCAGTTTTTTGCTCATCAGAATGTTATTTAAAATCCCAACGACGTGGATGGAACTGGAGGGTATTATGCTGAGTGAAGTAAGTCAATCTGAGAAGGACAAACATTATATGGTCTCATTCATTTGGGAAATATAAAAAATAGTGAAAGGGAATAAAGGGGAGGGGAGAAAAAAATGAGTGGGAAATATCGGAAAGGGAGATGGAACATGAAAGACTCCTAACTCTAGGAAACTGGGCTGGGGGTGGTGGAAGGGGAGGTGGGCGGGGGTGAGGGTGACTGGGTGATGGGCACTGAGGTGGACACCTGCCAGGATGAGCACTGGGTGTTATTCTTTTTTTTAAATATCCATTTGTAGATCTGATATATATATATTATATTATATTATATATATATTATATATATATTATATTATATATATATTATATATATTATATATATTAAATTATATATATTATATATATATTAAATTATATATATATATAAATTTTTATTTATTTATGATAGTCAGAGAGAGAGAGAGAGAGAGGCAGAGACATAGGCAGAGGGAGAAGCAGGCTCTATGCACTGGGAGCCCGACGTGGGATTCGATCCCGGGTCTCCAGGATCGCGCCCTGGGCCAAAGGCAGGCGCTAAACTGCTGCGCCACCCAGGGATCCCCACTGGGTGTTATTCTATATGTTGGCAAATTGAACACCAATAAAAAATAAATTTAAATAAAAAAAAATCCCAAGGACACGGTTTCCTGCTCATAGATTTTAATTTTGGACCTAGGTAAAATAAAAGAATCAAACTTTTAACCAGCTCTGAAAGTAATTCTGATAAAGGTAATCTTAGGACAACAATCTGAAAAACACAGTTACTAACTATCTGTTGTACCAAAATGTTAAATACATAATATAAAATGATGGAGAACAAAAATGAAGCTTTAAACTGGTTCTTCATGCCAGTAAAAATAGCGGAAAATAACTGAAATTATTTACAGGAAAATCGAGACTACGTACTAGTTCAGGTTTTGCTTTACTTATACAAATTAATACTTTCATTTTGTGAGTGTCACAAACTAAATTGTACTCCCTCCCAAATTTATGTGTTTAAACCCTATCCCCCAATGTAACTATATTTGGAGTTTGGGCCTATAAGGAGGTTATTTAAGATGAAACGAGGTCAAGAGCCACTGAAGAACTGACTTACTCTCATGGCATTCTCATAAAGAGTAGGTCACATGAGCTCATAGCGAGATGGTGGTTGTCTACAAGCCAGGAAGGCAGGCTTCACCCGATACAGACCATACTGGCACCCTGATCACAGACTTCCAGCCTCCAGAACAAGTTATCTGTTTTTCAAGTCGCCCAGTCTCTCGTGTTTTGCTACTGCAGCCCCAGTAAACTAAGACAGTGAACAAAATAGGTTTGGTTTATCACTGTATCTCAAGAAAATGCAATGGAACTTAGGTCAATAAAAATCATATACATTGTTAATATATGGCCACCAGATATTTGTTGAATAAATGAAAAATCTGAGTGAAAGCATGTTCTGAATAAGGTCTAAAAAATTTCAATGTTGTTGCACATTTGATGTCCACAGCAGATCTTTCCTTGTAACTCATTCACTTAGAACATTCACTGTACACAGACCTTTAGTAACAGTTAAAGGCTTTTGAAGTCATTTTACATGCTTCATCTCCAAAATATAGAAATATTTTTATATATGATTTTGTTTTAAAATCATAGGTCAGTAAGCCCAAATACTCATTGGACCTATGACTTTAAAACAAAATAACATGTCGATAAACCCAAACTCTTTGAAACCCTTTTCTACCTTGGGTCTCCTCTCCATAGAGTAGGGATTCCAAACATCTTTTTCCCTACCTGTCTTTGAGTGTTTTATTTTTGCTTTCTTCTCTTATGTTTACTACAAAAATAAACACAGGTTTTCAGCATCAACTTCTATGAACAATCTAAATACATTACAGTTCAACATAGTGTGTCATTCTGATAGTGATGGTATCAGAAGGGTTTCCTGCAGTTCATATGGGGGGACCTTAAGGACAGATTTGGAGGCTCAGTTATTAAATAGAAGTGTAATAATAAAATTTCATCCAACAGCTGAGTGTGTTTAAATGGAATAATTAGAAACATAAATAATTGGCAGGGTTTGAAAATAGATAAATCTACCTAATTTGCATCAAGGAAGAGTTAAAAATGAAAACAGGTGGGAAGACCAAGGTGAGGACCTAAGGTTAATTCAATCTTGCAGGGAATGGAGTAGGGTTCTCCCACAGAATTTCAACCAAATTAAAGAGATAAAACCAAGATGTAGAAGGAAATCTTACAATTAGATTACCATGCCTAGTTCTCCATTGGGCCTTAAACAGGTAAACCACTGCTTTATGCCTGAGGGATCGGTTGTCTATCAAAGGATTCATTCATTTATTCATCTCTTCAAATGTATTTACTGAGTATCTGCCATGTGCCTAGAACTGTTCTAGCAAAACAGCAGGTCTCTCTTTTCATTGAGATTACATCCTAGTGGTGATCTATGGGTGGTACTGACCATAAGCACTTGCATAAATGTGTGTACGTCAGAGCAGGGTAACTGGATACAGAGAGATGAAGAGAGAAAACTCTTTGTTTAGGGGAGAGGAGGTGGCAGGGATCATAACAAAATAAGGAATCAGACACGTTCAGGAGAAGAGCTTTTCAGAAATAGCTATTTCTACTCTTCCCTTAGAGGGACAGGAAATAGAAAAGTCCTCAATGGGAACCGTGCAGGACTAAAGAAGTTCAAAGAAATTGGTGTAGATGGAATGACAAAGGCAAAGGACAAAGTGTTAGTAGATGAGATCTGAAAGGAAGTGGAGTAAATTAAATTAGTTTACTTACAAATTAAGTTAATCTTTGTAGAATTTTATTCTGTTAGATTGGGAAGCCATTGAAGATCTGAGAAGAAGAGTAATATGATCTAATACTTTAAATAGAACACTTTGGTTGTTCTTGCCCTAAACATAAAATAATCTGGGATTATTATTAACTCTCTAGTTTGCTAACTCATGTCTTTCATATCCTTATCTTGACAATCAAATATATATTAACCTTCTATCTTTATTTTTGTACTGTAGTGGGTCCTCTTGATTTTCCTTGTCTCAAGGAGAAAGCATAACAATGACCTGCTGTCAACCATTCTATTGTGTATATCTCCAAGAACCTTGGACAACTACTTAAACTCTTTTAAACTAGTTTTCTTAACTTGTAAATCTGAATTTTTGCATCTTTTGTTCTAAAGTTTGATGAAGATAATATATGTATTTTATGTATTATCAGGCACAGAACAATGCTCAATAATTTTTTTAATGAAATGATTCATATTATATCTCATTTATCTAGTGATACCACAATTTATCACCTCTGTAACAAAAAGTACTGCCATACTATTAAAAAGTTATTCGGATTCTGGGGCACCTGCATGGCTTAGTCAGTTAAGTATCCAACTTGTGATTTTGGTTCAGGTCATGATCTCAGGGTCCTGAGATCAAACCCTGTGGTGGCTCTGTGCTCAGCAGGGAATGTGCTTAAGATTCTCTTCTCCCTCCTGTGCCCACCCACCCACCCACTCATGCTTACTCTTGCTCTCTCTCTCTAAAATATTTAAAAAATAAATGTTTCTCCAGATACCATGTCTATTTTTCTACAGTCATATATTCACACAGCAGATATAGTAGTAATCTTCAAACTGGAAAAATGCTTATATTATTTCCCTTGCAATACTACAGTACCTTAGTAATGTATAGGAACAAAATCCAAATTCATTATATTGGCTTTAAAAAACACTGATTGATCTAGAACCCGACTTCTTTTTCTTTCTCACCTTGTACCACTCTCTTTACACAACACACACATCTTCACACAACTAGCTCCAGCTACAGTACCTTTACCTTGGAACCTGACAAACTCATTTCTACTTCAGGACTTGTCAATCTTGCTCTAAATCTTTGCAAACTAGTCCCTGATTATTCAAGTCAATGTGGCTTCTACAGTGACTTCACCCTGATAGAATTATCTGAAACAGTTCCTATGCCGCTCTATATACACTATCTACTGCAGTATCTTTAAAAAAACTTTGTAAAAAATAAGATTTTATTTATTTGAGAAAGAGAGACAGAGAGTATGCACGAACAGGGAGAGAGGGACAAGCAGGCTCCATGCTGTGCACAGAGTGTGACTTTGCACTCAATCTCAGCACCCTGAGATGACCTGAGCTGAAATCAAGAGTTGTACATTTAACCAACTGAGCCACCCAGGTGCCCTGCAGTATCTTTTTAAGTTTCTCCCTAGAGCTTGTCTATTTAAATTTGTTTAATTATTTGTTGATATGTTTATTAGCTATCCTTGCCCATTGAAAAAGTAAGTTTTATGATGATCAGAACATTTTTGGCTTGCTCAGTGTTCTGTATCTTAAAACAAAGATGGTACTAATACATGGTAGAGCTAAGTGAATGAAACTGATAGTATTTGTTGAATGGAGAAATAATTGAATTTTACTCACATGATACATCTTTGTTCTTCAGGGAGGAAAATCAAGGTTAAACAGAGACCTCAAAAGCTCTAGTAAGATTTTTCACCATCACAGACATCTCTGAGTATCCCAGGGCATTCCTGTCTTCCTACACACTCCATAATTATTCAGAGGATGTCTTCAAAAAAGATCCTCAAATGGAAAACTCAGAGTCGCAAGTTATATTTCTAAAAATAATATTACCATCTAAATGAATAAGTCAACATCACCTGTATATTTCAGTATATACAACAGTCTGTGCATTTATTCAATAAACATTTACTAATACCTCAAACCCATTGACTGCTATTTATTTAGAATGTTAAAAAGATTTCACATCAAATCATTCAGGTATATTCAATAACAAAATGCATCTTAAAGGGATGCCTGGGTGGCTCAGTGGTTAAGCATCTGCCTTTGGCTCAGGACATGACCCCAGGGTCCTGGGACCAAGTCCTGCATTAGGCTTCTTGCAGGGAGCCTGCTTCTCTGCCTGTGTCTCTGCCTCTCTCTCTCTCTCTGTCTCTCATGAATAAATAAATAAAATATTTTAAAATGCATCTCAAAAAAGCATGACATCCAATCAGTCAGTCATCTTATAAGTACATTAGAGTTTTATTTTAATTGTTATCCACAGGAGGTAATATATTTTATATAGATATTTACTACACAAAAATATTTCTTTATGCATGTTATTGAAAAAATTTTTTGCATACCCTTATTCTATATGACACACTTTGATATTTTTTATTCTAGTATATTCTCTTTTATTTAAAAAAGAGTAACAGCCCTCTATATTGATTTGGTGACCCACTAATGGGTCATGAACTGCAGTTTGAAAAACCTCAACTATTTGAATCAAAAAATGTGGAAATGCCTATTTAGAAAATTATATATATATGAAATGGGATTTGCTTGGTATTTAGGTTGTCCATTCAACTACTGCCTTAGGTTGGGTTGCTTCCAAACAAAAAACTCAAGGCAAAGATCAAAACTTTCAATGTTTACTTGACTTGAATAGTATAGATTTTGTTTCCAGACACTTGCATATGCACACTATGTAATTATAATGTGCTTATGAAAAAAGAGTTGATGCAAATTTTGACAAAATACACACACATATGCACATACACACAGCTAAAGAATAAAGTGGGGAAAGAAAAGGAACAGGAATGGGGAGAACCATGAAGAGGAAAGGGTAAGAAGAACTTTCCAAATGAAAATAAATCTTGAAATGGCTTTATCCTACAGATATGTAGCTAGAAAGATTGATAAGTAGAATTATTAACTGTATATGATGTAACGCAATTACATATTTGCACTTAGGAAAGTTTTAGAGCCATTTTTGATGTTCATATATGAAATGTTCATGTGTTAGAAAATCTCCTGAATTTTGCCAGGACAGAGTAAAATGCACTCATGAGCCCCTGTGACCATGTCTTCTGCATACATAGAGAACTCACTTGTCACATCTATGCCTGCTTCGTGAAACAAAGCTCTACTTCACTGTTACCTGGGGGTTTAAGTAGCTGACTCCCTGCAGGACTTTATGTCTTTGAGCTTGCTCCCTCCCAATATGTTCTGTAAGTCTTGGAATTTGAACTGCTCTTCCATACCCTACAATTGCCTCTTTTCCAACAGGGCATCATTATTAAGTAAAGTGATCATATGTGTTCATCTATATAGGGTAGTCCCTAGGTAGGTCTACTAGAATTTCTTAAACACTTCCTTGCATACCCAAAAGTGGCCCAGATTTGACAGTGAACTCATATGGGTATTTTCTTTTTTGGAAAACATACTCTCCTCCCATCTCTACTTCTGTCTATAATAATTTAAAAAGCTATTGTATGATGAGCATGCTTTTAACATCTATCTCATTTCATTCTTCCTGCATTACTGTGAATTAGATATTATTCTTTTCACTTTACAAACTAGAAAACCAAGGTTCAGAGACAAAGATTATGTCAAAGTGACATAATCAGACAGTGGAGGAGCCAGGATAAAACTGAGATTTATGGGACAATGAAGTGCCTCTTCTGTTTCCATCTGACTAGCACAGGGCATGCTGTTGCTACAGCAAGGTGATGAGACTACTCCGAGAATTCTTTATTCTCGGTAGCTGCGACAGTGTATACAACTGGAAACAGAAACATATTTTTCCAGTGACTTTGCCAAATCATTCCTTTGATGAAGCTTCTTAAAGGAAAATATATTGTACATAATGATTGCTTTTTACATTTACAATACTAATATACTTCGAGTTAAGTTCACAAATTAATTTTGGAGTAGTCTTGTATTTTTTATCATAACACGGTTCTATGGGAGAACACATTACAAATTACAGACTTCCTAATAAATATTTAGGAAGCAGGTGAATATAAATATGGAATGGTGTCCACTCTGACGTGTATGATGAAGTTCCCAAAAATATGCAAAAATCTTGGGAGTTTTCTGAAACTTACAACTGATTGTTTGAAACAGGCTGACCTAAACCTTACTTTTAGGGGATGAATCATTTTTTATCATTATTTTTTTATAGACAAACCAAAGAGTGAGTATATTAAGTTAATTTAAAATTTGAAAAGTGTTTCACACACTACTATCAGATCAAGAAAAGAGTACATCAAATAAGGCAGGAGTATCTTAGATCAGAGATCAATGACCAAATGTTCATTAAAAACACTAACCTTCTCTTCTTAAATATGTTAGGTGTATTTTCTTAACTTCAATAAAGAGAGCCCAGAACCTTTTATTGGAACAACTAGGACTTTTATTTAAGGGAGATATACTTATTTTAAAGCTGACTTCCAACATGGAAGTCATCCTCAGAGGTGGAAATGGATGGCTCTGTCATTAGCTCACTGCTACACATGCAGAAGAGTTTTGATTGAGGGAAGGAGTCATTAAACTGAACTTGTTTGTTTCCTATAATGATAACCAACTTCAGCAACTAATAAATGGAAATTATTTCAGTCTTTAGTCTCATGTCAAGTCATTATGGGATTTGAATGGAAATTATTAACCAAATTTTATATGGTGTTAATCCCTTTCTTGTGACCCCAATTAGTGACTAACTTAACCTTTTATGCAAAAAAGCTAAATTACCATTCCAGTGGTAGATTACCGGAAATTCAGTTCCCTGGTGGCATTTTCAGAAACACAAGTATTTCAAGTGCCTTATTTGTATAGGTTCCATGTTATTATGTTAATATTTGCGAACCAGCCATCTATAGAATCTGTGTTAAATTTATCATTCAAATAATTTCAGTTTTCATCTCCATGTTTCCTATATGGATCTGTAGGTTTATTATTTCATGTCTGTATTTACTATCAATGCATGATGATTACCAGACCAAGAACCAATAAATCAGTGATATATATCATTATTCACAATGTGATATAAATAATAACTTGGAAGCCAAACAATCCCCCCACTACAAAAAAAGAGAGGAAAAAATGAAAATGAATCACTCCCTTGGTAAAAGTTCTTAAAATCCTAGGAGAAGACATTTTCTGGTGTGACATATCATAAAATAAAGTACTTTTGTGGGGGAATAGAAGTCCTAGGTCTGTCACTAACCCACTGGTGAAGCTTAAAAGATCTTCTCTGATGCTTTATTTTTGTCATTTATGACAGGGGGCGACAAGCTACCAGGCCATATCTAGACTTTTTTTTGTTTGTTTTTAAACAATCACCTCACTCATTCACTTACATATGGTCTATGGCTACTTTCTCTATTTCATGGTAGAGTTGAGTAGATACCACAGAGATTGTATGGTCCACAAAACTGAAATATTTACTATTCAGCACTTAGGGGAAGAAAGTTTGCCAATCCCTGATCTATAAAAAATGAAGGATTCTTTAAATGTCTCCCTGATTTCAGGACTATAAATTTCAGTACTGATTTTTTAAATATATGATTTTTAAAGAGCAGATTCAGTTTTACTTAAATATAGTTTAAAAGAAATCTTCATAATCATCGGTAGAAATAGTAATAAAACCAAAGTAATATCATTACATTCTACATTGGTGTTGATTGCTGAAAGCTTGTAAATTTAAGCCTGCATTTCCTTTTTAGAAAAAGAGAGATGTTAGAAAGATGTTGAAGTTATATTTGGACAGATAGGTTTTGTCTTAAGAAATCAAAAGTATACAGAGGCAGTTGAAAAGCAAGTAATTTTTTTATGAGGTGATTTGATGGAAATGTATGCCATGTGTAGGTGCCACCTCAACTCGTTTTGTCTAAAAGTGTCTGGTGTGTGCAATCTGGAGCAAAACAAGTAAGAAATTTTAGAGGCACAAAACTATTTTTATGGAATTTGATTATGTTATTATAGAAAAAGCTTTCATGTATTCATTGTGGGAAAATAAACAGAATGTAGACTTCTTTCCATATATTTTATGGGTAAATCTTGTTTTATTTTAAATTATGTTTTGCAGTGTATCATAATATGCTCAGGGCTAGGGTCTACAAAAATGTCTTACTTTATGGGTACTTAATGTGTATGCGTCCCACACTGGGAAACATAATTTGATGATTTCTAATGTCTTTTTCCAGGGGTCTGAGATAGTAAAATACTGTCTTTGGAGAAGTCCTCTTGTTGTGTACTATGTTCTTGTCAAATTAATCAAATCAGTTTCCAGTATGGAAAAAAAAGTATGTGGGACAAAGCATATTTGCAGAAAGTGGTCCATTAAACCACAAGCCCACCAAAATTATATTTTATAAGCAGGATAAATGACGTCTCCTGTATAAATGCCCTACTATATTTTCTTTGTTCAAAGAGTGCACTTTGTTTTGTGAATAGTGGACTCCCTTTATCTGAGACCCCTATCTATGAATAAAAGAAAGAAAACTATAACATGAAAATATTTATGAATGAGCTAGCCATTTATCAAATTAGTACCCTTATATGCCCTTTTTTGTGTAAGATCATTCCCCTAACTTGATGGCAAATATTTTATCAGCCTCTCACTAAGAAAACAATGCAAATCTCTTGAAAACAAAAAACATAAATTTTACAGAAAAATTGAAGATTTCATTACGTTCATAAGAATGCTGTTGGAGAATTATTCAAATAAAGTAAGTAGTCCTTGGCAAAAGAGGCTATGCAAATTTCAACAGATTCTGATATGCTTGCAATAAATAAAGGAAAAACAAAAGGTAACTCAGTAAGAACCTTCAGTAGAATAATCTATGAATATGTCAATATAGGATGTTAGGGACTGATTTTTGTTTTTTTTTACTATTTTACATCTATTTTACATACTATTTTACATACTATTAAGGTAAAGAAAGTGAAGTTTATAAATGATTTTTTATTGTATAATCATGATTTTTTACAAGATATATACAAAAAATACTAGTTAATTCTGTTTATTTCTAACATAAAATGGGTTGAATAAAATGTAAATATCGATACCTATAAAGCAAAATAAAATGTTATTATTTAAATTCTATTTTATGCCATAGTAAAAACTTTTGTGTTTTTCATAATTTAGTATATACCTGAGTACAGGTAACTATTGGCAGTTTTCCTCTTACATGTCAGACACTGACCTCAGTATTTCATGTATTATCTCCTATTATCTTTAGTATTCACTTTTACTACTATACAACACAACAAAAGTACCAGTATGTGTAGTTAGGAGTGTGTAAAAGAGATTCAGTAACTTCACAAAACTGACAATTATGCTTGGCCTATAATTCAAATACAGAATCACCTTTAATCTAGTTTTGATTTCTTTCCATTTTGGCAGACTGGGGTACATTCAATTTTTTACCAATTTGCAGAGAATTCTCTCTTTTTCTAAGATTCTATACTTCCTCTGTGTCTCCCAGGCTAGAGAAAAACACACCATAGTTTAAAAAAAAAATCTGTTGATCAAATAATACCACATTTGAGAAATATAAGAATAATGATTTGTTATAGACTATTTATGGACAGAAACAGTTCTGTTCTTCAAAATATATTCATTATATTTTTAAGTGGAGGAAAGATAATTTCATGTTATTAAATAACATCAGTTATATTCATAATTGTATGTCCTATGTTCCCTAAGACCATACCTGTAAATCAATTAGATAGTTATTATTTCAGTATGGCAAAATAATCATCTTGAAGGTCAGTGGAAAAAATAATAAATTATCTTATATTCCTGGATATCTCAAAATAACTAGTAAATGCCTTTCACTCAGCAAACTGGTAGAAATTGAGAAAATAATCTATAGAATAACTATTTTCAGATATTATTCAAAAGCAAGTACAAAAGTGGAATCACTGAGACAATGCAAACTAGTAAGTTAAGTCCCATAATCTCCCTGGCTCTCTTTCTGGGTGTACTTTGAAGAAGGTAGAAAAGAAAGGGGATACTTAAACAAAATTCAGCCTTCTTATTTGAGAAGATGGAAATTGGAGTTTGTAGGAAATTGCATAAGGAATATTCATAAATATAAACTATATTCTTTGCCACGAAATAAGTCTAAATAAATTTAAAGGGAATTAACTAATATAGACTCTCTGACTTAACATACTTAAAATCAATAATAAAAAATTAAAATGGCCTAATATTTGGAAATTAAAATAGCATATTTTAAAATACTATGGTTTATTAGAAAATATACTGAGCTCTATCATAATGATAAAAAGACATGCCAAAATTTATGTAATGCAGCCAAAAAAAGCACATAGAGGGAAAGTGATGACCTTATATACTTCTTCTTATGTACTATATTATATATCATGCCTCTATTTTAAAATTATTAAAATAAGAGCAAATTATAGTTAGGATCAGTAAAAAGGAAGAAAATGAAAATAACAGCAATCAATAAAGTAGAAAATGAATAAACACTAAAGAAAATCAATGACATCAAATCTTAGTCCTTTGCAAAGATTTTTAAAAACTAGAGTCTAACTAGATTGACCAAGAAAATAAAAAGGCCAGATACAAACTCTTAATATTAGTAACAAAGGGAGTTGTCATTAAAGTTATTATAATTATTAAAAGGTTAGTAATGGAATATTAAGAACATTACATAATGCTGACTACTTAGATGAAATGAAATACTTTATTAAGACAAAAGACAAAAGAAAAAGGACAAAAGACATAATTTACTATAAACTATACCAAGAATTTTTTTGGTACCAAATATTAATAGCATGAAAGTTCACAAATCCAAAGTATAGAAAGTCAAAGAGAAATTTACAAAAACCACTAAATAGTAAAAAAAAAAAATATATATATATATATATATGGAAGGATATTTTTAAAATATCCATATGTTGGCAAAATGTCTTCATGTGCTGCCACCAGCAAAGAACACTGCCGTTATATTACTTCTTTCTACAACTTCTTCTGAACTTCAAGGAGTTGCTCACGTTATTATGTCCGGATTTTTACAGAACCTAAGGCTTCTTTTATCCTGGTTAGCATTATGACACAGAGAGCCTGCTAGACACTCGCATATCAAAGAGTGGGAAGGCAAAACAGAAAACTAGACAATTTATTTAAATAGGCTGAGTGATCCAGACGAGACTGCATAATGAATCCTGATAAAACTAAATTAAGCGAACGTTTAAACTTAATAGAGACTGTTTTATTTGGAAAATCCTGACATACCTATTTTTAATGTGTGATATACTTTTAATTGGCAAGTTCAATTGTACTTAAGATTGCAGATTTTGCAATGGTACATAAGGATGCAGATTTTGTTACATTTGAACTATATTTTTCTTTGTATGTTACGTATTTGCAAGTCGCCTATATAACATCTTAAGGGTGACAAGAGGTAATGACATTATTTGTATGTTCCATCTTCTATGGAATTTCATTTACCTAGGTAAGGCTTGCCCATTCCTAAACTACCACCTCTACCCCTGATTCTAACAGTTAAACAGAGAATTAGAAAAGCAATGTTTTTCTTTGCACAAATATAACAGGAATAAATTGGCCTACCAATGTGGGAGGTGTACTTTCCAAGGTCCCCAAAGAAAACATATGGCATCCTCAAATGGGTAGTTCAAAAGAGTCTAATAAAGCACTGTTTGCAAAGCTGTTGAAGGTATTCAGGGAACCCCATAGGGATGCTACAATTCCCAGAGTGTAGCAACAGCCAGTACACAACTAGATGTGACAATGGAAGGGGAAGCCACAGTCAATGGGATCCTCAAAAGGGTTTTAGCATATGTGAAGATCATCAGACAGGGGTTGTGTGCTTCTTTTATTTATTTTTTAATATTTTATTTATTTATTCATGAGAGACAGATTGAGAGAGAGAGAGAGAGAGAGAGAGAAGCAGAGACGCAGGCAGAGGGAGAAGCAGGCTCTATGCAGTGAGCCCAATGTGGGACTTGATCCCAGGACTCCAGGATCATGCCCTGGGCCGTAGGCAGGTGCCAAACCACTGAGCCTCTCAGGGATCCCCAGGTTGTGTGTTTCTAAAGAGAAATGTAATTACTTTCAAGTCATAGGTCCAGCAGGTAGGGAGACAGAGGAAGAAATACGCTTAACTCATCCTCCAGTTCTCCCTCATTTTCTGCTGGGCTTGTTTTGGCAAAAGCCAACCAAAACCCTGAGACAAAGGTTCTGGCACCTTTAGAAGGTGAGTGATAACTTCCATTAAAATCACCTCCTTTTTTTTTTATTTTTTTATTTTTTTTATGTGTGTGTTTTGTATTTTTGTTTTCATTTTATTTTTTTTCATTTATTTTTTATTGGTATTCAATTTATAAAATCACCTCCTTAAGCACCCCTCAGTATAGAGATTAGCAGGGAATGGTCATGCAAATGCAAAATGGAGAATATGCAACAAAGTAGGAGGTGAGAAGAAAAGTTTCTTTTAGGACTTAATCTTTTTCTCAGAAACCTTACCTTGTAAATTTCTTAAATGTGTGTTTTAGTAGCAAACAGACCTGACTGGAATACCAACCCTTTCCCTAAGTGCTCTTTGACCTCAAAAAGTCATTTTCATGCTAAACCTAAGCTTGATCATCATTAAAACATAGGGAGTGATATTGATGTAGTGGGGCGGCAAATTATTACTCTTTCTCTCCTGTTTCAGTTGAAGCTTCAAAGACTAAACACGAAACAGTAAATGCCAGCTCTTCCCACATTCGGAAGCAAGGTGTGTAACCAAAAGAGTAGAACTTACAAAGAAGACTAATGAAGACAGGTTTTGTGACCTTCAGCTCTTCATTAACCTGGAGAACTTAACACATGACTACTAGAAGAGGGGAAGATTCTCCAGAGAGAAATGTTGGCGATCCCTGCACTCTTATCTTACCCTCCCAATGAAAAGGATGGACAGACATGCTTGTATGTCATGTTGTAGCAACTGAGAGAGAGTTTGAAAGAACCTACTCCCAGAACCTGATGTGGGCCACTGGGAGTTTAAGAAACAAAATCTGGGCAGCCTGGGTGGCTCAGCGGTTTGGCGCTGCCTTCAGCCCAAGGTGAGATCCTGGAGTCCCAGGATCAAGTCCCACATGGGGCTCCCTGCATGGAACCTGCTTTTCCCTGCCTGTATCTCTGTCTTTGTCTCTCTCTCTCTGTCTCTCATGAATAAATAAATAAAATCTTTTTTAAAAAAAGAGAGAAGATGCAACTAAAGTAACAAATCTCCTGATAGGAGTAATCTTAAAAAAAAAAAAAAAAGAAACAGAAAATCTGGCATGATAAATTATAGTTAGGTCATCAAGCTCTTCCTGTCATGTTCTAATATTTCCTGGATGAGTACATGTTCACTCTATCATTTAATACCTTTAATTTGCTGACAGTGATCATATCCCTTTCAAGTTTTATTATTTTTGATGATGGCTCCTCATGTGTCTACTCTTTCTTTAAGTGGATTCTTCTCATCTCTTTTACCTTCCTTACTGCTCTTTTCTGCATTGTCCCTAGCACTGCTCTAATTTTCTTGAGGCATGAAGACTAGAAAAAAGCAATGGAATACTAATCTTCCCCTCATTCACCACCTCCCTTCCACACAAACAACACACATATCCAACAAATTAGGTTGCCCCGGCTGGCATTTACAATTTGTGTGTATTCAGAATGTCTACATAGGTGCTAAAGAACATGCCTAGCACTAGAAATAAATGAAAAGTGAATGAAGAAATAAAATATGATGAACAACCAACTGGGGGGTCCTAGAAACCCAAAGCCCCTCTGCTTCTTCAATTTTCCCGAGTTCACAAGTAGACATCATCTCCAACTGCTATTCCACCTCTGTTTTACTCTGCTTTTAACATTTTCAGACATGTTAGAAACTACTAATAGGATGATATGTCATCTTTGTGACACAAACATGAAAACATAAAAGGGCAACAAATCTTCAGTGACTGATAGAGAAGGAAACATGGTAGTTCAGGGGTTGTTAAATGTCATCTTAGTTTGTTACTATGAAGTCTAATGGATTGGGGATTCCCAGAGTGAAATCTTTCAGTATTAGTAAACCCATCGACGTTCTGCTTGGCTGCCAATTTTTCTAACTGATATTATACTGATCTATTTTTTTTTTTTTTTAGAAATTTAAGAGATATTCACATCCAGGATCACTGAATAACCACCAGCCCTGTATTTTCAGAGACTGCCTGGTACTTAACAAAAACCACAATGAATTATTTCATTACATGCATGACCAAATCATGTAACAGGACAGTCCCCAAAAAGATAGTAATAGAAATGCTTACATTTTAATCATTTAATCGTAATTTAAATGGCTATAGTTTATGTTATCTTCTGCAGATGAAAAACTACCACTGATTATGTATGAGGGTTCTCTGTCTTGTTAACTAAACTCCCTAGAAAATTTGAGTGGTTTCACCATGCAACTCTGCCGCTGCTCCCCCTCAGGCATTCTCCATGTCCCTTATTATGGGGTAAGTAACTAATAATGACATCTCATGAAGGACGACAACACAGTAATCGGAAGTATTTGTTAAGGAAGTATTTGCCAAAAGATAGCTCTCAACTGTTGAGGTTTGTAAAATTCCACTTAAAACACAAATGAAACATTTGATTTAGAGATCCGTGTCACTCAATTTGGGATCCTTATTAATGATTCTGGCAAATCAAAGTGTCAAATAAGAACTGATTTAGTAAGCAAGTGGATTATTCTAACCTAATGACACCCACACCTCTTTGTCATAATGTTAGAAGGTGAATGGAATGAAGAACAAAATTCAAATAGTTTCTACAAAGCTTAGAACTAGAAATACACCCTTAGCTCCTAATATAAGAGCCCCAGTGCCTGCTACTAATTATATAGGAAAATACTATATAGCCATAGATTAGTAGTGAATGAACTCAAAAGATAGAAATAAATGATATGCAAAATATGTCACACAAAGTTGATTGTGATTATTTGATTTTGAGGGGAAAAAAAGATGTACAGAGGATGGTATTTTATGAAAATAACCAAAACAAGACCTCCGATCCCCCAAGCATCCTTCTGAACTGGGACCATGCCATTCACTATTCAAGACATGGATTCTAATTCCATCCCTTCAATGTGGGCTGTCTCAGTAATTTGGATTTAATACATTTAGATAGAAGTAATGTTCTGGATTTTTTTTTAAACATTCCTTTGCAGAGCACTCTATCAGAACTTGACCTTGGTATGAAACATCTAAGTCACATGAAAACTATCTGTGTAGGCCCTTCCATAGACAACCATAGGTGAGTTCCCAGCTGAAAGCTAGCATCAATTTCCTGCCTTATGGAGGTACCATTTTTTACATCCATCCCATGTAAATCTTCAGAAACTGTGGCCTAAAAAATATCTTACTGCAACTACATGAACTATCTCAAACAAGAACCACTCAGGTGATCCTCGTCCATACAGAAAACCATGAGAAAAAATAACATGTTATTATTGCTACTAACTTTTGGAATGGTTTTTATAACAATAAATAACAGAAACTTTTAATTAAAGAACTGGTATTTTTTCATTTCCTGTTTTTTTTAAACAGTGTTCCCTACGGTAATATTGCTTTCATCTTAAGAGTATCTAAATTATATATTTCTAATATCCTAATCAGAACTCATGTTTACATATTCTAGAAGGTAATTTTATTGATCTAATACATACTTATTTCTCAGGTATTTAAATTCCTATGAAAGAAATTTGTTTCCACATAGCTCAAAGGCAGGAACTGAAAACTCATTTATAGTGTTATTTTTAAAAAGCTACTTCTGTGAATTGTTTTTAGCCTATGTTAATGGTATGATTCTTTCCTACATATCACCTAAGAAAAGTGTAATAAAGGGATCTTAATATTATTTCTTGACATTTTAAATATGGATAATAATCTAACATTTTCAAAGGTAACTATTATCATGTGATGGATATTTCAATTGTTTCTGTTCAGGTGATATCAAAAATTGATTTCTGATTTCACTTAAAAAGGAACAATATCTCACTTTCCCTGAGTATTGATGCATACACCTATTTCCAGAAATATTATACAGTATATACTCTTTCCAAGGGTCTGTGATAAAAGGAGCAAGTAACTATTTCCTCATTAATTCTAACAATAGATACTGCTTTCTTGAGCTTCACTTTCTTTCTAACAATAGATATCGCTTTCTTGAACTTTACTTTCTTTGCAGTTTTATTTGGAGTTTTGTAATTCTGTAATTAATAGGACGAATGAACATTTAAGTGTCTTTTGGCCATTTGTGTGTGTTTTGTGGTTGTGGGATTTCACATTACATTCTATTAACATTTACTGATTTCAAACTAGTTTCCAGGTTTTGAAATTTGTATTTATGTGTTTATTTCAAAAATCAGATACAAGAGAAAATCACAAAGAAAAACCATAATTTTTCTACTCAAGAATATAATCCTACTATGTGATATGTGATGACTTCTGATGTGTCAACTTAGAGAGAACTAAGTCTCAGAACCCCCTTATATTACATTCCCAGTTGGAGTGGGTCTAGAGGATATTTCCTTTCAGTAGAGTTGGGAAATGAAAGAGAGATGAGACCATTGTAGTACATATACACACCTCCTCTCATTTATTCCATCAAACACTACTCTAGGGGTTCCGGTGAGGGATTTTGAAGTTTTGATTAAAGCCTCTACACAATATACTGTAACTTAAAAGGGCTGGGTGGCACTGTTGGAGGCACTTCCACTTTAGTTTAGGCCTTTCCCAAAAGGAAACATTTCCTCTACTGGACAACAAGCCTCAGATTGTGCCTGGGGCTCTGGGTGAGTATCATCTTTTTCTTTCTGGCCTACTTATAGACATTAGACCTGTTATCTAGCCTCCATTAACTGCATAAATTAACTCCTTTCAACAAATCCTTTATTGGAAGGAGAAACAATTTGCTCTTCCTGGAATAGACATTTACTCCAGATATAGACATGCTGTGTGTGCCTGTAATGTTTCTGCCCAAACTACCACCCAGGAGCTTACATAATGCTTTATCCACTCCCATGTTATTTCACTTCTCTGGATCAACCATGACTTCACTGGGCAAAAAGCATAGGGAAGTGGAATTACTGTAGATTAAAAGAAGAGAGATTGAAGAAGAAGAGAGATTGAAAGACTCTCAGAGCCTGTTTCTCCACATAAATGTAATGTTTAAAACATATCTTTAATTTTATTTCCTTCATGTACTGTCTGTTGTTTCACAGGTACTCATATAAGGAAAAAGACTACAACAATTAAAATACAAAATTAGGCAAGAAAGTTAATACATACTGGCCTTGTAAAAGCAAATCAGGGCAAATTCAAAGTTGGAAAGCATGGCAAAAAAGCTTTCAAAGTCAGAAAATGCCACAAACATCACAAGATAACAAAATATAAATACGTTTTATTACTTAGCTGCCTAATACTTTTATTCTTCTAGTTCTGGCTGTTTACTTTTTGATTAGCTCTTCATCTGACAAAAATTTTTACATGTCATGGAAAAAAATTTTAAAGTAATTGAATCTTTCTCTGGGGGAGTTAAACACTTTTTTTTAATTATTGAAATTTACAGTGTGTATTTCAGCTTTATGACTTATCACTGCTCAGGTCATGTGATGCTAAGATTGTTGTAAAATTTGGGAAAATCTCTATATACAAGATATAAGGTCTTAGGACCCTTAACATTTCTTAAAAATTTCTTAAATATACTTTCAATCAACAATATGTCTACTTTTATCTCCATGCCTTCTCCAAAGAGTCATATTATGAGTGTTACACTACAAAAAAATAGTCTCTTACTAAACGGTGTTCAATAAAATCACCCTAAAAAGTCATTATGAAAATATTTAGAACTAATAGAAGTCAAAGAATTCATTGGAATGAAGCTGCTGCAAACCATCTTTACACCCTCTCTTATCTATAAAAATTATGCGGTTCTAAACTATTTCTTTTATTTTCCTTCATTTTATGCGTGCCCTGTTTTTGAGGAACCTGATTTTTAAAAATCTTGATTCTTTCTCTTGTTTTCTTATCTAATTTCCTTCGCAGTTTCAATTCTTTCTCTTATCCTCATGATTCCTACCATGTGACTTTTGGCTTTGCTTCTCTTTTTGGGTTTTACTTTACCAGATAAATGTTGTTCAATATGTAAATTCTGTGATGACAAAAAATTCTGGAAAAGCATATATACAGTTTTGGGAATGCTTTTAATGTCAAGTTGGTTACAGAGCTATGTTTTTCAGAATCTCCTTCTCTGTCTTCAACATTTGACATGACCACGAGGGAAGGTAGGCAAAATTCAGGAGTAATAAAGGATTATTGGTCATTATTATCTGAGGTCATCATTGCTCAGAATCAGTGAAAGACAGATAGAGGTAACAGGCAGGCTCCAGTTTATCATTTCTCTTCTGGACTTTGAGCCCACCTCTCCCTACATGTGATCCTGTTGCCCAACCCCAAGCTCACTGCCTGATGCTTCACTGGGAACTTAGAGTAGTGAAAGTCACAAAGAACTCAAAACTTTGGGGCACCTGGGTGGCTCAGTGGTTAAGTGTCTGCCTTTGGCTCAGGTCATGGTCCTGGGGTCCTGGGATGGAGTCCCGTATCAGGATCCCTGTGGGGAGCTTGCTTCTCCCTCTGCCTATGTCTCTACATTTCTCTGTCTCTCATGAATGGATGAATGAAATCTTAAAAACAAAACAAAACAAAAACCCGCCTCAAAACCTTTCCATCAGCCTCTAAATCAGCATCCTTAAGAATCCCACCCCAGCAGCTCCATGTGCTTCATTTTCAATTTTGTTCACCTGTGCCAACACTGGGAGGTAACATTTTTCTCATCTTTCAATATTCAGTTTCGGATGATTTTTTCACCAGCATCTCCAAAAATTAGGCAAATTCTAATTCCTATCATAAATTCCTTATTCCACAAAATAGTTGGTTCCCCTTCCCTGACTGAATCATTACCAGCATACAAAATTAACCAGAAATTATCACACAAGAGAGGTCAAATGTATTTTAAAATTGCTGCTCTATTATTCTGAGCTAATACTTTTGTAATCAGATTCCTCTTCCCCTACATACAATACATTGATGTATTGATGGACATGCGCAGAAGCTTTGCCTTGGAAACCCTGGCAAGACAACTTACTGCTTAAATAGGGGTGGAAGTGACCATCACCACTCTAGATATATGCCATAAAGCCAAATGTAAAGTGTTCTCAAATCAACAATTCTTTGCAATGCTCTTAAGGCTTAATGATTTAAAATCACTATTATATATATGTACATATTATAAAGCATCTCTTACTGTTTCTAGTTAATTTTATGATTTCATGTGTTTAGTGTCCAGTACTTCCTTGCATTTAGTGATTTTTGTTTTGTTTTGTTTTGTTTAGCTTCTTTATTTTTCATTTTGTTTTAGATCTCCTGTACTTGCATTGAGGGAGAATGAAATTTCATTGTTATTCCTATAGTAGTGGAATAAAATTCTCCTAGCCCACTCTTTACCAATTAAGTCACTCTTTAAGTACAGACTTCATGTAGGGTTTCTGTAATTGCTTCTTATATTCTACAGACACCTAACCTCCTCTCCCATCCCTGGGTGAGTATTCCTACTTGCTAAGACCCTGGTTACCAACACTATTCACCACTACACCTATCACCACCCTGTAGCAGAAGATTTAGTGTCATTTTTTAATTGACTGCTATGATGTTTAGCTCCTTCTAGTTTCTGAGACCTGGTCACTTTTCTCTCTCTTTTTTCTTTTTTCAGTGAGTCCAGCAATATATTGAAAAGAATTTAATTATTTTTTCTAACCAACATTTCCATGAAATTGTACTGAAGAATTTCAAGATACCCAGGCTGCTGTACTCTTAGAACCAATAGTCAGTGAACCCCAGTTTAAACATGTCCACATGCACAGTAACTGACTGGATATACATAGGACTGTGCTAGATGCTGCACCAGAATGGCATCTGGTAAGTTAATGGTTTCCGGAGTACTGTGTACAAAACAGATCTTCAATGAATGTGTACTGAATAATGTTTGCTGAAGATCATTAAGAGCAGTAAATTCACCTTTAGAGGCCAAGGTGAAGTACACTTCAGTGCAATTGGGCAAGTTCAAGATATTAAGTGAATATATACCAGGAAGATACACCCTGGGAGTTACACATTGAAAAGGTGAAGAAAATGATGATCTAGAACTGATGCTCCAAATTAGCCAATCGGGTGTTCATACTAGAAGTTGTTTCTTTCAAGCAGCAAAGTACTACTACCAACTTTCAGATCAAAGAGGAATCTGTAGACTCCCTGAAGCTACAATTCTTAGTTCATTTACAAATGAGTGGCTTCTACTACATATCTATCTATCTATCTATCTATCTATCTATCTATCTATCTATCCATCTACCTACCTACCTACCTATGATAGTGTGCACACTCCCTGGCACAGGGGAGGAACAGAGCGGGAGGAGCAGAGAGGGATCAAAGGGGATAGAATATCTAGCTGACTCCACACTGAGCATGGGGCTGGATGCTGGGCTCCATTCTAGGACTTTAAGATCATGACTTGAGCCAAAAGCAAGAGTTGGAAGCTTAACTGACAGAGCCACCCAGGTACCACCATGCATATCCATTTTAATATCTGTCAAGCTGTGTATTATTATTTGATGTTACTTACTCAAATTTTACTACTATTCCTATGTAGGCACAAAGACAAAAGAAATGATTAAGATTGAAAAGGACTGTTGGGGGTATTACCTTTGCTCTTTGTGACCCTTACTATGATCTGTTTTGTATACATATTCCCAGAATGCAGAGGAAAAGGAGGTGAACTACCAGGGAGGGAACTTGAGCTAGGCATTGAAGAAGTGATACCCACTGCCGGTTGGAAAACCATTCCCAGTAGTGGAAAGATCTGGGAATGAAATGTAAGGAAATGAAAGAAGGTGTAAGAGAAGGAAGATACTGGTCCTGCAACTATAGATTTGGTATGTCGGAAGAAGGTATGTTTTGGGGAGTGAAGCTGGAAGAACTCTAAAGGATTTTAGCTAGTGAAACAATATGATAACATTTTGATGTGTAATAAATCCCACTCTTGTGGCGCTGTGAAAAATAGATTAGGAGTGTGGCAGGCCTGAGACATGAGGTACAGAGATTTATAGTTCAAGTGACAAATGATAAGAAGCTAAGCAAAGGCAGCCTCCTGGAGGTTGAATAGGAGGGAAAAATTGCAAAGATTTTGAAGAGATTGAATATGAATAGTGAAGGATATGAAAGAATGATGCCCGCAGACAGAATGAATAGAAAGGTTCTTAAATGAAATGCAATAGCTGGTGTGCATAGATGGGGGAGAAAACAACGAAGACTGGTTTTTATCGTTTTTTAAATTTATTTTTCTTAAGATGTTTTTTTAAATAAATTTATTTTTTATTGGTGTTCAATTTGCCAATATATAGAATAACACCCAGTGCTCATCCCATCAAGTGCCCACCTCAGTGCCTGTCACCCAGTCACCCCCACTCCCCACCCACCTCCCCTTCCACCACCCCTAGTTCGTTTCCCAGAGTTAGGAGTCTTTCATGTTCTGTTAGAAGCTGACACAAGAATTTAGGACTCAGGAGGTCACCGCTATCGACATAATGTTGTTTCTGTGAAAGGTTTTCTAATTTACAAAGGATAACGATGTATTAGTAGGCAGGAGAACTGTGGTTTAATATAAGGAGATGAGCAGCCTAAGCCCAGGAAGGGCTAGGATGTTTCTTTAAGTTTATGGTAGTTACATTCTCTTTCATTTCAATATTCATAGTTAGAAAGCTAATAGGATTTCTACAAGGGTGATATCTCAGCAGATGAAAGTGCAGTTGACATTAAAACATTAATCCAATAAACTAGAAACAACAGACTGTGAAAAAAAAAAAACAGAAATGAAAAAAGACGTTAAGGACCTAAAGGTAACTTTTTTCAAAGGGCAGATGAAAGCAATGAAGTTCGACTGTGAAATAGTAAGGATTAAAAAACAAAAGCAAAAACAAAAAAACACACTCAGCAAGCAAGGTCTCAAAATGAACGATAGCCAGCAGTTGTGATTCTCCCCCAAGGCACAAAGTGTATTCTTTGGCCAGACTGTGGAATAAAAGTCATTGAAATAAGAATAACTTGTCACGTATTTTAGCTATATGATGTTTATGACTTGTGTCTTAAAAACAATCCCTCCATCTCTCCCAAAAATGTTCCTTAAATAATCCTGTATCTTTCTCAGTGCATACACTTTTTTTATCCCTAAGTGAAAAAGCAGTGTTTCAAGAATCTTAAAATTAAATGCATTTACTGTTTAATTCTTGTACTGAGTTCAGCAATTCATTTTCATGACAAAAGTGGTCAGAAAAAAATTGGTGTGATAGGAATTTAATTTGAATGAAATGCTGAGTAATACTTCCTTTTTAAAGCTTAATGTAAACAACTTCACACTGCACTATTTGGTTTAGTTTTTTATCTTTTCCAAACCTGTTATTTCCAAAGAAACATTCAGTGAGGGAGCAACAGTTAAAACAAATGCAAAATGTACAGTCTACTATAAACATGAAGAGAAGTATTAGGCAGAAGTTATTGAAAAGTCACAGATCCTTGGCCTTGTGGTTTTATTTTTTATAATTATTCATTAAATGTTATTTGACTATTAATGTTTTCAGAATGTTATAATTTTAAAACCAATTGAATAAGCATAATTTTTTTACAAGTAGTGTTAATGTTTATTTATTTTTAAGGTTTTATTTATTTATTCATGAGAGACACAGAGAGAGAGAGGCAGAGACACAGGCAGAAGGAGAAGCAGGCTCCATGCAGGAAGCCCGCCCGATATGGGACTCGATCCCAGGACTCCAGGATCACGCCCTGAGCCGAAGGCAAATGCTCAACCGCTGAGGCAAGAGGGTGTTAATGTTTAAACTTTGGTGGTAATACTTTTGTCTTAAGTAATGATTTGTCTTAAAATTAAGGTCACTTAGGTTAAAATAATTGTTTTCTTGTTGATGAGAAGCAAACTGGTGCAACCACTCTGCAAACAGTGTGGAGGTTCCTCAAAAAGTTAAAAAATAGAACCACCCTATGATCCAGCAATTGTACTACTAGGCATTTACCCAAAAGATACAGAAATACTGATTTAAAGGAACATATGCACCCCAATGTTTATAGCAGCATTAACAACAATAGCCAAACTATGGAAACAGCCCAAATGTTCATTGACTGATGAATGGATTAAGAAATGTGATGTGCTGTGTACATAAATATGTGTATAAGAATGGAATATTATGGAATGGAATACACACACACACACATATATATACAAACATATATGTGTGTGTGTGTGTGTGTGTGTGTGTATAATGGACTATAACTCAGTCTTCAAAAAGAATGAAATCTTGCCATTTGCAACAACATGGATAGAGCTAGAGTCAGTTAAATAAGTGAAAGTGAAATAAGTGAAATAAATCAAAGAAAGACAAATGCCAGATGATGATTTCTCTCATAGGTGGAATAAGAAACAAAGCAGATGAACATAGGGGAATGGAAAGAAAAATAAAATAATGGAAATGGAATAGAAAGATAAAAGCAGAGAGGGAGGCAATCTGTAAGAGACTCTTAAGCATAGAGAACAAACTTAAGGCACCATGTTTAGCAAGTCAGCCTAGGGCTGCGGTTGGTGGCGGGGAGAGGATGAATTATAAGGCTTGGAGTTTTGCAGCCTGGAGGAAAGCTGCTGACAAGCGTCATCACACTGCTTCCAACAATGCTGATAGAATATGTCGGAAACACCACATGTAGCTGCAGAGCCACCAATCCTACTACACAGGGCAGTGCAATCTTCAAGATCGGCATTTATTTCAGAATTGCATCCAAAAATAAGCTTTAGAATTGTCAAAGAGAACCAAAGGAGATATTGATAGCAAACTGTTTTTGTGAGAACTATTAATTTTGTATCATTAAAAAATAGTGGAAAAAAAACCCACACACTTTGAGCCTCAATGTCCTCTTCTGATGTGCCAGATGTATTTGGCGACAGTGTTGTATGATTGATTCTTAGTTGTGTGAAGGAGGATTCAGTGCTGCTCACATAGTAGGAAATCATGGAACTTGAGCCCGCCTGCTGATTTCAACTCTGAAAGTAGAAGATGGATTCTAAGGACACTATGGGAAGAAATAGTCTGCAGAAACCAAAGATAAATCAGCCCTTGTCCTGGTTCATCCATTTCCTGGCTTGCTAAGTAACTAAGAATCTTTTGAGCCTCCATTTTCTCCAGTGCCACCACAGCACCATGATATTCACTCCACCAAGGTCTAGGCAATTTGCTCAAAGTGTGGATTATCATAGCCATGGGCATTCTCTCGTTCTCCATGATTTAAAAATGGTGGAAGATTGCTTTGGAGATAAAACATAATTTTTTTCAGATAAATTATGAAATTTATTTCTATTTCACCACTTAAAAGCCAGAACATAAAAAATTTCACTTTCTTGAAAGTTCCCTTATTAGACATAGACGAAGTGCACTTACCACAAGGAAATCAGTTTCTTGGTACCATCAGTGAAATGGACACACTCTCATCCATTCCCTCAAATGAAGGCTTTGTCAAATTTCCCTCCAAATTTAGACCTCTCAATTCAGGGAGGTTTGAGTGAACTGTTTCCAGAAATTACAGTGAAGACATGGACCCTAACATCTGGGCCCTCCCAAGTTGGGTAGTTTTCAGCCTTCTGAACTTAGAGTAGAGAGTTCTGTGTAGTCAAAGCAATGCTTCTGAGCTACTTTAAAAAAACAATCCCCAAATTCTTAGTGGCTTAGTACAATGTATGTTTACTTTTCACTCACAACACACCATAGTCCAATGTGGGTCAGCGGCTCTCCTTGGCATCCCCTCTTCAACGAGTGTAGGTCTGTCATCCTGGGGACCTTTGATTCCAACCATAATAATGAGGGGAAGGGAGAGTGCAGATGTGCATGGATGGTAGCATGGTGGGTATGTGTGTGTGTGGGGGGGTTGTTCACAGGACTGGAAGCTGCATATACAGTTTTTTGGCATGACATCCATTGACTGGACTTTCCAGTGCATAGTCACAGGGCCCTGATCTAAATACAAGGGAGGCCAGTCAACACAGTATTCTTGTATTTCAAGAAAAATGAAAATGGCTTGCTGAATATTGCTTCTATTCCTTTTTTAAAAAGTAAAACTCAACCTAAATTCCTTTAAAAGTGTAATGCTTTTAACACTATCTGAGATAGCTAAAGAACTTAGGTGCTTGGATACTAATACAAATATTAAGTACATACTGAGAGTCTAAATTCCCACTGCATAGCCATCACTGTTCCAGTCAATGCTAGCCAAAGCAAGACAGGAATAAATGCTGCAAAACTAGAGTATACATCATGGTGACACATGTGGTGACAAAGGTGAATTTGCAAAGAAGTGACATTAAGATAGTTTATGTGAACTCTGAAAATTTATCTTCATATTTTCTTTCTTTAGGACACCATTTATCTTTGGCTGGATTATCGTTAGATGGAGTGAAACAGTTTCCTTGCAGCAAGAAACTGGTGAGTTGACAACTTATCATTCTGCCCATGCGGTGAACGTGGGCATTCTCGCTCATTATTTCTTTTCCTTTTTTACTTTCTTTTCCTGTTGTTCTTATATTTATTTTTCCCCCAATGACTATTATTTTATCTTTTTTAGCTATTTTGTATGATTCGATATGAACCCCCATAATGCTGCCATTAAATGTATTCATATATTCTGAGCTCATTTTACTTGATACTCTTTTCTTGCCCCTGGAACAGCGTACTGAATGGTACTAAGTGAAACTGGCTCTTCAAATTCCCTTTATACTGTGCCATGGGGCATGGATAACTCACTCATGACTTAGGAGAATGATTCCCCTCTGCCTCTTAAACATGGTAAAACAAAAGGTCAGCAATCATTTGATACTACAAAGAGAAAAAACACGACAGTAACAACAACAGCAATAAAAAAAAAAAAACGGAATAGATTGTTTGAAGCTCATGAAATTTTATAAAGAGTCAAATAACTAGAATCAGAGATTAAATCTTTTTCATGTGAACTTGAATATTCCTGAGGGCAGATGACAAAAAAAGACATGGGAATCAAGTCAGAGACATTTCCATGCATTCTGAATAATAATCTCCCTGTGGTAATGGAATAAAAGGGAATTAGAAACTTCAACAAATCAGCCAAAGTTTGTCAAACCTATCACCTGCTATTTAAGCCTGATTTAAAATTTGTAACGCTTGAGAAAGTAATAAAACATTAAAGTTACGAGAAACAGAATTCTGTTATCTGGCCAGCAGGTGAGGATCTTAGAAGCTGTCACATTGGTACTCACAACAAGAAAAACAATATGAACAAACTGAAAATCAATAACTTGTCTTAGATCTATCAGAGAAGTGAACTGGGGAAGCAAGCACATGGATGGAGAGAATAAGTCACTGGAGCTGGAACTACTGTGAGAACCAACAGCAGGGTAGAGAAACCTCAACTATAATCAGCAAATGCTGGAGGTTCAGTGTGGGCCAGCTTGAGAATTAAGCCCCAGGACATGGCCCCTAGCCTTAGGGACAGTCTCCACTAACACTGATTTCATCTCTAGGAGCTCCACCATCTTCTCACATTGATCATCAGGTGAAAAAAAAAAAAAAATATCTTGTGATTTTTTGCTGAGGGAGGAAAAAAGAAGCCATCTGACATACTCCCAGAGCATTCTGTTCCTTCCAACCGAGGCCTACCCTTAAGAGAAACTGTTTTTATCACAGCCTAAGTGACAGGGCTTTGATTGGAGCCTAATCCATCCAGGAGAAGGGGAATGCCCAATGTTATCCCTCTCTAGTTTTACATGTAGAAGAAGGTTAATGTATATAATTTTAGCCACGTTTAGCCTTTCTGTCTCACCTCTGGAAGTAGGGATGTGTTGGGAAGCACTTGGGGAAGTCAAAGCTCTGGGTCACCGGCTCTCTTAAAAACTGTTACCTACAATAGCCAAATTGTGGAAGGAGCCACAATGTCCTTTGGCAGATGAATGGATAAAGAAGATGTGGTCTAAGTATACAATGGAATATTCCTCAGCCATTAGAAATGATGAATACCCACCATTTGCTTCGATGTGGATGGAACTGGAGGGTATTATGCTGAGTGAAATCAGTCAATCAGTCAATGGTTTCACTCATATGTGGAATATAAGAAATAGTGAAAGGAATTATAAGGGAAAGGAGGGGAACTGAATGGGAAAAATTAGAGAGGGAGACAAATCATGAGAGGCTCCTAACTCTGGAAAACAAACAAAGGGTTGTGGAAGGGGAGGTGGTGGGGGGCTGGGGTGACTGGGTGACAGGCACTGAGGAGGGCACTTGATGGGAAGACCACTGAGTATTATACTATATGTTGGCAAATCGAACTTAAATAAAAATAAATGTAAAAAAACCGAATACCTAATCATAGGATAATAGAATGTCTTAGTTCAGGCCACTATAACAAGAATATGATAGACTGAATAGCTTATAAACAGTAAAAATTGGGATACCTGAGAGGCTCAGTGGTCAAGTGTCTGCTTTTGCATCAGGATGTGATCCTGGGATCCTGGGATTGAGTCCTATATTGGGCTCCTTGGAGGGAGCCTGCTTCTCTCTCTGCCTATGTCTCTGCCTCTCTCCCTATGTCTCCCATGAATAAATAAATAAGATCTTTAAAAAAATGAAATTTATTCTCAGAGTTCTAGAGGCCAGGAAGTCTAAGACTAAGGTGGTGGCAGATTTGCTGTCTAGTGAAGGCCCACTTTCTGGTTCACAGATGGCGGTTTTCTGTGTTCTCATATGGCCATCTGTGAAGTGGTAGGAACACTCTCTGGCATCCATTTTATAAGAGCACTAAGATTCTTAAGAGCTTTACCTTCATAAGCTCATCACATCCCAAAGGCCTCACCTCTTAATAACATCATGTTGGGGATTGGAATTTCAACACATAAATTTTGGGAAACATACATGTTCAATCCATAATAATACAATAGAATGCTTTCTCTTCCCTCCCTCCGTTACCACCATATCAGTAGGGCTCCTGTAGGAGATAAAATTGAAAGAACCATATATCTCAGACCTTATTTAAGAAGTCTCTAGAGAAACTCAGAGATAGCAGAGAACACACAATGACACCAGAGGAAATTTTAGTCTCAGACACTTAGAATTAAAACAAATAGTAAACACAGACTTATAGCCAAATAAATGTAAACTTCACACAAATCACCTACTTATCTTAGTTTCCTTTACGTAGATGTCCAGATTGGTTACTTACAAAGCATTCTAACAGATAAAAAAACATACTTTGAAAAAACAGAGTAATGATCAAAACTAGACCTTTTTGTGGCAGAAATATTAGATTGTTTTTCTACAAGAAACCCTACTGAAATAGACAAAGAGATTAAATCTTGGGTGATGGAGAAAGACAGTATCATGTTAACACTAATCAAAAAAAGCTGGAGTAGCTATATTAATTTCATACAAAGCAGACTTCAGAGCAAGGAAAATTATCAGGGATAATGGGGGATACTACCTAATAATTGAAAAGGGCAATCCTCCAATAACTTGTAATTATCGTTACAACAAAGTTTCAAAAATTTAGGCCAATATTGATAAAGCTGCAGGGAGAAATAGATGAATCTACTATTATAGTTGGAGACTTTAATACTCCGTTATCAGTAATCGATATGACAAGTTGATGCCATATCTAAAAACTGTAATCAGCTTTTCCTGAAACTAAGGACATTTTAAATTAAAACACTAAGCTATAAAGCATAATAGCAAAGAATATTTCAATTGTGCTATAGTCAGGTACTAATGGAAACTAAAGAGATAATGATGTAGTGACACATTTAACCTTTCTCCCAGTAAGTATAAAAATGAAGAAAACAAGAATTAATCTAGGGATTTCTTTAAAGAGTAAAAAAAAAAAAATCTTCAGAGCAATTGAAAACAAGAAATTTCAACCAATAAGATTCTATTTTTTTAAGATTTTATTTATTTATTCATGAGAGATACAGAAAGAGAGGCAGAGACACAGGCAGAAGGAGAAGCAGGCCCCCCACAAGGAACCCGATGTGGGACTCAATCCCCAGATCCTGGAATCAAGCCCTGGGCCAAAGGCAGACATTGAACCGCCGAGCCACCCAAGCATCCCAATAAGATTCTATTTTAACTTAGTAAGAGAGGTTCCATCTTGGCTTAGAAACTAGAAGACACTTTGCTTTAAGAGAAAGAAATGTAAAAAGAGACTTCATATTTTATATTTTTATGATCTTTTAAAAAGTCTCTTCCCAACCACATTTTCAGGTTCTGGAGGAGAAAGAAAGTAGTATTTGAGACATACAACACTTTGTAAATACATCCTCTGGAACTGATTCCAAAAATTTACCTGAATTACTGCATCATAGGTAACCTATAATGTGAAATATTTTAATAAATTTTCATTTATTAATAAGAGACTTGTCTACTTCTTTGACATTATTGCTCTTTAAGAAATGCAACCAAATAGGCGATCCCTGGGTGGTGCAGCGGTTTGGTGCCTGCCTTTGGCCCAGGGCGCGATCCTGGAGATCCAGGATCGAATCCCACATTGGGCTCCTGGTACATGGAGCCTGCTTCTCCCTCTGCCTGTGTCTCTGCCTCTCTCTCTCTCTCTGTGACTATCATAAATAAAAAAAAAAAAAAAAGAAAAAGAAATGCAACCAAATAGACTAAGCGTTTGTGAGGACAATATAGAAAAGTACAAGATGAGGAAAATAAATGACAATGTAAAGTGAATGCAACTGAAGCAAAACATTTTTCAGAGATTATAGAATACTTTTTGCATTAAAAAGGAGGTTTTAATTTTCATTTCACTGAAAAATCAAACTTAGAGAAATACAGAGACAACTTAGTTCTTAATCTTCCATAATTCTTTTGGAAATACTACAAAGTGATATGAGAATGAAAAAACATACTGTATTTTCTACAAAACTAGGAGACAGAAAACTTTTAAACTCTGAATGATGTGTGAGGAGCACAAAAGCTACCCAAACAGCTAGTTTTCAAAGTTTCTTGACCTCCATCAGTGCTGAAGACTTGGGAGTATTCAGCTAGTCCAAAATGCAGGACAAGAGTCTGCAGGCTGTGATAAGACATGATTACTGGCTTACTGAGTAATGCAACAGCCAGACCAGTAAGAAGTGTTCAGCTAGGTGATTGGCAAATTAGAGGAAATTGAGTACACACTAGTGGGAGATAGTGAATCCTTTGGGAAAGCAAAATTAGGTCAAGTTCATATCCTGTTAGAAGCTTTTTCTCCACCAGCTCCATCTAGAATTCACAGAAAATTTGGGAGAGTACTAAACAAGTCTCTCTATGGTACAGAACTCATACAGGGGAAAAGAAATCATAAAAGTATTTTTTTTCAGGTCACAGGGGAATGAAAATAAAATCAATACTATCTATCTATCTATCTATCTATCTATCTATCTATCTATCATCTATCTATCTATCTATCTATCTATCTATCTATCATCTATCTATCTATGGAAAATTGCTGGACATTTGGAAATTAAGCACCACTTCTAAAAAAATCCATTGGTTCAAAAGAAATTAAAACATTTTGAACTATATAATAAGCATTATAAAGCTTATCAAAATGTGTGGGATATAGCAAAATACAGGGTTTAGCTGGAAATATATAGCATTTAAATGCTGATGTTCCAAACATAAAACTTCTCAAATTCAAATCTAAATTTCTATCTTAATAAATCAGAAAAATAAAAACAAAGTCAATAGCAAGCTAACAGAAGACACTCATGAATAGAAATCAATAAAATGTAAAACAGTAAAGGAAATCAATAGAGTCAAATGCAACTAAAAACTTGTTCTTTGAAAAGATCAATTCAATTGATAAACTTCTATCTAGAAGGATGAAAAACAAAATACAGAAGATATATATAAATATATAGATGCTACAGTAATTAAAGTTACCTAATATTGGCCACACACACACACACACACACACACACACACACACGAGTGGAACTGAACAGAAAGCTCACGAAGACTCATACAAATATGCCCCATTAATTTTTGGCAAAGAACCAAAAGCATACACATGCAAAAAATAAACCTTAAGACACATCCTATACCTACCATGAAATGTAACTCAAAATTTAACTCAAAAACTCAATTTAACTAAAATGAAAAAGCAAAAGTATAAAATTTCTTGAAGAAAACACTATAGAAAACAGGCATGACCTTGTGTTTGGTGATGAGATGTTACATAGAAAATCAAGGCAAAATTCATGAAAAGAGAAGTTATAAATTCAACAATTTGAACTTTATTAAATTTAAAAACTTGCTTTGCAAATGACACTATTCAGAGAAAGAAAACAGCAATCTCAGGACAGGAGAAAATATTTGCAAACCACCTATCTGACCAAGCACTTATACATAGAAAATGCAAAGAACTCTCAAACCCAGCAGTAAGAAAATAAATAATCCAATTACAAGGGGGTAAAAAATCTGAACAGATCTCTCTCCTGAGAAGATACGCAAATGGCAAAAGAGCACATGACAACACACTCAACATTATTTATAATTAGGGAAAAACATATTAAAACAACAAGATATCCTTACAGTGTCTCAAATGAAAAATTAGCGAGAGCAAACACAGATGAAGATGCAGAGCAATAAAAAATGTTTTCACTGGTATTGGGAACATAAAAAGGTAAAGCCACTTTGGCAGACAGATTGGCAGTTTATTACAATATTAGAACATGGAGGGATCCCTGGGTGGCGCAGCGGTTTGGCGCCTGCCTTTGGCCCAGGGCGCGATCCTGGAGACCCGGGATTGAATCCCACATCGGGCTCCCGGTGCATGGAGCCTGCTTCTCCCTCTGCCTGTGTCTCTGCCTTTCTGTCTCTCTCTGTGTGACTATCATGAATAAATAAATAAAATCTTTAAAAAAAATTAGAACATGGATTTATCACATGACACAGCAAACACAAACCCAGTTACTGACCCAAGTGGCAATAATTTGTATCCACATGAAAACCTATACGCACAGGTTTTCAGCAATTTTATTCATTCATAATTGCCAAAACCTGAAAGAAACCAAGATGATCTTTGAACGGTGAATGGATAAACTGTGGTACATCCACACTGTGGTGTTCAGAATTGAAGAGGTGTCAATCCACACAAGGGTGAATGTTAAGTGCTCATTTTTAAGTGAAAAGCCAACCTGAGAAGGCTTCATTCATACTGTATGACACCACTGATATGAAAGTATGGAAAACTAGTTGAAAAGCATTGCCTTTCAATTTATTAGAAAATATGATACTTACATCTTTGATGGTCGTACAAGGCATTTTGTTGCACTTGTGTTTTTAGAGTCCTAAATGTAGCATCAGAGTTGAAGGAATTACTTGGTTTCACTGTGTGCTTTCATTTTGGACCTTTAGAAATTAAGATCGATTCCTTTTTTTTTTTTTTTTTTAAATTTATTTATTTATGATAGTCACAGAGAGAGAGAGAGAGAGGCAGAGACACAGGCAGAGGGAGAAGCAGGCTCCAGGCACCGGGAGCCCAACGTGGGATTCGATCCCGGATCTCCAGGATCGCACCCTGGGCCAAAGGCAGGGGCCAAACCACTGCGCCACCCAGGGATCCCCCCCCCCTTTTTTTTAAGATTTTATTTATTTATTCATAGAGATGCAGAGAGAGAGAAAGAGGCAGAGGTAGAGGGAGAAGCAGGCTCCATGCAGAGAGCCTGACGTGGGACTCGATCCAAGGTATCCTGATCACACCCTGGGCTGCAGGCGGCGCTAAACCGCTGCGCCACCGAGGCTGCCCCAAGATCGATTCCTGAACATTCATAAAAGCACTTGGAATTATGGAAACTTTCTTGATGGTAGGCACATTAAAATGTAGAAGTTTCTTTGACTATGAAAACATGCAGAGTGAAGGTGATCTATTTCTGAATTTCTTAAGTATTTAAATATTGACTTTCTTCCCCTTTGGACTAGTACAAAAATTCAGAGTAGATTTGAATAAAGTAATTAGTTTCATGTACTGGCTTTTCTAGGGCTTATACATTAGCATGAACATTATTTTAGTGGAATTAATACAAGGTTGGGTGGGTCTTACAAGCTACTACAAATCACACTATCATACTGTGATGCTATAATTTTTTTTCTTTTTGCTTTACTTGCAGAAATAGGGAAGAACTAACTAATCCTACACATTATAAACCTATGATTCTTTATGAAAATAAACCCAGCTCTTGCACAGATCTTTCTCTTCAGAAGAATGTTTACCAAAGTACACTAATGGTCATTAACCCCCACCCGTCATGGCTTTTTGCTCATTTCTTCCCTACATATGATTTCACAAACTCCTGTGCTTAAATTTATTATATTCATGTAATCACTTAAGTTACTTATTGAACATCGACTTTTGAGCATTGGGCAAGACACTGGAAATAAGATATTTAACTCAACAGACATGGTTCTCTCTAAATGTTACAAGTCTGTGTCCTTCAGAAAGATATATTCGTAATACGGAGATGATCAACCGATGGATAGATAAACAGGCTACAGTATATAATACTATGGAATGTTATTTTGCTTTCAGACACATGCTCCAACGTGGATGAGCCCTGAAGGTAGGTATTACACTAAGTGAAATAAGCCAGTCACAAGGGAGCAAGTTTGATTCTTCTGCTATGAGGAACTTAGATTAGCCAAATTTATAAAGAGAAAGTGGAAAGTTGTGCTAGGGCCTGGAGAATGAGAAGTTATTGTTTAATGGGTACAGAGTTCAGTTCTGCGAGATAAAAACAAGTTCTGGAGATGATGGTATTGATGGTGTACTGCAGGAATGTGAATATACCTGAACAATACACTTACAAATAGTTAAAATGATCATTTTTATGTTAGGTATATTTCACCGCAATTATTAAAGGGAAGCATAAAGAACAAAACTGACACCTATATGAAATTGTAATCAGTATTTCTAAAGCGTGAATTTTCCGCGTTAAGAATGGAGATCATATTAATAAAAGGACAATACAAATGAAATATGAAAAAAATGAATAGATGCAAGACAGATGGTCAAGAACCAGTGCAGCACCTTTGCATCTTCAGATTCCCCCGACATCAGGGAAGTTCAGTGTTTGTCCTTTGTTACTTTCTATTTTCTTTTTTTTATAAATTTATTTTTTATTGGTGTTCAATTTGTTGTCAACATATAGAATAACACCCAGTGCTCATCCCATCAAGTGCCCCCCTCAGTGCCCATCACCCAGTCACCCCCTTTAAAAGCTTTATACTCAGGGAACCAGTGCTACCACAAATATCTGCTAATTTTTTTTTCTCTCTGCTTTTCCTCTCTTCTGCTTCTTCTACTCTGGGTCTTTATGCCATAAATCTTAATCATATGTTAATTCCATGGTCTAATACAGACATCACACACAAGTTTTTCTGGAGTATTATTTGTCCCTGCACAGAGCAACCTAGTTAGCGTTTTAAATAAAGCCTATTTTTTCTTTAGGCTTTATTTATTTGCCACTGAATGTCTACTTTGAGACTATCTCTGGCTGCCAAAGATATTTTTCCATCTCTTGAGGATCTATTTGAAGGTTTTTCCCTGTTTACTCAATAATGCTCTTTATCTCTCTGAACTCTGACCAACTGACATACTGATATCAAACTATTTATGGCCAAAAAATATTTTCAGTTGTTCACATAGTAGTCAACCTGGAATTCATGGTGCTCATTATTAAATATCATAAATGTAATGAATAAACTGCACGTGTTTCTATTATCTATAATTTAGAGATAATTTTTACCACTAGAACAAATAGAATATAAAATTGTGGCCATGGGCAATTTCTACTGATAAATAAGGAATTGAATTAAGAAAAATTGGTTGGTTCCAAGTTTTTTTTTTCCCCTGTAAATATTAGTATAAAGAAAATAAAGAACCAGAAAGGCACATACTGATCAAATATATAAACGTATTTTTGATAATTAAGATGGTTTAGTATTCATGCAAAAATAAATAGAGATCAGTGGGATAAATAACTTTATAACACTGTAGTATACATAAAATCTTAACATGTGATAAAGGAGGCATCATAAATCATTTAGGAAAGATTGAATTATTAAACATATTGTGTTTGGAAAATTATTCAGCTTTTATTGGGGGAAGGGTCAATTCACACTGTTCCCTATTCAACATGAACACATATATACCAGAAGAAATTAGAGTAATGTAGGAATGAAAGATTAAATATAATGAAGAGAAATTGACTTTTTTTGTCCTTGAGATTGGTACACTTTTAAAGAGATCATAAAACTGAAAAATCCTGACAACACTTAAGTTTTGGCCTCAAATACTTGGATGCCTATGGAAATTCACTGAAAGGTAGAAAGTAATTAAATACAGGTCATCATCTGGCCAGAGCAAGGGAACAGAGCAGGAGATTATGGGGTGCGGCAAATGAAGAGTGAAAGAGAAGTAATGTGTGATCAACAGAGCTACTCAGCAGTTTTATCCTTAAAGTTCTTAAAAATTAAGAAATATAAAGAAAACATTTCCATATATGAGAGCCAAGGGTACCTTAGAGTTACATTACAGAAAATGTACAAATTACTTTCACGCTGTTGCTGGCAGGCATCGGCATTCCAAAGTACATTTTTTAATATTTTGCCAGTCATTCCTGAGCAATCTACTTTGAGCTAAAAAAGTAAACTTTGAGCACATAAGGCATTTATTGAAAAATAGAGCAATAAGGCAAGTGGAATGGGCAAAGAGCAAAGAATTGACCCACTTTCAGCAAGCAGAACCTTTACTCCTTGCACATACATGAATTTGTTACATGCAGCGTTGGGTCAAAAGGCTATTTGCTTTTTCAAGGCTGAAGTCCGAGTGGTTTTACAGAACAGACCACAAAGCAACATTTTCAATGCAAGGTTTACTTGAATACTCAATAATCACTTTCTAAAATAGCTTTTTCCAAACTGCAGGTCAAGACCTATTAGTGGATTATGAAATCTAAAAATGGTAGGTTGAAACTAGCATTTTTAAAAAAAATTAAAGTAGAACAAAAATTAAGAGAATACAGATATGATGAGCTATATTTTAATGTATTACTCATAGTAAGAGCACATACTATTTATGAAACTTTGCTATTTTTATGCATGATACTTATAGCCTACTTAATCCTATCCACATGTACCCACAGGCACACCTATGTACACTTGCATGTACACCTCTGCACATCTCTGCTAGGCTTTTAGTGTAAAATGAATTCCCTATTGTGGAGAAGTCAAAATATTTTGAAATCTGCTGTCAGCAAACAACCACCTGGATGAATAGATCTTAATGTGATTAAGGGTATAAATAGTGTGTGCATCCATGATGTGTGCATGTATATGTGTGCATGTGTGTGCATCCGTGTGACCATGTGAACTCCCATAGGAGCAGATATGTGAAATCAAAGTCCACATCATGCAGTCAGCTCGGTGGGAGTGTGGTTAGCATAGAGCACTATGCTATACACTATAGAACCTCTTGGTTCTGCGGAATAAATATTCTGCTTATCTAGACTATCATGTTTCTTTTCTTTTTTTTTTTTTTTTAGACTATCATGTTTCAATTGTAACAATGCTGCGAGCAAGTTCTAACAGTTTACATATTCTATCATGGACACTCTACTGCTGTAAGATACTTACTGATCATGTTCCATCGCCCAGCCCTCCTATGGACACTTCCTCTTAGTAGCAGACCATCCTACAGTGTTCTCGCCCTCTTACATCATTTCATCTAAGCCAGCCACAGTGAACCCTTACCCCAGGCTCGTTAAGTACCGTGGAGCTTACTTACCTATCACTTATTGTGATATGGGCCTTGCCTCTTGCTGCATCATAAGAAGACATTGCTATCAATACCTGAGCATTTCCTTTCTGCCAGATGCTACATTAAAGGTTCCAAAGCTATAATCTCACCTAATTTTTTTAATAACATAGACACTGTAGATAATTTATCCTTAGTTGATAGATGGATGCTTCTCAGGTAAACTTTGATTTCATTTTGTTTTTATAAGAATTCATAGAGGTGACTGTAAGTACCCCAATTCTGAGATGAGATTAAGGGACAGGTCAACAAAGTCAACATTAAATCAACAGAGAGATGTGCCAAAGTGGAGTTGAGGCCTCAGTCTATGGTCCTACTTCCTACTTTTCTACTCTTCCATACCACAGCATCATCAAAGTTGCTTCTGCTCCATTAGGTCACAACTTTGCCCTCCTTGTGACAGTTACAGTCCCTCCTCATCTTTAAAGGTTCTGGTACATGACAGAGCCTACGTCCGTGCTGAAAGCTGACCAAAAGGTCAATTCTGTTTTTCTAAGCAAGTAGGTGGGGTAGTGACTGCAAGAAGTCAGGTGCTGAGGCTTTAAGAGAAACAGGAATAGTCAGGATCTGGGGGAAGAGAGTAGGAAAAGCATACCATACAACCCCAGAGCCTCATAGTAGGTTATGCATCTGGATGTGTACAGCTTAAGGCCTTTTCAGGCATATGTTTAATCCTGAAGTAGAGTGTCTCCCAGAACTAGTCATGGGCCTATCCTAAGTCAGCCTTCTGAATGATTGAGGCAAGGACAGGGCTCCTGAGATTGCCTTAGTGATTTGTTCATATCCAAATGGTTCATATCCAATGTCCAAAATAATTCTTTTTTTCTTTTTAAAGATTTTGTTTATTTATTTGACAGAGAGAGAGAAAGAGAAAACACAAGCAGGAGGAGTGGCAGCCAGAGGGGCAGGGAGAAGTAGGCTCCCTATAGAGCAAGGAGCCTGATGTAGGACTCAATTCTAGGACCCCAGGATCACGACCTGAGCCTAAGGTAGATGCTTAAGTGACTGAACCACCCAGGGGCCCTGGTACAGACAATAATTCTAAAAGCTAACACTTGTATTACGATGTCCTGGATGCTATTCTAAGAAGACCTTATGTTTATATATCTGAATAAGCTTAACAAAACCCCTATGGGTAGACTGGCATTGTATCATCACTTTACAAGTGCGACAGTTGAGATGCAAAGAGTTTTCACAACTTGACCAAAGTCACACAGATATGGAATTTGGACCCAGGCTCTCCTGGTCCAAAATTGTGCCTCAGCGAGAGCACAATCAGCTATATGCATGTATCTACCCTGCGTGACGGTGAGAGACTGCACCTCATTTTCAGCATGGGTAGGCAAGGGTAGATGTCCTTCTTCTGTGAAGGATGTAGAAATAATATGCTTAACCTCGCACATCCTGAAAGCTGGTGATACACAGTCCTTTCAGCTAGGGAGAAATGCAGCGAATTAGAGAAAAAAAAACAACAGTTTTCATTATACCCCAAAATATCAGACTTAGCACTTAAGAATGGATTAGAGCAATAAACACTAACACTCTAACAGACTGTTGAATACTTCATATTTGGATCAAATCCAATAATTCCACATTCTTGATAGTCTTCTGAATTTTAATTTGGCTGGAACAACTATTCAAACCTCATGAACTCTAATTGGCTCATTTGCCAGTGGGCTTACTTGCATGCACAAGGAGGTCCTTGGAACATCAGGGAAGGTGATCAGCTATTACCTTGCAAGCCACTAACAAGAACAGTGGCTTCAGGAGCACAGACAATGAGGGAAGCCCTATTTAGAATGAAGCATTTGCTGGGATCACTGTAACTTCATCCAAAATTGTCGCAGAGTTATGAGTTTCCAAATATTTTGCTAAAATGCCAGACAGAAGACAAAACTGCATGATTATATATTTAATGCAATGTCATTTGGAAGTGTTCAAAGGGTTTACTGTGTTTTTTTGGTCAAATAAGTAAAAATATTAGTGCTTTGATTCATTAATAAACTTGCAAAAATGGGCAAAGCTAAGCTCTTGGAAGGCAGGATAGTGATTATTCACTGGAAGCCCAAGGAGAACTATTAGAACCTTGGTAATGTTCAGGGTTTTTTTTTTAAGATTTATTTATTTTAGAGAGAGAGAGTGCACATGTGCAAGCAGAAGGAGGATCAGAGGGAGAGAAGGTCCAGCAGACACCCTGCGGAGCATGGAGCCTGACATGGGGCTCGATCTCAGGACCCTGAGATCATGACCTGAACTGCAACAAGAGTCAGACACATAACTGACTAAGCCACCCAGGTGGTCCAATAATGTTCAGGTTTTTGACCTGGTTGTTGGTTTCATGTGCATGTTCTGTTTGTGAAAATCTTATCAAGATACATATACACTGATGAAATATGTACTTCTCCCTATGCATAATACACTTCAAATATATTTTAAGAAAAAAATAAATTGTGTCACTCACTCTAAATAAATGAAAAAAATTCAGATTAACACACACTGAGGTTTTGCTTATAACAAAATTACATGTTCAATACATCTCTGTTAATGACAAGGGTAACCATCGCCATTCTGCAAAATGCACAAGCTGCCAGCTACCTGAGCCATGGAACTACTGACTGGAGTGTTTAGTGTTCAAGAGCTGGGGGCATCACAATGCCAGATTTCAGGTTGTACTACAAAGCTGTGGTCATCAAGACAGTGTGGTACTTACTGGCACAAAAACAGACACATAGATAATGGAACAGAATAGAAAATCCAGAAATGGCCCCTCAACTCTATGGTCAACTAATATTTGACAAAGCAGGAAAGACTATCCACTGGAAAAAAGACAGTCTCTACAATAAACAGTGCTGGGAAAATTGGACATCCACATGCAGAAGAATGAAGCTAGACCATTCTCTTACACCAGACACAAAGATAAACAAAATGGATGAAAGATCAAAATGCGAGACAAGATTCCATCAAAATCCTAGAGGAGAACACAGGCAACACCCTTTTTGAACCTGGCCACAGCAACTTCTTGCAAGATACATCCATGAAGGCAAGGGAAACAAAAGCAAAAGTGAATTATTGGGACTTAATCAAGATAAAAAGCTTCTGCACAGCAAAAGAAACAGTCAACAAAACTAAAAGACAACCTACTAAATGGGAGAAGATATTTGCAAATGACGTATCAGATAAAGGACTAATATCCAAGCTCCATAACGGATACCTTACTTAATCGTGTTATTCAGGAGCATGCTTGTATTCAAGTTTGTCTCCCTATATAAAGCTTTGTGTCTGTTTTTAGATATACATAGTTCACTAAGCATTTAATTATATTTTCCTATTTTTTGCTTTTTTTCATTTATTGTGATTGACCTCTAAGAAATATATCTATTCCAGTATAAAGTCTCATTAGTAACTACGTCATCATATGCTAATAATAGTTTTCAGAATAGTTTTCATAATAATATAATAGTTCTCCTAGTCATTCTTAGAGTAGCTTAATGGTTCTCAGAGTTACTCTGTTGATTACCAAGCTTAGTAATCATAGATAATGCTAATTTAGTTGCCTCTTTCCTTTTTCTGTGTAACAAACTAAAATTTTGGGGATCTGATCACTAAAAGAAAGGGGCAGAATTGACAAGGAGACAATTAGCAATACCAAGTTCACATTTCCAGTGTTTCATTATTAAATATGATTTTTGCTCTTGATTTCACATAAAAAAATGTCTTCTAATACCAATGAGAGAATATATTTATATTTCCAGGGTTTTTTTTCTGGAAAATGCAGCATTCTTTTTTTCCTCTTATTCATTTACTGCTTCTTTTTTTTTAAAAAAATATAATTGATATATAATATTGTATTATTAGTCTCAGGTAATACAACATTGCCATTCGACCTTTATATGCATTGCAAAATGATCACCACAATAATCTACCATCTTTCACGATCTGTCACTATGCAGAGTTATTACAATATTATTGAACATATTCCTCATATTGTACTTTTCATCTCTATGACTTCTGTATGTTAGAAGTGAAGGTTTGTACGTATTAATCCCCTTTGCCTGCTTTGCCCAACACCCTTGGGCCCTCCGCTATGACAACCACTAGTCTGTTTCTGTATTTATGAGTCTGTTTTGTCTGTTTTTTTAGATGCCACATATAAGTGAAATCAGGCAGCACTTGTCCTTCTTTGTCTGATATTTCACTTACCATAATACCATCTAGGTGCATCCATGTTGTAGCAAATATTAAGATTTAATTTTTTATGGCTGAATAATATTCCTGTGTGTGTATTTCTTATGTGTATATATCTCACATCTTTTTTATCTATTCATCAATCCTTGGACTCTTAGGTTGCTTCCATATCTTGGCTATTATAGGTAATGCTGCAATGAACATGAGGGAGCATTTGAAAAGACATATGTCTTTTCAAAATAGTGGTTTTTTTTCCCCCTTTGGATAATTATCCAGAAGTAGGATTGCTGGATTCTATGATAGTTCTGGTTTTCATTTTTGGTGAACCTCCGTACTATTTTCCACAGTGTTTACAACACTTTACATTTGCACCAACAGCGTGCAAGGGTTCCCTTTCTTCCACATCTCCACGGACACTCGTTTTTTTGTCTTTTTTGATAATAACCATTCTGACAGTTGTGAGGGGGGTGTTGTGATTTTGAATTGTCTTTCCCTGATAATTAGTGATGCTGAACATCTTTTCATTTGCATCTTGGCCATCTGTAATGTCTCCTTTGGAAAATTTTCTATCTAGGTTCCAGAATTTTTTAAAATTCTGTAGTAAATGCTAAGTTTTATCCAGTAGTTTCTGAGCATCCAATGAGATGGTAATTTTTAAAAAAATGTGTGCCAATAAAGTACTGAATATTTTTTATGGACATTGTATTGTCATGGCACTGACTGAATACATCTGTGTTTTCTGGCTATACTGCATTAACTTTAACATGCAACTGCATATGAATACTTGGAATTATTATAGGGTATGTAGCTTTTGAAGGAATGTAATACATAGTGTCACTGGTTTTTGTTTTGTTTTGTTTTGTTTTACAAAAAAAAACCCCAAAATTGTTCTAATTTAAGTCCTACAGGTATCTGCAGTACCTAGAATTATGTAGCTTAGTGCATTTCCATCATTGTTAAATAATTTACTAATATCTTTAAAGTTTTCATTATTTTTATAAGTAGTCTTACCTCTTAGTTTTCTTTTATTTTAAATTTCTGGTGAGATAAAACATTTTCCTATGTTTCTTAGCAATTTACTTTTCCACTTAATACATTTCATTAAAAAAAAAAAAGGGTGGGGGACACCTGGGTGGCTCAGTGGTTGAGCGTCTGACTTTGGTTGGCTCAGGGCATGATCCCGGAGTCCCAGGATCAAGTCTTACATCAGGCTCCCCACAGGTAGCCTGCTACTCCCTCTGCCTGTCTCTCTGCCTGTGTGTGTGTGCGTGTGTGTGTCTCATGAATAAATAAAATCTTTAAAAAATTGTTTTGCTTGAACACTTATTGAACTCAACATCAAGAAACAAACAATCTAATCATGAAATGGGCAAAAGACATGAACAGAAATTTCAACAAAGAAGACATGCACGTGGCCAACAAGCACATGAGAAAATGCTCTGCATCACTTGCCATCAGGGAAACACAGATCAAAACCACAATGAGATACCACCTCACACCAGTGAGAATGGGGAAAATTAACAAAACAGGAAACCACAAATGTTGGAGAGGATGTGGAAAAAGGGGAATCCCCTTGCACTGTTGGTGGGAAGGTGAACTGCTACAGCCACTCTGGAAAACTGTGTGGAGGTTCCTCAAAGGTTAAAAGTAGATCTGCCCTATGACTCAGCAACTGCACTGCTGGGGATTTACCCCAAAGATACAGATGCAGTGAAACACCAGAACACCTGCACCCCGAAGTTTATAGCAGCAATGTCCACAATAGCCAAATTGAGAAGGAGCCTCGGTGTCCATCAAAAGATGAAGAAGCTGTGGTCTATGTATACAATGGAATATTCCTCAGCCATTAGAAATGACGAATACCCACCATTTTCTTCAAAGTGGATGGAACTGGAGGGTATTATTCTGAGTGAAGTAAGTCAAACGGAGACAGACAAACATTATATGGTCTCATTCTTTTGGGGAATATAAAAAAATAGTGAAAGGGAATAAAGGGGAAAGGAGATAAAATGAGTGAAAATATCAGTGAGGGTGACAAAACATGGGAGACTCCTAACTCTGGGAAATGAACAAGGCGTAGTGGAAGGGGAGGTGGGTGGGGTGGGGGGGTTGGCATGACTGGTGACGGGCACTGAGGGGGGCACTTGGCAGGATGAGCACTGGGTGTTATGCTATATGTTGGCAAATTGAACTCCAATAAAAAAATAATAATTAAAAAAGGAAAGGATTTTGAACTATACAGTTTTTCCTAATCTTAAAAAACTTGTGGTAGCAAACTTGTTTTTTAAGAGTTATATTTTTTAAAGAATTTTCCTACAATATTGCTGTAATAAACTTATTTAAATGACAAAAAAGTAAGGTATCCATTATCATAAATGAAAGAGCAATTCATCACCATTCCATCAACTAAAATTTCAACAGATTTTTTTAAATCAAAAGTATTCCTAAATAACATGGAATGATAAATGGGAAAAATCTCCTAGAGAGTTTGGCAAAGGGAGGAAATAAATAGGTATTTCTCCATCAAATACTAAATTGCAACAATATTGTGGTGCTAAAGACTAATAGATTAGAAAAAGAGAAGAATCAAAAGGAGGCCCTGAAGTAGATTTTAAAAAAAAGCTTCATAAGTGATGGAATAATTTTATGTATACTGAATATGGTATTCCAAATCTGTTAGAAAGATATTACATATGATTGTTTCTTATCTATACCTAAAAGTACACCATATATGATGGATAACAACTCTTTGTCTTCCACTGATGTAGAAAATACCCTTCCCTAATTTGTCACTTGCATTTTAAGTTAAATGAAGGGTTTTTGATATATAATTTTTGAAAATTGTTTTCTACTCTAATCTATTGGTCTTTTTCCTGAATACTATTTTTGCTTTTCTTTCTAGAGTGTATAACTCATGAAGGAACTGTTTATTTTTTTCAGAAATATTGAGTCACCTTTCTTTTTGTCTTTTCCTTCCTTCTTTTTCTTCCTGTATTTCCTTCTTTCTTTCTTTGGGAATCTAGTTGCAAAAAATTAGAAGCTGTTATGGAAAATGTTGATATCTTTAGTCATTTTGTCACTTAAAGGAAACAGGAGGAAGCAGGATTAATTCTGGGAAGACTAGAATCCAGTTTTTCTTTTTTTCTCTTTTAGGAAGAAAAGGCTCTTTCATCTTAATTCTGGCAGTACAACATTGTAGGTTCTATCCTGTCTCTACCTTCTGGCAGTAAGAAGTGGTATGTATCCCTACTTCTTCATACTTCCTACTAGTTTTCTGTAGTGAAATTTTTTCTGTAAATATTTTTTTAATATTAATCAACCCTTTCCTGTGGACCCTGAATCTATGCATATCTACTAGTTCTTATACCTCAGTATGTGAACCTACATCTCTTTCATTGTAAGACAAATGTCACAAGCCAACAACAAAAACATTTTTTCCATTGTCCAGTGGTTCTCCCCCTTCAACTTGAGATCCTCCTTTGTCTGATCCCCTTCAAAGTTAATCTTCTTGAGAAAACCATTTAGATCAGTAATTATAAATATTTTCAACAGGCTCACTCAGGAATGTTACATGTGCGTTTCAGTATTACCATTTCTATCCTCCATCCAAAACACTGAATTAGAATTTTTCCATGGGTATAGAAATCTACAGGCGTAATGACATATGGATAGTATTAACTCTGTAGAAAGTAGAGGACTCGCTGAAATACTTGGAAAGTAATAGAAATTTCTTCAAAGAAGTAAGATTTGAGCTGTGTAGGGTTTACCAGTGCAAAAGAGGGTAGAAAAATGTTCTTTTAACTGCATAATGTGCTCTACAACCGGAGCACACATCAAAATCACTGAGCGGGCTTGTGAAACAAACAGGTCACTGATTCAGTAGGTCTTAGAAATAAGCTAGATTTTATATTTTAGCAAGTTCCCAGAATATGCTGCTGCTTATCTGAGGACCATACTTTGAGAACCACTGTTCTAGAGTGAAGAGAAGCATTTAAGACAACTGGGAAGCTATCTGGGGTTTTGGCTGTTTTGAGGCATCATAACAGAGTCAAGACTGTTAGAATAGAAAAATTGAAGGGTAAATATGTCACAGAATAGAAATCTGAAGAATAAAAAAAGAGGTTAAATTTTGCAAAGCAAAATAGGCAATGCTTAAAAATCTAGAATGCATACTAAAAGCAATGAGAAAATATTAAAAGTTTTAAGCAGTAAGCTGGCATTTAAAAGTATCACTTTAACTACAGTATGAGTAAAAAAAATTAAAAAAATTGTTTGGGAAACTGGTGTAACATAATAGTACCCAAGTTAGAACAATGATAGGCAAGAAATCAAAGACTGGACAGCTTACAGGGATTTATTAGAGAAAAATCTATAGGATTCAGTAATTGATTTTATTGCTAATTTGAGACACTGACTACTAACATGACTAGAGATTGTAGCTTCACCATCAAGCAGATTGCTCTCCTAGAATAATAATTTAATTAAATTTCTATGTCACTTATGCCTATATAATGAATAACAATAAATCAAAATGCAGCTATTACCATACTTTTGTCTATTTCTAATATGATTTAAGGTAGCAAATAAGTTAATTATGTATAGAAGTCTATTAATAGGATGATCTCTAAAACATGAGTTAAAAAAATAAAATCAGTTGAACATAGAGTTCTTGAACATATTTAGATTCTTTATACCCTCTAAGAGCCTTATGGAAATCATGATCTCTTTTGCATGTATAATATGTATGTTCCATGTACAATTTCAAGGAATTCACAGCAACCTTGATGCACACCCTTGGGAAACTCTCTCCATGTAACAATGGCTCCATATCAATCATCACCGAACCGAATTTATAGACTAAGAATGTGTCAAAATGTATCTAGAGAGTGAGTTTAAAAGACTGGAGGCCATGAAACATGGTGAAAAATTTTAAACTCTTGACCCTTTGACTTGGGATGATTCAACCTAAATTGGGTATAGATGGTGGTAAAGACTAATTTATATATTTGTCACTAAAAATGGTAATATAAGAGAAACTCAATGCCTTGGAAGGACTATGAGATGCTCAGTTGGATCGTTTAGAAAAGCTGAGGAAACAAATTATTACAGTAGTGAGAATAGACCAGATGGACTTTGGCTGAACTCACAGGGTAGCATCACTCTCACTGGACTGTCCTGGCTCCTGCATTATCATTTAACACTTAGTTGTTTGTTGGACACACACTAGAATAGGAAGCCATAAATATTCAGTATTTCCTCATGTCCTATTTGAAAAATGCTTTTTCTGCACGGTTCAATACTACAAAAGAACACATCAATATAAGGATCATTTTGCTGCCTTTTAAAAATGCCTCCATAATCTTATTCTATTAATCACTCTTGCTTGCCTGGAGTACTTATTAAATAAGCAATACATTTCACTCCATCCTGAAGGTAAAATGGAGTTGCAAAATGGTTTCTATATGGCTCTTAGGAAAATCTAATTGACCCAGTCAGAGCTATTAGTCATATTATGGGTCAACAGGTTGTTAACTGCCCTCAAAATTGCTAAGCTAGGTGCAACTTCCTTAAGGTCGACACACAGAAAAAGTTTATCATTTCCATCTGTGAGAAAAGGCAAATGACTTCACCAAGTTTCTTCCTACTTCCCCTATAATAGAATCTGAAAACAAACTTAACTTTTAACAGGACTGCAAAATTAAAATAAAGCAAAGGACAAATTGGCTTAACGTGAAACAAATTTCCCATCACATCGAGTGCCTCTTAATTGTACCTTCTAGGCAATTTGTATTGCAGCCCAGAAAAGCAACTGAAATATTGTATATAAAGATAGACTCTGGTTCAGTGAGTTATCAACCAGCTATGTCAAGTATATTAAAATCATTTGTCAACAAAACAAGTGATTTTTTTTGCTGTTAATCCTCCTGAGAAAACAGCTTGATGTGAAAACTATATAAAAAAAAGTACCCACTTGGTAAAGTCACTGTTAACAGAGGCATCTAGCATTGAGCGGATCTAGAAGCTTTGTGAAAAATCTGGATTTAAGGACAAAAGGGGACAAAATGATGGGAAGGCTACAGTGGGAAGACTACCGTGGAAAAATCAGATCAATGGCCACTTAGTATTATTCAGGTCCCAACCAAAGGAAAAAGAACACCTCAGACAAGGGAGACAAATGGTTCTCCCACTGTGGTGTCTACAATTTTTGAGTGAAGTATTCTTTATGCATCATGTATAATCATTACTCGATGGTGTTGTTGAGTTCAACTGTATACCTACTGATATCCTGCCTGCTGGATCTGTCCATTACTTTCGGAGTGGTGTTGAGGTTTCCAACTACAATAATAGATTCATCCATCCCATCTTACCATTCTATCAATTTTTACCTTCTATGTTTTGACTCTCTGTTGTTAGGTGCATTTGTATTAACAATTGTTCTATCTTCTTGAAGAATTGACTGATTTATCAGTAACCCCCAGGTTGGTTAGGCTCTGGGATCCAGTGCATATGTTTCTTTTAAAGGCAGACCTTGTTTAGAAGGACAGAATATTTCAAGTATTTCCAAATAGTATTTCCTTCCCCATGCCAGAGCACAAGAGAATTATTCTATTATTCTATTACTACTACTACTACTACTACTACTATTATGTCTTCACTGTGAAAACCTGATAGGGCTCAGGAAGTGAAGCTTACAAGCATGTGGTGGTCCCTGTATCATGGGGCACCCATGGAGGTTTTAACTCTCAGACTTGCATATACTGAGCCTTCAGCAATTAGTCACTACAGTTTAGGTTTTCCTGCCTTAGTCCTGGTCTCCAGGCAGATTTCTATTCATGGGTTTAAGCTCCTCTAGATTATGATTCTTGTATCTACTTGTCTGTCTTTCCAATTTTGGATACAGAAATTTGCCTGGTGCCCTAAGATCTCTGACAGACCTAAGAAGCACTGCTCATTTTCAGTTTGTTCGGCTTTTTACCTGCTGTTAGAATTCAGTAACAATTTTCATGTTCCTTATAAGCTGGACTGCAAACTGAAAGGGGCTCTATTTTTCGGGAAAAAATCCTATTATTAATTTGCTGAGAGTTTTAATAATGAATGCCTATTTATTGTTTTTGAATAATTTTTTACATCTATTGACATGATCATGCAGTTTTTTTTCTACTTTAATCTATTAATATGGTAAATTGCCTTGATTAATTTTAAAAGATTAAACCACTCCTGTTTTCTTAGGATAAACCCTACTTGGTCAGATGTTTTTGGACTTCAAATACTAACAATTAGTTAAGGAATATTTTGTTTATATTCATGAGGAATTTGGTCTTAATTGTTTTTGTAGTGATTATGTCAGTTTGTGCTGGACTCAAGGAAGGTAGTGATCTAGCCTTTTTTTTTAATTTTTTGCAAGATTGATATTATTTCTTACTCAAATGTGTTTTGGAGGAGGAGTTGATAACAAATTCCATTTCTTTCATTGAACTATAACTATTCGGCTTGTAGCAGTTTTTTTTTTTAGCAGCTTGTATTAATTTTGCAAGTTGTATTTTTCAATAAATTCTTCCATTTTATCTAAGTTGTCAAGTTTGTTGTTATAAAGTTTTAAATGCAATCTCATATCGTCCTTTTAATCTCTGTAGAATCTGTGTAAATAAATCCTTTTGTATGCCTGGTATTCGTAGTTTCTCTTTTCTCTTATTTTCATAATCAATCTAGCTACACATGAATCAATCTGATTCATTTTTTTTTTTTGCCTCTGTTTATTTTCTTTATTGCTTGGCAAAGTTTTTGTTGTTGCTGATGATTTCTGCACTTCTTTTTTTCTACTGACTTTAGATTTGCTTTGCTTTGCATTTATAGCTTTCTAAGTTGGAGCCTTAGGTCATTGATTTCCTATCTTCTTTCCTAACATAGGCATTTGGGGTTGTTGGTTTCCCACTAGGCACTGCTTTAATTATCTCTCTTATCATTTCAACCATAGCCAATAGATTCTTTATAATTACTTAATTTTAGACATTATTAATTTTAATCATGATTTATTGCCAGCAATTTTTAGTTTAATTCCTCTGTGCTTAGAATATGTGCTTTATATGATTTTGATCTATTTAAATGTATGGGTACTTGTCTTTATAGCCCAATGTATAGTTATCATCATAGTTTTAATTTTGGCTTTTCTAGTTGTTTCTAACTTTAAAGCTACTTCACATTCAACATTTTTTAAAAACCTGCCACCAACTCTAGGATGTAGTTACAGAATCTATTATATCTAGTTTATGAATGAAAAAAAAAGCCCCCCATGTCATAAAGAAAGCCATATAAACTTGAAAGAAAAATGCTGTTCCACTGACACCTCATTCATATTTTAATTCTACCTTTGATTCAATATTACTTCTGAAATATCAAATTGTCATTTTGTTAGTGTCTGAATTAGCCTAAGGCAATTAGCAACTTTTTTACACACAAAAGATCCTTTTAGCTATCAAGGTATCTCAATCTTCTTACCGATAAGAAACTATTTTATAAATTCAAGTTCATCTGCTCTTGACACTCACTACGTCTTCATTGTACCTACATGAACCATCTAGTACCCGTGCGCACACAGACACATACACCATGAAATCCAAGATTCTATTCTGAGCCCAGCCTCAGGAAACAAGAAAGAAATCCATTATCAGGAAGTGAATAAAGTGTTGTACACTATTATTTAGTGGCCTGGAGAAACTGCTTCAACAGTGACAGGTGGAAATAATCCTGGGATGGATATGAGTCAAAGAGGTATATACACCCTGATTTTGCCTCAATGCATACTCAGCTCCTAACATGCAATCATGCTGACAAGACCCTCTAGTCAAACAGATTTCTGAAGAAGTGAGCTTTTTATTAAGAGACCATTAAACCTACCTTTATTTATTTCCAGGATTTGGGGGAAATATGAGAAAAAGAGCAGTATCAGAAAAGCAACAAGAAGTCCAGAGAATGTAGAGATATGGTAGAGCCACAGAAATTGGAAACAGCATTATTTACTGACTTCCAAATCTAATTTTTACTCCTATGTTTTATGTCCTTCTAGCACCCTACACATCTTCAGAGCTCTTTTACAAGACTATAATTATGTATTGATGTGCTTATGTCTTCTCTACTAGGGACAGAACCCGGATTTATCTTATGTCCTTTATTATGACCTAAAACTAGCCAAGTATCTGGTACACACTTGGCAGTAAGATACCTGTCGAAGAAAAACATGTGAGCAATTCTTCCGTATGGTAGCTAGCTATACTGCAGCATAACTTATCCAAAAGAAATTCTCATGTTCTCTTAAAAGGGAGACTACACTGCCCAGAAAACACCATACCAAAAAGAACGAATACTGGCCAAAGAGAAGAACATACATAGAATAGTGCTGATTATGGGGAAATTGGAAGAGGTTAATAAGATACTAGTATGGAAAGGAAATTAAGAAGAGGTAGCTGTCTGGAAGAAGAGTTGATGCGTTTAGTTTAAAAAAATATTAATTTTCCTTTTCTAGATACCAATGCCTAAGAGAGACATCCATACAGTTGAGGAATTTGAGTTGTAGGTGAAATGAGAAATAATACCAGAGCTATAACTACAGATTTCATCAATCATTGCAAATATGAGCAGATGAACTAGCATTTTGAATAAAAGCATAGAGATATATGGATCTGAGACTTGGAAAATACTAAAGACCTTGACAAAGAAGATAAAGCAGTATAAAAAATAAAATTAGCACCTATGTCACCATTCTCAACAAACTTTTTTTTTAATCATTTGCTGCCTTAATATTGTTAATGTTTTAGGTAAATAATTAACAATCTTTGGAAATTTACATTTCAGCTGTCAAAAATAAAGTAAAATAATACAATTTTCTGAAAGCAGGAGTACGAAAAGAAAACTGTTAAAGAAATTTATGTCTTACTTTTTCTTATTCTTACTCTTTCTATCCTATGAATTCCATAATTAGTTCTATAGCCTTGCCATAGCAGAAGTGGTGAAATGAGGTAGGTTTCATAATCCTTAATGTTAAAATTGTTTTGTAACATCTAAATTGAATTTCAGTGCAATTCCCATGCAAAAGAAATATGATCTACATTTTCTGGAGATTTGTTTATATATGTGCATAGTTTTTATACTATTTTTAAATTTATAACTGTCACATTCTCCTGTGATCCACTAGCTTCATATTTTTACAAGTGTATATAATTTAAAAACAAGAAAAATGCTTACTTAATGGAAGATTTGAGTAAAATGTTCATTTTAGAAGGTTAAGATCAGTAAATAGGAAGGGAAAAAACTTGAGCAAGAAGGAATCATGTAGACAGTAGCTATTACTAGGTTCTCATCTGTGTTGGGTGGATAACTAATACACAATTGTCACTACAAATTAATATCTAAAAGAAGATAGTGTAGTATGTTTAGCAGAGCATTTCACTATTCCAGACTCTCTCAACTCTGAAATTCCATAGACATAGGAATCCTTGAAAAATTTAAGTGTGGACACACTCACACAAAACTTAAAATATTCCTACTCTGTGACATTAGAAGAATTTCAAATATCCAGATAATGATTACCAAAAACTTTAATTACACTCATTTCAAATCTACATTTAAAAAAGCTCTCTACAAGTTACTTATCTCATAGGTGACTTTTTGTTGAATTATGAAATCCATAATGAAAATTCTATGCTAGAACTCATTCAGGCTACATAAATCTGTAGAAGATATTAAAGTGAAGATAAGGTAGTGTTGAATAGCTACTAAGAGACACTCCCATTTTTGTGCTTAAATGTACATTTATTAATGCTCAAGAGTAAGATTACAAAGAATAGTTTCGCTGAGGAGCATTACTTTTGCCCCATTTTCCATTTTAATAATTTCACACAAATAACCTATACACTTAAGAAAAATAGTGCATATATTTAAGGAAAATAGAACTCTAAGCAACTATTCCCTGTTTACAGTCCCCAATATTATCAGCCACTTCCTGACAGCCACTGCAAATACTGACAAATGAATGTAAATAAATATATTCCAGGACTATCCTCATAAACAGTTACAGAATAAATAGAGAAAAATCTTTTATCTTGGTAGTTTTAAAGGAGTTTGTGTTCTCAGGGTAGATACATTTAGATTTTCATAGCCAAAAAATAATTGGGAGAGATCAGAGCAGTTTTTATAAAAAATAATTAAACAATGAAGGCATGAATTTCTGATTTTGTGAATAGCTATTTGCCATGAATATCGATTCTATATATACCAACATAGTAAGAAGTCATCGTCAAAGTTTTGGGAAATATAAAAATGTCAAGCCAACTATTCAAAAATCACAGGTAATTCCATTATTTAGAGACAATGTGCAATATCTAAAGATTTCCTTTTAGACTTTTTGTAGTTGGTATCATATTACTTATACAATCTATATTATTTTTATAATGATATCGATACATGTCATCATATTATTTTCTTATTTAGTATGATCTCATTAATCAGAAGTGATCTATGTTTTATGAGAGTATTCATAGCAAAAAAAATCATTTCTACACAATTTCTAGACTTTTATTATTTTTTTATTCTGAAAGTGAAAGAACTTGCTTTCTTGTGTATAAGTGGCTAAAGATCAGAATTAAAGAGTGTGTAAGTCTGTCAATTTGTTTACCTTCAGATGAACTGGTGAAATGCAGCTGTTAAGTTCAGAATGCTGTGAAATAGAATTCAAGTACATTTCCAAGTTTTATTAATTTTAAGCAAACTCCATAATCTTTTATTAAGTATTTAATCAACCAGAGACAAATCCAAGGGATGAATAAACAGGAATTTATTTTTACTTCAATAAAATAATAAGCTGATGTACAAAACAAAAATGGATTTTGTTTTGGACTTAAATGGACAAATGACTGGAACAGAGTTTAAGAGTACACCCAACCAATATATACATACAATGGAAATTCATTTTTACTTATCACAGCTATGAAAGTTACAAAACTGAAGTGTAATCTTACCTATTATAATTTTTAAAAAGTTATTGGAACAATAATGCCCAATGGAGGTGGATAATGTGGCAAATTTACATACACTTTTTTTTTCTAGGCCCCTACACAAATTAGACTTTAAAGACACGTATTAAATGCAACTTATCAGAGGAAGAAGATCTAAATGTATAGCAGAAGATGTTATGTGTGTAGAGATCTCGAGGATTGAATACAGGTTATCAACAACATAGTATTTAAAATTAATTTTAAAAATGGTAGGATACTATATGTAATCAACATGAGAGAGTTTCCAAAGAAACTGTGATAAAGAAATGAGAACTATACCGTGATATGGAGTCAGTCAATTAGTTGGGCACCAAGATGTTGAAACACATGAAAACATTCTTCTTCCCTAAAGTGTATCTTTCCACTTAAGTTTCCACTGAAAACACAATTCAATCTGATATTTTGGGCTGAAACTGACCTTTGTTTGGAGATATTTACTCGTAATACCAGGGCTAAAATTTCAAGTCATTTTGTTTCTCATTTATAATTACTGGGTTCCACTTTATGTGCTAAAGAATACAAATTCTCTTGACTTTTCTGTGCCTTGTTAATTTGGCTCCTATCTGATTTTTTCCAAGACTATGGATTTATGCTCACCTCCTAGATTAATGTTTCTGAATCCCCATCTGGAATTTAGAGTCCTACTACTTGCTATAATTCTCCTGCTACCATATACCTTGTTTCTGGGTTCTAAAAACAGTTTGGAACACCAATTTTCCCAGCTTAGACTAACATATATCACTACTTAGTACACCCCACTACTTGGCTACCAACACCATACATAATGGATAATCTGACCCAAGATACTATGGACTCCATGAGCCTGAATCACCCCCTCCCACAATTAATTATTAATAATTAATTAATTAATTAATTAAATACAGTCCTATTTTAAGATATAGTCATGTGCACTTGAATAAAAATATAAATTCAATAGTATCACAACCTGACTTGTTTGCTTCAATATTTTTTAATGTAACTTAACCATGTGACACTCTGAAAACCTATTTTAACTGGATCCAGTTAACAAAATTTCAAGATGTTTGTCATGTAACTTTCATCTTACTTTTATAAATGAAAATAAGATAGTAACTTCATATAACTCTTCTTTGTATGTCTTCTAGTCCTCAAAGTAACTTCAAGAATAGGATTGTAATTTGTGCTTTACTGGGACTGGCATTGCCATCACATGCTAACTCAATCAAGACACTATATCGAAGGCTGACTGACCATGCCTCGCAGACAGTCAACATACTTGCACATTAGCTTCAAATGGCACATATGCAAATGATTTGGAAGGAATTCCTTTAACTGAATTATCATTCAGACTCTATACATTGAATATCATATTACTAGGAAGTACTTTTTAAAAAGACTCACTTACAGCATCTGGTACGTCATACTCTAATAACAGAAAACAAAACCACTAACCAACTGTTGATGCAGAGTCATCTTTGCAAAAGACACCCACTATATTGAGATGTACAAAGAAAAGATAGCTTTAAAAATGGTTTCTAATTCCGAGCTCATAAACCCACAGCTGCTTGCGGGAATTCAGTAAAGAGGAAAAAACCTTAAATCTTAGTATCATTTAATAAACTCAGTCCAACAGTCATCAATACAGTCCTTTAGGGTGATTGTTCAATTCTTTTAACTAAGATGCTTATTTTCACAAATTGTCTGCACACCCCCTCAGATCATCTTTAAGAAGACATATGGATTTGTTTGGGGATAATATATGACTGAAGGATTTTGATGGTGGGAAAAAAGAGACTGAATCCCCATTTCGACCTTTTTTCCTCTTCTGTCTTTCCATTGATTTCTATGGAAGTTCAGTGATTGCCAGCCGGTCTTAAAAACCTCAAACTCCCTACCTCTTCCCTTCCCATACCTCCTTCCCTTCTACCCGATTCCTCTCTCATCAAAATTAGCTTTTAAAACTACTGTCTTGACATAACATTATGTTTAATGCACTCTAATCTCAATACTGTGTTCTCAGATTCAAGAGATATTCAAAACGCCTGTCCTCAGATGACTTGAAGTGAATAGGAAAAAGTTTAGAAAATGGATAGCCTGATATTCACCTATAGCTTCTTGATGGTCCACTTGAATTACTCCTCTAGAATGGATTCCTACAACAGCCGTGGAGACTCTACAAAGTACGTGCAATTGGTTCATTGTAACTATTCTCTAAATAAAGGTTCAACACCAAAAAATACAACTAAGAAGTAATATTTTTTAGAAGTCTCATCTTAAAAAATAGCCTGCATATATTAAAACTGCCTCAGATTCTCAACCTTTGAAAAACATGGTATTTTAAAGTGTGGAGATAAATCTGAAAGAGAACACACTAATCATTTTCAACCAGCTATTTGTTTTCCATTTTACATGGTTCTTCTCCTCTCATACAGAGATGTCCAGAAATTGAAGAAATAATTCTTTTTTTCCTTTTTTTCTCCATTTTTTGGGTATCAATTAAAGTATGATAGCAAAGCTTCAATCAGTAATTGCATTAGTCTACTTGTATTTTTTCTGGTTCATGTTAGAATGTATAAATCATTCTTCAGGGCATTCAAATGCCAAATTCACCTTTTTATTCCTAAGGAAAAAAAAATAATTGTGGAACCAATCAATAAATAGGACCTGTACTTCCTGGATAAAGAAGGGCTCAACATACCAATTACCTTAGGTTCTTCATAAAAGGATCTATTTTTTTTAATCTCTCAGAGAAAATAAGAAATAGTACTGTAGGTCTGATAAAAACTGGCAAAAAGTGCAGTGAAACATTCTTTAGTGAAATGGGGAAACCAAGCCATCTTTTACAAGATCTTTAAAATGAATGAATGAACTCAAGCGAGAGTCTTAGAGACACAGTGTCTCCAGAGATCAATAGAAAATACAATCAGTAAATTAAAAAAAAAATGTATCTGTCAGGGAAATAGGTTATATAAAGAAAGTGAATCAAAAATTGTTGCTAGGCAGTAGGTTACACTGAGGTTAGAGAATTTTAACCTCAATTTTCCATCTGATCTTCACCAGGTAGGGGATATTTGCCCTCCTCCAAGTACCTAATATCCAGGTACAACTCCAACTATTGCAGAGCATCCTTCAGGAGAAGGTGCTGAGTTCTATCTCTCACTGTGGCCTCTGTTTATGACAGGTACCCAAGGAAGATGTGTTCTATGGAGACAGAATACAGTTCATGCATTGGCATTGCTTATCATTTTACTTGGCAGCTTCTTGTACCTAGTTTGGGATTTCGCTTCTTATATGGGCTACTCTTCACTGCCAGGGAGCCATTTCTTTGTATTTATCTCCATACTTCAAGTTGCTTACTCTCAATGAATTTCGTAAGGGAGATGATATCTCTAACACTTTCTGTGTTGACTTTCATCTCAAATAGACCTACCTTCAATCATCAACTTTGTCAAATATCAGTTGAGTAATTTTTAGCAAGTTACTTTATCTATATTAACAAGGTTTACTCTTGTAAAAAAAAAGGAAAATGACAAAATCTATCTCACAAGAACTAAAATAATAAATGCTAGTTTTTAAATTACTAAGGCAAGGTATCATCTATATCTTCTAAGCCTTCAAAATATAATAGCTATTAAAACTATTACATTGGGGATGCCTGGGTGGCTCAATAATTGAACATCTGCCTTCGGCTCAGCTCATAATCCCGGGGTCTGGGGATCAAGTCCTCCATCAGGCTCCCTGAGAGGAGCCTGCTTCTCCCTCTGCCTATGTCTCTGCCTCTCTCTGTGTGTCTCTCATGACTAAATAAGTAAAATATTTTAAAAAACAGAATGAAATATTTTCAAAATACAGAAAAACTATTACTTTGAGAAGCATTATAACAATTTAGGCCATTTCTGTATCAATTAAGTAAAGAGTTGTATATTATTCAACCAAAAATTATAATTTTGGAAGATAAAATGAATTATATAAACTTAACCAAAGAGGTTAAAGACCTATACTTTAAAATATATGAAATACTAGGGGATCCCTGGGTGGCTCAGTGGTTTAGCCCAGGGCATGATCCTGGAGTCCCAGGATCAAGTCCCACATTGGGCTCCCTGCATGGAGCCTGCTTCTCCCTCTGCCTGTGTCTCTACTTCTCTCGCTCTCTGTATCTCTCATGAATAAATAAATAAAATCTTTATATATATGTGAAATACTAAAGAAAGAAATTCAAGATAACATGAAGAAATGGAAAGACATGCCATGCTCATGATTTAGAAGAACAAATATCATTATAATGTCTATACCCAAAGCAATCTACAGATTTATTGCAATCCCCATTAAAATTTCAACAGCTTTTTTTCATAGAACGAGATCAAACAATCCTAAAATTTCTATGGAACCACAAAAGACCTTGAATAGCCAAAGCAATCTTGAAAAACAAAACTGGAGGTATCATGATTCCAGATTTCAAGTTATATTACAAAGTGGTAGTAATTAAAACACTATGGTACTATAAAAAAACAGATACATAGATCAATAAAACAGAATAGAAAACCCAGAAATAAAACCACAGTTAAAAAAAAACCCACAGTTATATGGTCAATTAATCTTTGACTAAGGAAGAAAGAATATTCAATGATAAAAAGACATCTCTTCATCAAATGGTGTTGGGAAAACTGGACAGCTATGTAAGAGAATAAAAGTTGACCATTTTCTTGAACCACCTACAAAAGAAAACTCAAAATGGTTTCAAGACGTGTCTGTGACACCCAAAACCATAAAAATCCTAGTAGAGTGCACAGGCAATGTAATTTCTGATATTGACCATGGCAACACTTTTCTAGATAGGTATCCTCAAGCAGGGGAAATAAAAGCAAAAACAGACTATTGGGACGTCATCAAAATTGGAAACTTCATAGTAAAGGAAATAATCAACAAAACTAAAGGCAACCTACAGAATGGGAAAAGATATTTGCAAATGATATACCTTGTAAAGGGTTAGTATATAAAGTATAAAAAGAATTGATACGAGTTAACACCAAAAAAACCCCAGAAATGATCTAATTAAAAGATGGACAGAGGACATGAACAGACACTTCTCCAAAGAAGACATACAGATGGACAAACATAAGAAGACGTTTAACATCATTCACCATCAGGGAAATGCAAATCAAAATATAGAGAGGTATCACCTCACACCTGTCACAATGGCAAAAATCAGAAACACAAGAGAAAAACAAGTGTTGGTGAGGATGTGGAGAAAAAGGAACCCTCTTACTCTGCTCATGGGAATCCAAACTGGTGCAGCCTCTGTGGAAAACAGTACAGAGCTTCCTTGAAAAATTAAAAATAGAATTACCCTATTAACCAGTAATTCCACTATCAGTTATTTACCCAAAGAACAAAAAAACACTAACTTGAAAACATATATATGTATCCCTGTGTTTACTGCAGCATTACTTATAATAACCAAATTATGGATACAGCCCAAGTGTCCATTGGCAGATTGACAGATGAATGGATAATTATGTGGTACACACACCCACACACAGAGACACATACTCAATGGAATATTATTCAGCCATAAAAAAGAAATCTTGCCATTTGCAACAACATGGAAAGAGCTAGAGAGTACAGTGCTAAACAAAATAAGTCAGAGAAAGACAAATATCATATGAATTCACTCATGTGTGGAATTTAAGCAACAAAACAAATGAGCAAAGGAGAAAAAAAGAGAGAGACAAACCAAGAAACAGAATCTTAACTACACAGAGCAAACTGATGATCAAAAGGGGAGCTGGGTGGGTGGATGGGTGAAACAGGTGATGGGGATTAAGGAGTACACTTTTCAGTATGAAAAATAAATAAACAAAAATCAAGTATAGTGAAGCACTTCATTGGAAAAACTACTAATCAGAGAATCCCAGAATTTTTGAGTGACTTTCATAAAACATTTATTTTGGTTCCCAAAACATTTGTACATCTGATGGTATTTTGTTTAATGAATACATTTCTAGAAACAATAAATTTGAAGTAATTTTATGTTGTGTTCCTAATATTTTTCGATGATATAGTAGTGATATGCATAGTATATTCAGATTTCCTAAATACAATCCATAAATTTATAGAAAATATGATGAAATACTTTTCATTTTAATATCAACAGAAAAGTTTTTAAAACTTTAGGAATAAATGTATTAATGTATAGATGTTAGCTTTTTTCTAAATTGATCTTACATTAATTTACTTTCAATAAAATTAAAAATAGGCTAATTTGTATAATCTGTTAAAATTATCATAATTATCCCAAAGAGTAACTGTGGGAATAATCAAGAAAAATATCTGAAAAGAGGAAATTAATGAAGAGATTATTTCTACAATATGTCAGGCATTATATAAGCCTCCCACATTTGTATAATGTAGAAATCAATAAAGCAGATCACTGGAATGAAACAGTGTGTCCAGAAATACATGTGAAAATGGATATGATAAAGATACAATTTTAAATTAGGAAACAATGTGAGTTGTCATATATGTTGTAGGACTGGCAAACAATATTACATAAGAGTCAGACTAGGCTCTACTTCATTCTTTATACAGAATAAATTCCTGATATACCAAAATTGAAAGACAGAAAAAAAAAAACAACTAAATGCTAGAAGAATGTTCAGGTTAATTTTAAAAAACAATTTTGCAGGGATAAAATTTTCTAAAGCTAATACAAAGCCATAGAATCCTAGGAACAAAGAGTAACTAACCCCCCCCCCTGTTTTTTTAACTTTTATGTTTCCCCAGGAAAAACTACTACAAAATTCAAAGTAGCCCATGGATTGAAAAGAAAGACATTTCATTACTTATGTCAAACAAAAGACTTTTTCTTTAATATTTAATCAACCTATAATTAGAGAAATTCTCACAACAGGAAAATGGGCAAAGTATAAGAAGATGTTTCACCAACAACCAAGTGATTAACATGTAAAAAATTGCCTACTATCACTCATGATTAAGAAATATGAATTAAATAAGCAAGAGTATATTATTCTCATCTATAGATAAAAAACATTTAAAAAGACTTGATAACATCTAGCACTAGTAAAGATGTAGAGAAACAGGAATCCTCAGGAAATGTTTGTGGGGCCAGCAAATTTTTACAACTCCTTTGACAGTCAGTATTAATCAACTTTCTTACCACCTAGAGAGATTTCACCTCCAAAGACGTGCTCAAATATAAAGACACATATATACAAGGATATGTATTGCAGCAATAGTCCCAAAATAACAAAAATCTGAGAGCAACATAAATGTTTTTGAGTATGAATGTGCATCATGGTGACTGTAGTTTTTTTTTTTTTAATTATTTTTTTATTGGAGTTCAATTTGCCAACATATAGCATATCACCCAGTGCTCATCTCGTCAAGTGCCCCCCTCGGTGTCTGTCACCCAGTCACCCCAACTTCCCGCCCACCTCCCTTTCCACTACCCCTTGTTCATTTCCCAGAATTAGGTGTTGCTCATGTTCTGATGGTGACCGTAGCTAACATTGTGTGGTATACTTGAAAGTTGCTAGAGAGTAGACTGCAAATGTTCTCACCATACACACACAGGGCAATTATTTAAGGCTACCGAGGTAATAACTAACTTTACTATAGTTATCATATAGTTTCCCAATGTATGTGTATCTCAAAAACATCACATGCATACCTTAAACTTATACAATATTATATGTCAATTATATATCAATAAAGTTGGGGAAAACATTCAACAGAGTTACCAGTTTGAATAAATTCACTGGAATACTCAGCATGCAGTAAAAAGAAAAATATGATCCATCAGCAGAAATTGGGGGATAAATGAGATATGACAGTCAGTAAGTGTGTTAAAAACAATGTTATCTAGTATGACTCCTTTTGTGTAAGGAAATGCATATCCTTCTGCATATATACTTTTATAGGTTTATAATATGTGGGAAAGAAATCACAAAAAAATGATTATGCCTGAACAGAGGAATGGGATGATGGCCAGGTGGTCAAAAGGTACTAGTGGATATTATTATGTCGATATATTAATTAGTTTTTTAAAAATCTGGAAAAACCTTAGTTAATGCAGCCACTTTGTAGATATTGCTGATTTTTATCAATTTCTATTTGTTTTTGAGTCACATCATACTTATCAGTTCCAACCACACCACTCTCTGGCTGGGGAAGGTTATCACACTGACACCTCATTTCTTACTACTAAATAATTCAGAGCTGTCAATTGCTCCTATCATTGGGTTTTAATAAAGCAGGTTTCTTTAGAACTCCTTATTATATATTTTATTGCCTTACATAATTGCCTCTGAATCAACAAATCACATGAAATTCTCACAGCCCATTTCATTTTTACCCCTTCCAATTTCATTTTTCAGAAATAACTGTGATGTTAACTGTAGTATTTTTTAAGATTTTATTTATTCATTCGAGAGAGAGAAAGAGAGAGAGAGAGAGGCAACTGTAGTATTTTTGTGGACACTCTTCATCAAGTTAGCTTCCTTCTAGTCCTAACGTGCTTAGAGTTTTGTCATGAACGGATGTTGGATTTTTCTCAGGTGCTTTTTGGGTGTCAATTATACAATCATATGATTTTTGCCTTCTTTTAATTATTGATACAGTGAATCACATTGATTTTCAAGTGTTGTATCAGCTTTGCAAACTTGGCATAAATCCCACTTGGTGATAATACAATAATTATTTTTGCACATCATCGGATTTTTCTTTGTCAATATTTTCCTAAGAGTTTTTGTATCTATGTTAATGAGAGATACTGTGCTCTAGTTTCTTCTCTTTTTTTGGACTATAATCTGGTGATATTACCAAGGTTACACTGGCCTTCATGAAATGAGTTGGAGAGTGATTTTTCCTCTCCTATTTTTTGGAAGTTATTATATAAAGTTGGTACTATTTTTCTTTACGTATTTAACAAACTCCCCAGAGAAACAATTTGGTCTTGGAAGTTTATTTCAGGACGAGCCTAATTTCAACTTTTTTACTGGTAATAGACATATTCAATTTCTCTGTTTAAGCTTGGTTGAGTTTTATTAGTTCAGATTTTTAAGTACCTGGTTTATCAAATTTATAAATATTAAGTTGTACAAAGTGACTCATTTCTTTTTAATGGCTCTAGGATCTATGCTGCTATTTCCTATTTTATTCCTAATACTGGCCATTTGTGTTCTTTTTATCGTCGACAATCTTGCTATGATTTTATCAACTTTATTATTTTTGAAGAATCAACTTTTCGTTTCACTGCCTTCATTATATTCTTATTTTCAATTTCATAGAATTCTGTTATTATATTTGATATTTCTTTCCTCCTGCTTGCTTTGAAGTCTTTTGTTTGTTTTTGCTGTTCTTTTTCTAGTGTCTTAAAATAGAAACTTGGATTACTGATTTGAGTCCTTTTTTCATTTCTAATGTAAGAATTTAATGCTATTTTGCCTCTTCACACTGCTTTAGATTTACCCTGCAGATTTTGATATACTAACTTTTTAATTTCATTTAGTTCTATTTTATATTTAATTCCAATCATCCTCTCTGATCCATGGGCTATTTAGAGGTTGCATTTAATTTCTGCATAATTATAAGTTTGACAGCCATCTGTCATAGATTTCTACTTTAATTCTGTAACTAGCTGAGAACAGACCCTGTATGATTTCAGTTCTTTTAAACTTATTGAGATGTGTTTTATGGCCCAGAATATGATTCACCTTGGTAAATATCTTGCTGTTATTGGCTGGAATATTCTAAATATTTCAATTGGATACTGTTTGTTGATTATATTGTTCAGATCTCTGTACTTACTAATTTTCTGACTGGTTCAATCAGCTGCTGATGGAAAGTCTTCAGCTATAGGATTGTAAATTGTCTATTTTTCCTTTTAGCTCTATCTATTGTTTCACATACTTTAAATCTTTGTTGTTTGATGGGAATTCTATTTATGATCATTATGCATTCTTGATAATATGATCTTTTTATCTTTATGTAATGTTTTTCTTTGTCTCTGGTGATTTTACTTACTGTTAAGTCTACATTATTGGATATTAATATAGCCACTTCTGCTGTTTATTGCATGGTTGCATGGTATATCTACTTTTTATATTTATATTTGATTTCAAAGTTAGTTTAAGTAGCATGTATTTGAAACATTTTTTTAAACTGACTGGAAAACTTTTTTTTAAGTTAGTATATTTAATTGTTTTACCTTTAAGGTAATTATTGATATGTTACACTTAAACCTGACATTTTATTATTTGTCACATATTTTAAGCCATAAACATATGTTACCTATTAATATTGGTATCTGTAGGTAAAGTAGGTAATGGACATGGACTAAGAAATCAGCATTGTGTGACTAGAAGTTCAAGGGAAAAGTGTTTCAAAGAAATAGTTTGATGATTTTTTATAGCTGTTAAAAACATGAGCCTTTCTACTGAAATGCCCTACAAAATTACAAATAGTATGACTGAAAAAAGACCAATCCTAAGCATATTTACCTAATATTTTATTATCCCATAGATTAAAATAATCCAGTGACTTCCAAGAAACAAAAATAATACAACCAAAAAGAATAAGAATCAGACAAACATCATATTTATCATCAACAAAACTGAATGTTAGGAAACAACTGAAAACATCTTCAAGTTACTCACAGAAAATTATTTTCAATCTGGATTTTTTTCCAAGCAAAATTACTATTCAAATGTGAAGACAAAATATATTTCAGACATGAAAGGACTCAGAAAGTTTCTTTCTCACTTAGTGTTCCTGAGGAAGTGTCTTGAGAAGAAACACAAGTGAGGAAAAAATAAGAGATGTGGGATGAAGAAAGAGCTTTCTTACCAACAGGAAGAAATTTGACTTGATGATAGCCTTACAATAATCAAACTTTAATGCAAACCCAGAATAAACTGGGAAATTAAAATCACCATCACCATCAAACAAGAGAGGCTGCTCAGAAAGAGGAATCAAATTTTCACTAATTGCTATGAGTGGGTAATAACAGAAACCTAGTTAATTCTTGTAACAACAACAACAACAAAATCTAGCTCCATTTCATCTGAAATCATTCATAATACTGCCCATCCACAGAAAAACACTTTCTCCCTGAGGAAAATCCTTCTATGCCACTCAGATGTTGATCCAGGAAATGCTGCTCCATTTTCCTACAAATGGAAATCCTTTGTTATACTGTGTCATAGATGATGAGCTTAGGGATTCAGACCTCTTTATTTTCATCTGTTTCCAGGGTGAGAGTCTAATATAATAATCATTTTAAATAATGTAATATATCAGATGTCAAGAAAAAAAAACTCACAAACTCAACAGGTGCCTGAAAATAATCTGTAAAGACTAAAGATATTATATTTAAGTTTCCTTTCTTTTGTCATGCCAGTAAGCTTTGTCTTTTCCATTGAAAGTAAAACAAGTTCATTAGAAGTTTTTTCCTATAGGATAAGGACTTCCATACACTTGTCAAAGAAGAGACAGAAATTCTCTGAACTCCAACCTTTAGACACTCCTCTCTGCCATCTTAGCAAACTAAAACATCTCTTACTCTACTACATGATTTCTGATTTCAGTCTACGTACTTTCCAATACTCTGTCTACGTGATTTATATTAAGCAATAGAGATTGTTTTCTGTCCCTTACCAAGCAGTTTTAAAGGTAAAGGAAAACTCTATTCAGAGCAATTCTTTAAATGTTTAGGTCAGAGAAACCATTTGGGCCTGAGGATATCTGAAGGAGCTACCCACTCTCAGCTGCTGTATAACTTTCAGAAAGTCTAATTTACTATCTTCAGAGCCATTTCCCATAACAGAAGCACAAGTCAGTGCTCTAAGTGAAGAATAAGCTGTGTTGCGCTCATTAATGCTAATGAAGGTGGCACAGTTACATCACATTGTACTGAAAATAATTACACACCCTTAGGAGTCCTTAATTTTGTAAATTGGGCAAGAGGGATGATACAGTGATATAGTGCTTGTTTGTGCTTCCATGAGAGGTGCATTTCATGAAGAGTAAATATTTATTTTAGGCATACTGTATATAAACAACTTCCCTTGTGGAATACTCAAAAGAAACATAGTAAAACCAGAGCTTGCAAGATAGAAACTTTGCTTTATCTAAAGTCAGACATATTTATGTCTCCCTTTACATATGGTGGCCGTTTAATGTCGTGAGTTTTATTTCTACATTTTATTTTTCCAAAGAAGAGAAGATATTAGAAAGCACTACTTCTGCCTAAAGTCAAGTCATTGGAAAGATTTCTATTTGCTCTCCAAAAATAAAGTTATAAAGTGCTTTTATTTTAGATGTCTCAGTTTTGTGAATCCAAATGGTCAATATCTGATATATTCCTTTCAGTAAAATTATCTTGTCAGCCAAATCTTAGAGAAGTACCATACATAACCACAGTACAATTTTAACAAATAAAATTGTTAAATTGCATATTTACTAATGTGATAGACATTATAACCCTAAGATACTATTTGTGGACTGTCTACATATATAATAAATAAGAACAGAGAAATTTTGATGTCACCAAAATTATTTTTAGTGAACATGAAAATACAAACTTGTGTGCATTTGCACATATGCACAAACACATAAACTTTTTCAATAGTATAATATACTTAATCAAAGTCCAATTCTTTTCACAGAGATAGAAAATTTGTGGTTTTTTTAAGATTTTTTTTATTTTAAGATTTATTTACTTATTTATGATAGACACACAGAGAGAGAGAGAGAGAGAGATTGGCAGAGAACAGGAGCACAGGGAGAAGCAGGCTCCATGCCGGGAGCCTGACGTGGGACTTGATCCCGGGACTCCAGGATCGCACCCTGGGCCAAGGGCAGGCGCTAAACCGCTGAGCCACCCAGGGATCCCCAAATTTGTGACCAAAAATTCAATATTGTTTACTTCTGCTTTTAAGAAGATAAAAAAGGTAAAAGGAGGAAAAAAATTTTCCCCTCAATTTTCCCCTCAACTACTAATATCAGTATCAATGTCAGAAAAGGTTGATAGTAAAAAAAAAGAAAAGAAAAGAAAAGAAAAGAAAAGAAAAGGTTGATAGTGTCATGATAGAAAACCAAGGTTTCCCCACTCACATTTGTGCCAACACTGAAGTTGTAAAACTGTCAAATATGATGTACTTTAACAAAGACATTAACACCTCTTATTTTCCCTCATGCAGATGAAATAGACATTTTTTTCTAGCTCATTTTTTATTGGGATATATTACAGGAATATTCAAAAGCTGTCGATACCTTCTGGAAACTTTTACATTTGTTAAAGTCAGTTGACCTCTCTAGGCCCTGGTTCCTTCATGGACATATAAAAAGATCATTCTAGATTTCTGAAAGTTATTTTCTATTACTTCTAGACTCTCAGGCTCTAGGGACTCCAAATCCTTAAAAGGGGAACTAAAGGAGGTCCACACTAACACATCAAATAACTAAGTAAGCAAGGAATGGTAAAGGGAATTGTAAAAGCAAGATAAAACAAACACATATAAGGAAAATCCCATAAGGCTATCAGATGGCTTTTCAGTAGCAACTCTGTAGGTCAGAAGGAGTGGCATGAGATATTCAAAGTGCCAAAAGGAAAAAAACCTACAAGCAAAAATACTCTACCAAGCAAGACTATCATTCAGAGTAATAGGAGAGATAGCTTCCCAGAGAAACAAGAGTTAAAGAGATTCCTCACCACTAAAGAAGCCATTAAATCGTTCAAGGGATTTCTCTAAATGGAAAGAAAAGGCCATAACTAGAAGCAAGACATTTCTGACAGGAAAAAAATTTAGAGGTAAAAGAAAACATATAGCAAAGACAGTGGATTAATCACTTATCAAGCCAGTATGGAAGTTAAAACACAAATACTAAAATCAATTATATCTAACAAAAATTAGTGAAGGGGTACACCAGGTAAAAAGATGTAAAATAAGAGGTACATAAAACATGGAGGGAGGTATAAAAACATGCTTTTAGAATGTGTTCAGACTTAAGCAACCATCAACTCAATGGAGACTTTATACGTAGAAGATATTATATATGAACCCAATGATAACCACAAATCAAAACTCTGAAATTGATACACAAAAAATAAAAATAGAATAATTTAAGCCTAATACTAAATAAAGTCATCAAACCACTGTAGAAGAGAGCAAGAAAATAACAGAGGAACTATAAAAACAACTAGAAAACAGTTCATAAAATGGCAATAAGTACATATCTACTAATAGTTAATTTAAATATAAATAGAATAAATGTTCCTACTAAAAGGCACAGGGTGACTGAATGGATTTAAAAACAGGACCCATCTATACTAACAAGAAACTCACTTCAGACTTAAAGATATACATAGATCGTAGGTGAAGAGATGCAAAAAAACACACATCATACAAATGGAAGTAAAAATAAATTACTTAAAGCAAAAGTAGCAATACTTACACAAGAGAGTTTAAAACAACAACTATAGCAAGAGACAAAGAAGGGTACTACATAATGATAAAGGGAACAATCCAATAAGAGGACATACAATTGTAAATCTCTGTGCACACAACATAAGAGTAACTAAAATACATAAAGCAAATAGTAACAGACAGAAAGAGAGAAATTGACAGTAATACAATAATAGTAGGGCATTTTAACATCCCAGTTACATCAGCAAATAGATCATCCGGATGGAAAATCAACAAATAAACAGTGACTATATAGGGCACATTAGACTCAATGGACCTAACAGATAATATACAGAATACTCCATCCCAAACCAGGATATACATTACTTTTCAAGTATACTTGCAACATTCTCTAGCATAGTTCATGTTAGGATGAAATAAGACTCAGTAAACTAAAGAAGATTGAAATTGTATCAAGCATCTTTTCCAACACCAATAATACAAAACTAGAAGTGAATTATAAGAAAAAACCTGGAATAAAATATTAACACATGAAGTGAGACAACATGCTACTAAATAACCAATAGGTCAATGAAGACATCAAAGTAGAAATAAAAATATACATAAAGACAAATGAAAATGCCACATTCCAAAATCTTTGAGACACAGAAAAAGCAGTTCTAAGAGGGAAGTTTATAGCACCACAGGCCTATCTCAAGAAACAAGAGAAATTTCAAATAAGCAACTTAACTTATACCTAAAGAAACTAGAAAAAGAGAACAAAGCCTAAAGCTAGTAGAAGAAGGAAATAAAGTTTAGAGTGGAAATAAAGATATGACAAAGCAACAGAAAAAAGTCAATGAAACTGATCTTTTCAAAAGATAAACAAAACTGTTAAGCCTTTAGCCAGACTTATCAAGAAAAATAGTGTATGCAAAGAAATAAAATCAGAAATAAAGGAGAAATACAAAGAAATGCCAATATTTATGAGAATATTATAAAAAATTACATGCCCACAAATTGGACAACCCAGAAGAAACAAATAATTTCCTAGCAACATACAGTCTTCCAAAACTCAATCAGAAAGAAATGGAAATTTGAGCAGACCAATTATCAGTAACAAAAGTGATGTAGTAATAAAAAAAACCACCAACAATAAAAATCTAGAACCAGAAGGCTTCACAGGTGAATTCTACCAAATATGTAATGAGGAATTAATACCTATTCTTTTCACACTATTGCAAAAAATAAAAGAGGAGGGGCAACTTCCAAATTCATTTTATGAGGCCACTCTGATATCAAAACCAAATACAAAAAAAAACAAAACAAAAAAATCAAAACCAGAAACTATAACCATTATCTTTGATGAACATAGACACAAAAATCATCAATAAAATAGTAGCAAAGCAAATTTAACAATACACTGAAAAAATTCACTACAATCAAGTGGAATTTATTCCATGGGGCAAGCGGGGTTTGATATTCAAAAATCAATCAGTGTGATGTTACATTAACAAGAAAAAGGATAAAACACATGTGATCATCTCAACAAATACAGAAGTAACATTTGACAAAATACATTTGTTTATGACAAAATGTATCAACAAACTGGGTTTAGAGTGAATAAATCTCAATGTAATTTAGGCCGTATAAGAAAAATCCATAGCGAACAACATAATGATGAAAAACTGAAAGCTTTTCCTCTAAGAACAGACACAAGACAAGGATGCTCACTCTGAAATTAATTCAGCACACTCCTGGAAGTCCTAGCTGCAAGAATCAGACAAAAAATAAATAAATAAATAAATAAATAAATAAAAGGCTTCTAACCTGATAAGGAAGAAGAAAAACTGTCATTATTTGCAGATGATATGATACCATATAAAAAGAACCATCAAGCTTCCAACAAAGGCACTGTAATTCATAAGTGAATTCAGTGAAGTTGAATGATATAAAAGTCTTAATATAATGGAGTCTGCTATGTTTCTACACACTAATAACAAAGTATGAGAAAGAGAAATTAACTATCCCATTTATAATCATGCCAAAATGAAAAAAAAAATGACCTGTGCTTTGAAAACTATAAGATATTAATGAAAGAAATGAAAATGACATAAACACATGGAAAAATAAAACATACTCGCTACTGGAAGAATTAATATTGTTAAAACACCTATGCTACTCAAAGAATTCTACAAATTCAATGAAATCCCTATCAAAATACCAAAAGCATTTTTTTTACAAAGCTAGAATATACAATTCTATGGAACCAGAGAAGACCTCTGATAGCCGAAGACAAAGAAAAACGAAGCTAGAGGTATCATGATCCCAGATTTCAAGATATATTACAAATGTATAGTAACCAAAAGAATTTGGTGCTGTCCCAAAAATACATACATAGATCAATGGATAGGATAGAGAGCCCAGAAATCAACCCACACCCAGGTAGTCAATATACAATAAAGGGAAGTAACATGCAATGGGAGTAAAGACAGGCTCTTGAAAAAATGGTGTTGGGAAACCTAGACAGCTACGTGCAAAAGAATGAAACTGGACCTTGCTCTTATACCAAACATAAAAATAAACTCAAAATGGATTAAAGACCTAAATGTGACACCTAAAACCATAAAACTTCTAAAAGAAAACAGAGGCAGTTATCCCTTGGACCTCAGCCTTAGCAACATATTTATGGATTTGTCTCCTTAGACAAGGGAAACTAAAGCAAAAAATCACAATAGGGACTACATCAAAATGAAAAGATTTTGCATAGAGAAGGAAACCAGCACAACAAATGGACAACCTACTGAATGGAAGCAGATATTTGCAAAATGACATATCTGATAGGGGTTAATATCCAAAATGCATACAAAAACTTACAACTCTATACTAAAAAATACAATTTGATTAAAAAGTGGGTCAAGGACCCAAACAGACATTTTTCTGAAGACAACACAGAGATGGCCAACAGGCACATGCAGAGATACTCAATAGTACTAACCATCCAGTGGGGAACGCAAATCAAAACCACAAAGAGATATCATCTTAAATCAATAAGAATAACTAGTATCAAAAGACAAGAAATAACAAATACTGATCAGAAGGTGGAGAAAAGGGTACATTTGTGCACTGTTGGTGGGAATATAAACTGGTGTAACACTATGGTAAATAATATGGAGATTTCCTCCAAAAAATAAAAATATAAAGACCGTATGACCCAGTAGTTCCAATATTGGTATTTAGGCAAAGAAAACAAAAACACTAATTAAAAAAGATACATGTATCCTTTTATTGTGGCTTTATTTACTGTAGCCAAGGTAGAGAAGCAAATCAAGTATCCATCAATAGAAGAATGGATAAAGAAAATGTGGCGCACACACACGGATACTGCTTAGCCAAAGAATGAGCTCTTGCTACTTTTGACAACATAAATGGACCTAGAGGATATTGTATTAAGTAAAGTCAGATGCAGAACTACAAATACCACATGATTTCACTTATATGTAGAATCTAAAAAAAAACAAAAAACAAAAAAACAGAGACAGAGAACAAACTTTTATTTGCCAGATGGGAGGTAGATGGGAAAGTGAGCAAACAGAAAACTTTTACTTATAAAATAATTAAGTCACATAGATGAAAAGTACAGCACAGGGAATATAGTTGATCATATTGTAAAAACACTGTATGGCAGTGACTAACCTAATAGTGGTGAGCTCTGAGTAATGTATAGAATTGTCGAATTCGTATATTGTACACCTGAAACTAATATAACGTACGGCAATTATGCTTCAATAAAAGTTTTTTTACAAGGCACACTGTTCTCCTGAAGTGACTATTTTTAGATTATATTTTTCTCATCTGCTGAGCTCTCTCCACCACATAATCACATTCCACCATCTCTAAAGTCATCCATACCCCTTGAAACTCACCAATGTAATATGAGCCTGGAGGTTCAACGTTGATCATGGTATGTATCCAAATGTCCTATCAACTATATAGATCCTTGGGAATCAGGGTCAAGTCTGATTTTTTGGTGAAGATAATTGCTCTCCTGTTACAAATTTAAATAAATGATAAAGACAGAATATAGACACACGATAAAGTACCTACTGTATAAGTAATCTCAGTTTTCCTGTAACTGACTCAATTTCCCTACTTAGCAGATCTTGAATTCATGAAAAACAGCACTCCTGTCCAGTCCTTCTGCATGGCCGATCAGGTAAGGTGCTAAGGTCCCAGAAGCAGGTACAATCTAGATCTTAGTTCTAGCATTCTGTACTCAGTGTTGTGAGAGCCAGTACTGCATTGTGGTTAAGGGTGTGGACTTTCGAGCTGATTATAAATTGCTACCTGCCAGCTTCTTACCTTAGAAACCAACCCAACCTCTCAGAACCTCAATTTTCTCTTTTGGACAATGAAATAATAGTGTTGCTGTGGGATTATTTTAGATGACTCGTGAAATATTTAGAATCCTCCCTCCACACACAGGAAGCATTCAATATGTGTTATTTTTACTGATCTCCACTCATGTCATATAGGATATGAAACTGCATTTATTTGAAATATTTCAGTATAGACAATCTGCCACCATACATGTGTATGAAAACCCCACTCTAGGAGCATTTATTTGTCCTCATCACAAATTCAGCAGAGAACAAACGCTACATCCCTCCAACAGCTACTATATACGCTTCAGTTACCTCTTCTTCTGGTCATCATTATCAAAGTTAGCTCATTAGCACGCTATGTTATAATTATGACTCAACTGGAGAATTCTGTCCATTAACAAAGTAGTCATTAGATATGAAATCTCACTGGGGATCTTCAAGACGTGTAGATTGACCAAAATATTTTAGGAATAATCCCAGACTTTACATGAACAGGGATAGGAGTATAGCAAACACTGCATCCTTCATCTGTACCTTTAAGCATGACATCTTAGATTCAATAAGAATCTTATTGATTCTTGAATATTTCTTTTCCACTACTGATCCAGGGATTTCTTAACGGCTTTAAGTAAGTGTAGTATGATCTAACAATGGAATATCGTCATAAACGACCTCAAGAACATTTTTCCTGCAAGTTATTTTCTTATAAACTTCAAACTTTTAAAATACATCATATATTTGATCGATAATACATGTTGGCATCTGTGGTCAAATTTGTTCTGAGATTTGCTTTTATTATAGCTCAGGAATTACTTTTATTTATTTCAAACTGCTGACAACTATCAATAGTTACCAAAAGAACCCACGGCTTGATTATACACATAGTACTTTTGGCCAGTTTATAGCAGTATGCCTCCCTAAATCAGCTAGATTATCAATTGTTGGAGAACATAGCCAAAACTTAGCTAGAATTAATTTGTTCAATGAATACTTATTCACAACCTAATAATTACAAAGTATTGTTATGGGCAGTGGGGATCTTCAGATGACTAAATTAAGATCTGTATTCTCAATAATCTTACAATTTGGTGAACTCTTTTTTTTCCTTTATAATTTTTCTGACAGAAAGTTGTATAGAACATATCCCTGGCACTACTCAGTTAATAGGGAATTGAAAGATAATTTCTCCCAGGAAAATTACTTCCTAAAACATAGTATCCCCTCCTCTCCCTGAAGGGGAGCTCCTCGGAAATTTTCCTAGTAGATAAATAAACATGTTTGTCATCAACTAAAATCTACCAAAAAAAATTGTCTTATGAAAAAACTCCTATCATAAGCTAACTGGCTTCACGGGTCTTGTGTTGATAAAAGATTCATGTGAGACAACTCACTTAGCTGTATCTGAAACAGTTTCCACCAAAGTAAAATAATACAGTTTCCTGCATTTTTTCCTTTCTAAATTGGATTTTTAAATTTGCTTTTTACCTAAGGCCTTTCTGTCAGAATAAAATAGCTTTTCTTGTAAAAGCAAAATGTTTTATGCTGATCTCATAATTCATAAGTGCTGTGAAGTGGAAATGGGGAGTTAAGGCAAAGTTTAACTCTGGCTTATTATTTTGTTTCCTTAGTTTTTCAATTTATTTTATTTTTCATGTAATCTAGTACACAGGGTAACCCTCTGGCGGAGGTGCCCGGTAGACAGCTTTTGCTTGACCAGCATTTTATGATCTTCCTCTCAGAGCCCTGCATTCTTCCCAATGTGCTCTGTGATACATAATAATTGACTCGAGTGACATATCATTTATCAGTTTTTTTTCTTCCTCCCTCTCATTAAGATGTAACCTTAGACTCATTTCTATATGATAGGTGACAAGGGTGGGTAATAATTTAAATGAGCACATCCTCAGTGATGCATCAGCTAGCTCATTATTTATTTGTTCTCCCTTGGTAGTAAAATATTTTAATTCAGTTACAATGGCCTGTTACCTCAGAAAACCTCAGCTACAGAATTTCTAGTACTTTTAGCAAAGGAACAAAGCATTTTCATGTCAACAGAGACTTTTTTTAAAAAACTCCATAACACAATCTATCCGTATTGCCTAATATAAACAGTCATGTGGTTTTGAGCTCTTGGAAATAGTAAATAGTGGATTAAGGAGAACTCAAAATTCTATTTTCAGTTAGTCATTTAACAAATGGGAAAATAGTCTTCTAAATGAATTACAGTTAAGTTGTCTTTAGAAGCAGTAGTAGAGTCAGGTCAGTGGATTAATCACAGATTGTCCTGATGACAGCCAGTTATAAAGCTGATAGACTGGTACCCATCAGGACTTAGATGATGGGAATAGTTAAGACACAGTTATAACTGAAATAATATATCCAAAATCAAAGAGCCTAAGTCTTGGAAAAGCCATAGTCATAAATTAAATCAGAGATGGCTTTCATAAGGCCTCTTCACTGACCACTGAGTAAAACAGCAAAGCCTCTTTTATTTGATTGGGGTCTAGTATATATAATTTGATTTTAATTTAGGTATCTTAGCTTTGATTCTTGAAGAATAATAGGAGAGAAGCAATCAAGAGCAACTATTTGATTTAGGAGGTACAGCCTATACTTCAGGGATATATGAGACAAGTAAAAAACGATCAGTTATCAAGCTAATAAGGTGAGCTGTGCAAATCTGGGAAACATGTAAAAAATACATGCCTCAGAATTTTCCTGCCCCAAGGGACCAGGAAATTAGAATATATATATGGCAAGTTCTGAGAGTCACTAGTTGGGGGATATCTGAGAAGGCATTAATTCCTTGGCATTTCCTCCTTGCTCTAGGAGTGGGAAGAGGACTTCTGAAATTCCAGGAGAAGTTCTCAAGCATAGAGATACTAATCCTGGCCTTGCAAAGTTGGCTAGACTACAATGGAACTGGAGAGTCTGAGAACATGGGTGGGGCACTGACAGTACCTGCTCCATAGGGAAATTCAGATTTCCTTTACCATGAATCTATCACCATGAAGAAGTCAGTAGGTAATACTATCTGGCCAATTGGAAATTATTTTTCTAGTATGTAACACAGAAAGCCTAACAACGCACAAAGTCAGTACGCAATCCAGATCTTCTTCAGCAGCCTAATAATATCATCAAGGACCCAGGATTTTTCCATCTTTCTCTACTATGCCTATTATTGTAGCCTCTGGTCCTCAACCACATAGAAATTACATGGTTTCAAGACAGCGGCTCCAACACTAAGATCAAAGGGAGGGAGAGAAAGAGAAAGAGAAGAAGGAGAAGAATAGCTAAACTGCTTACTTTTATACCCTTATATCTTTAATCAGAAAACCACCTTTCAACAAAATTTCATTCAACAAAATTTCAATAACCCTTGCAAATACTGAGTCACATGGCCAGCCTTACCTGCAAAAACAAGAGTGTGGCTGTATCCATTGTGTTCAGTATAGGAAATAAAAATCTTTTAAATAAAAATATTTTAAGAATAAAAGGAATTAATACAAGAATTAGATGCTTACAAAATCACAGGAAAAACTAGAGGAGTTCTAATATGAACCCCAGGGATTCCTGAAGCCAGTTAGCTGAATTTAGACGTGAAGCTAGCTACAGTTTGGCTGCAGTCACAAAACTGGGGACAAATGAGGATATTAATGCTAACTACTGAATGTGGGAAGACTCACCTGAGGTATGATCCAGTGATTGGAAGCCAGAACCAGAGAACCAAGACTGCTGGGAACACAGCAATACAGGCCAGAGCACTGCTATGAACAAAACAAAAAACATCTCCAAGTGAGTAACTGTTACTGACAGCACTTGCCACGGAGTCTCTGAATACAGAAATTAAAATGAGACTAGCTTGATCTGAACAGACCAAACTATGACACCTCTTCTATGGTTAAAAACATTGCATTTTTCTAAATATCAAGGTTCTGTAAGCAAAGGAGAAGTTGGGGGCCATGACTATTAGAAAACCAATTAATAATACTGGACTCAGCCCTTCCTCTGGGACTGTCATAAAGGTTTTACTTCTTGCTTATGGTGGTGAAGATGCTTCTCTAAGTCCCCAATTTCCTCCTTGTCAAAGTGCTTCTATAAAGATTTCATTTCTTCTTTGACTTAGTTATGGCTAATCCTTGATAAGAACTATAGGGAAGAACGACAAGAAAAGGCTAATAAAGCAACGAAGGGTGATCACAAAAATTTCTCCTTAGACTTAGGAATTTTCAAATACAAAAAGAGGTCATAGCACTGATGATCTTTTTTGTTCTTCTTCTGAAGACTGTAATCATACCATAGCTAAATTCTACCTTGGAATGGAAACCCACATCACTTTTAATTAAGTTTGTTTAAAGTCTAAAATAAAATATGGTATGTATTAAAACATATGACACTAAAGCATTCCATGTTGAATCTTACTCCTTGTGATGTATCTTAGGCAAATAATAGCAGATGCTAAAATGTAGTTGCTTCTTACAGAGGAAAAGAGGAAAGCTCATGCTGTTTCTGTTGCCATTTCCAGTCAGACAGCTCAATATAACTGTCTTACTGTAAAGCACTGAAATGTTGCCTATGGACTCAGTGAAAATGACACAATAGTACTGTAAGTGAACAACATTAAGAGGTTATGAAAGCCTCACTTCTATGCTGCTTCTAATAAGACCAAGAGTCTGGTTACACACACAAAACCTTTTACAAAATACATTTCTCACTCTCATGATAAGAGATTAAGAGGTTTTGTTTTGTTCCATAACACTAGAACATTAAGGAGCAGAGAGCATTTGAAATGTAATGAAAATATGAAGATTTAGAATAAATGATATTTACATAGGATGGAACTACTATGTATTCTTTAAGATTGCCTTGAGCCATTAGTAAGTTCACTCAGGGCTCAAATTTGAAGTTGTCAGGGACTTAAAAAACATATTACAGAATAAAAATTTGGAGTTAAATGCTAGTATTCAGTAGAGAGTACTATGAATTTTCCATAAATGGATTGTTAATCCCCATGATGCCACTAAAACCCTGAAAAAAATCAAGACACTCAACCATAAAGGTATCAGCCTTTTAATGCACCAGAACAACAGAATGAAGTAAAAGGAGAGTGTTTATTGTGGAAGCATAAGGACCTTGGTATAACGGGTGAGTTAAGAGAATTGAGCAGGCATTTCTGCAGGCACTGTAATAGGATTCCCCACTTCAGTGTTTGTTCAGAAGACTTTGGTCTCCTGATGCTAAGTTTGGAATGGATCCCTTTTAATGTGAACTCTTAGTGAGGCAGTCCTTTATATGTGTTACACTGGAGTGGGAACTGTAAAAAAAATTAATATGTAATAGTATTAATGTTTCTGTATTAACAAAGCCAGAAAGAGCCTGGTGATGCTTGGGCATTTGGACACATCACACGGAAAACCTTTTTAAGGTTGGTGACTCAACCTTTCATCATCTCCTTGCATTTTGTGAATTAGGTAAATCTTTAGACACATTTAACAAATCTGGCATCTGAAATATGGAGAAAATGAACTTGGGTGAGATGATAGATCTAGTAATATTAGGAAATGCAGAATGAGCCTCAGATGTCAGACTCCAGAGCCTAAGTGCTCAGCCCCCTAACTATACCCCATGCACAGACACATGCATTTGAAGTTCAGTGTAGAGACATGAAAATAAAGCTATTCCTGAGGTACTGGTTTCTTGACAATAACATGGAACATCAATTTTAACTGCATTTCAGTTACAACTGGATTGGACAAAGTTTTTCAAATAAAAACAGTGGAAATAAATATTATGTAGATAATGGAGAGGGTTTGAAGTAATCTTTTTTCCTGATACTCTCTTGGCTATCAAATCTACATGCAATTGTAAGAACTCTTTGCTGGTATATTACATTTAGAAAATGGTGGCCTGATTTCTTATGTGCTTTAGAGCAATCAAACAAACATTAAATATGAAAGATAGCATAGAACCTTTTATTTGTATCTCCCCACCTGCTAGCTGATCCTTTTATCAGTCTGCATGGAATTTCTGGGAAACCTGATTCTGACATATTTTTAAAGGGTTGTGAACCAGAATCCTTCAATGCCAGCATCTCTCTCTCCACCCGCTCTCAATATTTGATGACTCCGTCATTACTGCTGACCTGGAATGGTTCCAAAGCTCACTGTAAAAAAAAAAAAAAAAAAAAAAAAAAAAAAAAAAACAAAGCTCACTGTATCAGCATTCCAGTTCAGACTTAAAACTGGGTTGAGGGGAAATAACTACCCATCCTTATCAGGTCTCTACTTTAAGACTTTGACTTCCCCATTTTGAAGAGCTTGGCTTCTGAGCTTACATTCTATTGTTAACCTCTTAGTTATAATTTTCTAAGATTAAAGCCCAGTGAACCAGGCTTTGCATGACCAGACTAATGAGGAACCAGTTATAGGCCTGCCAGAAATTTGGCTAAGAAGTAGGTTCTGTGTCAATGTCACCCTGCCAAAGTGGGAAATCATACAATCAAAACAAAAATAAAGGCTGAGCAATGGGGGGAAAGGGAAAACCAACGGTAAAGCCAAGTCTGGAGAAAAGCTTGGACAGAGAAAAGTAAAGTCCTGAGTTGCACACAGAGGAGGCATCATTTAGTGTCTTTATCAGAAACCTGGAGATGTGTCATTGAGAAGTCTTATCTAAGTCTCTAATGTGTCTTTAGCTTGCTACAGAACACAAATAATTACCTTTTAACCATCCCTCTTATGCCTCCCTATATTGTAGGTCTACAATTTTAGGGTTAGCATCATTGCTACTTGAGATCATGGTAGTCACTGATTTACAACATTTCAATGATCTGTTTATTCCTTTGATCTCAGTCTTCTACTCTGTTTGATGTTTTACTTTTTGTTGATTTTAGCACCATTTATTTGTATTAGTTTTTCATTTTGTCACCAAGAGTAACACAAACACTCAGGTACTCTTTGCTTGAATGAGTCACTCCAATTTTCCATTTCACTGATCTTTTAAGTAAATTTATTTCAAGAATCTAATCTTAAAAAACAATTTTTAAGAATGAACGATAAGAAGAATACCCATCTTAAAAAGGATTTTCAAACATTACTATAAGAGCGATAATGAAAGAACTTTGCAATTTTGATGATGAAGTAGCAATTTTGCATAATTTAAAAAATGATAGAATGTAATAATAATACAGTTGGAATACAACTCAGTAATCTAATATCCCAATGCCTTTAAGTATTTTGTTTTCCTACAAATCAACTTGATGGTTTTACATGAAAGAGTGGATTAATAAAAGAAGAACTAAAGATTCAGCCTATAAGCAATATGACATGGGAATGAAAATAAAGGAATTAATTGACAAAATGTTGAGTAACAATCAACTAAACTTCCAGTGGGTAAGGTGTTTGACATTATTCATTCCCTTTGGAAGGCTTTAATTGCTGTGTCAAATGCTTTCTATGATTAGGGCCTGGTCTAGCTTTGACCTCTGTAGTACATTACATTCAACAAAATGATTAAGGTATTACTGAATTAAATGTTTTTTTTAAGTAAACTTGTATGATGATGTTCAAGATTTGCAATATTCAAGACCATTCATTAAAATATAAATATGACAAAGTACCTAGAGAAATTTTTTTTATTTCTACTATTTATCCTAGAAATTTATAAAGTTTAAAACCTAGAGACCAGTTCTTAAAATCAGACGCAAGAATAGGGGTTAATGAGAAGTCCTACAAAGAAACTCTTTAGTCAGCAGTGAAGAACTTCCAAATGACTACTGTACTTGTGAAAATGAAGGTAAATATTAGGCTAATATCTGGAGGACTAATGATTCCCCTATACTAGGTAACTGAAGCACCCATTCCCTGATCAAGGAAACGGAGAGGGCTCTGTAATGGGAGGTCCCATGTGCATTCAGGTGCGAGAGGATTTAGTTACACGACCTTACTGAATGTGGAAGCCCTTCAACACCCTTATTTTACACATCCCTCAATATGACAGTAGCTAAGTCTACCGTCTCAGATGACCAGAAAATTTTTCCTCTTGTGAATGGACCAGGTAAAGATGAAAGAACTAAACATACATCTGGAGGTCGCTAACATAATGATACAATCAGATGATGCTTTAACACTAAAGCCTGCACGTGGGCATCGTGTATTGATGTTTTTTATTTTTCCACTTTTTAAAATAAGGATGAGCAAAAATCATTAGCAGAAGAAATCTCCAACTTGAAAATTCGTAAATAAATAAGACAGCAATAGAGATACATGATTAAGAAGAGGAAAGGGGGAATCATGTCCATGAAAATGGTCTATTAGGTAGTTCCAAGAGTTTCCAACTGCACAGAAACACTGAAAAATGTCAGAGTTGTCAGAATAAACTTTCCAAAGTCTACAAAATAGCCAAAGGTTTAGAGCCACTGAACAAACACTGAATCAAGAAAACACTAACTTGAAAACGATAGAAAGTCTTTATAGCATTTTCATTCATCCTTGTCCCTTCCCCCTCACTGGCAAGGCAGTGAACAGGCAGACTGTAATCTCTGCTCCCAGGGCTGAACCCTAGTCCAAGGTCCAGAGAGAGCCGAACAGCTCTGATCCTGCAAAAACTTGTCCATCTGCTTTGACCTATTTGCAGCCTATATGAAGGACTGATTGAAGGCCCTGTCTCTGTTTTTTGGTTTTTGTTTTGTTTTGTTTTGTTTTTGTTGAGACAGAATTTTCTCCCTGACTTATTTAATTTAGCATTATACTCTGTAGCTCAGGGAGGTAGGTGAGGGGATGGGTCAAATCAGTGATGGGCATTAAGGAGGGCAATTGTTGTGATCAGCATTGGGTGATGTACGGAAGGCTGAATCACTATACTGTACATCTGAAACTAATATAACACTGTGCGTTAACTAATTGGAATTTAAAACAAAATTAATAGACAAAACGAAAGAACCCTTTTAGGCAGAGCTGTGGCTGTGCAGAGGGCATTCTGTGAAACTATTGCAAGGTACACCAACACCCTGCTGTTGCTTGAGGTGAGAGCATCAAGTGGAGGACAACACTAGATGTACTGGGAGCCTGGGATGGAAAGCTGGGGAGAGTTTCTTTGGGAAATGAGTTTGGTCCTCAAGTGGAGGACAACACTAGATGTACTGGGAGCCTGGGGCGGAAAGCTGGGGAGAGTTTCTTTGGGAAATGATTTTCTTTGGAAATCTGTCTTTGCACACACAGAGGGATTTAGAGGGATTTAGAAAGACAAATGAATTTTAAGGTCACAATACATGTTCAGGAAAGACTTAAGAAGCAAACCTCAAGCTTTCACCTCTGGCTGATTGTAGGCTCAGCAGGAGAAGGAAATGAAGGCTACCATCAGAGCTGTGAGTGGTCTGGCCAAGTGTTACAGACATGCCTGAAAGCAGAGCGGATCCGTAAAGACCAGAGGAGCACCCCTTCCCCTCTCCATCTTCCTTCCTTTCTTATTTTGGACCACAAACTAAAGAAATAGGGACTTCAAAGTTTCCACATGACAAAACCCGCAAACTTTGTGAAAATAGTTCAGAAAGTGACTAACTACACACCTACAACATGCAGCAAACTATGAAAACAAACCCCAAGGACTGGGAAATGTCAGTTCCAGAATCACCACCTTATCGTACTCAAAATTTCTAGTTTTAGTAAAAAAATTACCAAACCAAGCATACAAAGCAACTAGAAAGTAGGTAAATTCACAAGAGAAATGAACAGAAATTGTCTTTTCTATCCTATCCCACAAGTCATTGCTGAGCTTTCCCTCTATACTTTCTTATGGTAGTTTTACAGTCTGTGGTTTTGCGTTTAAGTCTTTAATCCATGTTCAGTTGATTTTTGCATATGGTGTAAGGTAAGAATCCGATTCCATTCTTTTGCATGTGGATATCCAAATTTCTCAGCACCATTTTTGTCGATTCTGCTTACCCCACTATGGATTCTTGGCACCTCTGTTGAACGGTAGGGCTATATATGCATGGATTTGTGCGGGCTCCCTAGTCTGTTCCGTTGGTCTCTGTGTTTCTGTGCTAATATAATACTGTTTTTATTGCTATTGTTTTACAATGTAGTTTGAAATCAAAAAGTATGATGCTTCCAACTTTGTTATTCTTGCTCAAGACTGTTTGGCTATTCGTGGTCCCATGCAAATTTTAGAATTGGGTTTTTTTTTTTTTCTATTTTTGTCAGAAATGTTTTGGGAATTTTGATGGGGGTAGCACTGAACCTGAGAATTGCTTTGTGTAACATGGTCATTTTAACAATATTGATTCTTCCAATCCATGAATATGGTTTGTGGCTTAATTTCTTTCGTTAATATTTTAGAGTGTTCATTGTAAAGATCTCTCATCTCCTAGTTAACTTTATTACTAAGTATTTTACTATTTTCAATGCTATTGCAAATGGGATTGTCTTCTTGATTTCTTTTTCAGATGTTTTGTAATTAATGTATAAAAACACAGCTGATTTTTGTACATTGATTTATATCCTTTACCTTTGCTCAAGTTGTTTATTAGTACAAACAGTTTTTGGACTCTAGTATTAGTTTATCTAAAAATTTAGACAATTTCATTTCTTACTTTCTGATTTGGATGCCAAATTTTATTCTTTTTCTTGCTTAATTGCTCTGGTTAGGACTTCCTGTACTATGCTGAATGTAAGTGGTGAAAGTTGGCACGCTTGTCTTGTTCCTGATATGAGAGGAAAAGCTTTCATAATTGTTATTTCCTTCCTTCTGCTAATTTTGGGTTTAGTTTACTCAGGTTTTTAAAGTTCTTTAAGGTGTAAAGTTTGGTTGGCTATTTGAAATATTTCTTTTTAAAAAATTATTTATTAATTTATTCATGAGAGACACAGAGAGAGAAAGAAGCAGAGACATAGGCAAGGGGAGAAGCAGGCTCCCTGAAGGGAGCAATATGTGGGACTTGATCCCAGGACCCTAGGATTATACCCTGAGGCAAAAGCAGATGCTCAGCCACTGAGCCACCTAGGCGTCCCGAGATCTTTTTTTTGTTGTTGTTATTAATATTGGCATTTATCACTATAAACTTTCCTCTTAGAACTGTTTTTGCTGCTTTCCTAAGTTTAGGTATTGTGTTTCCATTTTCATTTGTCTCTATATTTTTTTATTTCTTCTTTAAAATCAGGAGTTGCTGTTCATCAATATCCCCGCTTTCCTGTTATTGATTTCTAATTTCCTAACATTGTATCGGAAAAGATACTTGCAAGGATTTTAATGTTCTTAAGTTTGTTAAGGCTTGCTTTGTAGCCTATCATATAATCTATTCTGGAAAATGCTTCATGTGCCCTTTAGAAAAATGTGTGTTCTGGTGCTGTTGGATGGATAATTCTGTATTAGTATATTCTATATACTATTAGTTTCATTTGGTCTAAAGTGTAGTTTAAGTCAAATGTTTCTTTACTGATTTTCTGTATTGATGATCTATCATCTATTGCTAATGATGTAATATTAAGAACTCCTATTATTGTTGTATTGCTCCTTATTTCTTCATTCAGATATGATTATATTTCCTGTATATATTTAAGTTCTATACCTGGGCTTAGGGAATCTTTCCCTTCAATCCTTTTGGGTATGATTTCCTCAGGTTTAGGTATACAATACATATGTTGATCAAAACTCAACTGAAAAATTGAGACTCTATAAGATTTCTACTCTCTAGAGTTTCTCAGCACAATTCTGTCATGTCTGGCCACCTGTCCTGTGAGATATGTCTGCTCTGGCCTCTCACACTCTCCATTCAACCAACTCAAGGGAGACCTCTGGATTCTACATGGGGTCTTCTTACCTACTCTATGATTAAAACATTCTTCACATACTAAATTGAGGCAGTATTAGTGCTGTGTTTATTTCCTATCTTTTAGCGATCACCATTTGTTGTCTAATACCTGTCTTAGTATCTGCTGTTTTCAGGTACTGGTTCATTTTTTTTTTCTAGTTATTTCAGGGCACAGGATAAATCTAGTACCTTACAACACATTCCAAAGGTTTTTGAAATAGATTTATATCAAATAAGCCAAAGAAGTAAGAATGTTTGCCCCTCTCTCAACAGTCTCAAAGCAAGGAGTATTCAGTATATAATAGTTTTTGTGATTATTAATATAATCTTATTATTAATAAACAGAAGTTAATTTGGGTGACTATCCCTTCTTCCCAAAGCTGAGATCTTTGATATGTAATTCTCAGAGACAATTATTTCATTTGTATTGTTGTATTATATTGTATCATGCATTTGAGCATTTCTCCAATACTGTCCAGTAAGAAGATCCCTTTGGCTTTCTTTAAGACATGAAGTCATGCTGGAATTTTTTTTTATTTCTAGAATTGGTCTCCTCTTAGATTTAGCAACAATAGTACCTGTTGGCCTTCTAGGTGATTTCATTTATCCCGGATTAAATTTTGCCCAAATAATTTTGGAAGATTAATTACTAACATAACTGGGAACACTATGGTGTGCTCACTACGTTATCTAGGTTACTTAACTATTTTCCTCAGATCATATGGAGTTAATATCTTCAATGGTGAAAAAAACAACATTACATTAAGATGAGATTGTACATGTCTGAAAGTTTTTTTTTTCCACTTCTGCATATTGTCTCTGCAAGATAAAACCAATCCTTGGAAGCAAGTCTTGTTGGTATAATACTGTCATGGAGTATAGAGGACAGCAGTCCTTCTTACTTTTTGTTTTTATTATTTTCTTCCCCTAAATAGACTTTACAGAAATGTTTATGTGTTTTTCTTTTTTTTAAGAAATAAGAAAAAGTTCTGGAATACATACTTTCAAAGTAGGTAATAAAAAATAAATTCCATTCAAATACATCCCCAAACTTGCTAACTTCTAATGTGAATTACTGAAAATATCACATTAGAGAAAGATTATAAATCAAATCTAGTTATGATCCTATAATTTTACTCTCCTTCTGAGAAAAGTGAAAAATTTTTTCCTATTGTAATTTTACTAGTTCAACTCACTTTATAAATTCCTTCACAGATTCTTTTTTTCCTTATAATTATATCAATTTCCTTTTTATTATCAAGAGTTTTTAAATTAGCATTCAGTTGATCTGGAAAAAATGTATCCTCTTCATCATATATGAATTCTCTTTTACTCATAACTGAACATAATGATGCTCATGTGATTAATAACTTCACAATAACTATCAAGTTTAGTTTCTTTCAGCTCCTTAGTTATCTGGAACATAATATTCCTCCCTATAGTTTAGGAATTTGTCTTATGTTCCTTTACTTTATTTTTCTAGTAACAATACACTCTGATCTTATATTTTCCATTATTCCTTTTCATTCTTATTGATATCTTTTAATTGATGTCAATTTTTATAAAACACTATTTTGTATTCATCTTGTTCTTTAATTCAGGACACAAAACTCTAAATATTGATTTTTTTCAAATGTGTCCTTAAAAAGGTTTCTGTCAATTTTTTGTTTTTGTGTATCTCCACATTTTCTCAAGCTCTTTTTATTGTTAAAAACATTTGGGGCATTAAGTCTGTACTTTAGGCTTAATAATTTAAAACATTTTATAGTTAATACAAATGTTAAATTTTCAAATATGGAACAGTACTCCTGGTTTTAAAACTTGGCAGATTTAAAGGATGAGGGAAAAAAAGAATCTTAAGTAGGTTTCATCCCTAGCATGAAACCCCACACTGGGCTCAATGTCACAACCCTGAGATTATGATCTGAGCCAAAATCAAGAGTCAGATGCTTAACCAACTGAGCCACCCAGGTGCCCCAAAAATTATTTTTTAAATTTAGTTCTCTACTTAGTCTAAGAAACATTATGAATTTAGATATTTATATGTGAAAAAAATCTACCCCTTTTCCATATATTTAAAAGTATTGGACCTCCTGGGTGGCTAAGTTGGCTAAGCATCTGCCTTCAGCTTCGTTTATGATCCCAGGACCCTGGGATCAAACCCCAAGTTGAGCACCCTGCTCAGCAGGGAGCTTGCTTCTCCCTCTCCCATTGCCCTTACCCCTGCTCATGCTCACTTTATCACTCAACTCTCTCTTCTCACTCTATCAAATAAAATCTTTTAAAAAAATTAAAGTACTCAAAGAAAAGGTTAATGACTAGTTCTATGACTTTGTTCTATATCCAGGAAATGCTGGTTATTTGAATCTAGGTTCAATCCTCTTTGCAGCATTAACCAAAGGACTGTTATAAAAATATTTATACCAAACCAAGATAAATGAAATACTAAGAATAAATCAGGCAGTTTAGACAATCATAAAGTTTTGAGAAACATTGAAGAGCTAAGGCAAGTTTGAAAAAGGTTCATCACCTATGCAAGCCCAATCATTTGAGACTGAGATAGGTAGCTATCTTGCTTAATACAGAGAAAGAAATGCAGACAGCCAAGCAAAGTGAGGACAGAGTATTATGTTCTGAATTAAAGAACAAGATAAAACTTCAGAAAAAAAACCTTGATGATAAGAACCAAATAATCTTCCTGATAAAGAATTCAAAGTAATGATTATAAAGGTGCTCAATGAATTCAGAGGAATGGATGAACACACTGAGAACTTTAACAAATGGACAGAAAATATTTAAAAATGCTAAACATAAGTCACAGAGCTGAAGAATACAACAACTAAACAAAAAAATATACTAGAGGGGTTAAACAACAGATTAGATGATGCAGAAGAACAGATCAGTGAGCTGATAGACTAAGCAGTGGAACTCAGCACACCAAAAAGAAAAAATGAAGTTTAAAAAATGAATATCACTTAAGGGACCTACTGGATAACATCAAGAGGAATAACATTTCCATTACAAGTGTCCTATAAAGAGAAGAGAGAAAGGTGCAGAAAATTTGTTTGAATAAATAATGGCTAACCACTTCTCTAACCTGGGGAAGGAAACAGACATCCATATCCAGGTATCCAAGACAGTTACAATAAGATGAATACAAAGGGATCTACACCCAGACACATTAAAATTAAAAAGCCAAATGTTAAAGATTTTTTTTAAATCCTAAAAGCAGCAAAAAAATTGTTATTTATGAGGGAAACTCCATTATGTTTATCAGCAGAATTCTCACAAATGCTTTGCAAGCCCAAAGGAAGCAGCATAACATATTCAATTGCTGAAAGGAAAACACCTCCAACAAAGAATACTCAGGGTTATCACTCAGATTTGAAGGAGTTATCACTCAGGTTATCACTCAGAATTGAAGGAGAAGTAAAAAATCCTTCCAAACAAGCAAAAGCTAGAAGAGTTCATTACTACTAAAGCAACCTTAAAAGAAATGTCAAACAGACTTTTGTAAAGCTGAGAAGTAGCACTAATAACAGGAAAATATGTAAAAGCAAAAACCTCACTAGAAAAGGTAAATATACAGTAAGACTAGCAATTAATTACTTATAAAGCTACTAGAATGGTTAAAAGATAAAAGTAGTAAAGTTAAACCACAATAATAAGTTTAGGGACTTTAAAAACATTTAACTGTGACATCAAAAACAAAAGATAGGAGAGTAGAAATGTAGTTTGTACATTTAAAAATAAACTTATATACATAGGATGATTTGTGAACCTCATGGTAACCACAAAACAAAAATTATAGTAATACACACAAAACAAAGAGAAAGGAATCTAAACATATTATTAAAGTAAGTGACCCAACAACAAGGGAAGAGGGAAAGAAAAACGTAAGGAATAGAAAGGAACTAACAAATCGAAAAATAATTAACAATATCTCATGACTATACACTTATCAATAATTAGTTGTAAATTGACTAAATTCTCTAATCAAATAAAAGAGAGTAGCTAAGTACATAAAGAAACAAAACTCATTTACCTGTTGTCTATAAGAGACTCCCTTTCGAAATAAGGGGACACACAGACAAAATGAAAGGATGGGAAAAGATATTCCATGCAAATGGAAATGATAAAAAGGATGGTGTAGCTATACTCACATCAGATGAAATAGACTTTAAAATAAAAACTGTAATAAGACAAAGAGAGTAATTATATAATGATAGAGAAGTCAATCCAGCAAGAAGATACAACATTAATATTTATGAATCAAACATACAAGTCCCAGGATATATAAAGGAAATACTAATCGACTTAAAGGGAGAAACTGAAAGTAATACAATAATAGTAGGAGACCTTAACACCCCACTTACATCAATGAACATATCGTCTGGACAGAAAATCAACAAGGAACATCAGCCTTAACACATTAAACCAGATGTACTTAACAGATATATATTAAAATTTCATCCAGAATCAGCAGTATACATGCTCTTTTTAACTGCATGTGTAACATTCTCCAGGATAGATCACATGTTAGGCCACAAAGCAAGTCTCAATAAATTCAAGTAATTAAAATAAAGTATATTTCCTGACCACAATGGTACAAAACTATGAATCAATTTTAAGGAGAAAAATGGAAAAAACTACAAATATGTGTAGATTAAACAACATGTTACTGAACAACTACTGGGTCACAGATGAAATCAAAGGAAAAATGTTAAAAAAATGCCTGGAGAAATGGAAACCACAACTAAAAACAAAAATACAACACACACACACACACACACACACACACACAAATAAAACACACAACACCTTTGAGATGCAGTCAAAGCAGTTCCAAAAGGATAGTTCATAGCAATGCAGACCTTATCTCAAGAAACAAAGAAAATACCAAGTCTCTTTTAAAAATGTAACTACCAAAAAAAAAAAAAAATGTAACTAGTAAATAAATGTTTAGGGTAAAACTACTATGGTAAAATTATGATGAATGATTTTCATAATTTTAGGATTATAGAAGATAAAGAAGGCAAACCAAATAATTAAGTTTTTTATTTGCATTCTTTAGTAAAAAGCTGCTAATCAGAAGCATACCAGTGGACTAATTATGGCCATTTTAAATTATGGAGTATTACTGGGATTAAACATATATTTAGTGAATGAATAAGTGATATATTATTTTGATTGAAGGAGAATAAAAAGCCCAATATCCTCAATGAATACAGATTAAAAAATATTCAACAAAAGATTAGCATATATATTTCAACAGTGAATAAAATTACACAGGGGAATTTACCCTTGTGGTGCAAAGATCATTCAACATACACAAATCAATTCATGTGACACAACAGTAATAAAAATCACATAATCATCTTAAAAGATGCAGAAAATGTTTATTTGGTAAAATTCAACACCCTTTCATGCCCTCAACAAACTAGATACAAAAGAAAATGAACTTAACATAGTAAAGGTCATATATGAAAAGCTTATAGCACTAATATCATATTCAACAGTGAAATACTCTAAGTTTTTCCTCTAATATCAAGAACATGACAAGGATGCCCATTTACACCAATTCTATTCAACACAGTACTGAAAGTTCTTTCTAGAGCAGTTAGGCAATAAAAAGAAAACAAAACCCTATGAATCAGAAAGTAAAAGAATAAAATCATCTCTTTGCAGAGAACGTGAATATATATATAGAATTCTACAGAATCCACAAAAAAAATCATTAGGGAATTCAGAAAGCTGCAGGATACAATTCAACATGCAAAAATCAGTCACACTTCTATATACTACACTATATGCAGTGTAGTGTATATACACACTATACACAGACTATATACAGTGTTCTATACACTATGAACTATCTGAAAAGGAAATTACAAAAATAACCCCATTTTAATGGTATTGAAAATTATAAAATCCTTAGGAATAATCTTAATAAGGTAAAAGATTTGTATAGTAAAAACTACAAAATATTCATGAAAAAAATGAAAGACAACATAGATAAAAGGAAATATATTCTATGTTCACAGGTTAAAGACTTATTTTTGTTAAAATGCCCTTAATACCCAATTTGATCTGTAAGATTTAGGTTGGTGTAAACTCTATCAAAATTCTAATGTCAATTTTCACAAAATACGAAAAAATTCTAAAATTCATATGGTGACAAAAGATGCAACACTCAAAACAATCTTAATAAGAACAAAATTGGAGGTATCTTACTTGCTGATTTCAGAATACCATAAAAAGGCACAGTAATCAAAACAATATGATACTGGCAATAAAGACAGACATATAGCCCAATGGAACAGAATAGGGAGCTCAGAAATAAATCTATGCCTAAGCAGTCATTGATTTTTAACAAGGGTGCCAAAAATAAGCAAATGGGATAGGACACTCTCCTCAGTAAAAAGTGTTTGGAAAACTGGATATCCACATGCAAAATAATGAACTTAGGCCCTTATCAGATGCCATGCACAAAAATTAACTGAAAATGAAAATGGATTGAACACTTAAGCCTAACATCTGGAATCATAAAACTTTTACAAGAAAACAGAGGAGAAAAGCTTAATGACATTGGGTTTTGTAATAAATTCTTAAATATGACACCAAAGGTACATACAACAAAAGCCAAAGTCAAGTGAGACTACAGGAAACTACACAGCTTCTGCATAGCAAAGAAAACAATCCACACGGTGAGAAGGAACCTATGGAATGGGAGATAATATTTGCAAATCATGTATCTGATAAAAGAGTTTAATATCCAAAATGCATAAGGAGAGGCACTGAGAGGCTCAGTCAGTGAAGCACCTGACTATTGATTTCAGGTCAGGTCATGATCCCAGGGTTGTAAGATCAGCATGGAGCCTAAGATTCTCGCTATCCCTCTCCCTCTCTATGCCCCTACCCCCTCTCTAAAACCACAAAAGACAAAAAATAAAAAAATAAAAAGAATAAAAACAAAATTCAAGGAATAAGGAATTCGTATGACTCAATAGGAAAAGAAATTAATAATGTGATTTAAAAATGAGCAAAATATCAGAAGACATTTCTCTCCAAAGAAGGTTTATAGATGGCCAACAAGTAAATAAAAAGATGCTTAATAACAATAATCCTCAGGAAATGCAAAACAAAATCACAATGAGATATCACTTCATACCTGTTACCATGGCTATTATTAAAAAAAAAAAGTGCTGATGAGGATATGGAGAAATGAGGACACTGGCACACTGTTGGTGGAATGTAATATGGTACAGCTCCTATGGAAAATAGTATAGACACTCTTAAAAATAATAAAAAATAGAATTATCATAGGATCTAGGAATCCCATTTCTATAGATCTAAAAGAATAGGCATCAAAGTCTTGAAGAGATGTATGAAATTTCACATTTCTTGTAGCCTTTTTCATAATAGCCAAGATATGGAAACTACCTAAATATCCATCAACAGATAAATGGATAGAAAAATTACCTTCTACATATACACTGGAATATTATTCAGCCTTTAAAAATAAGCTAATCCTGCAACACGTAAACAACATGGATGAATCTTGAGGACAGTACTTATGTGAAAAAGAGCAGTCACAAAATGGTAAATACTGCATGATTCTAATTCTATGAGGTATAAGTCTAAGCAATGGAGTAAAAGAGTACAATAGTATGGCTGCCAGGGTTATGGGGAAGGGACAATGAAGAGTCTGTCATGGGAAAGTGGGAAGGGGGAACTTGGGTATAAAGTTTCATTTATACCAGATAAAGAAGTTCTAGAGATCTTGGGTACAACAGTCTGTCTATAGGTATCAATAATATAGTGTATATTATAGAAGGGCAGTAGGAGGTACAAGCTTTTAGTTATGAAATGAGTAAGTGACAGACAAAAATGTACAGAATAGTGAATATAATCAGTGGTATAATAATACTATTGTATGGTGACAGATGGTGGCTACACTTGTGCTGAGCATGACGCAAAGTATAGACTTGTCAATCAGTATGCTGTACACCTGAAACATTAACATTTTGTGTCAAATGTACTTCAATAAATAATAATGTAAGGGTAGAGCCCATGTTGTGTTCTTACCACAATAAAAAAATTTTTTAAATGTAAAAATATGTAAATAAAGTGTCCAGATAAAACAAAAGAGAATTCGACAACAATAGCAATAAAACTAATATAATTTTCTCTAAAAGGTGGTCAATCCATTCAAAATATACTTTGAATATTATTAATTCTCTTAACAACATGATAGGAATTAGTTGTCTAAAAGAAATATAATTCCTGATCTCTAAAAGCTTACAGTCTAAGACAAAACCAACTTAAAAGGAAGAACATGGAATTATATAAAATGGCTTATTGCTGATGTTATGAGTTCCTGACTCTTTTACAATGTTCTTATTTTAATAAAGAGTTGAGAGATAACGATACATGAAGAGTTATTTCAAAAAAAATGTGAAGTGATAAACTTCCAAACTGTAGTGTTATTGAGAAAACAAAGTTCAAATATCTAAATCAACACAATCAACGTCCTATCAGGCAAGTTGCCTTTGAAATGTAATCTAAGAACATGCATATACTTACACTCTAATATAACATGCACTTGTAATTCTGGGGTAAATATGAAATCTGTTCTAATTTTTAAAATCCTGGCACATTTCAAATCATAGCATCAACAAATCCAGTTATAAGTGCTTTTTATGTAGTGCCAAATATTAGACTACAAATGCAAAAATAAGATTATTAGCCAGTCATTTTCGACCTGGATATTTCACAGCCTCATAAAAACAAAAAATACAATTTTTTAATATCACAGATTTATTTGTTACTATCTACTTTTTAATGCTTACTACATCATGGGTTTCAATATTCTCCTTGTTTTTTTCCCAAAAAACAACACTGGCAAGGGGATTTTTAATTGTTAAAATACTAGTAGTCCTTTAATTATTTACAAAGTAATTCCTGGTTTCACTTTTGTATAGTAACAAATATTTGAACATATTTTCCTTATTTATAATAAACTTAAACTATCACAGAGCCTCAGTTTTTTTAAAAAAAAACTTTTGCTACTATGTTCATCTTCATTTCAGAGATTTGCAAATCAGTAGAAAAATTCAAGAATATTTTATCCAGATCATTCGAATTCCATTCTTTTCAATTTTTGCTTTTTCATCCTTTTCAACTCTGAAGAATCAAAAGAAAATTCTGCTATATTACAGTGGAGTTTTATTTTGAAGTGCATTGACATGCAAAGCATTATTCACAACCTGAATTGTGTGGAGTGAAACTGGATTTCTTGATGAAATTGCCATTAAATTGCATAAAGTCATTAATGCATATTATCTCTGCTAGTCTTGGATTCTAAAAATTTTATGTTGGATTCCTAAACTGAATAAAGAAATAATACAGGTTGGTAATTCTTTCACAAAAATCAGCAAGAAGGACACTAAAGAAAGCGGTTTTGTCTGAGTTCAAAGTTATTGTGAAAATTAGAGAAAGGAAATAAAATAAACGGAAATATTTCCTCAACAGCATTTAACTATAAGGTATTCTTTTGTAAATTCCTATAGAAGGGATCACATTCAAAATTTATTTGTAGTAATACTATCTTAGATCTTCTCAACTCATTCTATTTTACCATTTAAGTTAAACACCCCCAAAATAGTTTAACAACATGAAATCAGATAGATTTTTTAATATTTCTTCTTCACAGGAAATTCCATAATATCCTTGTTTCTGCCTAACTAGAATTTGTTTTTGACTAGGACTCTAATAAGCAAGTGCTTCTGACCAGCCAAAAAAGAATTTTGTCCTCACCAAGCCCAAAGAAGCATTTCTTTCTAGGATGTGGGCTACAAAGGCACAGGAAAAAATAGGTTTTTGATTGTAGTTACATAAATAGGTTTATGTTAAGGTAATATACACATACATTGATTTATTAGAATTAGTATATTCACTTAATTATTTTTTAAAGATTTATTTATTCATGAGAGACAGAGAGAGAGGCAGAGATATAGGCAGAGGGAGAAGCAAGTTCTCTGCAGGGAGCCTGATGCAGGACTTGACCCCAGGACCCAGGACCGCGGGATCACGGTCTGAGCCAAAGGCATAAATAAGCTCAACCACTGAGCCACCCAGGCATCCCTCACTTCTTAAATTTTTATTTCATTTAATTTTTTCAGCTTTATTGAATTATTTTTAATTAATTAATTAATTAAAATTTGAGAATGAGAATGAGACAGAGAGCAAGTGCCCATGTATGCAAGCAGAGGGGGAGGGAGAGGGACTAGGATAAGGCCCATTGAGCTAAGCCCAAAACAGGGCTCAATCTCATGACCCTGAGATTATGACCTGAGACAAAACCAAGAGTCAGATGCTTCACCAACTGAGCCACCCATGTGCCGTACTTCATTTGGTCATAATTAACACATAGCATTATAAAAGTTTAAGGTATTCAATATGATGATTATATATATATATATATATATATCATTTATTATTTTATATATTATATATAAAATATATATTATGTTATATATAATTATATATCATATTATATACATAAATAATATTTGTGTGTATATAATACACACATATATATAAATAATTACTGCAGTAGGTTAACACATCCATTACTTCACACAGTTAAAACTTTTTGTGTATGGTGAGAACATTCAAGATTTACTGTTAGCAACATTCTGACATACAATTCAGTACTGTTAACTACAGTCATCCTTCTGTACCATATATCTCCAGAACTTATTCATCTTACATTTTTACCCTTTGACCACCTTCACTGATTTCCCCCATGCTCCCTCTGTCCCTGACAATCACTGCTCTATTCTCTGTTTCTATGAGTTTGGCTGTTTGAGAGTCTACCTGTGAGATTTTATATATATATATATATATATATATATATATATATATATATATATATGTCTCTAACTCATTTCACTTGGAATAATGCTTTCAGATTCATCTGTACTGCTTCAGAGTCATCTGTACTGCTGCAAACAGCAAGATTTTCTTTTTTAAAGCTGTATAATATTCCATTGTATGTATACGCCATAGCTTTTTATCCTTTCATGCATTGATGGACATTTTGATTGTTTGCATTGATGGACTTGGCTACTGTGAATAATGCTGCTATGAACATGGGGATGCAGGTATATCTTTGAGACATGATTTCATTTCCTGTAGACATATACCCACAAGTGGGATGATGGAATCGTTCTATTTTTGATTTTTTAAGGAATCCCTATACTGTATTCCTTAGAAGTTGTACCAATTTACATTCCTACCAGCAGTGTTCAGAGTTGCCTTTTCTCCCGATCCTTGTCAGCACTCATTATCTTTTGTTTTTCTGATAACAGACATTCTAACAGGTAAGATGATATTTAATTCTGGTTTTGATTTGCATTTCCCTAATGACTACTGATATTGAGCACTTTTTCATGCACTTGCCAGCTAAATGAGTATCTTTGGAAAAATGTCTATTCAAGTCCTGTGCCAACATCTTAATGATATTTCTTTTGCTATAGAATTGTATGAATTACTCACATATTTTGGATATTAACCCAAATATATCATCAGATATGTGGTTTGCAAATATTTTCTCCCATTCTGTAAGTTACCTTTTTCAATTTAGCATTCCTTTTGCTATGTAGAAGTTTTTGTATTTATATAAAACTCTAATATTTATGTTAAGCTTTATTTTTCCTTTAATTGCTTATGCTTTTAATGTCAAATCTAAAATAATTATTATCTAAACCAATGTCAAGGGCCTTTTCCCCTATGTATCCTTCAAAGAGTTTTATCTAAGTCTTTAATACACTGAAAGTTAATTTTTTATGAGTGGTATAATTTAGACATCCAGTTTTGCATGTGAATATCAATTTTCCTGATACCATTTACTGAAGAGCCTATCCTGTGTCTTCTTGTCTCATTGTCAAATATTAGTTGATTTGTAGGTATGGGTTTATTTCTGGACTCAATTCTGTTCCATTGCAATTAGGCAAGACAAAGAAAAGCCATCCAGATTAGAAAGGAAACAGTAAAACTGTGTCTATTTGTGGATAAAATGATCACATATATAATATACATATATTTTAAATATTCCACCCAAAACTGTTGTGTGTTTGAAATACAAAAAAAAAAATTGTGTATCCATACACTAACAGCTATCTGAAAGAGAAATAAAGAAATAACCCCATTTACAACAGCACTGAAAATAATCCTTAGCAATACATTTAATCAAGAAGGTGTAAGATCCATACACTAAAAACTGGAAACATTGGTGAAAGAAATTGAAGACGCAAACAAAGACACAAATACATGAAGAGATAACCTGTGTTCGGGGACTGAAAGAATTATTCTTAAAATGTGTACACTACAGAAAACCATTTATGGATTCAGGGAAACCACTATCATAGATTCCTATGACACTTGTTACAGAATTTTTTTTGAAAATCCTAAAATTCATATGGAACCAAATAAAATCCTGAATAGTGAAACTACCCTGAGAAGGAAGAATAAAGCTAGAGGCGTCGTACTTATTTCAAAACATATGACAAGTTAGAGTAATAAAAACAATATGATGCTGGCGTAAATAGAGGTTTATAAGCCAAGGGAAGAGAATGGATAGTTCATTCTTTAAAAAAATATTTTTAAATTAAATAAAGTCTCAGTATAAATAAGCTTCTTAGTAACTGTTGATGAGATTATCCTTGAGGATATCAACTATGAGAATTAAGACTCCATTTTGTTTTGTTTGCGCATTGTGCTTTTTAGTGAAGTGCAAATCCTAATTGAGTAGTAGATGCCTTTTTATGTGTGCATTAATCCATGTACTCACCACTCACACCAAAATAGAGAGGTTTCCATCACCCCAAAACGCTCTCTCACATCGTCTAGTAAATGGTCTTCTCATGAATGAGAATCATGTCTCTACTTCATGGAATAGTCTTGACTATTCTTGAATTTAACCTGAAGGGATCATATACTCTATGAGCGCTCTTCTGTGAATGGCTCTTTTTTTTTTCTCAAAGTATGCTAATAAAATTGTTTTCGCAAAGTGTGCTGTCAGTTGTACGTTCCTATACTAAATTTGTTGCATTTTTCTGAGGAATTAGTAAGCCGATAAGGGCGATCAGAGGCAACCTAAGAGGCTACATCGTCTAACCAAGTGCTTCACAGGACAGAGTGTCACTTCTCAGATCATATTTACCTGATCGCCTTTCACATGGTACTCAACAAGCATTTGTGGAATGGATAAACAATGATGATAAACTAGATTGCCAGAGGGATCTTTGTCTCTTCTGAGCCCGGGGCTCTGTTTTTATTCCCCTATTCCCAAGGGTAGAGCATGTTTATGGCTTGCCCTCAAAGAATATTTTTCCAATGACCTGATCATTGGCAAATTCAAAGGACATTGTAATGTTTTTCCTTCATAGGTTTCCATATACAGAAGCTACTATGGAATGACAGGGTTTTTTTTCTCTGTGTGTGTGTGTGCTCTTAAAATGTATTTGGTTGACAATAAGACATTAGTCCAATGTTCTTTGAAATAAGAACTACCTTCAACAAAACAAATCGAGTTTGCACAGTGAATAGTACTCTCCCCTACCCCTGTCAAAGTGAGTGACTTTACTCCATGGACAAACTGCATAGAGTATTTAAAAAGGAGCAGCATTAATATCTGGTATTACAAATCAGAGAGAATGGAAGTTTAGCTTAAAGGAAAAAAGTCTGGACCCAAAATTAGATAGTAAGTGCTTGCTGAGATTGCCTTATCACCTGGCTTCCTGACTTCAATCACCTCAAATATTTAGATCTTAGCTGGTCTCCTACAAAAGCCATAGACTCATGGGCATGTTGAAAGGATCAATAGAAATTTATTTTCATCAATACAAGATAAATAACACTTTACATTTAAATTCAGTGAATATTTTTAATGTGTCTTCAGTGGTATCGTGTAGCCTGGATCACAATTATTCTGTTCTGTAAAACCCAGAACACTTTTAAGAGTTTGGGAATTGGGGAACCTGGGTGTCTCAGTGGTTGAGCATCAGCCTTTGGCTCCAGTCATGATCCCAGAGTCCCAGGATCGAGTCCTGCATTGGGCTCCCCACAGAGAGCCTGCTTCTCCCTCTGCTTATGTCTCTGCCTCTCTCTCTGGGTCTCTCATAAATAAACAAAATCTTTTAAAAAAATAATTTGGGAATTACTGTTCCAATTACTTTATTTACCGCTTGGAGTTTTAGCACTTGGCAAATGTTCTGCACGATACCCACTGAGCCATCTCAAGGGTAATAGAGACCATTGTGCTGATGACGCTCCTTAAGAAACCTGGTTGGATTTAATAAATGTGGATTCAAAATATTACAACAGAAAGCAGTACTAAACCCAGAGAGTGGCTGCACTGGGACTGCTGAAAAGAAAACCACAGGATGAGAATGGCATCAGTTGGGCTGAGTCCCCAAACTGGAGTTTAAGAACTATTATAGTTTCAAACTTCCCCAGAAATGTGGTCATAACAGGTCAGTCATGGGGATTTCTAATCAGTGCGGATGAAGTTACAAGCTTTATGGGCCCTCTCCATTCCCCAAGGGAAGAGGAAGTAGTCTGTATGGGGAGAGCCTCTCTGCTCGCCCCCCGCCCCCAAGGGAAAGCAATCTAATCTGGAACAATCCCTTAGTGAGTAACTTTCTTGGCCCACCCTCTTTCCCATAAAAACACTCATTTTGTACAACTCCCTGAAACCCCCTTCTGCTCACTGGATGGGTTGCTGCCCTGTTCATGAATCATTTAATAAAGCCAAATAAATCTTCAAATTTACACAGTTAAAATAATTTTTTAACAGGATTGATTTGCTATAACTTAACCACAGAGAAAGGCCTATAAAAATGCCCATAGAAGGGCTTTCACTCACTGATCAAAAATGTATCATCTGTCTTTGTCTGGACTCCCCTGCCATTTTCACCCTCTCCCTTACAAACACATGCAAAGTGCTGTTCACATTATTTGGCCCCAAGAGGCTGTGGATGGAAAACCTACATATTCTGCAAGCCATTTTTGGATGTGTAGATGTGCAGAATAGATAATATGCTCTGTTTTGTCAGGTCTGGTTTCAAGGATCACCCTGGAGAGCTGAGAACATCTCTTTTTTTCCCTCTCCTTCTCAAATATTATTTCTGTATTCCTATCTTTCAGTGAGCTTTTACCATACTAAATCTAGATATGATTCACACTTTGTTATGCTTTGGCAAAATGGGATAATTGGCGTGCAAGTCAGGGAACTGGAGGATGTTATTTTCTTTCTTTTTAAATCCCAAGGCTGTGCAATGCTGATTGCTCCATAAAGAGGAATCTCCTGATTGCTACTTGACAGGTGAGGCGTCATGGGTAGAGAGCAGAAACTGCTTTTACAGACCTCAAGGTAAAGTTTTCTTCTGTTCCCTCTATGCTTGCCAACATGCTCACTGCTAAATACACATTACTTTCTTCTTCAGTGGACTGTTCTGGTCACTTACAATCTGTTACATTTTTTTTCCTACATCCAATTTTCCATCACTAGAAACCACCAAAGGATGACTTTCTTCCTCAATGTTTTTGCTGTGCACAAAACCTAAATCGAGTTCAAAAGCACATTGCTCCGAGTGCTAGTGTGAAAATATCTGCTTCCATTTAAGACTGACCCAACGTGACTTGCTTTAAGGTCCATTTTAGTAAAACTGAGTAATAATGACATTTCTGCTTTTCTTCCTGCTTTTCTTGAGGCTTCAATATGATGGTTAGATTGGAAAGGTGATACTGACAAGTCATTACATGATATCTTTTTGTTTAATTTTTTGAGAATGTGATAGACATTTGGTATATCATAAAAGTTAAAGTCACGTTAGGTAAAGCACAAATTTTATGTCAAATATGCCATAATAGGCCACTAAGGTGGTTAACAAAGAGCGGTTATCTCTCATCTTTCAGCCCCATGACAGTATTTGAATTAACATATCTTCTAAATTCAGCTGTAGTCATGTGATGCTATTTGGCCAGTAAAAACACAAGTTGGGAGGGATATGTGTTTCTGCTGAATAGAAGCTTTAAGAGTTGGTATGTGCTGGGGCACCTGAATGGCTCAGTGGTTGAGCACCTGTCTTTGGCTCAGGGCATAATTCCGGGGTCCTGGGATCGAGTTCCAAGTCAGGCCCTCTATGGAGAGCCTGCTGCTCCCTCTGCCTGTGTCTCTGCCTCTCTCTCTGTGTCTCTCATGAATAAATAAATAAAATCTTTAAAAAAATTAAGAACAGTTGCTATTTGCCTTGACACTTTTTCTCTTCTGTAAAAGCAACATATCATGTCCCAGAAAGTGGCTGTTCTGTCAGTAAGGCCCTGAAATTAGGATGATATAGCACAGAGCTCTTTGCAATCCTCAATAGACATGGAATTTGAGTGCGAATTTAGCCCTCATTTTCTTTGAGATTTAGTTTCCTTGTTGTCATCACTTCATTGCAATAGCTGTATATTTTCTACTTGCTTCACATACCTTTTTAAATCCTAAGGAAAAAAAATTTAGATATGCCCAGATTTAGACATGAATCCAAAATTTAACAATAAGCCATTGATAGAAAATGCTTCATCTACAGTATTTTTATAGCCATGATGAGTATTTTACAGATGTTTTTCTCAAATTAGCCCACCCTTCCCTCTCACAAAGTGTGCCTCAACTTTCATTCAAGTAACTTGGAATCTCTTATGTACCACTTAATCCTTTTCTAAGGGCAGAGGGAAAGAAATTTACTGAACTCCATACCATTACAAAGATCCAACAACCTTTATTTTACTAATCTGCAGAACAAAATTTATATGTTCCATTATCTGCTTAGAATGAAATTGAACTTGTCCTCTGTAGGGAAGCAGCTGTCAAAAAACAAAAAAAAAAAACAAAAAAAAAAACCAAAAAACAACTCCTTTTGAGAATTTTTTCATTTTACCTTCATATATGGAATTCCAAGTTCTCCATTAAATCTCCTATCATTATGTTTATTGTCTTCAAAATAATTCAAGTCCGTTTCCCACTGCTTCCCAGTGTTTGCTTCCCAGCTGATGCTCAATTGACATTTCTCAAGTGGAATAATAAAACTTATTTACTGGTTTAATTATATGAAGTTGAGGAAGAACCAACTCAGGAAATGTTCAAACTCATCTTTATGTAGAAGTATCACATTTATTTACACTGTAAAACACTGTCCCTTTTCTGTATATAAAGAATCCTGTGTCTTCTGTATGACCTACAAGCCTGCACCTGACTTTGAATCTTTATGCTGCATCTCAGTTCTACTTTGCCCATCGTTAAGGGTGATCAAGGGAAACCGATAATTTCATTCCTGAAGGAATACCCTTAACATCTGCCTGAGGTGGTGAATGCGATAGGCACAATGACAATGTTTTAGTAATCAAGAGAAAAGTGTCAGAGCAATTACAGCATGCAGTAAAACTGTGCATTCTTGCCCAACAATGAGAGGCTTAGCTGATGCTACACAGAATATGATTAAAGAGATCAGCCATGACTTGTCCCAAGATCACCTCCCATCAGACTTGGGAAAGATCATTTGAGGAGAGCCTGTAATCAGAGCCCTGACTTGCTTCCTGCCACAGATATTTTATTGTTATTGTCTTATATTCTTATTGCTTAATATACCCCATTTACTCTGAAAAGGATGGTGGAGATGTTGTTTTATTTCAACAACAAAGGATTAGCTGATTCACACATTCCCTACACAGAAGCTCTAAAATAGAACCCTCTTGAAACTCTCTTAAGAGAATAAGAAGAGAATAAGGCCATGAGTATACAATTAGAAACTTCTGTGATGAGGAGGCATAAAAGCAATGAAGAGGGTAGGCTCCAGAGTTATCAGGCCCAGTTTCAATTCTTGGCTCTTACTTGCTGGATGACCAGATAACATGGCAAGCCTCAATGGCCTTATCTGTAAAATAGGGACAGAACTGTTCCTAACTTGTAGGGCTATTTTGAGTATCACATAATAGGTTGTTCATAAGGTACTTGAGTGTTTGGTGCATATGAAATATTCAATAAGCATTCATCTTAGGTTTTTTTTTTTTTCAGTTAATACTATTTTTCCTTTATTATTATAAATAAAACCTTGATGTCACAGCTAGAACTACTCTTTATCAGCCAAACAAATGAGGAGACAGAATTCTGGCCCTTTATCTAAAGAGTCAAAGACTAGGACAGAATCATGTCAGTAGTGGGTCTCTCATCTCAAATACTGTGTAATACAGTGAACAACCACCTGAAAAAATTATGATAAAAGGAGAAAAAAATCCCCAAGAATTCTTGTGAGAGGAAGTAAGGTATGTGGAGATGGAGGAGCTTTTAGAGATGGCAAATGCTCATGCTAAGGAAACATTATCAGCTTAAATAAACATTACTAGGGGGTAAGCATCATGTTCGCCTAACGTCAGTATTGCAAATCTGCACAACACAGGTATGGAACTAAAGCCATCCATGTATGATGTTGGAGTCACAGCCACTAAGTGAATCATAAGAAACCACAGCTGATACTACATGAAGCTGAACTTCCCAACTAAACTGGCTGAATCCATAATTCTCAGAATCATGAGCACATGTAAGAACTGTATTTTAAGCCACCAACTTATTTTCACATGTTTTTATCATGGTACAATCTACAAAATAAAAATTGTTCTTTTAACAATTTTTAAGTGTACAATTAAGTGGCAATTATTTTGCTTTCAAGTTTGTACATTCATAACCAGGATCTACTTAAAAATCTTTTTCATTAGGTCAAATAGAAATCCTGAACCCCCTTAAGCAATGTTCCCTCATTGCACCCTCTTCCCAGCTCCTGCTAACCACTAATGTACTTTCTATCTCTATGAATTGGTTTATTCTAGATATTTCTTAAAAGAATCATATAATAGTTATTCTTTTGCATCTGGCTTATTTAACATAGTGTTTTCAAGTTTCATCCATTGTAGCATACATCAGAACTTCCTTCTTTTTATGGCTGATAATATTTCATTATACACACACACACATATATACACACTAGATTGTATTTATCCATCCATCTGTTGGTAATGGTCACTTAGATTGTTTCCATCTTTTGCCTGTGGGGAATATTGCTGCAATAAGCATTGGCATGCAAGTATCTGTTTTAGTCTCTTTCTTCATTTCTTTTCAGCATATACCTAGGAATGGAATTGTTGGGCCATATGGTAATTCCATTTTTAACTTCTTGAAGAACTGCTACAAGGTCTTCCATGCTAGCTGCATTCCCACAAGCCACTAACTTTTACATCCCTACAAGCCATTAATGTGGGGGTGCTTTGCCTCAACTGCCATAAATAATAACCTAAGTACTACATTTGTCAACACTACTAATACGTTAGAATCTCCTGAAGATACCACAAAACATTCTAGAATTAGAGAAAGAAAAACCTTTTTCCCAACTGCATGAAAGGTGTCTATATGAAAGTTAGACAACTCTCTGAAAGTTCTAAACCCAGTACAGTCATCTATACAGTTTTACCAACTATCTGTAAGAAATCATGAAGAAATTCATTTATGTACAGTGTTCACTGTCAATAGTTCATCTACATATCATACACTGGAAATATTAAATTGTCATCTGGTATTAAATTATGGTATTTGATATCTCGCATAAATCTTTCACTTTTTCTACTTGTATACCCAATACTTTATTGTTCTTGTAGCTCCCTAATAAAGGAACTTATTTTTTTTTAAGGTTCTTGGCTTCAAGAGGAAGGAAGAGAAATCAAAAAACAAAATGAAACAAAAACAGGAGAAAAAAAAGAACAATAGTGTTCTAAAAAATTCATCTAATTAATATTACAAGGACACAAATAAGTTTGTGAGTGCTGAACACTACAGTATTCTTCAGGAATCACAAGGTATAGTAGCAAGTTAAGAATTCAAAGAATTCTCTAGGGAAAAAACTATTTAGCTTTATTTTTACTCAATGTTTGGCAAAATTCTTATGACCATGAAGTATTATTTTCACAGATATTTGTTAACATGCCAGAGAATTTGAGTTTGTCCCTGTATGTTATGTCAATACCAAAATTTTTTACTCTTTCTGGAATTTTCTTTTTAAAATATCATTTAAAAATACTCAAATTGATTTATCCCACAGTCATAACCTAGATTTATTAGACACTAAGAACTCTGTGCTTCTATAGTAGGCATCTTCTTCTTCTTCTTCTTCTTTTTCAATAGGTATACTAGAATGCTTGGGTGGCTCAGTGGTTGAACGTCTGCATTGGGTCAGGTCATGATACCAGGTCCTGGGATCAAGTCCCACACCGGGATCCCTGCAGGGGACCTGCTTCTCCTTCTGCCTATGTCTCTCTACCTCTCTCTCTCTCTCGAATGAATGAATGAATGAATGAATGAATGAATAAATAAATAAATACTTTTAAAAACAAAATAAAATAGGAGGTATACTATTTCTAGCAATATTAAGAGCTAAATATTTATCAGGTAAGTAATGTGAATTAATATCTCCTAGGTAGGAGCAACTTGCAGTATGTATACCTCTCAGGTCTGATTGGCTAGACCAAGAGAAGAGAAATATGCACAGGAATGGGAAGGGGAGCTTGGAGAAGGTGTTTTGAGAATGAAAGAGAAGATAGGGCAGTTACTCTAAAGCAGTGGTTTTAAACTTTTGCTGTGTATACCATTATGTGGGAAAGTTTTCCAAATTTCAATGGCCAGGCCATATTTCAAATCAATTAGACCAGAGGTTCTGGCCTAGGTAAGTCTAAGTTTAAATCTCCCCAGGTGAAAATTGTACATTCAAGTCTAAAAACCCCTTCTCTGAAGTGATTAGGATAATGGAAGGAACACAGAAAAAGTCATATGCAAACATTCTGTCTTAGAGAGATAATGCCAGATCTCTGTTAGATGCCAAGGGTATTTCAGAAAGTTTTCCTACCTATCTGAATAATTCATGCCAACTTTCTATAATTATTGACTTTTGCATGATACTCTTCTCTTCCCTAGTAGACGTCAGTAAACTTGATTTATCTTATTATCTTAGACGCAAAAGAATCAGTGTAGAGACTGCCCAACTTTCATGCACATGGGTTTCAATTGGGGTGTTTTTTTACTTGCTACAATCCCCAGAGACCTTCTGATTTATATGCTGGATATTTTAAATACTTTGAAAACAAACATGAAGGCAGGAATTTCAGCATAAAATTAAAATGACTCTGGAAAAGACAAAGGATTCATCTGCTATCATCTTATTCTCCAGGCCAAATAATATTTCTTACATTCTATCTCATGAAATTCTGTTTTGTTCCCAGGTGCAACTAAACTTGGTTTTCAAAATGGGCATTATAGTCAATGACAAAGGAAGCCTCTAGTGAGGATACTAATAATGCTACAATATATTATGTACAGATATGTACATATAATGTATGTGTCTATGTATTACTGCTCTGGTTTCAACTCTTTGCCTGTGAGGCTTCTTTGATTCTGGAAGTATGAGAAGGCTACACTAGGCCTAACTCCTGTTTTAGGGAGTAGACCAGAAAGCTTTGTCATCAACTCAATGTTATTCTTCTTACATTTTACAAGTTTCAAAAGAAATTATTAAATGCATTCAGAAGTCTATTCCTATAGCAGATTGAGAAACACATGATATTACATCCTTTTTAAACACTGTATTAGGTTTAAGTAGCAAATGCTACATGTAAACAAAAGATTAATTCAAATAAAAATATTGAACTTTCAGCAATGCAGAATTTTATATAAAGGTCACTTATCCTGAAACTTATGACTGTCAATACTTTAAAAATCAGACATTTAGTTGGAAATATTAGTTAAGAATGAGAACTCTGGAGTCCAGCTGCACAGGATTACTATCTGAGTCTCCTAGTAATGGCTTTATAATACCAGGTAAGATATTCACTTCTTCACTGTTTCTCTTTTCTCACCTATTAAACAGAGGTAATTATAGAACTTATTTCATGGTACTGTTGTAAGGATAAAATAAGTTTACATATATAATTATATATATGCATATATGTAATTTTATATAAATATATAAAACACTCATTTTCTATAAGTATTTGGATAAAATAAGTTTACATATATAATTATATATATGCATATATGTAATTTTATATAAATATATAAAACACTCATTTTCTATAAGTATTTTTTAATAGTAAGAACTCAACAAGTCATACCTGTTATTACCACCGCACAAGTTCATGTTTATTAGACGTAATTATCATTTTGAAAACCAAGTTCAGCTGCACTTGGGAAAAATATACCACAACATTTCCTAGGGTAGAAGTTTTCACAAAGGCCTTAAGGCCATCACAGCTTCCCAGGCCCTATCTACACAAAGCCACACAAGTAAGAGAGTGAGATTGCTGGTGGCTCTCAAGTGCAGGTGGGGAACAGTCTATGGTTTGGGACAGTCTAATTGGGATGGTCTATCCAGTCTATGCATCTACAGTAGTTACTGGGTATGGAACGGTGAGTCTGGATACAATGGTCAGCTGTTGTGTTTGACCATATGCCTCGAGTGCAAAGTCCATGGCTATGTATATACTATTCAGTATGAAGGAATATTCAGTCTTTCTGTAATCTTCTTGGGTGTTGAGTCATTATTAAACCTTTACCTTTCAGCTCCAAAATCACATGCAGACTGGTCTGTGAGACCTACCTGGTCTCTAAGCCTAAGTGAATTGGCATGGCTAGGACAGGCACTGTAGGAGGAAGCCAGTCTCTTGGTGTGTTATACACCATTACATTCATCCCGCAGCAATTTATGGGAATGGAGACATGTCTGTTCATTAAGGGTGGCTATGGGAGGGGAGAGTAGGGGGTGGGCTCTGCTGGGACCAAGGCTTCCTTACTCTAGAAATCACCTTCAGTCAACTGCTTGCTTAAGAAAGCTATGCCTGCTCCACCCTAACCTCAGCCTCACTGTTCCCAGGCAGGGGGATACAGAAAAGGAACTTTCTAGAAATTGATTTTTGCCAACGTTCCAGGACCCAAAGGGAGAGAGGAAATAACTAAAGCTACTGCAGCTATCTGATAGGTCTATCACAGGAAGATTAAAATAGTTCTCACTACATCTGAAAGCACTGAATAGTTGCCCCTTTTTGACACTTAGCAAGATGCCCAGCAGGTTCTCACTGGTGGGACAAAATGATAATTGACTCTTCTATTTGAAAATGTAAGTGATATGGCTCTCATTTGCTTCTTCTCTTTGTTTTCTTAACTCTGACACCTGTCATTTAAAGGAATAGTTCTCAGAGCAAAGTGCAAAATGTGCAATCCACTTCTTATACAAACCGTGAAAGAGGCCTCAGGGTCACAGGAAGCCTAAGTCATCTGGGAAGTAAGAAAAACAGTGAGAAACAGGAGATAATTATTTGCCGTCCACAAGGATATAAAGCCAAGTAATTCAGGTAAGGCGTGGAAATAAGGTATTGGGAAAAAGCTTTTACTACAAAGTAAGAGGCAGAGAAGTCTGCAATTTCACATTGTGGAAAGATAAACTCCCTAGGTGCTGGGCAGATTTAATTATAGAACTCTTCCCTCATATTTCAAATTTCAGTGAATTGATTTTTACCAACCATTTTAAAATACCTTGTATTCACTGGTCTTGCAATCTGTTTCCTTCTCTGTTCTCCTACAGCACTTTGCTTTATTTCAGAAATTATCCTCTTTTAGAAATACTTTTGGACTACTTAATGTCCATCTTTTCTCTGTTTCCTCTCCCTTCTCCTGTACACACATGGATCTACATTCATGCACATACTCATGTGTTCATATAGGCAGAGCAATGTTAAGTCAGAAATTATAAAGAGTCTGGGACTTTACCCTAATTGTAAGCTGTATAGATTAGCTGGACACAGTTTTTCTTATTTAGGCAAATTTCTCTGATTCAGAGAAACAGATCATTTGTTATGGGAAAAACCATAGTTGATGAAATAAGGGGTAGATATTTGTTTATATGTGCAGTGATATATGCTGTTAAGAGCAGAACCCCAAATTTACGAAACTTAAAAAAAAAAAACTTCAAAAGACTACTAGCACATGTCTTTGTGAAGGAGTGTAGAATGTAGGAAATCTGGAATGTAGGAATCTGGAATGTAGGAAACTCCTCTAGAGGAAACAGAAGGTGTCTCTAGATTTATTACAATGAAATATAAGAAAATCCCACCACAGAGGCAAAGGAGAAGGCCTTATCTTTTCTGCCTTGGGACTTCCACAAGAAGAGAGATGGTTCTATATCTCCTCAGCAGAACACACTATCTCCAGACTCCAAGGCCATTTGGTATTCAAGTACGCTATTTACTCAGAAAGCCTGGAACATAATAGGAACACAAGAAATCCAAGGAGTACTTTCTGCCAACAATCAGGATCCACGAGTTGTCTGGTATATGGCGAGTTAAAATATTATTTGTTGAATGAATAAATTTAAGGAATGCACATTGCAGTAGGAACTTTTATGAAATAAACAAAAATATGTAACTATTCTACCAAAATTATACATAAAACAGTAGGGTACTATATATGAGGACATAATTAAATCAACTGGGATGATCCAAATACAGATAATACTAGAGAAAGATCCACTTAGACTGCCCCATGAAAAATCTATGATATTCAAACAGAAATATGGAAAAGGATGCAAAGAATGAAGATTCAGGGTGTAGGGTGTGTAATTAAAAGAACAAGGCTTCTTAGAAACTTTATCTCAACACAGATCACAAAATATTTTCACATATCATTATTTATTTCTAGCCTGCAAGCCAAATTGTATTACCTTTATTACATTTATATTACCACCTGAATGTCAAAAAAGCTCATGGTTGGCAGGGATCTTATCTAGTGATGTTAATTTATCTAGTGATGTCTGAGTCACCATGATGTCATCTTTAACAACTTGTTCATCCTAGGATTTAATATATCAAGTAACTGGGAATTCACAATACCTGAAGCAAGCTATTCCATTTTTGTGTAGCAATAATCCCAAGAGCATATGCCTTTAGTCTGAACCTAACCTTCCCATCTTTGGTTCTATTTCTTGAAGTCATCAAAAGTCAGGGTAGGCTACACTGTACAACTATAAACTATTTCAGAAGTATTCACTCCCTTCCCCACTTTGCCTTTTATTTTAAAAACTAGACCTTTCCTTGGCTCTGCCCTTGCAATTCTTCAGATGACATAATTTTTAAATCTGTATATTTAGGTAATTCTCCTCTGAAAAACACTCAGATGAAAGGCAGGTCCACTGTGGCTAAGATGAGCCAGTGCTGTGACATTTATTACCTTAGCAAATCAGAATATGGGCATTGACTGAGCTTGGAATCAAATCATACTGATATAAGAAGACATTAGCAGATAATTCCAGTTTATTGCTGCATACCAGTCGATAGAGGTTATGAAGTTCTGACAATAAAGTTCAGAGGAAAAGAAAGAATCATCAGAGAGGGAGAAAAAGCAGGAGGGACTCTTAACTCTAAGAAACAAACTAAAGGTTGATGGATGGGAGGTTTGTGGGAGGATGGGGTAATTTGGTGACAGTAAGAAGGGCACATGATATGATAAGCACTGGGGGTTATATGCAACTGATGGATCATTGCACATTACACCTGAAACTAAGTATGCACTTGATGTTGGGTAATTGAATTTAAATAAAAAAACTAAAAAGGAAAAAAAATCACACACACTTCTGTATTTAAAGATGAAAGGATTGTCATCATCTACCTGTGAAATATGTGCACTGTGCTAAAAAAATGCAATCAAGTAGATTCTTCATTTAGTATTGTGTTCTTACAGTAAGATCTATTTGATTTCCCTTTTTATTTAGTCTACGTTTTTATCCAAGCACACACAGGCATCCATGCGATATAGCTGCATGTCCTCTGCACATTACAGAAACTCAGTTGACCATCACCATTGTTTTTGTGTGTTCAAACTCTTTCATCTCCCTAAACTTGTAATATTTGTGAAAACCCAAGCCAATGACACTACTTACATAAAATTCAGAGCATGAAACATTTATCTAAAGTAATTAAAATTATTTTATAGTTGATACGAAAGTTGTTAAATAACTACAGATATAATAAATTATTATTTGACAATGCTTAACTCTATTATAAAATTGGGGCTTATGCATTCAAAAACTCATTCAGCATCTACTCTGTGCCATGCAATGTTCTTGGGTTGGGTAGACTCTGGCCTCTATGGCTGTCTTCCATTCCTTCTAGTCTACTAGATAGCTGATTATACATGCTCATAGACCAGTCATCTTCAAAAAGTTGTTATGTGACTGCTCATGCACTACACTCACTCAATACCCTAAGCTGTATTCCAGTAACACCAAGATATTAATTTTAACCCACATTTTAGTATCTTCTAAGTTGGAATGTATCTTTAATCTGTTATGGGGGGGTTGTTTTGTTTTTAGAACCAGGCAACAGTTAAGTGGGATACTTTTGAAAAATGCTTACTCTCCAGTATTTTTGATGGCATAGAGGATTCTGTATATAAAAATATGTCATTGTTGAATGAGAGTTAAAAGGAAATTTAAAGGATTAACTAGAGGGACCATACTTCATAAAAGCCACATTTGAAAAACCCAGAGCTGATATCGCCCTCACTGGGGAAAAATTGAGAGCTTTCTTCTGCAGTCAGGAAGAAGACAGGGATGTCCACTCTCACCACTGTTATTTAGCATAGTATTGGAAGTCCTAGCCTCAGCAATCAGACAACAAAAAGAAATAAAAGTATTCAAATCAGCAAGGGAGAAGTCAAACTTTCACTATTTGCACTATTTGCAGATGACATTTGCTATTTGCAGATGACTATTTGCAGATACTGTATATAGAAAAACCAAAAAGACTCCACCCAAAAACTGTTAGAACTGATATAAGAATTCAATAAAGTCACAAGACACAAAATTGACATACAGAAGTCTGTTGCATTTCTATTTACCAAAAATAAAGCAGCAGAAAAAGAAATCATGGAATCAATCCCATTTACAACTGCACCAAAACCAATAAGATACCTGAGAATAAACCTAACCAATACCACCCAAAGCAATCTATACATTTAATGCAATCTCTATCAAAATACCATCAGCACTTTTCACAGAACTAAAACAAACAGTCCCTACATCTTTTATGGAGCCATGAAAGATCCTGAGTAGCCAAAGAAAACTTGAAAAAGAAAATCAAAACTTCTTATAAAACTTTACTGATCAATATATTATGGTATTGGCAGAAAAAATAAACACATAGATTAGTGAAACAGAATAGAAAACCCAGAAATGAACCTACAACTATCTGATTAACTAATCTTTGACCAAGTAGGGAAGAATATCTATCCAATGGTAAAAAGATAGTTTCTTCAACAAATGGTAATGGGAAAACTGGACAACAACATACAGAAGAGAGGAAGTGGGCCACTTTTGACACACCATACACAAAATAAATGCAAAATGGATTGAAGACCTAAGTATGAAAACCATAAAAATGTGAAATGGATAGAAGACCTAAGTAGTGAAAACCATAAAAAGAACATAGGCAGTAAGCTCTCTGACATTGGCCATACCACATGAAAAGATGATCAATATCGCTCATTATCAAGAAAATACTACAATGAGATACCACCTTACACCTGTCAGAATGGCGAAAATCAACAACACAAGAAACAATAGGTGTTGGCAAGGATCCTGAGAAAGAGGAACACTTTTATACCATTGGCAGGAATGCAAAGTGGTGCAGCCACTCTGGGTAACAATATGGAGGTCCCTCAAAAAGTTACAACTGGAACTACCCTACAATCCAGCAATAGCACTACTGAGTATTTACCTAAAGAAAACAAAAACTAATTCAAAGGGATATGTGTACTCCAATGTTTATAGCAGCATTATCTGCAATAGCCAGATTATGGAAACAGCCAAAGTGACTGTCGACTGCTGATTGGATAAAGGAGTTGTAGCCAGACTGCCTAAGTTTCTATTCCAGCTTTATCATTTTCCAGTCATCCCTGTGTTTTGGGGCAAGTTACTCCAACTGCTTGGGTCTAAGTAGCCTCATTCGCAAAAGAGGCATCCATTTTGTGGCATCCTATCTTACTGCATTGTGTTGTGTGATGCACTAAACTTGTTAATATTTGGAATATAGTAAGCACTATATTAAACAGAAAAAAAAAAACAAGATAATAACAACTTATGTAGAAAAGTTCCTTTTGAACTGGATAGCCTTCAGGAACAAGGATAGACACACACACACACACTCAGAGTTTAGGCTTCCACAACATCCTTTATCTTCCTGCCTTTAAAGCAGAGTACACTAAATGAAATGCAACTTTTCATTCTCAAAATTTCACAACTATGTAAAGTCTTTATTAGCATTAATATTTAACTTTTCTTCCTTCTGCAAATGTACACGTAAACAATTTCAGAGACTAGACCACACATCAACCCTGATCTTTGAAATTAACCTCTATAAGAGTTTCTCTTAGGTTTTGACTTCCTGTTAATTTAAGAATGCAGAATTGAGGGTTCATTGAGGGTTCAAGTTGGGTAGGTTTCAGTTCATCAAAATTTACCAATTTCAGCTTTGTTTACACCAATACAATAAAATTTCAACTAACTGGAAATGAGTCTCAGTAACAGCAGTCAAAATTATAGTTTTTTTTTCATAGACATAGTCCATTTAACTTAATTTTCTAATAGCTGCATTTAGTTTCAGAACTCCAATAATAATGTCAAAAAGGCCAGTTTTTGGAACTTATTTCTAAAAAGTTATAACTCTGAATAAAAAAAATTTCATAAATTGTGCTGACTCTATACATCCTTCCTCTCACCGCCCTACCCTTCGTATAATATTCAGTGAAGCTCTCGGATGTGCCAAATTAAAAAAAAAATTACACTGGGATCACCAGGTGATGATTTTTTTTTTAGATCCTCTTCCTAGAAAGGAGGGAAAAGTCTTTCAATATAGCAATAAATGGACCATAAAAATTCTACATGACACACTGTTGAATGGTAAGTGGAAGAGGTGTGCCTTCTCTTTGGCAATGACCCAGAGCTTGGTAGAGCTTGACAGGAAGTGAGGCTGTCCATATACCTTAGTAGTTGATTGAACATCCATGCTTTTTCACCTCATGGCTTTGAATATACACTTTGTTGTCTTTTCTCACCACTCCTTTCCAACTTGGCTACTTCCAGTGAACATTTCAAGATTCAGTTCCAATGTGGACCACTCCAAGAGCCTGTCCTAGCTCACAGTCTCTAAAGCTTTGATTTTGCCCTATTATGGACTTTTTGCATTTCTATCCTTATATTTATTTTAATAACTGGTTTGCTTATCTGTCTCCTTATTGGATGGCATGATCCTTGAAGGTAAAAGCTAGCAAATAATTATTTACCTATCATATAATATGACTCTAACAAATGTTTCCTGAATTTTAGCTTCTGTTGAATTACTGGTTTGACTTTCAAACTTGGGAAAACCCAAATAAGATTTCCCTTAAAAAAAAAAAAAAAAAAAAAAAAAAGTTTTCTCCCTTTCTTCATTATCATGCTTAGCATCAAGCTCTTATTTTCTGAAATAAATTTTCACTGTTGATACCTCATTTCTTTTTTTCTGACCAACTCAATGCTTGTGCCATGGTGTTTAGCCTAACCAAGACAGTTACATGGCTGACTGGGAGGTATATTAGGCTCTATTATTCACACAAGAGCACCAAAGTTTTCCATTTGATGTGGTAAGCACAATTTTCTCTGACATTCACAGCAGTCATTTCACACAAACCAAAGCTTTTTCATCAGTATATATTGTACTCATTTCCAATTTACAAGGATGGTTTTTGAACACCACCAGCTGAGAAGGGTTTTGGGTTGTTTGGGGGAGAGGCACCAAGTATGTTTAGCCTCTCCTTATCCTCATTTCCCTGTGTTTTTTTTTTTTTTCCTATTTCATATTTACTTTCCAAATCCTGTTTTTTCCTCCATAATTTTATGAGCAAGCATTCACAGGCTCATCACTGCATTCCAGAAGGACACATAGGAATTATCATAATCAAGTTACTTAAAAGGCTAGACAAAGGATGAGAAACTGCCTTTGAAAGAAAAAAAAAGGATTTATTGATGGATGCTTTAATGCCTCTATTTGCAAATATTCTGTACATATTACCACCATCTGAAGATGAATTACTTGGAGGAAGGAAAGGTATTTAGTTTTTTCTTATCTCTTTAAACCAAAGCTGAATTTTTTAGATTGGCCCATTGGTCCTATGTCTTTCACATTTGCTTTTTGAAGTACTATCATACTATAGCTTATTCAGAATTGCAGATGTACACACCACACTTGGGGACAAATGAGATGACTTATTTGTGTATTGAATCTTTAATGATGCTTCTTGGAAAAGACTTCAGAGGGAAGTTTTGAAAAGTTACCAGAAAGCACAGTAATGAGATATTGCCTTCAATTCAGGGCTGAACAGGGACACGAGTGAACTAATAAGCCATTGTTTCTATACAGCAAGGTTTTAAAAACAATCCCAAAGGAATACTCCCACGAATTTTCAAAGTCAACTGCACACTTTTCCAGTATCAACATTTTAAAAATTTCTTCTTACAGTCACTCCATTTTTTTTTCTAAAGCATATTCTACAATTGTAGTATTTCAACAAAATGGAAGTCTTTTTCCCAAGAGAGCATAGTTTTTAAAGATTTTAACAAATTCTGTATTTGAGAAATGAGTGACTTTCCTAGGGCTAAGCATATCTCAGGCTATGTCAAAAACAGTTAAATAATCTTCATTTTGCAGATAGTCTCCTATCAGGTTGAGCCACATGAGGCTCCTTTTCAAGTAAAATAAGAGGTCAATATTGGAAACTTCATATGGTTCAACTTAGTGTGTGGTTATTTAAGATTGTATGTTTTAATTCAATATTGATTGAAACATCAAATAGCTCAATCATTATACTGAACAGCAACCACCAAAAAAGTGGCTCTTCATATTTAAAAACATCACTTGAATAAAACCAATCAATATCAGCTAAATAAAGAAAAAATTTACTATTTAAGTTTCTCTGTGTGTTTAACTATCATATATTCATACATATATCATATTTGATGATGCTAATGGAAGCCAAATCAGTGTATAAACTTAAAAACTTAGCCAGAAGTAGTACAAATCTTTCTACAAATGCATGGTAAAAATATTTGGTAATATGATGCATTTCTAATAGGTAAGTAAGTGGGATATCTATGCATACAATGACACCTATGTCTTATTCAGGCATGGAATTCTTTTTGCCATATTGTTATACAATATTTTTTGTCAATTTTCCTTAGTTGCAGCTCTACACAATGGTTTTTTTTTTAATTTTTATTTATTTATGATAGTCACACAGAGAGAGAGGCAGAGACATAGGCAGAGGGAGAAGCAGGCTCCATGCACCAGGAGCCCGACATGGGATTCGATCCTGGGTCTCCAGGATCACGCCCTGGGCCAAAGGCAGGCGCTAAACCGCTGCACCACCCAGGGATCCCTACACAATGGTTTTAATAATAACATTTGTCATCTGGGTTTCCTTACCTCAATCTTCAGTTAATAGGAACACAAAAAATTCCTCCAACGTAGACACAGGCAGACAAAGAAGACAACAAAGAAGGTGAGTTACTGCAGAATGAATGAATGAATATTGAAAGGCCAAAGGTTGAAGAAAATACATTTGTAATTATCAGTAGCAACATTAATAATGATGATGATAAATGACCACAAAGGTCACATTCAAGTCTCAGACATCTCAAGGAAGCTGAGTATTTTTAAGTCAAACTGCGATTCTTCTCACATCACTCTGAAGGAATGTTAAGCCAGGACTCACAGAAAACAAAACACAGCACATCAGTGTGCTGATAAATGATGGGGGGAGTTGGTGAGCTCCTGCTTAATTGAAATCCTTTTGCCAGGTGAAAAACTCTAAGCACATATAAAGATATTATCTGAAAGTCCTAGAAATCATTCTATAATTTTCAAGCAAATTTTTATGTCAGAAATTGTTTCTAAAAAGTGGAAAACTTTTAAGGACATTCATTTTAGACTCTCTGAGTTGCTGACGGTTTCTGAAAAAAAGATGATTTATAAGGATCTTGCTCCCTGAGAAGCTAGAGCCATTCATTTAATGAACTCACATCTGATCTTCTTGAAGTTGAAAATTGAAACCTTACATTTTCTGTCAGAGGCTGTGCAAAGTGATTACTTACTTATAATATCAGCAACATAAAATATTAGAAATCAAAAATAGATGAACAATTCTCCCTTATGAGCAAAAGTAACATGTATTTTGGGGAGAATTTTAAAACCTATAAACACTGAAAAAGTATGCATTTCTATAATGCTTTCATTAATCTATTCATTAATCAAATATATGCCCCTAAGTCCCATTATGCATCCAGACCTTATGGAGATCTTGCTCCTCACTTAAGTACAGCATTTTTCAAGAAGAATATTTTATCAGACAAAAAAAAAAAAAAAAAAAAGATGACAATAAGGTGACCACCATTATGTGTGACTCCAGATGTGCCTGGAGTCATTTTCTAAATTTATGGTCAAGGTAAAATTAGCTTCAAATCTTGTTGGATGCCTGGTAAAATATCTAATGCCATCACTTTTTCTGATCATCTCTGGGTCTTAAGATCTTAAGATCATTCCTTGTTTCAAATCCTGGACTCCAATGAATTCCCATTGTCCAGTGTCTTGCTGTAAGCCCAAAACTGAATTTGGCATTCAAACATCATATATAATCTATACACTCTTTTACTTAAATTATTTGTCAGCATTTAACAATTTGGGCATTTTACCACAGATTTCAATATATATAAGCAATAATACTCAAAACAGTATGGTACTGGCATAAAAAGAGGCACAGAAATGAATGGAACAGAATAGAGAGCCCAGAGCCATGCCTACATGGTCAATTCGTCTATAATAAGGAGGCAAGAATATACAACGGCAAAAAGACAGTTTCTTCAATACATGATGCTGGAAAAACTGATAGCTACATGCAAAAAAATAAGAGTGATCCACTTTCTTACACCATGCACAAAAATACATTAAAAATGGAGCTAAAGGGCAGCCCTGGTGGCACAGCGGTTTAGCGCTGCCTGCAGCCCAGGGAGTGATCCTGGAGACCCTGGATCAAGTCCCATGTCGGGCTCTTTGCATGGAGCCTGCTTCTCCCTCTGCCTGTGTCTCTGCCTCTCTCTCTCTCTCTCTCTGCATTTCTATGAATAAATAAATAAAATCTTTTTAAAAAATGGAGCTAAAGAACTAAATGTGAGCCCTGATATCACAAAACTCCTAGACAAAAAAAGAGGCAGTTATCTCTTTGACACTGGCCTTAACAATTTTTTTAGTTATATCTCCTTAAGGAAGGAATATAACAACAAAATTAAACTATTGGGACTATACCAAAATAAAAGACTTTTGCATAGTGAACAAAACCATCAACAAAACAAAAAGGCAACCCAGTGAATGTGGAAAGATATTTGGAAATATTCTACTTCATAAAAGGGAAATAACCACAATGTGCAAAGAATAAAACTCAACACTAATAAAAAAATAAACAAATCTCATTTAAAAGTGAGCAGTAAACCTGAGTAGACATTTTCTCAAAGAGGACCTACAGATGGCCAAGATGCACATGACAAGATGCTCAGTATAACTAATGATCAGGAAAATTCAAGTCAAAACTATAGTGAGACACCTCCTTACACCTGTCAGAATGGCTATCATCAAAAGACAAGACTTGTTGAGAACGTGCAGAGAAAGGAACCCTCAATGCATTGTTGGTGGGAATATAAATTGATGTGGTTCCTGTGGTAGAGTATGAAGGTTGCTCAAAAAAAAAAAAAATAGAAATACCTTATGATTCAGTAATTCTATTACCGGGTATTTACTAAAAGAAAACAAAAACAGTACATTTGAAAAGATACACATGCAACTGTTTATTGAGCATTATCTGTAATAGTTAAGATATGGAAACTACCCAAGCATCCATCAATAAATGAATGGATAAAGAAAAGGTAGCACATATTACATAGCGGAATCTTATTCAGTCAAAATTTTAAAAAATGCAATCTTGTCATTTCAACAACATGAATGGACTGGGAGGATATTATACTAAATTAGCCACACAGATAAAGACAACTACCTATGATTTTACTTATACGTGAAATCTAGAAAAACAAAATGAATAAACTAACGAGCAAAGCAAAAACAGATCCCTAAATACAGAGAACAAACTGGTAGTGCCAGAGTGGGGAGCAGCGGGGGTAGATGGGCAAAATGGGGGAGTAGGAAGTACAGGCTTCCAGTAATGGAACAAATAAGTCATAGTGATGAATGACACAACATAGGAAATGTAGACAATGTCCTTGTAACAGTGGTATAAGGTCACAGATGATAGCTACCCCTGTGGTGAGCATAACATGCAGAGTTGCTGAGTCACTATGCTAGACACCTGAAACTAATGGAACATTGTGGGTCAACTGTACTTCAAATTTTAAAATATCAGGAAATTTTACATAAATACCAAAATCTTACCATTATTTTGAAAAACTTTGTCTCCACTGAGCCCTTATTCCGCAGGCAATAATCTACTAGAACTCGTTTTCAGAAAGCTCCTTTCCAGTGATGTGTCTTTTCTCCAGATCACCCTGTCTTTCTTAGCCTATGCACTACAGGCTTTGCTTATTTTCATTAACTCCCTGAATCACAGAGAAAGTTAAGTTTACAAGCCTACTTCTTATCAATCTATTATTGATTCAAATATGCAACTTAGCTGCTTCCTTTCTTAAATTTCACACACACATTTATATATGTACATTCATATATGCCACCTCTGTGAATCCAGCATATTTATTGAAGGACACCAATATAAAGGGACAGATAATGTTGCATTACAGCAAATGGCCTAAATCTGACAAGGAACATTTTTAATCTCTAGGTCACAGACCACGGTTTCCTTAGTTATACAGCTAACTGTCAAATTCCGATTCATTTTATTCAAAGCCTTTTTTTTTCTTTATACCCTAATAACCCCTTCCTTCAAGTCCATGCTCCAATAAAAGCAGATCTGAAATTATTTTCTAAACAAAGGCATTTTCCCTCCTACGTGTAATAATCTTTCAGCTGTAAAGATGACTTTTTATTTCATTCCTCTGCAAATCAAGTGCTAGTTTCCAACTAGCATTTTTTCCTTTAGCCATAATTAAATCCCTTAAGAATGACAGAGGCAAAACATTAGCAAGACTCGAAAGGTAAAGCCTAGGAAGATAGCTAAGATAGTGTTCAGAGTTGGTGCACGAATTTTAAGTTGTGAAATGTATCTTTTCATTACTGGAACCTGACCAAACTTTGCATCAGCCAATCTAGGCAACAGGACGAAAAATGAGGACTCTTTATCCAAACCCTCCAGTGTTGAAGGGACACTAATTATTATCTGAGAAAAACAACTGTGTGTAAATGTTATTTCTGACATTTGTCATTTTAGCTATAAGAAAAATCAAGGTGGGAGGAAGGAGTTGTTAATTTGTTTGGTTTTCTATAAAAAGTTCCCCAAACCGAGTATCTTTGACAGAAATCTGTTTTCTCATTATTCTGGAGGCCAGGAGCCTGAGATCAAGGCTCAGCAGGGCTGGTTTTTGAGGCCCCTTTTTCCTAGGTTGCAGAGGACTATCTTCTCCTGTGTCTTCAGAGGGCCTTCCCTGTGTATGTCCATCCTCATCAACTCTTCTAAAGAAGTCACGCTGGATGACAGTCTGACCTCATGACCTCACTTTAACGAAGTTACCTCATTAAAGACTTTCTAAATACAGTCACATTTTTGGGTTCTGGGGTTAGGACTTTTATATTTTGGGGGAGACAATTCAGCATATAACAGAAGTTATAAATGTGACCCTATAATCCTTTCAAAATTATTCTAAGAAGGGACAGAATCCATTTTTGTTTTCCTAAATGTAATTTTGAATCAGAAGACAGCTATTTTATGACTGCCAAATAAAAAATCCAAGGTAAGGAGAGAAACAGCTGGAATGAGGTGGTTCTGGAGGTGGCTGGTGATGCTCACAAGTATCCTAAGGACATGGTAGGATCACCCTTTTCAGTCTGACATGATTATGTGATTTTCTTTAACCAATGATTATGAGCAGGACTTGAACGATCATTTCAGCCAATACATGATTTGTCTCTTACTCTTCCCTCTGCTGAAATGATCATTCAAGTCTTACCAAGATGGCATGCATCAATCTGAGTCCCTAGAAACCCAGAAAACAGATCCCTGCTGACCTACAATGAACATACAGGATGAGAGAGAAATAAGTCCCTGTGTTAAGGGCTGAGATTTGGGGCTGCTTGTTACTGCAGCACAACGAGTTCATCTTGATCAACTCAATGGAAAAAACACAGGATATCTTTAAACATGATAACCAGTCTCAGTCTCTCATATTGGCTAATTTCATTTAAGTATTGCATCATAATATTTCACTGTATCTAAGATGCCACAATAGTAAAATACATGTCAATTTCAAAGAGGCAAACCAGGAAAAAGCAAATGTTAGAATTTGTAAAATGTAAAATGTAAAAATAGAGCATCTTAGATGCTCATTTGGTGTCTCAGTGTGGCTAACATACTTTTATTACTGACAGAGTTGAAAAAGTCTCCGTGTATATTTAACTTCAAATGAATTTTGCTTTTCCCTGACCAGTCTGTTAACAGTATTTGCAGACCTATCTATTGGGATCTCAGGGTTCTTAATCTGTGCTTTATTGATTACAGTTCACGTTAAGTTAAGTGAGTTATAGTAAATATTCCAGTGTTCTTTTATCTTAATACAGGCAAAGAAGAAAACATCACAGCTGTACATGGCTGAGGATGAGCAAGGAGAGAGCCTACTTTTCTATCTCCCTCAGGTAACTTTAGTGTTACATTTCTCTATCAGTTTGTGATCTGATGATGAAAAGAACTCAGAATGTAATTGATTCCACTTAGTGTCTTAAATTAGTGAATCTCTCAGCAATATTTTACTTTGGAGATCAATGCATAAGGATAGTCTCTATTTGATTGCTCAATATTTTAATCACATTTAACCCAGAATGTTAATTAAAATAAGCTTGATAATACTGCATGGATCTAACCATTTTTTCTTTATTTTCTCTTTTTCTTGCTGCTTTCTCTTTTTATTTTGCTTCACAAATTACAGATGCCAAGTTCTAGTCCTCACTAAATATTCCCATCATTTTCTTACAGTGATTTGTCTTCTCTTGTGGATAGGGCAGAGATTAACTATACCTGCTACTCTGTTCATTATTTTATTTACACCCTCAACAAATATTTAAGTGGTCAATAAATTTTCCTGCCAAACTCAGGATGTTTTATAGTCAGTAATGATGTAATTAAGTGAAGGTCCAGCTTGTACTTCTGTAATTAAATGAATGTGAGGGTTGAGAAGGCCACATGGTAATGGGAAAAGGAAACACGGGTTCTTAAGAGTCTGAGTAAGTCACATAAATTCAGGAGGCCCTTCCTTCAGCTCTTTCTATTCTCAAATAATAATAATAATAATAATAATAATAATAATAATAATAAATAAAACAAAACAAACAACAACAAAGTGACATGAAATTTAGAGCAGCTGATCTAACAAAGCCTTCCAAGGCATGACATAGTCTATTTAAACCAAGAACTTTACTAATGTTTTTTAAAGATCTCATACCATAGCTGGCTTGCCTTTTCAAGTTCTGGCATATAGACATGGCTGGAAAAAGAGCAAAGGCTGCAAATATTCTTCTGTTCATCAATACCTCAAGAGAGGTACTCCTTGACTCAGGCTTGTTGCCATTACAGGCCAAATTGACCAGCACGTTTTCATATCAAGCTGCATCAGCAGGAACATTATTGCTCCTACAGCCAGCAAATTGTTAAGCATACAGCTATTAAAAATAGTCTCCGTCTTGGGCGCCCTGGGTGGCTCAGTGGGTTAAGCATCTGCCTTTGGCTCAGGTCATGATCTCAGGGTCCTGGGACTGAGCCCTGAGTCAGTATCCCTGCTTAGTGGAGAGACTACTTCTTCCTCTCCCTCTACCCCACCCCCCTGTTCATGTTAGTTCTCTCTCTCTCAAATTAATAAATCTTGAAAAAATATTCTCCATTTATAAATAGCTACTAAAATTACCTGTTATGGCTCTCTGCTCCTCCCCATTCGACAGACAGCTGCATCTTCTGGTGCAGTGCTAGCTGCATCCCCGAGACACGATGGTGAAGGTCGGAGTGAACGGATTTGGCCGTATTGGGCTCCTGGTCACCAGGGCTGCTTTTAACTCTGGCAAAGTGGATACTGTCACCATCAATGACCCCTTCATTGATCTCAACTACATGGTGTACATGTTCCAGTATGATTCTACCCACGGCAAATTCCACGGCACAGTCAAGGCTGAGAACAGGAAACTTGTCATCAATGGGAAGTCCATCTCCATCTTCCAGGAGTGAGATCCCGCCAACATCAAATGGGGTGATGCTGGTGCTGAGTATGTTGTGGAGTCCACTGGGGTCTTCAACACCATGGAGAAGGCTGGGGCTCACTTGTAGGGCAGGGCCAAGAGGGTCATCATCTCTGCTCCTTCTGCTGATGCCCCATGTTTGTGATGGGCGTGAACCACGAGAAGTATGACAACTCCCTCAAGATTGTCAGCAATGCCTCCTGCACCACCAACTGCTTGGCTCCTCTGGCCAAAGTCATCCATGACCACTTTGGCATCGTGGAGGGCCTCGTGACCACCATCCATGCCATCACTGCCACCCAGAAGACTGGACGGCCCCTCTGGGAAGCTGTGGCATGACAGCCGAGGGGCTGCCCAGAACATCATCCCTGCTTCCACTGGTGCTACGAAGGCTGTGGGCAAGGTCATCCCTGAGCTGAATGGGAAGCTCACTGGCATGGCCTTCCCTGTCCCCACCCCCAACGTGTCAGTTATGGATCTGACCTGCCACCTGAAGAAAGCTGCCAAATATGACAACATCAAGAAGGTAGTGAAGCAGGCATCGGAGGGCCCCCTCAAGGGCATCCTGGGCTACACTGAGGACCAGGTTGTCTCCTGTGACTTCAACAGTGACACCCACTCTTCCACCTTTGACGCCGGGGCTGGCATTGCCCTCAATGACCACTTTGTCAAGCTCATTTCCTGGTATGACAATGAATTTGGCTACAGCAACCAGGTGGTGGACCTCATGTTCCACATGGCCTCCAAGGATTAAGAGCCTCCTGGACTACCAGCCCCAGCAAGAACAAGAGGAAGAGAGAGGCCCTCAGCTGCTGGGGAGTCCCTGCCCCAACTTAATCCCCCAACACACGGAGAATCTACTGACCTCCAATTTACATCCTAGACCCCGAGGAAGGGGAGGGGCTTGGGGAGCCCTACCTTGTCATGCACCATCAACAAAGTATACTGTACCCAGACTAAAATAATAAAATAAAATAAAATAAAATAAAATAAAATAAAATAATAAAATAAAAATCTATTATGATCCACAAGTCAAAATTACCTTGCTCATGAAAGCCTAAGAATTATGCCACCTGCCCTGACCAATCGAAATTTTCTTCTATCCACTTTCGGTCCCCAAATCCCCTTGACTATTCCTTAATGTTGCTAACCCATACATTAAATAATAGAGTAGAAGGAATCAGTGAATAATACTCCAGTCTCTACCACACAATTCATTACTAACAAAGACCACTGGAATCTCAACAGCAACAGCAGAGAGAACACATAACCCCTATTACTACAAAAAATTCTGGATAATATATATTCCTTGTACAACCAAATGGACTTTCTCACACCCATCACATCTGTATCAAGGATGTGCCCACCTGAGAAAACATCCAGGTCTAAAGAACAAATAAAATTATCAAGAATTAATGTTTTGTAGTCTCTTGGTATACAGAGAGGGGAAAAAAAGTCTAAGCACCAAGTATTTTTATCAGATCAGCTGTACCAAACAGAAATATCAACCAAAGTTCTTCCTGTTAATAAGTCCTCCTTGAGGAGTAGTGATTAAGGGTTGGAAGTGCTGGTCTAACTTATATCATTTCACAGGGAAACAGGAGGAATGGGGAGAATGACTAACTCTAACAATGTTTAGATCGCTCAGGCCATTATAGATAGAACCTCAAGGAGCTGGTGTATCATTTTCAACAAATGAGAATTTATCATAGGCCCTTGCTTCCATGAATATAAAAATAATTCTTAATTTTAATCATTTATTATCAGAGCCACTACCTTCTTTTGTTTTTAAGAGGATCAGCATATACTCTAATTATAGGATAGCCTTTTCTAGTAAAACACATTAAAATAACTAGGTTTTTAAAGCACTACCTTAGAAATCAATGTGAATACTTTGTAATATCCATTGTTTATTTTTCTGGTGCATTTTTTTTTTTCTGCTTAGAACAAGACTATTTGGAATGGACCTAGAGTCCCAATGCTATGAGTAGGTATAAGCTTCTTAATTAGGAGACTCCATATATTATAGGATATTCTCACAGTAAAATGACAGCTGTCTCATCTTCCAAAAGGACATCTAAATAATGTTTGCTTGTCAGCTAAACTTTTAGTATAACAGCACACTAGGAAAATGCACTGGACCCTGTATTAGGAGACCTGGAGTTTATATTCATTAGTCACCAATTAACTTTAAGATTCACCTCATCTTTCCAGGTTTCTGTTTTCTTGTCTGTGGATGAACATTTTGAAGGTGTACTCCCTAGTGATGCTTCTAGTATCCAAACACTCTGAGCCCACATGTTTTATTCTGGGTGGATAACAGAATATTAACAAATGTGTAACATTTTTTTTTTTTTACAAAATTAGTTCAGCTACACTCAGAGTCCTCTAGCAGAGCATTTTTAAATCCCAATTAATATTTCAAGGAGGTTACTTATGTGGAAATGAGCCCAAAAATTGTGGCAAGAATTCAAGAAAAGTCAATATAATTCTATATTGTAGGCCAATTAAAATTCAATAAAAAATTAACCTCATAAAAATTGATGTCACCAGGAAGATGCGATTACATGTATCAAACAGCTAGTATGTATCAATGGTAAGTTGCTTAATAAGTCATTAGTGCCTACCTTCAAAAAAATGTGACTTAATTATGAATATTTCAAACTCTTGAGCTAACATTAAAAAGAAAACTTAAGAGAAGTACTATTATTGGCAAAGAGAAGAAAAAGGACTCCCACAAAGTGTTCCAGTAAAACCAGAATATGCACAAAAATAATAAAAACAAATTTAATAAAGTAGTTACAAATATGGTAGGTATTAATCCAATTATATAAGTTGTCACCTTAACTGCAAATGATTTACACATACTCATTAAAGGACAGATTCTTAGAGTGGATAAAAGAATAAGTCAAAGGAGACATAACTATATATAGTCTATAGGAATCTATCTTAAATATAAAGACACAGATAGAATAAAAGTAAAAGGATGCAGGAAGGTGTACAAAGCTAACATTAACTAAAAGTACCATTATTAATTTTAGAAAAAGCAACCTTCAGAATTAGTAACAAGGAGAGGGTGATCAATTCTCCAAGAAGACACAATAATCCTTCATATGTATGTACCTAAAAACAGAACATGAAAATATATGAGGCATCTGATAGAAATTCAAGGAGAAATGCCATTTTAGGTAGAATCCTATAAAATTTAACATACAGGTATTTTCTCTTCCAGCAATCCAATTTCTAGGTATCTGTCCAAGATCTAAAACTTGTGTTCAACTAGCTAACCGGTACTTAAATGTTTCAGTATTGTTGAGTTCATGCTATCTCCCCTATTCCAATAGTCTTGAATCAAGTCTGCCTTAATATTTTTATCAAATGTTCAGTGTAACTTCTCTTCACCTTGCTTATAATGTGCCAAGCTCTCTATGAAGCCATTTATAGATATTATTTTGTTCAATCCTCACAACAATCCTCAAGTAGGTGTTATTATTCCCAATTACGAGTGAGAATATTAAAACTACAAGAGGTGAATTAACTTGCCAAGAGTAAAAATAAATAAATAAATAAAAAATAACTTGCCAAGAGTCCCATGGTTTTTAAATAGAAGCACCTAGGAGAGTTACTCTTAATCACTCTATCACATATATTCTGACAAAATAAGAGGGTCTTTCTCCAGTGTATACCCAATGCTGCTTTTAGACATACACTTTTCTTTGGAATAATCATTCTGTTTCAGTTGTATTTGGTCCTCATAATCAGGTAAGAAACTGAAAAGAACCAAACACTCTAAAAGAGCCAAAACATGGAAGCAATATAAATCCCCACTGATAAATGAATGGATAAGGAAGGTGTGTTTACACACAATAAACACATACACACACAGAGAGAGAGAATATTACAGAGCCATGAAAAAGGATGTGATTGTGCCATTTGTAACAGCATGGATGGACTTAGAGGATATTATGCTAAGTGAAATAAGTCAGGGAAAGAGAAATACAACACAATATCAAGTATTTTTTCACTAGAACCCACAATTATTTTTAGGGCTGAATTGATTATAAGCAATTCAGATAATGAATTGTTGAGAATTTTTGAAAAAAAGTCCTAAAATCAGAATTTAAATCAGGGTCATTCAAACATATAAAATACTCAGGAGGAAACTTCTTTTGTTCCTTTTCTCTCCTTTCTTCTCTGTCTCTCTCTCTCTCATCCTTGTCTCCATTCCTCTTCCTCTCTACTTTGCTTCCTTTAAAGTAAGTGTAATCATTTTTGTTGTGTACATGAAGTAGTCAAAGTTATAACCTAAAAATTCAGGATCCCTATCTAATTCATTCTATCAAGTGTGCTGGGTATTAGAATCAAGATTGTTGAATTTTTCTCTTCCTCATCAGATTCAGCAAAGTATTCTGAATTAGTGTGAAAGAGGAGAGGTATTGGTTTTTTTTATCTGAGCCGAGCAAATAAAAATGGCCAATGGAGATTTAACATTCAAGATTCTAGGCTAATGCATTTCTAGGGCCCTAAATAAAAAGAAGATGAATCTCCAGATCTGGAGGGGAAAGTCATTTCTTTCAGTTTTTGAACCAAAGTGGAAAAAAACTATCCATCTGCAGAGACTAACATCATCTTTTTTCATGCTGCACACAGGAAATTTTCCCATGACTTTCTGTTTCCTTGTAAATTCTTGTCAGGTACATCTTAGGAAAGAAATTTTAGATACCTTTTAGAAAGCAACTAAACATAAGTAGAATCATGTTTGTATACTGACCACGTGGAATCTTAACCTTTTCTTGATAAAAATCAAGAGTTAAGAAAAAGTTGGAATATTTTTAAGTTTATAATTCATACTTCTTTAAACATTTATGCATTACCTAATATATTCAAAGTGCTAATATAGATGCTGCAGGAGTTTCAAAAAAAATCATGACAGATCTTTAGCTTCAAAAAGCTTAGGTTTAGTATGGGAAACAAGAAAGGTAAATAAATATTATGTGATTATACAAGAATTGATAAATAGAGCATTAAAACTGTTTAAAGAAGGAAGTGGTCTGATAGAAGAAATCATAGAAGGCTACGTGAAGTAATAACATTTGAGCCAGTCACTGAGGGACAGAATTTTGAACTGAGTTGGAAGAAAAGATGATTTCAAGGCAAGATAATGAACAGGTTTGTGTTGAGAAGACTTTTTTGACTCAGCAAAAAAGACTGGCTGATTGACAAATGTTATCAGCTATGGGATGGAAGAGGAGTGCCAGTAAACGCTATTTGCCAAATCTGGAAGAAAAATAAACTCTCATAGAAAGTAGATTTGTGAGAAATTATTGGAGAGGAAAATGGAGTTAGATAAGTATTATTTAGATGATCATATTCATAGATGCATATTAAGACCTTTAATGAACTGATAAATGTGTCTCCACACCATCAACTCCTATCTCCACAGTCTTATTAAAGCCCCAGTTAAACAAACTGTTTTTTGTCTGTTTGCTTGCTTGTTTGGGTTTTTTTGGAGAGCATATATCCCACCAAGCATTGACTTTTCCACATGCCTCTTTTCTCAAAGAGGTCAAGAATGCAGCATGGATCCTATGTGCAATGAAGAATAAAGCAAGCATCAAAAATAAAGGGAGACCCTGGGACTCCCTGGGTGGCTCAGCAGTTAAGCATCTGCCTTTGGCTCAGGGTGTGATCCTGGAGACCCAGGATCGAGTCCCACATCAGGCCCCCTGCATGGAGCCTGCTTCTCCCTCTACCTATGTCTACACCTCTCTCTTTGTGTGTCTCTCATGAATAAATGAATAAAATCTTTAAAAAAATAAAAATAAATTAAAAAATAAAAGGAGACCCTATTCTGTGTTTGTTTTCAATTTCATTACAAATGCTTGCTAGTTTCAAATAGGGCTTCAAATATACCTTGTAAAATTTGCAATCTCTAGCTGCAGACCCTCTCCATAATGGACTATTTGTATTCACGGGACTTTTGTCTCTAACCTTTTTTTGTTTTCATATAACTCAGTGTCATAGATACAGTACAAATTCAGAAACATATTAAAGATAAAGCATTGAAAAGCTGTGTCAATACATTTATGGGGTGTTTAAAGAGAGCACAACATTTGTGTCAGCAGAAAAACATGTACAGATATTTTGTAGGAGGACTCCCTCAGGTTTTAGCACATATGCCTTTTAATAGAAAAATTACAGATCACTAAATAAGGAAAAACAATATGAGTTCATGCCCTTAATGGTGTGCTGAGTTTTCAGGACACATTGGTATGGTTATTGATTCCATGCTGACAATCCCACAGGGGAAGAAGCTACAGAACCAGGTTTGTCGATAACTGCTAGCATAGTCTCTATCTCATTGGGATGTATTACCACTGTCAGGATGAATTCAGCAGTGGACACAATTTTAACCAGCACACTGCCCATAGGAGGGCAAGTGTGGGGCATATCAAGGATGATCAACAGGTGTGAGTGTGGAAAAGTGTACAGAACTAAACTCTCTGGGTTTCCCAGAGTTTGTCCTCTCTGGGAAAACCCAGAGAAGCCCTCTTCTCTCTCTCTCTCTTTTTTTTTTTTTTTTTTTTTATAAAGAAGCCCTCTTTATAAATCCCATTCTGTGTTCATTTTCGATTTCATTATAAATTCTTGCTAGTTAGTTTCAAATAGGGCTTCAAATATACCTTGTAAAAATCTGCAATCTCTAGCTGCAGACTCTCTCCGTATTCACGGAACTTTTGTCTCTAACCTTTTCTTTTGTTTTCATACCATTTTTGGCTACTTCCATGGTTTACTTAACATCTACATAAATAATCATGTGGGTGTATTGAAAGATAAGGCCTACAAAGTTACAGAAGTGCATTTCAAGTGGCCTGTTGTGTCTAACAAGACACCCAGTGCTTATTTCAAGTGCACTGGGTTCACAATAAAACTCATTTGCCCTCTCTACCTTTTAACTTTCTTACACCTATACTGATATTATCTTCTTCTATAGCAAGAAAGCCATAAATACCTGAAATGGTCATTGGCTTTTTTTTTTCTTTTAACCTTTGAACCAAAAGATTGTGAAAGGCATTCAAACTACCCTTAAAATGTTTCTTTGTCCTCCTTCCCAGTCTCACTATCCTCACTCTGTGAAGGCTTTCTTGGTATCTCTCACTCAATAATGTAAAAGTCCTCCAATAAATCTCCTTGTTTACAGTTTCTACACTCCTGATACATCCTGACACCAGAACAATCTTTTAAAACTAATCTAATTGTGTCATTCACCTCTTCAAAAACATTCAATGGTTCTTCATAGCCTATCCAATTAATTTTAAAACATTTTTCTTACCAAAACAGTATTTCTTTAAAAAAAAAAAAAAAAAAAAAAGTAAAAAGCCTGAGCTACTCCATTTGAAGTAGGATTGAAACCATTTTAATTGCTAATTCTCCCAACTCAACAAAGGTAATTTCTTAAGTACTACTGTGGAACCCTTTGTATCTAAAAAGTTTAATTTGTGCTTCAGAATAACAGAGACTTGCTTTGGCAATGTGGTCACACTTTTCATTTCAAATATTATTTCTCAGGATTTCATTTCATGGATCCTATATTATGTTGGGACAGATATTATCACCAAAAATTCCCTGTGGTTTCCTTCCCTCATTGCTTTCCCTAATGCCCATAATAGCCCATAGTTGTCTCATAGCACACTGGCTAACCAAACATCTTCCAATGTGAGCCATAAAAGGTTGATGCACAAAATTAATTTTTTCTTAAATAAAGACAAGTGCTATTCAGCAAAGTCTGTTAGATGGAACATCTGGTGCTATTGAATATAGAAAGCTGAGAACAAGAAGTAAAGAAATGGCATCACCACAATAAGACATATGTACTAGATTATGCCAAAACAATTCCATAGAAGAGCATACTGAGGATAACAGAAAGTTCTATTCAGTTGTGCCAAAGTGCTAAAGGGTGATTCATATATGCAAAGTCTGTGGAATAGTCTAAAGTCTCCAATTATAATGCCAAAAACTGAGTATTTGAGAATATGTTATGAACATGATAAATTGGACATAACTGCTTTAATGGTGTACTCTCTCTCTTTCTGCATTGTCTTCTGTCAATATATATCACTTTTTTTCTTAAAAAAAAGATTTATTTATTTATTTATTTATTTATTTATTTATTTATTTATTCATGAGAGACACACGCAGAGAGAGAGAGAGGCAGAGACACAGGCAGAGGGAGAAGCAGGCTCCACGCAGGGAGCCCAATATGGGACTCAATCCCAGGACTTCAGGATCACGCCCTGGGCTGAAAGCAGGCGCTAAACTGCTGGGCCACCCAAGCGTTCCTGTATATCCCTTTGTACCCATATTCTGAAACCGCTCTCAAATGCTACCTTATATCCATGAAATTTCCCCCAATTACCCCAGCAAAAATGCGGACTTTCTCTTCTCTAGAATTCTATTCTCTTTGATTTGTTTCAAAGGACCCCAATCTATACTGGGAGAAGATCACTGCCTTAAGAGTGAAATGCTAAGTTTATTTGGCAGTGATCAAGGACACTCAAGAAAGGGAAGCATTCTCCAGGGAACCATTTTGCACTGGCATGGGCTATGCATGGGGGCAAGAAGGTCAGAGTATGAATCTAGTCTATAATGATATCTATTTAAGGGCACAACTTATCCCCATGTCTCCAACAGTATCCAAGGAAGGAGTTGTCTTGGACCAAGATTTGTTATGATACCTCAATGACAGTGACAATATATATCTATTCTTGTTTTTAATTTGATGATTTTAATTTGACTATTTATAAAGACATGTCTTTTGTATGAATACAGACATGTATGTACACACACATGCATATACACACACACAGATTAGAGAGAGAGAATGCATGCTGAAATTAGCTAATAGCTACTCCAGGGAGCCTTTTGTTAAAATTTCAAGAATAAAAATAATAATAATAATAAAAATTTTAAGAATAACACAAGTAGTTGACATGTTGGTAGCTTCAAATCTGTCCTGGTTCAATACACATAAAATTCAGCAAATTCTAAAAATAACTTATCTCTTCCCTTAAGCCCTCTAAAAGTCAATTGTTAAACATTTATTAGAACGCCATTCCTAAGATATAACATCCTAATTTTTTATCTGCTAGATCATTTATGAGGGCACTAAAATAACTGAGCTTCTGGGATCTGCAAAGCTGAGACTGTGACACTTACGTATAAAAAGACTAATAAATTAGTAAATAACATTCATCTCTTATTGAGTACTCCTATATGCTAGATACTCATATTCCCTCAAACATCATCTAATCAGCAGTTAAATGTTATATTACCTCCATGTTACATATGAGAGCTCCAAGGAGTTAAAGCAGTGAACCAGAGATTACATATTGTCTCTATAATGGTTTGTGCCTATCAACTGACCTTCATCTTTGACAAGTCTGCCTTTCTTTTATTACAAGAATAAGTAAATAGGATCAATATTGAGAAATACTGAATATAATTTAATCATTTATATAATATTTGGTCAACATTTCTTGAAATGTTCTCAATTAAGAATATCATTTATCCTTTGTGGTTCTCATTTTCTTCATCTATCAAATCAGTAATTGGAGTAAGATGGTACTTTTAGTTCTCAAGCAATATGGTTTTTTAATTGTATTATGAGTATATGGGAATGTCAATACCAGAAAGATTCTGCTGATAGAAACATGAGTCCTTAAGATTTTATTTTACCTTAGTTATAAAACCTGCTGGTTAAGAGGATAAATTTTGAAGCAAGATAGCCTTGAATGTGAAAGCTATCTATTCTCATTTCTAGCTATATGGCTAGTAGGCAAGTTGCTTAGCTCCAAAGATCATCATGTATTTAAATCTACTAAGCAATAATGATCCTGACACCCCAATCCTACCTAAAATTTCTATAAAGATTAAATATATTAACATATGTTAATTGCTCAACACAGTATCTGGCATCAAGTAAATGATAGTTATTATTTGATTTTTCCAGAAGCATAATGGAAGTGTCTCACTTATATGTTATCCTCACTGTATATTTCCTATGTGTTTTCAGGAAGATAATAGTGTATCACTTAAGTATTATCCTCATTGTATACTTCCTATGTTTCTTCAGCAATGTAGTATTGGGAAAAAGCACTGTATAATTTTTTAGTATTTTGAATGTTGTCAGCCAAAAAAGATACCAATGTATTGGATTACTAATACAAAAATGTTGACATACCATAAATATATTTCAATAATACCTCAAAAACAAGGATGTTTTCAGTCTTTACTGAGTACTTGATTGCCTCAGTTAAATAAATTTGAACTGAAATGACTTTACTGCAACTAGAAAATGATTAGCCACAATTATCTCAAAATATACCGCCTATATTGCATGCTCTCAGTTATTCTGTTTTTTCTCATTACAATTTAATTGCCTTGGAACATAAAACCTTATTTAAAATGCAGAAAATGCATAATGAAATATGGATCTCAAAGAGAAGGCTAAGAAGATGTGTTTTATATATTTAAGACCTGTACCCCACCGATCTCAGCAGGTGAAATGTATCCAGAGATGCCTTAAAAGGCCTTACTCTACTAAATTGTATCTTTGAATTATTACATGAACCTAAGAGAAGATTTGAAAAATTGTCAGAGCAAAACCCCCAGTAACTGTTTATTTAGACACCCCTTACACAAACTGAAAAATGGCTTCATATGAGGCTGCAGCATGAACAAAAGAATGATGAGAGGAATAATTGGGTGAATATTCTGGGAACCATATGGTCTATAGAACCAAGACCAGTCTGCTAGAAAGAGATACTGGATCACAAGGTTGTTTTCTTAGTCTCCCTGAATTTCTCTAAAATCAGGAGTAGATGGTCTAAGGTGACCTCCAATCTAGAACATTACAGTCCAGAAAGCCTAGAGGATAGATGTTAGAATCAGATGGATTTGGGCTGAAATCAAGGCTGTCACTCACTAGCTTTGTGATCTTGGGCAAACTGCCTTAATGCTCTAAGCTTCAAGTTCTCATCTATAAAGTGGATATAAACAATGGCGTTAAAAAAACAACAACAACAATGGCGTTTATCTCATATGGTACTTGTGAAGACTAAATAAGATAATATAGAGTATACAACAAAATGCTTGTCAGACAAATGGGCTCGTAATTATTATTTTAAAAATATTCTCTCTCCATACATAATAAATCAAGTTTTGATACATACAGTTTTTAGGAAGTAAACATCCCTGGGAGAGGTCAATATGAAAGCCTTTACCATGTAACACCTTATCAAAAATTTAGTAAAACTTGTGTCAGCTGAGATTGTGTGAACTGGGCATCTAAGAGACACCTAGCAAAGAGTGGCAGTGAAGACAAATGGGGCACTGCAAAGAATGGGAGGCCCCAGTGACAACCTTAGTACATTTAACAATTTGCTTGAAGCAAGCCTTGACAACACCCTTAACATTTTCTTCTCTTGCTATATGGCTCACTATAAATGTATCCAATTTGAAGGTCTTACATCTTGGACTACCTGCAGGATCCAAAACACCTGCTGCATCCCTCAGCTGCTGCCAAAAATAAGAAGATGATTCTCTCATCTACACAGACATAGCCTAGACAAAGAGAGGGAGTGCATGGAAGGCTGGTGAACACTCTACCATTTCTAAATATTCCAAATGCAGAAAAGAGAGGGGATTTTAATATGTTATCTGACGCACTGATAGAACATCAAGTGCATTACTTACCAATTATTGTTCAAATATATTTAAAGAAATGTAATATATAAATATAAAACATTAGCAAAATTCAACCTAATGACAACTCTACTTATAGAAAATCAAATGTCTCTAAGTCATGTAAGTTTACTAAATCTCAAAGTATGTTTTTGTTCATTTTCACTTAGAAAATAAATATAGTTTGTATGTCAGCATTAACAACATATTTGTGGATATGTCTCCTCAAGGAAAGAGAAACAAAAGCAAAAATAAACTATTTGGACTACACCAAAATTAAAAGGTTTTACATAGCAAAGGAAATCACCAACAAAACAAAAAAGCAACCTAGTGAATGGGAGAAGATATTTGCAAATGATAAAACCAAAAAGAGGTTAATGTGTAAAAGATGTAAAGAACTGGAGCAACTTGGACCCCCAAAATAAGCTGAATAGAAAATCAAAAAAGGACCTGAATAAAGATTTTTTTCAAAGACAACACACAAATGGCCAACAGGCAGGTGAAAAGATGCTCACCATCACTCATCATCGGGGAAATGCAAATCAAAACCACAATGAAATACCAACTTACACATGTCAGAATGGCTATAATCAAAACTATAAAAAACATCAAGTATTGATGAGAAGGTGGAAAAAAAGAACACTTGCGCACTGTTGGTAGAAATGTAAATTGGTTCAGCCATTGTGGAAAACAGTAGGAAGATTCCTGAAAAAAATTAAAAATAAAAATACCAATTGATCCAGTAATTCTATGACAGGGTATTTACTAAAACAAAAACACTGATTCAGAAAGAAATGCACCCCTATGTTTACTGCAGAATTATTTGCAATAGCTAATATATGGAAACAACCTAAGTGTCCACTGATGGAAGAATGGATAAAGATGTGGTAAATATACACAGTGGAATATTACTCAGCCATTAAAAAGAATGAGGGGGTGCCTAGGTGACTTAGGGTCGTGAATTCAATCCCAGTGTTGGGTTCCACATTAGGTATCCAGCCTACTTAAAAAAAAGAATTAGGTTTTGCCATTTGCAACAAAACAGATTAACCTACAGTATATTATGCTAAGTGAAATAAATCACATGGGAAAAAATACTGCATAATTTTATTTACACGTGGAATCTAAAAATCAAAGCAAATGAACAAAGAAAAAAGCAGACTCTTTATATAAATATAGAGAACAAACTGGTGGCTGTCAGAGGGGAGGTGAATGGAGGAATGGGCAAAATAGATGAGATGGAGAGGTAGAAATTTCAGTTCTAAAATAAGTTATGGAGATGAAAAGTACAGCATAGGGAATACAGTCAATAACATTGGAATAACATTGTATGGTGACAGATGGCAACTACACCTTATTGGGGTATAGAATTGCCCAATGAATAAGTTGTATTTGTGAAACAAATGCAACATGTCAATCATACCTCAAAATTATACTTTAGCAATGAAGAAAAATAATTAAAATATAGAATACTGCAAGTGTTATAACATATGGAAACAACATAGCTCACTACAAGCAACTCTAAAAGAACTGAGCATATGCATCCATTCATCAGTTAAGTGCTAGGCATAGATCCATTATCAGAATTCACACTAAACAAAGCAGATATAGACTTATTTTAGAATTCTTCTCTAGGTGCAAGCTATGGTCTTAATGAACTGTTGCTCAGATACCACCTCACCCAGCCGCACTCAACCTTAGCTACATGTTAGTCATTTGAGAATCTTTTAAAAATCTATCCAAACTCAGAGATCCTGATCTAATATTGTATGAGGGATACCTAGGTATAGTTTTGTACTTTTTACTTTGAAATAATTTACAAAATAAAATTTGGAGTACAAAGAAATCCCATGCATCCTTCAGAAATGGCATTCAAGTTTTGCGTATAGTCCCAATAATATAATGTGAAATGATCCATACCAGGATGATATGTCACACTTGGCTGCTATAGCTTTTTCTACCTTAAGTCTGGAAGAGTTTCACAGTTCTTTCTCACCTTACTAACTTTCATATTTAATATATACCAGTTTTTTTATGAAATATCGTTCCAGTTGGATTTGTTTCTTGTTTCCTCATGACCATTCAAGCTGTGTGTTTCTGGCAGACAAATTACCAAGTGAGATAATCTCCTCCCTGCAGCCCATCAGATGTACCATGTCAGTATGTTCCAACACTGATGAAAATTTTCACCAGTTGCTGGAAGTCTTGGTTATAATCTGCTAAAATGACCCCCTTCTAAAGCTACTCTTTCCCCATTATAGTTGTAAGCGTTTTGTGAGGAAATGTTTACAGACTACATAACTATTCTGTAACTATGTTACAGACTACATAACTATTTTGTTTGTTATTAAACAAACTACCGTTTTTAGCATCCATTCATGTTCTTTGTTGACCAAATCTTTACTGCAATTGTTTCCAAGTTGTGATCTTCCAATTCTACCATTACTTCCACATTTATTATTTGGCATTCTGTAAATAAAAGCTTTTTCTACTCCAAATTCATATGCTCACTTATTTCACTGTAGACTGCTAGATTTCTATTTTTTCTATTTTAAAATTTTATTTAAATTGCTTAAAAAGGAAGATACTAACATTTTAAAGCTCCTCAGCTAAAAGTAATAACCAGCTGTGCAATGATTAGTATTTTTTTAAATTTTTCACAACCAACTTTGCCTGCATTTGGCTACAATATTATCTTCCCAGATTTACATAGATGAACGAGACCAGATTTCACTAACGTTTACCTTTTGTGATTATTTCCTTTGCATGTTCTCCTATCTGTCTGAATGATCTGGCTGTGGTCAAAGCCTTAAATCATTATATTCTTTGTATAGTTTCCTTTTGACTCCCCACACTTCTTTCTAGTGTAAATGGACTTATTCTTACCCTTAAATCTTTCTCTTTTATTTGTCTCAATAACTTCATTTATAGACCATTTTAGATACTCTTATGAAAGTTAGCAGCCATTTCTTATTTTTGGTTCTCACAAAATACAGCACAATGTTGAACATGGTAAAAGATAAACAACTAATTAAGTAATAAGGTTGAGTAGAAATGCTGATGTGACATTCCATTCTATAGTCTAGTCTGTCTGCTTTATCCTACTCAATTCTGAGTTAAAACAAAGATTCATGGCACTGATATATATATATAGATATATATCTATATCTATATATATAGCAGCTGTGCAATGATATATATTGTATATATATATAAAAGCTTTTTCTACTCCAAATTGATGTGCTCACTTATTTCTCTGTAGACTGCTAGATTTCTATATATATATTTCTCTATATATGTATTTTTAGTATTTTATATATATATATATATATATATATATATATATATTAGTGTTTTAAACCAGGTAGGTGAAGGTAAGTCACAAAGTGAGAAAAGAATGACGACAAAGAGTTTAGTCCAATAATTTTCAAAAGAGAAGTGTTGGAGAACATTAAACTTCACTGTAAGATTTATATTTCACTACTGTTGCTATACATTAAGCAGTTTTAGCTATCTCTGATAGCATGAACCTGCATTTGAGAAGGCAAAGAAACAAACACATTGCCCAAGCAAAGGAATTTGAAATGTCATCATATAAGGGTTAAATCATTTGGCTGGTAACTTTTCCTGAAGTTTACCTAGTGCAGAAAATGTAGGGTGCTCCAATAATCCTTCCTTCTCCATGAAACCTTCACCAAATGATAAAAAGTGGTAATTTCTTCTTATTCTGATTGAACATGTAACTCTCTCTTCACTCATTTCTGTATCCTCATCTGCCCATATATAAATTTGCACTATCTTTGGATAGCTCTTCCAATATTTACAAACAAAGAAAGAGAAAGAGAGAGAGATAACCTCATCTCAGCAATTTGGAACTATGTCTAGGGATCATGTTTACTTCATGCAAAATGTTTACAACAGATACATACATACCCCTGGGCATAGAGTTTCAGTACATAGAGTTACTTTGCGACACTAGGGAGAGGTTCAGTGCTCTAACCAAGGAAAGTGGACTATAGCATTTAAATCTCTTCTGGCAAACATAAAATTAGAACTTAAACACACATATGCACACCCACTGGAGGCTTCTCAACAAAAGAAACAAATATATGTTGGTGTTCCTAACCCAGATTCTCTGATTAGATAAATATAGTATGAAGATAATCAAAATTGGTACCGACAGAGGGTAGGAGAGTTCACCTCCCCTTCCCTTCTTGCCAATTCCTCTAGGGTCTTTTTGGCATTTACAGTTAATTTTCTAAGTGTGTAATATGTAAGTTGCATAAATCTATAAAAATATAAATTTATAGTATGTATAATTACATGTATTTTCACATGTTAATGTATACATGTAAAGCATATGCAAATATCTGCTTAAACTTTCTAATAAATTGATTCCATGCTAAGTCTTCTAAAGCATGCACAAAGTACAATGGCGGTAAGCTCTTTGATATAAATCTTGGTGGCGATATTTTGTATGTGACACCAAAACAAAGGCAACAAAAGCAAAAATAAACAAATGGGACTACATGAGACTAAATAGCTTCTGCACACCATAGGAAACCAACAACAAAATGAAAAGGCAACTACTGAATAGGAAAAAATGTTTACAAATCATGTATAAGAAGTTGATATCCAAAATATATGAAAGACCCATATACTTGCAGAGCAAAAAAAAAAAAAATCTAATCAATAAAATGAGAAGATCTGAAGAGACATTTTTCCATGAAGGACATACAGATGGCCAGCAGACATATAAGATGCTTATCATCACTAATCTTCAGGGAAATGCAAATCAAAACTGGAATGAGAGGTCACTTCACACCTGTTAAAATGGCAATTATCAAAAAGAGAGAAATAACAAACACTAGTGTGGATGGAAAAAAAGGAAATCTTTGTGCACTATTGGTAAAAATGTATATTGGTGCAGCCACTACAGAAGAGAGCATAGAGGTTCCTCAAAAATGTAAAAAGGGAACTACCGTATGATCCAGCCTGTCCACTTCTGGACATTTATCCAAAGAAGTTGAAAACACTATCTAAAAAAATGCACATTGAACTCCATGCTTATTGCAGCATTATTTACAACTGCCTGATTTTTAAGATAGTGAAAAAAGTAAGTTTTTGAGGGGCACAAGGAAAAACAAATTTTCTCTCATCTCAACTTTTCAGAATGGTCTTTAAGTAGCAGGACAAGCAGAGAGGAGGAGGGATAGGATAAAAACTAATCTCAAACTAACACCTTTAGATTATCTCCTATTTCCTATCTGCACCTTCATGGAGCTTAGAATGTTGCTTTTTTTGTTTTTATAAGCCCTAGATTTGGGAGCATGTTCATCTCCTTTTTCTCTTCCTCTTTTAACCTAAGGAAACCATCACCACAGAACATAAAGAGGAATTTTGCCACGTTAATAGATCTGAGAACACTCTCATTAAATGTGGTCACTTAATCCACCCAGGCATATCATTTCTGCAGTTGTGGCAGCCCTGTGACCCTATTTCATCTCCACAACACTTAAATTGCTCAATGATATCAAGACGACTATGTCTCCATAATTCTCTTTTTAGTTGATTCAGGATCATTAAAAGTTCACATTTTCTGGTGTTCATTTTCAAATGCTCAGTTCAGATCTAAACATAAATGAGATGACCAACGTAATTACTGATAATAGTCCATGGTTAAAAAACCAATCAAGAGGGGTGAAGGAAGAAACACACCTAGAGTATGAAGTTGTGATTATCTTTCTATGTTGTTTAAGAAAATCTACTTTTCCTTTCGGCGCTGCGGCTGCAGCCATGAGTATGCTCAGGCCTCAGAAGAGCCTTGCCTGGGAACCCTGGGTGGCGCAGCGGTTTAGCACCTGCCTTTGGCCCAGGGCGCGATCCTGGAGACCCGGGATCGAATCCCACGTCGGGCTCCCGGTGCATGGAGCCTGCTTCTCCCTCTGCCTGTGTCTCTGCCTCTCTCTCTCTCTCTCTCTGATGACTATCATAAATAAATTAAAAAAAAAAAAGAGGCTTGCCTCCAGTGTCCTCCGCTGTGGCAAAAAGAAGGTCTGGTTGGACCCCAATGAGACCTGAAATCTCCAATGCAAACTCCCGTCAGCAGATACGAAAACTGATCAAAGATGGGCTGATAATCCAGAAGCCTGTGACTGTCCATTCCCGAGTTCAGTGCCAGAAAAACACTCTGGCCCGCCGGAAGGGCAGGCATATGGGCATTGGTAAGAGAAAAGGTACTGCCAATGCTCGAATGCCTGAGAAGGTAACATGGATGAGGAGGATGAGAATGCTGCGCAGGCTGCTCAGAAGATACCGTGAATCTAAGAAGATTGACCGCCACATGTATCATAGCCTGTACCTGAAAGTGAAGGGACATGTTCAAGAACAAGCGGATTCTCATGGAACACATCCACAAGCTGAAGGTTCGCAAGAAGCTTCTGGCTGACCAGGCTGAGGCCCGCAGATCTAAGGCCAAGGAAGCCAGCAAGCACCGTGAAGAGCGGCTCCAGGCCAAGAAGGAGGAAATCATCAAGACTCTGTCCAAGGAGGAAGAGACCAAGAAATAAAACTCCCTCTCTCTTGTCTGTACATAGTGGCCTCATCATGAATCAGATCAGTTATTCAATAAAACAAACCTTTATCTGCCAAAAAAAAAAAAAAAATCTACTTTTGTCATGTGTAGCTTATCTTGAAAGAAAATGAAAATGAACAATTAAAATGCATTCCCTAGATGACAAGGTACTTGTGTGTTAAGTTATATGATTTTAATAGACTGGTTAAAAATTCAAGGAGTCATGTGGAATTTACAGATTATATAACTTTATACACACACACAGGAAAAATCCTGATGTGGCCATTACAATATTAACTTTTTCTTGCCTTGTATATTTGCCTTTGCTATGTTAACATGTACTCACACATGCACATAGCCATATATTTTTTTTAATCCAGGAAAAGTCTTCTTCATTTTTAAAATGTTAACATTGAAAAACTTATGCTTGTTTTAGATATATACTTTCACAACTGATACACTTCTCAGTGCTCATCAAGATAATTTTATTCTTAATTCTTTTTATCTACTTCACTCAACCCCTACCCATTTCTCTGGCAACCATGAGTTTGTTTTCTCTCTCTTTCTCTCTCTCTCTCTCTCTATTTTTTTCTTTATTTGCTTTTCTGGTTCTCAAGATCCACAAGAAGAGTGTAATCATATAGCATTTTTCTTTGCCAGACTCATCTCAGTTGGCATTATATGGTCTCAGTCCATCCATATTACTGCAAATGGCAAGATGTCTTTCTTTCTATTGAAAGATTGTCTTTCTTTCAATATTAGCCATCATGCAATATGGCTAATATTGCATTTTATACATAGATACACCAACTGTATCTTCTGAGTTATTTTCCTAATGAAAACAAAAACACTCAGAAAAGCTCTATGTACCCTTATGCTTATTGCAGCATTATTTACAATCGCCAGGATACAGAAGCAACTCAATGTCCATTCATATAGGAATGGGTCTGATATCATCTTTATTGTTAATATTCTATTTACATTCAAGTCTGTAAGACCAACAATTGTACAACTGAGTAAATAATATCAAAATTGTAAGGGTAAAAAGCAATTCATTTCCTGCTCAGGTGGAAAGTAAGAGCAGAATATCTGCAGGTGCAGGACGAGTTCCTTGGTAGAGACAAACAAGGACGCTAGAGTCTTGTAGGTGGTTGTGATTCCCTGGGCCAGACATGTCTATGTCTCCTGGCACTTGATATGGGTCAGTAAATGTCTCCACTTATAACCCAAATCTACTGCTTTTTCATGTACTTCCACTCCATTTCATATCAGCCCTCTGCACTTAACTTTAGCTAAATCCCAAAGCATGCATGAAAATACCTAATGACCTACGAGTTCACGAGCAAAACAGCACAGAGCATATGTGAAATGCTGATTACACTCAGCTACAAGCACCCCAAGGGGAAAAGCACCGAAATCTTAGTGAACGTTATCAAGTCAGACTCTAATTTATACCTGACACATGGCCTTAGACAAGTACAGCCTAATACCACAATCATCACTTGTTCACCATTTTTTACTAAAAAAGTACAAACTGCTGGTACAATTATGTCATTCTATTGCATGTTTATTTTAGCCAGCTACTACCCTGGTGAGGTCTGTAATATATTTTCACTTTTACCTTCATGTAGGATGAAACTAAAATATTGAAAGGTGGAACAAACAAAAGAAACCTTCCCACGGTTATAGAGCTATAGAGCATTTATGTAGCAGACTTGCAGTGCAAACTTGCACATGCCTGTTAATTAAGGCAGTGCCCTTCACCCTTCTACTAACTCAGTTGTCCCAGCTCTACAGTGGAAGTATCAAGAGAAACAACATCACTAGGTATGGGACACAGAAGGAGAGCTGCATCAAAAGGACTGTAAAATATTAATTGCTCAATAAATAGCCATGGGCTTATTATTCATCCTATGTCCTTGTTATTTTAGGGTAATAAATTTTGAGCCCAATTACTTGGTCAAGGTTTACATATATCCTTTTATTGTAATGACATAGGGGTCAGGAGAAAAAACCTAGGGCCAAGGAAGCAGTAGATGGGGTGATGTGGATAACTATAAACAGGGTTACAACATTTTATAGGCCCATCAAAATTGTTGACAGACTAATGATTTTTGAAACCTATCTACAAAGCCACCCTAAAGCCTGCCTGGGCTGCTCTAATGACTGTTTTTCTGAAATGTGAACATGAGGTCACATATTAGAGTGAGTTAAGGGCAAATATAAATGAATGTATTAAGGAGCCACAAACATGGCTCTCTAATTACACATTGATATTTTGATCAGAAGCCAAACAAAACAACCAGTGAGACCCAACATCATGAAAATATTTTTCTCCCTTTGAGGATTTAATCATCTTTATTTTTTTCACAGATAATTTTCTCCTTGACCTCCAGTAGTAAAGTCAGTTTTGCATACTGCCTATTTCTAGAATATGTATTTCTAGTTGTTGTTTTGTAATTACACGTCAGATGCCAATGAAGTAGTTAGAAGCACTTAAAAGACACCTTTGAAAAATTTATGTAAAAAAATAAACACTTAATGTGTAATTGTCTCTCTTTGTGCAAGTCACATGGCTTTAAAGAGTGCTTTGTCCCTTGTCTCTCTATATAGATGTTTCCAACAAATGCACTTTTTTTGTTGCCTAAGAGTTAGTGACTGCTTCCAACTTCTCTCACACCCTGCACTCCCTTCAAAGAATAAAACCATGTCTGCAAAGTCAAAACACAAGAATAATTTAAATATCAATGATAATGTTTTGTACATGTAAGCACTCTGCAGGTTTCATTAGAAAAGCTGCAAATAGTTTTCTTTTTATATTGATACATATATTTTTATATATTGCATATTTCATTATACTAATAATTATTTCACATTTTCTTTATATTGTATATAATTATAGAGTATCTATAGTATGCATAGAGTATGACAGGAATACTCTTGAGGACAGAACTATGTATTACAAACCTTTGTATTCCTAATTACTTATAGTTTATTCCATTCAGTACCACTATGCTTTGCTTCTGTTGGTCTATTGGGTCTCTCCAGAATTCATGTTGAAGCCCTAACCCTAAAGCAACCGTATCTGAAGATAGGGCTTCTAGGAAGTAATTAAGATTAAGTCAAGTCTTTAAGGGTAGGGTTCAAATTTAATAGGATTAGTAGCCTTATAGGAAAAGAGAATTCTCTTTTTCTCTGTATATGCCTGCCTACTGAGGAAAGGCCATGTGATCACACAGTGAGACGGTCGTCATTGACAAGTCAGGAAGAGGGCTCTCACCAGAATCCAACAGGCTGGACTTCCAGCCTTCATCACTGTGAGAAGTAAATGTCTGTTCACCAGTGCATGGTATTTTCTAATAGTGGCCCAAGCAGAGTAATATACTCACCATATATTAATGGTATTCTGAGAACAAACAACTCTGGGCCAAAGTTTCTCATTTAAAAGAAAGATTAATATTACCTTCTATTTACCTCTTATTTCATACTTCCAACTTCCCAAAGATAGCTCTCTTCCAAGGAGTCCTGAGTATATCAATTTCAATTTGCCCCAAACCATTTTTTTTCTCAGATACTACAAAAAAAACAAACAAACAAAAAAAAAACAAAAACCAACCATTCTTCCTTTATCTACCTTAATTAATATAAAATCTTCAATTTTTATCTTCATCTCCAATTGTTTGAAAAGACTGGTTAATTGAAACAGGTTACACCCATACCTTTCTGCCTGATTAATATGCTTTTGATCAAACCCTTATTATCTTTATCTTGTCCTGTCACGGAAAACCTCTTAACTTGCTTTTCCTTTTCTGGCTCTGTGGTTTCACTTTCAGATCTGTACCATACTTCTGCACTTTCTATAATTCCTAAAACTCAGATCCAGGGTTAAAAATAACAACATCAGTCAGCAATCTAAGTGATTCCTAACTTTTCAAACCTCAGAAGACAGGCACAAAAATGAAACACCCTTAATGTGTTGAAACTTAAGATGGTCAAACAGCTTATTTCCAGAATCCAGGGGGTGGGGAGGAGGGGGGAGTCACTTAAATAGAAAATTAAAGAAGTTGCAACAGCTTGTAGTTCTTGGGGGAAAAAAAAAAAAGGTGGAAAGACACATTCTCCTTCTTCTATTATCTACCACCGAATCAGAGTCTTGGGTTCTGTGCTAAGCAGAAAAACTATTCTTGGAATTGGGCTCACGTAACAGAGAACTTCATCTTATCTGTCCCAGAGAGACTATACTTAATGTAGGAATTAAAAGATCAAATTGGATTGACCCTCATTGCCCTTATCTTCCAACAAGTCTTGGATTCAGGTCAATAGCATTTGGCAGGAGCTGAAAGAGTGCCCATCCATTCAATTACCCAGCACTGTAATGCACAAAATTAAACTGTTCCATTTCATGGGCTACTTAGAATTTATTTTCCCAAATGGCAGAAGAGATCCACTTTTCTACTCTCTTGAAGAGATGTAATTTACGCCCTACTTCCATGTTAAATTAGTTAAGCAGACAGTTCTATTGGTGGGAATTTCTTCCCTTTCCTTTGTAGTAAATGTTGGTGTTACAAACTGCTCCAGTAGAAGACCTTTCACATTTGAGAGGAATTCTTTTCAGATATATTATTATGATACATGAGTAAAATGTGTGTCAAATTTTTTCTTCCCTTCCACTCTCCGAAGAAATAATTATCCAGAGGAGATTGAAATGTCACGCAAAGTTTTAGGGTAAGCAGAACGAGTGAAATAACACAGGTATTGGATTTAAACGTATTTGAAATGCAAATGTGGAATAAGGAAAACGGAAGAAACTAGACTTGACACGAGAGATAGAAACTACAAAGACCTCGGTAGGTGGGCAAGTATTTATTCATTCAAGGAGCCTTATATGTATTCATTTGTGGATTAATTTAGCATCTGCTCATTGTGTTGGAAGTGGAGATTAAAAAACTTAATCAGAAAGAAACCCTAGTGTTAGGAATTTGAAGGGTAATAAGATATATATATATATTTACATTTACCCAGAATAGAAGTTAAGTGCTGTAGTAGAAACAAATCAGGTGTGTAGGAACTCAAATGGAGTTATGGCTCTTTATTACACAGTAATAAGTACAGTACAGTAATTTCAAACCATCTTTGATAATTTTGTCTTAACGAACTTTTCTGAAGGTAAACAAAATACTTTTAAATTCTCCAGGAACATAAAATAAACCTTTATCAAGTCCATTCTGTCTGTTGCTTGAATATTACTTTCCATGCAACATAAAACTATCACAAATAATGCTGTTCACCAACATGGCTGACTCTATCAGTTAAAGTGTTACTCCCTGAAATAGTGTACTGACTCAGCGTTATACTACATATCTTACTTTATTTTCCCATTCAATTCATCTGCTCTTTTGTACCTTTAACATCCACACTGGGAAGTTGGCAAAGGCTTATACAAAGGTGTTGAAAACATGAGACACACCTAATTCTGGGAAATGAACAAGGGGTAGTGGAAGGGGAAGTAGGCGGGGAGCTGGGGTGATTGGGTGATGGGCAATGAAGGGGGCACTTGGAGGGATGAGCACTAGGTGTTATCCTATATGTTGGAAAATTGAACTACAATACAATACAAAAAATATTAAAAAATATAAATAAAGGTGTTGGGAGGCAGCCCATTAGTTTTAGGGTTCTTTTGAGAGCTGGTAGTCTGAATGTTGTTCATCTCCTGGCTTGAAAACTACATCGTTGCTAACATCCTCATTCACATCAAATAGCCCAGTTAATTTAAGTAAGAGAGATATTGGCTGTGGAACTAAGTCACATATATATTATATAGATACTGAGTCTTATTACTGTTTCAGGCTTCTATTTTTATTTCCAAATATGTGTTGGCTTGTGATGGTCCGACAATACAGCAAGCCAAGTTGACATTTTCCACATATTTAATTCTTTCAAAGTAAAATTTCTATTTGATAAAAGGACTATCTTTCTAATACTCCATCGTGTGCTTTAATATCTTGTAATTTGAGTCTCGCAAGCCAATCGTGTTTTCTACTGTCACCGTGGCAAACGTTGGCAGCTACAGTCCAAGGCATAGTTTATGCAGGGGGAAGTAATTGCCTATTGGTGGGATGCTGGAAAGGTTCTAACAGTACAAAGAGACATCAACTTAATTGCTCAAATATTTCCTAATCAATAAGTAATAAGTCTGAACTACTGGAATCCTCATCATTCAGCAAGGCAGATCCATATATAAAGAAATAAAGCAAAAAAAGGAGGTATTAAGGAAAATGTAGACAAAGTTGATATACAACTAAAATCTTTATCTCAATTGCTAATGCCTGATCATAATATAGTCTATTCAGTAGTATGGACAGAAATTGTCCTCTTAATTGACTCCTCACTTTATTATGTCCAGAAACTTAACCTTAGCAAAAAAGTTTAAAATTATAAATTTTATCTGTAAGATGAAGAGCTAATATTATTTACTGAACTATATACAAGGAGCTATGCATATGTGACTATTTAAATTCTTTTTAAAATTTTTCCTTTAAATTCAATTTAGTTAACATATACTGTAGTATTAGTTTCAGGAGTAAAAATTAGTGATTTAGCCATTGCATTTCACACCCAGTGCTCATTACATCAAGTGCCCTCCTTAACGCCCATCACTCAATTACCCCATCTCCCCACCCCATATCCCCTCCAGCAACCTACAGTTAGTTCTCTATTGTTAAGAATCTGTTATGGTTTGTCTCTCTCCCTCTGTTTTCACCTTATTTTTATTTCCCTTCCTCTAAGTTCATTTGTTTTTTTTTTTAATTCTACCTATGAGTGAAATCATATGGTATTTATCTTTCTCTGACTTATTCTACTTTGCATAATACCCACTTAGTTCCATCCACATCATTGCACATGGCACGATTTCATTCTTTTTTGATGGCTGATATTCCATTGTATATGGAGGTTAAAGAGCATCCTATTAAAAATGAATGGGTCAACCAGGGAATTAAAGAAGAATTTAAAAGAATACATGAAAATGAAAACATGACATTCCAACACCACTAGGATGCAGCACGAGTGATCTTAAGAGAAATGTACATAGCAATTCAGGTCTTCCTCAAGAAACAAGTTAAGGCTCAGATACACAACCTAACCTTATGTCTAAAGGAATTGGAAAAAGGAAACTAGCCCTTTATCTGATATGTCATTTGCAAATATCTTCTCCCATTCTGTAGGTTGTCTTTTAGTTTTGTTGACTGTATCCTTTGCTGTGCAAAAGCTTCTTATCTTGATGAAGTCCCAATAGTTCATTTTTGCTTTTGTTTCTTTTGCTTTTGTTTCTTTGACGTATCTTGCAAGAAGTTACTGTGGCCGAGTTCAAAAAGGGTGTTGCCTGTGTTCTCCTCTAGGATTTTGATGGAATCTTGTCTCACATTTAGATCTTTCATCCATTTTGAGTTTATCTTTGTGTATGGTGAAAGAGAGTGGTCTAGTTTCATTCTTCTGCATGTGGATGTCCAATTTTCCCAGCACCATTTATTGAAGAGGCTGTCTTTCTTCCAATGGATAGTCTTTCCTCCTTTATCGAATATTAGTTGACCATAAAGCTGAGGGTCCACTTCTGGGTTCTCTATTCTGTTCCATTGATCCATGTGTCTGTTTTTGTGCCAGTACCACACTGTCTTGATGACCACAGCTTTGTAGTACAACCTGAAATCTGGCATTGTGATGCCCCCAGATATGGTTTTCTTTTTTAAAATTCCCCTGGCTATTCGGGGTCTTTTCTGATTCCACACAAATCTTAAAGTAATTTGTTCTAACTCTCTGAAGAAAGTCCATGGTATTTTGATAGGGATTGCATTAAACGTGTAAATTGCCCTGGGTAACATTGACATTTTCACAATATTAATTCTGCCAATCCACGAGCATGGAATATTTTTCCATCTCTTTGTATCTTCCTCAATTTCTTTCAGAAGTGTTCTATAGTTTTTAGGTTATAGATCCTTTACCTCTTTGGTTAGGTTTATTCCTAGGTATCTTATGCTTTTGGGTGCAATTGTAAATGGAATTGACTCCTTAATTTCTCTTTCTTCAGTCTCATTGTTAGTGTATAGAAATGCTACTGATTTCTGGGCATTGATTTTGTATCCTGCCAAGCTACCGAATTGCTGTATGAGTTCTAGCAATCTTGGGGTGGAGGCTTTTGGGTTTTCTATGTAGAGTATCATGTCATCGGCGAAGAGGAAGAGTTTGACTTCTTCTTTGCCAATTTGAATGCCTGTAATGTCTTTTTGTTGTCTGACTGCTGAGGCTAGGACTTCCAATACTATGTTGAATAGCAGTGGTGAGAGTGGACATCCCTGTCTTGTTCCTGATCTTAGGGGAAAGGCTCCCAGTGCTTCCCCATTGAGAATGATATTTGCTGTGGGCTTTTTGTAGATGGCTTTTAAGATGCCGAGGAATGTTCCCTCTATCCCTACACTCTGAAGAGTTTTGATCAGGAATGGATGCTGTATTTTGTCAACTCTAGTGAGATAATTTTTCTTGCTTAAGAAGTAATTAGAAAAATCCATTTGGTTCTTTTTGTAGGTTCAAGTTTTCTATTGAATTAATCCAATTCATCAAATCTCTTAAACAGTTTTGCTATTGAAATTAAAATCTGAATCTGATACCTCTAATAATCCAAATCTCCAATGAGTCTTCCTCTTGTCTTTTTTTTTTTTTTCTTGATATTTGGCTCTTTCTCATCTTATTACATTTCTGATTTTTTGTTAAATGAAAACCAGATCTTTTATTTTAAAAAAGCATTAGAGAAAATTTGAAGCTTTAGATAATGTTACACTCTCCAAAGAACATTTATATTTTTGTATAAAGGTTTTTAAGGAAGGAGAAAATCACTTTAATCCAAGTATTCAAACCCAGATTTAATTTTTATGTGAGCTTGTATATATCAATATGCATTTGTTGCTGTACACAGTCCTCTGGAAATCCCAAATGAAAGATCTCTGTTTAGAGAGCTTTTCCTTCTTGATTCAGCTTTTGTTTGCACAGTCCTGTGTGATTATTAAATGTTCTCTGAATTTCTAAACATCTCAGGAGCCATTTTAGAATCAGTCTTCTGTTAAAATTGGAATGTTAATTCCAACCGTTTGCATTTCCCTTCTGTCTGGCTTTCTAATTCCTTCAAAAGTTGTTGTGTATCTTTCATTCACCTTTTCTATTTCTTTTTGGTGGAAGGGTTGTCCTGATAAAAGCTAATCTATTATGGACAGAAATTGACATCTCATGTTCAGTAGTCAATCAGACAAAATCGGATTACAGCATAGCTCACTTTTTTTTTGTCAGCATAATACTATATACCACTCTTGTTTTCCATGCACAAAGTTCTAATTATTCTACTGTTCTTTAGAAATTATTTTTGTTTCAGGTACTCATTCTTTTTAAATCAATAACAGATCCTTTTATGGATAACATTTCAGGGTCCTAGTGACTTTCAAGATTGATCTAAGGTACAAATACATTTAATATATATCCTCAATAGAATGCATGGGCTATTCACTTTTTTCTTAGAATATAAAACAAATTTATGAGAAAAAAATTTTAGCAGAGGTATGGTGAGGTTTTTTTTTTTTGATGGTATCAAAATGTATTTCAAAATTGTTTTTTATTTGCTTTTGAAAAGATCTAAATAGTTTTTAAAATTGGAAAGACTAATCACATGTCAGATTCACACTCTAGTCTACCTTTCTTATCTTGCTGTTTTTCTACAGAAACTACTTACTCTCAGCAGAGTGATGAAGGTGTTTACTATTGTTGAAATGTACTTATATTTCCTATGTCCATGCTTTGGCTTATGCCATTACTTCTTCTTGGAGTATATCCATTTCTAACATCACTGGGAATCTTATACATTGGATAAGAATCTGCTTAAATGGCATTACTCCAAGACAGATGCTACCATCACTTAAGCCCACTTTGAAAGAAAGAAAACAGTCTAATCTATGACATATGCATACAATCTCGCCTAATATGCCTATGCCATTGGCATAAATTTTATAGAGTGATGTTTTGCCGCATAGTTACTCTGTATCTTTGTTACTTCATACATTACTGTAATCATCTTGATACAGGAATCTGACAGGAAATAATGCTTGAGTGCTTTCATATAGCAAATAGTCAAAGTAAAATCACAAGAGTTAGAGATAGTTAAAATCAGATGCTGCACATAGTGGGATTACATTGATTATTTCTATTTTTTTTACATCTAATAGAACTTAACAGGATTTTAAAAATTCTTTGCAAAGATGAAAGAAATAATTGTATGGCGTAAAGTATCTCAAACTACTTTAGGCACAGAAATACAAATAGCAGGAATGTGGAGCATTTTAGGAACTCTTGTATTCTCAGCATTTTAATGAAAATACTGTGATATTAACTCTCACTAGAATTTTGTTCATAATTTTAAAAGCCCTCTTCCCTTTGAGGGGGTGTTTTCATTAGTATTTTTCAATTTTCCCCCTCTTAGATCAATTGGCTGAAAAGCTGGAAAGTGAAAACTTCACTGGAGATGCCTCAGCCTTAACAATATTCCACTGGAAGAACATGTCTGAGGCCATAAAATCTGTTTGACATTTGACAAGAATAATAATTTAAAACCTCAAACTGTTATTTCTGAAAATTTACACTGTGCCCGAGAGGATAGAAATAACCAAATCTCTACAACATTTTGGCTTCACAATTGTTTATTTTTTAATGACAGCCTGTTCCTATTTTTAATAGTACTTATTTTTGTAAACAGAATGATGAGGCCTACCAAGGAAGGACATATGCCAAATGCAAAAGATCGGTCCTCAGAACACTGGAAGGCAGCATGTTGTGCCCATCATTGTTTATTGACATAACGGGTGGCAGAGTCTTGCTAAATGTCACAGATCCCATTTTCTTTTTTCCAAGGTTCCCCACCTGTCAATACTCAGGGAGTCAGCATGATATTTGTTTAAACAGTCTGTGTTCTTTCTACAACTTGTAGTGGAACCAGTCATAGAAATTCAGCAGTCAGATTTTAGCTGACAGTTTTCACGCTGAAACATGGTGCAGAAGGAAACCCAGCTTGCTCTTCCCCAGGTGCATTTTCTCTGTCCTGCCAAAAGGAGCATAAAATAATATATAATTGTCAGTTAGGGAAGCAAATAGAACTCAGAGATACCCAAGGGGAAGAAAATGTTTGCTGTGCAAGTAAGGCTATTTTTATAGTTACATTTTTAGCTATCAACGTTCTTTAATGAAGGAAAGGAGAGCAGCCTGGGAATCATTGGAATACCAAAGTGCAGGTATACCCACTGCATAAATAATACAGTGGTTTATTAAAAACTCAGACCCTATCATAGAAGTAGTTTTAGGTAAGCTAGCGAAGCAATCTCCTCCTGTAGGTAATATGAAAATCTTGAAAATTCTTTTATCAGGTAATTAAGCCCTGCATGTTGATAATAATGGTCAAAATATTTGATGTCTTCTACACATAGATAAGAATGATGTCGTCTTTCTCTCTTCATAGTCTGTGTTTTTTTTCCATATAAAATCCATAATTTCATTTACAAATATGGTATATCTATGAATGGTAGCTTTGAAATAAAATGTAACTTATTTCCTCCTCTTTCCTAGAATTGAATTCACAGTAATAGCTTGTCATTTCAGTTAATAGAAGGCATCTATTTAAAGTGTACGATTTAATGAGTTTTGAGAATTGGGTAAGTGCTGAAGCTATGGTCACAATTAGGACAAAAAAAAAATATGTGTCATCTCAAATAGTGTCTCAGCCTATTCTCTATTTTGCCCCAGGCAACCAGTCATCTGTTTTATGTCTATAGATTAACTTGTATACTCTGGAATTTTGTATAAAATGGTTAGTATAGTATTTTCTGTGGCTTCTTTTAAACTAGTATACATTCTTTGAGATTCATCCTTTACTTATGTGTATCAGTCATTGCTTGCTTTTGATTGCTGATTATCATTCCATCATATTTTTGTTTTAGCCACTCACCTGCTAATAGATGTTTAAATAATTTCTAATTTTTTGTTACTGTAAATAAGACTGGTAAGAATATCTGTGCATGGGTTTCTATGTGTGTACACACACATACTATTATACCCCTTGAATAATATACACGTGTAGAAGGCCTGAGTTAGATACCAAGTGTATGTTTTTTACAAAATTGCCAAATGGCTTTCCAAAAGGGTTGTGCCATTTCATATTTCTTCCAGGAATGTATAAGAATTCAGCTTCTCCACATCTTGACCAGAATTTAGTAGCATGAATGCTTTTTTAAATTTATCTACCCTAGGAAGTAGTGTTCTTATATATTTAATATGCATTTCCCTAATGACTAATGACAATGTGCATCTTCTTAGCATTTATTTGCCATCTGTAGGTTTCCTTCTCTGAAATGCAGTTGAAATATTTTGCCCCTTTTTATTTGGGTTATTTGTCTTTTTATTAAGTGATAACAGTTCTTGATATATTCTGTAGACAAGCCCAGTTTCAGACATATGCATTGGGCTTGCCTTCTAGTCTGGTTATAAAACCAATTTTTTTCTAAACTGTCACTTAATTAAGGTTATCTTGCTTGAAAGAATGGAGTTTAAAGCTGTCTGGAAGCTCTGAAAATCATGGGCTCACATGGAAAGTGGCACATAATAGAGGTACACATTCGGATTTACTTTGATAAGGCCTTCCTTTCTCTTGTTGCCTAAGTTATTTCCTGTCAATATCTGACCTCTAAAGAGAGTTTATTATTTACTTCTGTTCCCAAAGCTGGTATGAAACTCTATTGTCCAGGCTACTTTGCTTGTCATATTTCTTAAAGTATTCTTTCTGTTGTATTGTCTACCCATACCCATAACCTCTTACATCAAATACTCAAAGATTTTGGGGAAAAAAGTAGATAATGCTTCTTCTATTAAAACAATTTTAAATTAGTTTTGGAGGTAGACTTTAGTGAATCATCAGTTGCATATAACACCCAGTGCTCACATCACATGCCCTCCTTAATGCCCATCACCCATTTACCCCATCCTCCAAACCACCTCCCCTCCAGCAACCCTTAGTTTGTTTCCTAGAATTCAGTGTCTCCTACAGTTTGCCTCCCTCTCTGTTTTTGTCTTATTTTTCCTTCCCTTCCCTCTGTTCATCTTTTTGTTTCTTAAATCCTACGCATGAGTGAAGTCATATGGTATTTGTCTTTCTCTAACTGACTTATTTCACTTAGCATAATACCCTCTAGTTCCATCCACATTGTTGGAAATTCCAAGATTTCATTCTTTTTGGCAGTTGAATCATATATACAGTGTTTTTCCCATTTAGAAAACTATTTAGAAGACTATTTGAGCACCAGGGATTGCAATATTAAACTAGTGTGTTAAGGAAGACCGGACCAGTGTATACCACTTGCAAGGGGACTTTGCTATTTGGAACGAGACTCAGGATCTCTTCAAGATCATATCTCAGTCCAGGCTACTAGAGACTGTATCCATTCTTCTAACAGAGAAGGATTTCATATGGGTGGGTATGTCTTTACAGACTCGATTCCATGTTAAGGACCATCAATCCATAAAGAATGGGTCACTTGATAATCATTTTTTTTAATGTAAGAGGTATGGATTTCTCAAGAATGTGTTTCTAAGAATATACAATTTGGAGTCTCAATATTTACGGTGTGCATGTTTTGTGTGTGTGTCTGCCGTACTTTGCTATTGTGGCACACAGTGGAAGTTTGATAATGATTACAATGCCAGCCTGATCAGTTTTATAGAGCATCACTCTGCCCACCACACAAAACATTCACGTTTCTGAGAAGCTAATTGCCAATCTCAGCCTAAAATAGTTTTCATTGGGAGGGAACAGGCAGCAAGTGTATTAAATCCTTCCAAATATGTTTCAAATTTTTAAATGAAAACAACCACTTACAAATTTTTACTGTTGAGGGTGTAAAGAAATAAACCACAAATACTATGTTTGTTTCACATCATTTTCAAGCTAATGAGAATTCTATGTGATTAATAACATAATTTCCAAATTATGACATTTGACTAAGCTCCTAATGAAGGGTTTTAGGGGCTGAGAAAAATAAACAAAAATATAGATCTTATAATACTTGGTCATAAAAACTGATGAGACTCTCCTCTCTTGGTTATGCGTCTTATGAGTAATACCTCTTTTCTTTGATAAAGATCAATGTAATAACCCTGACTGGTAGTCATGTGCTTCACCATCTCTGTTTTTGATTTTTATCTTCACAAGTGAAAAAAGACAAGTTGTTTTCAGATAGCAGTGCTCCGCAAATGCCACAGTGTAGCTGAGTTCAGACATAAATAACAAATTCCTTTTCAGGTATTATTCCAACTAATACAGGTATTTCATATAACCATATTGCAATATATTCTAAAGCAGTAATATTTAAAGTGATTCAAAGCCACATAAACACTTCTCTGCTAACTTGTCTTTTTAGTGTCCAATTTTTTGAATGTCTCATATTATCTGTAGAGAACATATCTTGCAAAATCCTTGTTTTTTTTATATACTCCATCATTGTCTTCCATACTGAGGTTGGGCGGGGGGGGGGGGGGGGGGGGCGGAGTCTGGAGTGGTCTATTCCCTGCCTTTTCCCTTCTAAAGCCCCACAGAGCAAACTGCAGACCCAGGGAGCTTCACTGGTAAGTCACACCAACATTAAATGAAGAAATAATTCCGATATGCAAAATTTGCCTAGACAATTGGAAAAGAAAGTAGCCTGCTAACAAAGGATATAAAAGAACGTTATGAGAGAGAAATATTACCAGTTTGTCTCAAGTGTGAAGATGGAGGCACATTCCTCAACAAAATAACAAACATGATCTAGCTGTATTAACTATATCATAACCAACTTGGTTTTATTCCAGGAAAGTAAAATTTGTATGTCTGTTTCATATTAGAAAATCAATTGGTGTGATTCACTACATTTGTAGAGTAAAGGAGAACATTATAGAATGGTAATAGACCAGGAAAAGCATTTCACTAAATTCAACATCATTCATTTAAAAAAAAAAAAAAAAAAAAAAGACAAACCTCTTAGAAACCAGTATTAAACATTTAACTGTAATCACGATAATGAAATCCTCCCTCTTTGTGTTTGAAAACACCAGTTTGCTTCTGGGAGGATGCAATTTCTCCTTACAGAAGCTGGCTTCTCATAACTAATTGGGATAGGAAATAGATTGCAGATGTATGACATTAAAACATCTGAACTTTGGGCTGTTCTCACCTCTGCCCTCTTACACTGAGGAACAGGAGCAGCTAGTCAAAGCTTAGGGCATTGTTTCTCATACCTTCGCATCCTTTGGAATCACTGGAAGGACTGTCAAAAAGATGACTGTGTCCGACTCCCTGAATATCTGATCTAGGGCATCTAGATGGAGGCCTGGGAACTTTGATTTCTAACAAATTCCCAGGTGATACTGACGCTGCTTCTTGGGGTACCCAACTTTGAGAACAATGGGCCCAGAATAGTGAGTATGATATCTGGGTTGATGAGGCAAGGCAATGACCGTGGTTGTCATTCTTATTTGCCACCTCACAGAAGCTACATAGAGCTTTCAAATTCTAGTCTGGGTGACACTTTCAGTTTACCCCCTTTGTATTTACCCTACCTTTCTAGAAATCAGACCTTGAAGTAAAGGCTTACGTGGTATGACTTTATTGAGGAACAGTATCCCAAGAGAGATGGAAGAGTGATACAGGACAGGAAGGAGAGAAAACACATATAGTGTGTTATTAAGATTGATACCCAGGGCAACTGGCTACTTAATCCTATGGGGCTATTCTCAGTCTACTTTGGGGCTATCCTTGAAGGGGAAAAAAGAGAGAAAATTGACCTACCAGCTCCTGTATCCCACTGGGAGTGAATTTTTTTAAATGCATTGGTTTCACAAGTACACACTGAAATTTCTCAGTAAATTTCCTCACTGAAACCCTGAATGATAGATGAGGAGCACATTGTAGACCTTTAAGGCGAGACCCTAGGTTTATGTCCCCTGATTCCACTGGAATCACAAAACAGCTGAATAGTGAGACCCAGAGAATTCAAAGTGAATATAAGAAATAGACATCTTGTATACACTGCATAGATCTGTATTATAATTGGCTTCTCATTGTAGCTGGAAACTTTCATGTGATATGTGGCTTCCATTGTGTCAAAGCAAGATGCTCTTGCTTGCTTTTCATACAAGGAAGGAGGTACATTCTTCTTAGAGTGATGGCCAGATGCAATCTTTGAAAAAAAAAGTTTAAATCACCTGTATTCAATCCCATATTTCTCTCTTAGTATATCTCTTCTTGGTTTAAAGCAGAGTGACCTTTGGGACTTCTTGGGAACCATAATCAGGCTAGTGCATTCCCAGGCCTCACATAGTCTCTTCTAAAATTTCCTTCTACTTGTGTCTTTGGACATTTCCTAAGTATTTCACACTAATTATAACATTTATATCTCATTTACTCTATATCCTGATCATATGCAAAATCCAAGGAGTGGTTTTACAAAACTATTAAAACTGATCCCTTGTGTCCTTACCAGGCCATGGAGTCTAATGTCACTAGTAATTAACCCATATCAATAATTCTTACCACCCTACATTACATTTTACTCCCCAGCTCAGTACCACACCATCACGAGCCATTTCTATATATGTTATCCTAGCCCCTGAGTAAATAGTAGCTAAATCTTTATTGCTGTGGGGAATGGATAGGCTTCTAGCAAGTCTACCTCTGAGTAATTCTTCTTTTGAACTTTTGCAAGTAGGTCTGGATGAGCAGCTCCTGGCATAGCAGACACACTCTCCAGTTCCCAGTAAGTCATCTGCGGGTATCACTAGGCCACTTCACTGAGTTTTTCCAAATTGTGGGTTACCGTGTGCAATTCTGGGGGAAGCAGCTTTTTCGGTGCCTCCTGGGTCTCTTCGTTTAGCTTCTATAAATCATGGACCAGCCTGGCATCAATTGCCTCTCTCTCTTTCTCTCTCTCTTACTATGTCCATCATGAATGAATGAATGAATAAATAAATAAATAATCTCTTTTTAGTATATTCTTATATCTCCTCTTGTACTTTCTCATTTGTAAAGTTGGTTGCTGTGTTGATAATTGCATAGATATTAGTAACTATTATATCTTCACCATGAGTTATTTTGCTTTAGAAACATAAATTGTCCTTTTTGTAAGAACTAATGATTTTTGGAATGCTAGTTTGTCTGGCACCTTACATATAACACAGAGCTAATTTTATGAAGTAAAATGAAAATATTTTTAATATATGTTACCATATTTATATTTTTTTGAAATGTATAACATATAATTTTATTTTATCAAATAATTTGTAGTGTTTTAATTCCTGTGTCTCTTTCTCTGTGTGAGATTTATTCTCTGATCCCTTCTTTATAATTCCTTTCTGGATTTAAGAGGTTTGCATTTTTAATTCCCTTAGTCAATCCTTTCCTTATTTAGCCTTTAGTTCTTTTGTCGGTCAATTGTTGTAAGGGATGAGCTGTTTCCTATTTTTCTCGTGCCTTTTCCCTGCTCACATTTTTAAAAATGTGTCAATTTTACTCGACCAGAATGCACCGGGGCACATTTTAATCATAAATTATTCTACTCTTTTATTCCTTTTATTTTAACCTTAGATCCATGATTAAATGTAGGTAATGCTTTCTTTAAGTCCTGTTGCCAAAGTGACTGCAGTCATTTCTTGGTTAAATTAAACATAGCAACTTCAAGAAGGGCTTGTAAAAACAGTATTTCTTGAAAATTTTTTTGTATATTTTTTTATCTTTAATTCTTCTTAAAAAGTTTTTTTAGATTTCATTTTTAAGGACAGTTGATATGGATATAAAGGCATTAGCTCACAATTTATATCTTGGAGTATTTAGGTAATGTTCCAATGTTGCCTTGCTATATAAATTGTTTTGAGAAACACGATGTCAACTTAATTCTCTTGTCCTTGTAAGACATTCACAGAGCTGTTAAAAGCTCTGAGGGTTTTTTCTTTTTTTAAGATTTTATTTATTGATTCATGAGAGACACAGAGAGAGAGAGAAAGGCAGAGACACAGGCAGAGGGAAAAGAAGGCTCCATGCAGGAAGCTTGATGTGGGACTCGATCCCAGGATCCTGGGATCATACCCTGGGCCGAAGGCAGGTGCTAAACCACTGAGCCACCCAGGCACCCGTTTTTTATTTGTTTCTAAAGAATGTGCATATAGCATAAATCTGCCTAGGATGTGTCTTAAAGTTGAGAATTCCTGATCAAATTGTCTAGATATTTGATAGGCACTTAAAATATGCAGAGAAGTATTCTTTCATTTAACCAGAGTTTATCTAAGTTATAGTTTAGATACTTATTGTTTTAGTTTTCTTCTTCACAGACTTCCAGTATGTATATGTTGGATTTTGGAGGGGCCTATCTTTCATTTTGATCACTGTGTCTATGGTTGGTTTTACTTCTGTGTTTATCTCATTTTCATTCTTTTTCATCGTATTTTCATCAAGAGACATTGTAAAATTTTAATACGTTGGATACTGTAGAAATTCCTTCTTTTGGAGTGTTTTTTTCTTTAAATATTTTTCTAGTTTAATTAATGTTCATTATAATTCTTCCAACTTTTTGCTCCATTTTAGTTGTTAGTTTTTGAATTTCAAATTCCAGTTGTTTCCTCCTATGTTCCTAAATGTTATGTGCACATCAGATAAGATGGAAGAATTGTATGGTGAATGCTCAAATATGTACCACTTCGATCTAAAAAAAAAAAGTTAATAAACTTTATCACATATTTATTCATCTATCCATCTTATTCATCTAGCATTGTATTTTATTTCTTTAATGCATGAAATGTCATTTAGTTTCCATTTTTTATTGATACCCATTTTTGTTTTGAGCTGTAAGTTCTTTGAGAGCAGTGACTCTGTTTAATTTATAGTTTTTAATCCATAAAATAGTCTTAGTAGCATCCTGGTGTAAGTTTAATGATTTAGAACTCATCGTAAGTAATGAATTTAGTGTTTATTTTGTAGAAATGTTAAGTAGCTCTTTAAATGCTAATAGGAAGCATGGCCTAGTGGAAAGCTTAATCTGTAGCATCAGAAAAACATGATATTAATTTTCTCTGCCTTTGTCCAAGTTCCTTGAATTTTCTATGCCTCAGTTTTCTCATGTATATCACCCTGTAGATTTGCTGTGAAAAATAGGATTTTATAAATAATAGCAGGGTTGTAGGATATCAGGTTGATATACTAAAGTCAACTACTTTCCTTTATACCAACAATGAACTTGTGGACTTTGAAATTAAAAACACAGCACCATTTATATTAGCAAACCCTCCTCTCTCCCCCATGAAACACTTAGGCATAAATCTAACAAAAATATATACAAGTTTGATAGGACAAAAATTACACAACTCTGAAGACTGAAATCAAAGAACTAAGTAAGAAAATAAGATAGAGTCTACTTTGGTGGAAAGCAAGACTCAATATTATCAAGATGTCACTTCTTCCCAACACGATCTATAGATAAAGTGGGGTCCTAATCAAAATCCCAGCAAGTTACTTTGTAGATATCCACAAACTTATTCTATAGTTTATGTGGAGAGGCAAAAGACTAGGAATAACCAATACAGTATTGAAAGGGAAGAACAAAGCTGGAAGACTGATACTATCCAATTTCAAGATAACTACATTAATCTCGTTAATGATTCACAAAAGAGAAAGAGAGCCGAGAAATAGATTCACTACAATCAGCCAATCTGTGACAAAGGATCAAAGGCAACATCATGGAGCAAATATATTCTGTTTAACAAGTGGTGTCTGAACAACTGGACATCAACATGTAAAAAAAAAAATCTAAATAGAGACCTTATACTCTTCACAAAAATTAATTCAACATGGATCACTCAAAATGTAAAATATACTATAAAACCCTTAGAAGATAACACAGGAGGAAACCTACATGATGTTGGGTGTGGTGATGACTTTTTGATGTAACATCAAAGATACAATCCAAAGAAACAATTGAGAAGTTGGATTTCATTGACATTAAAAAGTTGGCTTTGTGAAAGATGACGTCAAGAGAATAAGGCCAAGACTGGGAAAAAATATGCGCAAAAGACACATCTCATAAAAGACTATTAACCAAAATATGCAAGTAACTAGTAAACCCTAACAATAAGAAAACAATTTGATTTTAAAATGGGCCAAAGGTCTTTAAAGACACCTTATCAAAGATCTACAGATGGCAAGGAAACACATAAAAAGATTCTCCACATACATATCATCAGAGAAGTACAAATGAAAACAACAAGAGGTGCCATCATGAACCTGTTAGAGTGGCCAAAATCTAAAAACATTGACAATACCAATTATGAGTATGTGGAACAACAGGACCTCTCATTCATGCTGGTGAGAATACAAAATGGTGCAACCACTCTGGATGACAGTGTGGTGATCTTAAAAAATCAAACATACTCCTACTATATATCAGCAAGTATGCTTCTGGGTATTTACCCAAAGGAGTTGAAAGTGTATGTCAACATAAAAACCAGCACATTGATGTTCATGCAGTTTTATTTATAATTGCTAAAATTTCAAAGAAACTAAGATGTCCTTTGAGAAGTAAATAGAAAAATAACCTGTGGTAGAGACAGTCTCGGGAGAAATGAAAGAAATGTTAATCAGCACTAAAAAGAAATGCGCTACCAGGCCATGAAGACATATAGAGGAAACTTAGGTGCATACTACTAAGTGGAAGATGCCAACCTGAAAAGGTTGCATACTGTATGATTTCAACTATAAGACAACCTGAAAAAGCAAAACCACGGAGACAGTAAAAAGATTCATGGTAAGAGGAGAGGGAGACATGAATAGGCGGAGCCAGAAGATACTTAGAAAAGTGAAACTGCTCTGTATGATACATGTAATTAATAGATTTGTTGAAACTCGTGAAATATATATCACCAAGGGTACCCTTATGTAAATTATGAACTGGGGGTGATTATGATGTGTCAATGCAGATTCACTGATAAACAAATGTTTATCCGCAAACTGATTCTGCAGTTTATGTAGAGAGGCAAAAGGCTAAGAATAACCAACTCACTATTGAAGGGGAAGAACAAAGCTGGAGGACTGATACTACTACCCTACTTCAAGATAAGTACAGTAATCAAGATGGTGATTCATGAAAGAGAAAGAGAGCCTGATGTGGGGGTTGAGATTAGGAGAGGATATGCATGTTGGGGGGGGCAGGGGCACATGGGAATTCTCTGTACCTTGTCCTCAATTTGCCTATGAAACTAAAACTGCTCTAAAACATAAAGTCTTGGGGCACCTGGGGGCCTCAGTCAGCTAAGCATCTGCCTTCGGTTCAGGTCATAATTCTGAGGTCCTGGGATCGAGCCCCACATTGAGCTCATTGCTCAGTGGGGAGTCTGCTTCTCCTTCTGACTCTCCCCTAGCTGTCCTCTTTCTCTCTCTCTCACAAATAAATAAAATCTGTTTTTAAAAAAGTCTTTAAAAGTAAAAAAGAAATCTCCTGCTGCATTTAGGCTTTATGTGCTTTCCTTTTTCCAATTCCTTTTCTTTTTTTTTTTGGTAGGAGAATACTCAGCAGTTTATTTATTTATTTTTTTATTGGTGTTCAATTTACCAACATACAGAATAACCCCCAGTGCCCGTCACCCAATCACTCCCACCCCCCGCCCTCCTCCCCTTCTACCACCCCTAGTTCATTTCCCAGAGTTAGCAGTCTTCACGTTATGTCTCCCTTTCTGAGATTTCCCACACATTTCTTCTCCCTTCCCTTATATTCCCTTTCACTATTATTTATATTCCCCACATGAATGAGAACATATAATGTTTGTCCTTCTCCGACTGACTTACTTCACTCAGCATAATACCCTCCAGTTCCATCCACGTTGAAGAAAATGGTGGGTATTTGTCATTTCTAATAGCTGAGTAATATTCCATTGTATACATAAACCACATCTTCTTTATCCATTCATCTTTCGTTGGACACTGAGGCTCCTTCCACAGTTTGGCTATTGTGGCCATTGCTGCTATAAACATCAGGGTTCAGGTGTCCCGGCCTTTCATTGCATCAGTATCTTTGGGGTAAATCCCCAACAGTGCAATTGCTGGGTCGTAGGGCAGGTCTATTTTTAACTCTTTGGGGAACCTCCACACAGTTTTCCAGAGTGGCTGCACCAGTTCACATTCCCACCAACAGTGTAAGAGGGTTCCCTTTTCTCCACATCCTCTCCAACATTTGTGGTTTCCTGCCTTGTTAATTTTCCCCATTCTCACTGGTGTGAGGTGGTATCTCATTGTGGTTTTGATTTGTATTTCCCTGATGGCAAGTGATGCAGAGCATTTTCTCATGTGCATGTTGGCCATGTCTATGTCTTCCTCTGTGAGATTTCTGTTCACGTCTTTTGCCCATTTCATGATTGTATTGTTTGTTTCTTTGGTGTTGAGTTTAAGAAGTTCTTTATAGATCTTGGAAACTAGCCCTTTATCTGATACGTCGTTTGCAAATATCTTCTCCCATTCTGTAAGTTGTCTTTTAGTTTTGTTGACTGTATCCTTTACTGTGCAAAAGCTTCTTATCTTGATGAAGTCCCAATAGTTCGTTTTTGCTTTTGTTTCTTTTGCCTTCATGTATGTATCTTGCAAGAAGTTACCGTGGCTGAGTGCAAAAAGGGTGTTGACTGTGTTTTCCTCTAGGATTTTGATGGAATCTTGTCTCACATTTAGATCAATGCCCAGAAGTCAGTGGCATTTCTATACACTAACAATGAGACTGAAGAAAGAGAAATTAAGGAGTCAATCCCATTTACAATTGCACCCAAAAGCATAAGATACCTAGGAATAAACCTAACCAAAGAGGTAAACCTAACCTAAAATCTATAGAACACTTCTGAAAGAAATTGAGGAAGACACAAAGAGAAGGAAAAATATTCCATGCTCATGGATTGGCAGAATTAATATTGTGAAAATGTCAATGTTACCCAGGGCAATTTACACATTTAATGCAATCCCTATCAAAATACCATGGACTTTCTTCAGAGAATTAGAACAAATTATTTTAAGATTTGTGTGGAATCAGAAAAGACCCTGAATAGCCAGGGGAATTTTAAAAAAGAAAACCATATCTGGGGGCATCACAATGCCAGATTTCAGCTTGTACTACAAAGCTGTGGTCATCAAGACAGTGTGGTACTGGCACAAAAACAGACACATAGATCAATGGAACAGAATAGAGAACCCAGAAGTGGACCCTCAGCTTTATGGTCAACTAATATTCGATAAAGGAGGAAAGACTATCCATTGGAAGAAAGACAGTCTCTTCAATAAATGGTGCTGGGAAAATTGGACATCCACATGCAGAAGAATGAAACTAGACCACTCTCTTTCACCATACATAAAGATAAACTCAAAATGGATGAAAGATCTAAATGTGAGACAAGATTCCATCAAAATCCTAGAGGAGAACACAGGCAACACCCTTTTTGAACTCGGCCACAGTAACTTCTTGTAAGATACATCCACGAAGGCAAAAGAAACAAAAGCAAAAATGAACTATTGGGACTTCATCAACAAATCAGTGTATGAGTTTAATAGCAGCTAAAGACAAAGCTAGCGACTTGGAAGTTAGGTCGGAACAAAGTTGCATAAAGAGACAAGAACATCAACAAAGATCATAAGGGACAAAAGGTCTAGTGTAGAAGTCCACATGTAAGGTTTAATTGCAGCCCTGGAAGGAGATTACATAAAGGAAAGAAGTTAATAGTTGAGAAGGTGATAAATTTCTAATATACCCAACCACAGATTCAACAGGGACCATGAAGCCCAATCCAAAAGCAAGCAAACAAAGCCCCATTTATACACATCATCATGCAGTTACTAGAAACTAACACCAAGGAGAAAATCTTAAAATAGTACCAGAGGGAAATGATGTATTTTTTTTTCCAAAGTCCCACTCTAAGAATTGCAGCTGACTTCAGGGTGGGGGAGGGGAAGGGAGAGGGGAAGAAAGGAAAGAGAAGGGAAAGGGAAGGGAAAGGAAAGGGAAACGGGAAGGGGAAGGGGAGGGGAGGGGAGGGGAAGGGGAAGGGGGAGGGAAGGGAAGGGGAGAGGAGGGAAGGGGAAGGGAAAAGAGGAGGAGAGGGGAAGGGAGGGGAGGGGAGGGGAGGGGAGGAAAGGAAATACAAGTAACCCAGCCAGTTCTAAATAGAATGGTATTTAAATTGCTGAAAAAAAGTAACTGGCAACTTAGAATTCTATATGCAGCAAAATATCGTATCAAAGGAAGTTATAAAAATACTTAATAAAAATGTTTGTAAAAATAAGAATTTAACAGAAGACAGACACATGCAAAAATACTAGAAGGAGTTCTAAGAAACAAAGAAGGAATAAAATATAAAAGAAAGAGGACAAGTGAAGGAAAAGGAAGAGCCAAGAAGAGAATAGAGAACACAGACACACACACACTTATACGTATCAATTAGGTAGGTAAGAAAGATAAAGAAGGTAACAAAAAGATCAATGTATGGGTAAATTTGATTAAATGTTTATGATAAAAAAAGTAACATAACAAAGTGTTATAATATGACACAAGTTTGAAGTAATTAGAACAAAGAGCTCTAAGGTATTTGCTTTGGTATGGAAGTGGTATATTAAACACTAACAAATAATAAGCATTTATTTGCAATCTCTATTGTGCCAATAAACAAAAAATGAGTGACAAACAGATAATAACATAATTAAATATATTTAATTCTAAAGAAGTCAGAAAATTAAAGGAGTATAGAAAAATAGGGAAATGGTAGATTTAAACAGAAAAATGGCAGAAACCACATGTGAACCAATTAAATACAATAATTAAAAGCAAACACCATGTTAGATTAAAATAAATTATATGTTATACATTAGAAAGATTTTAAATATAGGGATTCAGAAAGATTTAAAGTAAAAGGATGAGAGGAAATTATTCAAACACTATACAAAAAATATCTTATATTTCAAAAGACTTAAAATATACATGGGGGGAAATTAAGTTATCTGATTATGACAGAAATAAGCTTGAAAAGAATAACAAATACTTAGAACACTGCCAAATATTTGAAAATGAACCCATTTTAAAATAAAGAATAAAGAAGTAACAAGGAAACTTAATATTTTTCACTAAATGATAATGAAAATAAAATACATGGGGCACAGCTAGAGCTATGATTAGAAAGATATATTTAAAATGTCATAAGCACTGATTAGCTAAAAATTTAACATTTTCTAGGATAGATCACAGACTAGGCCACAAAACAATTATTAGCAAATGCAGGAAGGTTAAAATCATACCAAGGATCTTTTCTGAATATGTGGTATGAAACTAGAAGTCACCAAGAAGAAAGCTAGAAAGTTTACAAGTGTCGGAAACTAAACAGCACACTCTTGAACAGCCCATTGATCAAAGATAAAAACATAAGGGAAATTGAAAAAACAAAATCTTTAAAGAAATGAACACTGAAACACAACACACTAAAACCTATGAGATAGTACAGAGACAAATGCATATATTAAGTAAATAAAAAGATCTCAAACAACCAACTTAAATTTATACTTCAAGGAACTAGAAAAGCAAGAACAACCTAAGTTCAAAGTTGTTAGAATAAAGAAGAGAACAAAGGTCAGAATGGAAATATATAAAGTAGTGAACAGGAAAACAGAAGGAAAAAAATCAATTTAACTAAAAGTTGATTTTTGAAAAGATAAAAAAGTGACAAATTTTTAGTGAGATAAAGAACAAAAAGAAAGAGGATTCAAGCAAATAAAATCACAGCTTAAAGGGAAGACACTACAATTGCTATTGCTATGATAGAAATACACAGGATCATAAAAGACTACTCTAAAGAACTACATGTCAACAAAAAATAACCTAGAAGAAATGGGTAAATTCTTAGAATCATATAACCTACCATGACTGAATGATAAGACACAGTAAATCTGAACAGACTAGCAAGTAACAATTCTGAATCATTATCAAAAATCTCCCAACACAGAAAAGCCTAAGAACAAGATGGTTTCACTTGTGAATTCTACCAAAAATTTAAAGAATAAATGCCAACTTTCTCAATCTTTTCTCAAAAAAAAAAAAAAATTGAAGAGGAGAAAACACTTCAAAACTCATTTTATGAGACCAACATTACCTTGGTATTCAAGCTAGAAAGCTAGATAATGACTCTACTAGAAAAGAAAATCATCGACCCATATTCTTGATGAATATAGCTGCAAAAATTTTCAACAAAATATTAGCAAACAGATTTCAAAAACACATTGAAAGTAATGCACACCATGATCAGGAAAGTGGGATGTATCCCTGGCTTGCAAGAATGGTTTGACATTGTTGCAAATCAATACATATGAAACACCACATCAATAGAATAGAATAGAAGATAAAAGTTACATGATCTTCTTAATACATGAAAAAAATGAGTCTAGCAAAATAAACAAACTTTCATCATAAAAACCCTCAACAAAGTTGGGTATAGAATGAACATACCCCAACACAATAAAGGTCCTGTATCACCAACCCACAACTAACAACACAGTCAACAGTGAAAGGCTGGAAGCTATCCTCCAAGATCAGGGCAAGAGAAGGGTCCTCACTCTTAACACAGGGCTGCAAAACATAGCTATAGCAATGAGGAGAAACAAAACAAACAAAAAATAAAAGGCATTCATATTGGAAGGGACACAAACTTTTAACTACTAAATAAATGCATTTGGAGTTGTAAAACACAGCACAGTCGTGGTCAACTGTACTGTATTAAAAACTTCAAAATCGTGAAGGAACTAGAGCCAGAAGTGCTCTTGCCATGCACAAAAATTCCTAATTATGCCATAAATGGAGGTCCTAGCTGACACTATGGAGGTAACGCTCTCATAGTAATATATGTATCAAACCCACACACTGTACACCTTAAACTTACAGGATGTTATGCCAATTGTATTTCAATAAGAAATAAAAATAAAGTTAAGGATTTGCCAATACATTAATAAATTGTTTCTAAAAAAGACTGCATGAAATTTTATTCATTTCTTGTCTAGATTTTTTTTTACTAGAGAGAAACCAAAATGAAGATGGAATTACTTTCTAACGCAGATTGTATAGACTGTCAACTCTATAGAGTCAACTTTATAGGTTTAATGTAACCTTTTCAATGTGTTAAACAAACCAACCCTAAAATAAAAACCTGACCTAGGATTTTTTTCCCAATAAACATAATATGCCTTCAAATACCTGAGGATGGATTAAAATATGCTCTTAAAATATTAAGAGGATTAGTTCACTAAAACCTGTCTTCTCTATATGCAAAATATTCCCATTCTGCAGCTCCAATAGCATCTTTGCTGTTTTGCTAACTATTGTTTAAGTTATATATCTTTTAGGATATATACCCTGGGGGAACCTAGATGGCTCAATCAGTTAAGCATCTACCTTTGGCTCAGGTCATGATCTCAAGGTCCCGGGATCAAGCCCCTTGTGGAGCTCCCCACTCAGGGGGGAGCCTGCTTCTCCTTCTCCCTCTGTCTTGCCCCCGACTCGTGTTCTTTCTCTTGCTTGCTCTACCTCAAATAAATAAATAAAATCTTTAAAAAAAAAGACATATAGCCTGTTTTATAATATCAAGTATTAAATTGGAACTTTAAGAAAGTAAATTCTAAATAGTTAAAGATATCAATAGGCATCTTTTTCTATTACCCATTTCCCTTAGTTATTTCTTCAATTGAATATTTTGAATTATGACAGATCATGGAGAACTCTACTGGTCATGAAAACTGTTTAATATTATATAATGATATGCATTATATTTCATTCTAGAATAAAATCCTAGGGCTTCATGAATCCATACCAGTGAGATACACTAACCCAAAAATTCAGCTCCACATTTCTAATAAACAAAAGATCCAAGTCTTGTTTCTAGAAAGAATACTAAAATCAAACTGAGAAAAATAATTGAAAAATTGAAGGCATTGATATAGGCACTCACTAAAATGATACTGCTCATTTAGGCATCATTTCATTCTTCTTCTTTAAGCAGAGTAAAATAGAAGGGAAGGGGGGGAATGTTCCTCATTGGGCAGCTTTCCACTCATTTACTCAACAAGAATTAAATAGTCTAACAACAATGGAAGCATATTATCCTTGTTACTAGGGAATGCCACATCTGAGAAATGGCTTAATAGTGATTGACCTAATCCATCAAGAATTTCAGGCAATTTCTGTCACAAATGTATCTTGAGTCCATTTATTTATCTTCCTCTTCACTAGCACCACCATCCATATTGTTTCCATCCTGGAGACTATTTTTTAGGTAAATCAAACAACTTTATTAAATATATTTCTGGCTTATCCAAATTATTATCTCCTTATATCCAAAGTCACTTCTTAAAAATAAATCTATATAAATTTTTTTTTAATAAACTTATATAGGGACACCTGGGTGGCTCAGTGGTTGAGCATCTGCCTTCGGCTCAGGGTGTGATCCCCGTCCAGGGATTGAGTTCCACATGGGGCTCCTGCAAGGAGCCTGCTTCTCCCTCTGCCTATGTCTCTGCCTCTCTCTGTGTGTCTATCATGAATAAATAAATAAAATCTTAAAAAAAAAAAGATATATCATCACAATACCTAAAATCCTTGGGTGAATTTCCATCACTAGTACAATCACTCCAGAACAATTAGCATGGCTCATTGCATCCTGCCTGACCCATCACTTGGGAAAACCTCCAGACTCTTCTAGTAATTAAAAATTAATGACATAATATAATCCAGCTTGTGAAATGAGAAAACACAAAAAAAGAATAAACTCAAATACAATAGAACAATAAATGATAAAAGTTTAAGCAAAAATAAACCAAGTAAAAAAACAAAGATTTTCTAAAAAAGCCTAAACTCCATTCTTTGAAATACTTAGATCAATTTACCTTTAAGAGTATTGAGCCATCCAAAAGGGGGGGAGACCCTTAAAATTATATAAAGAGGATCAAAACTATAAATTCAGGAGGAACTAAGCCAGAATTTTAAAAATATATAATAAAATAAAATATAAAAAATTTTATGTCTGTATTTTGAATACTTAGATGAAATAAACTACAGAAAAATAGAAAATTATAAAACTATGTCTAGAGAAAATTGAACATAAAATGTTGCCATAACCACTATGAAATTTGTGGTGTCCCACCACTATGAAATTTTATTCTTAAAATCACTCTCCACTTGCCCCAAATAAAAACCAATTCTGGAAGTTTTCATACAACTGTTAATTCTAAATCAATATATGTTTTTTATAGAAAAGGAGGAAGTTCTCTCATATTCAGTGTATGAGGCTAGTATAAATTTGGTATCAACACCAGAGAAGTACAACGTGAAAAAGGTCAGGCCCACTAGTAAAAAGACGAAGTTCAATACTTCAAAGACCTTATTGGTACCAAGAGGTAAATTAATGATAATAAACCACAACCAAATTGAATATATAGAAATTTCAGATTGTTTCAAATGAGCAAACCAAATTAGAATAAGTAATGCAGGAGAACTCTTACTTTGATGAATTCAACATCCCTTCAAGTTTTTAACTATGAACAAAAGTTTATCTTGTTAATGTCATCGAGATTTCACCAAAAACATTCATAGCCAATATCCTCAACAATGAACCAGTGATAGTCGCCTGGGATATTCTTGACACTAATGAGGAACAAAACAAGAATGTTTGCTTCCTCAGGTGGCTGGAAATTTCCAAGAAGGCTTGACTAGAGTCATGTATCTGAGGCCTTGGCTCTTCTCCATTTGGTGTCTATGGGGGTTAGAACATCCAATGTGGCCACTTCACTGTTGTGTCTAGATGCTGGGCTCTGATTGTTGCAATGACTTGGGGATCTTCATCGCTGGTGGCCCTTTTTATGTGTCCTCTCTGCATGGCTAACTTGATCTTCCTTAGGTGATCACTTTCGGGTAGTCAGACTTCTAATGTGGCTGCCTACCCTCACCCAGAGTGATGGTTTCAAGAAACCAAGGTGGAAGTTACAAAACTACTTACAACACAGCCTCAGAAGTTATGTAGCTTCTCTTCTAGGAGCCTGATTCAAATATCAGGAGGTGTACCCCATTTGTGGGTCATCTTAGACAGCTAAAATCATTTTTATCTCAGAACTTAGAGGAGACAACTAATTTTTATGAGTTTCCAGTGATTTTGATAAGACATATAATACCATTCTGATTTCCTTTTTCTTTATAGAGAATTCTTGAAGCCTAAGGGTATTTTCTTTCCATTTTGTATCTGTAGAATATAGGCACTTACATGTAAAAGTTACTCAATAGGTGATGTACAATTGAATACAATTGCAAAAGTTCTGCTTTTGATTTTTTCTTAGCCTAGGTACTTAAAAATTAATGTTCTAATATCGCAATAATATTATCACTTAATTTTCATATTTATTATATTAAAACACAATATCTCAAGTTAACTTATTCTCTCTTATTTTCTTGTTTGTTCAACAGTTTCCAGGCTAGCCCCCCAAAAGTTTTAAGAGAAAAACTATTTCTCTGGTTCTTCCTTTAAGGCAATTTCCTTTCTTGAAATTTCTCTCTCTCCCCCCACCAAAAAAACCCCCCACAAAACAAACAGGCATATCAACAACAGACAACTCTCTTTTCTGTTGACATTTATACTGAGGGCTGGCATTATCACTGCATCAGCTGCTTTCAATTAAATTTCCCAGGCTGTTGCTGGGTAAAAGAGTAAACATCTTGCTTTTTATAATGGCCCCAAATCTTTTAAATATCAAGCAAAATCATATAAACAAGTTAATGCAACAATAATAGTTTAAATAGTTTTTTTCTTTCAGTGCACACACTTATTAACCTCTTGTTTTACCCCACCAAATTCAGGCTAATTTATTCCAATTATGTTTTTAATATTTGCTTTGTTCATCCTATTCTATAATAAATATGATATTTATTTTAATTTGATCTTTTTTCCATATTAAGACATTAGTGAATCTAGTTACCAACTACAGAACATCTGAGTAAAGTAAGAAAAATTGTTAAAATACTTCCCTTTTCATTTTGAAATCTAGTTACTCATTGGGCTGCAGCATCTCATTTACAGGAGCAGCCTGTGGTAACCCGCAGTGGGTGTTCAGGGACTGATAAATTCATTCCAATGAATTTCTGCTCAAATTAGCATAAAAAAGAACACATCCAATCATATAACAGAATGCTTTCTTTTGTGAACAGAAGCAATAGAAATACTTAGGTATTTGTATAGTTCAAAAATATCATTTGAAAATAATGGCCCTTAATCTCTCCTCAAGGTTCAAAAGAAAATTTGATGGCCAAAAGAAATTCAAAATGCTTCAGTGGAGGGAATTAAGCTTATAGGCTGAACAAGTTTTCAATCAGCACTGAAACAGTGAAACAATGCTGACTATGGATGGAGGCATTAAGGACAATAGATCTTTTTAAAATATAGATACTTAGAGAATATATAGAAATTTTCAAAATGAACCCAAGGATGTCTGAAAGAGCTAGTCTTAGCTTTCAGAAAGGTTAGGGCTAATCATTTGATGGATTCAGTGATATTTCAAGAAGAGACAATAGAGAACCATCATGAGTAGAGTACCTGCCCCAGGGTGGGAAACCCCATATGATTTACCACATTTTTTTTTTTAAGATTTTATTTATTTATTCCTGAGAGACACACACACACAGAGGCAGAAACATAGGCAGAGGGAGAAGCAGGCTCCATGCAGGGAGCCCGATTTGGGACTCAATCATAGGACCACAGGATCACGCCCAGAACCAAAGGCAGATGCTCAACCGCTCAACCGCTGGGCCACCCAGGCATATGCTAACACCCAAGACAAAAGGGTCTGCCATGGGCTTAAGCACAATTACACAGTGAGCAAGGTACTGTCATATTTATATTTTTATCACTGAAAAATGACAGTATTCGATGAGGAATTGAGTTTCTGTTGTGTTTTGTTTTTTTCCTGAATTCAGAAAGAGGCCATTATAGCCTGTGTTGCCCAAAGTCACAAGCAGCAGAATAAGGACATGAATCCAGGTATTCTGATTTGACCAAACTTTCTTACTTCCTGATAGCTTCATTTTATGGGAGTGCCCGGCTAGCTCAGTTGGTAGTGCATGCAACTCTTGATCTTGGGGTGGTGAGTCTGAGCCCCCTTTGGGTGTAGAGATCACTAATAGCTGCATTTTATCCTGAGAAATGCATGCCTTCTTGTCAAATGCTGCAAAAACCAGTACAGTACTATCAGGGAACTCCCTGCATGTACTTGTTGAGGCGAGGTGGTGTGCAATCTCCCGATTTCCCTTCATTGTATCCCATGATTGTCTTTCTCCATTCAGAGAACTTTAGAGAGTGAAACTAAAATCCTATTTTAGAAATCACTCTTTAGTGAATAAGGCAAGCTTTGTGACACTTTCACATAGGTGAGACTTTTCCTAATTCTACAGTTCATCCAGAGTGGATGAACCTTAAAGCTTCGTGACTACATGAGATAATTACCATAAAGAATTAACTTTCCACCAATCATACAATGATTAAACATCCATCTTAATTGGATTGGTAAAGAATGAAGGAAACGTGTGAAAGATTAAAATTATACATTTTAAACCACACTTTTAACAAAATCTTTCCCAATAGCCTAGATGAGACAGATAATTCTCACTTGAAAAACACTGATGTGACAGAAAATTAACGTGACATCAATGGTGTGTACTTTCTATAGGAAAGAGATGATGGGATACGATGGAGGTAAAATGGTTGGGTTTCAAGAAGCAGAAATGGAAACCTGGAACATGACCTTGTTATAACAAGTGTTTATGAAAATAATAGACAAAAGAAGTCTTGGTACATATAGCCAATCAAAAATAAAAGAAATAGCTAATTTAGAAGGATCACAAGGAACGTTCTGGCATTGTCTTTAGCCCTTGGATAACCCAATTTTACAGATGAAGTAACTAAGGTCCAACTATGTTACATAGGTGACATTTAATATATACTTATGAATCAATACATACTAATAAGGTGTGCATCAATCTGGAGGACTTCTTGACTACAAAAACCAAAAAGTCTCTCCTGTATTTCAGGCATAGCTGAAAGTAGATTGCCAGATCTTTCCAAATTTGACTTTTCCTGAGTCACCTTCACCCTTTGGCATGACAGCTAGATCCTGATGGCAGGATACTGCATTCACCCAAAGCCCTAAATCATCTGATCACTGATTCTAGAGTCAGAAAGTCTCTCTTCTTATAGTTCTTCTAAGAATCAAAGAAACATATTCAGGAAAATCCCAGCAAGTGTTTTGATAATCTCCCTGTGTTGAGTTTTATGCTCAACCCTTCACAGTGGACAGTGGGACAGGATATGTAAACTAGCTCAAGTAATGAGGACCCTCGGTTAGAAATGGTGGTAGGGTGAATTCCAGGGAATCAAATGGCCCAAAATTAGGAGGTAAATTCACATGGAAAAATGAGAATACCGTGGAAAACAGAAGAGGGAGAATCGAGGATGGTAAAACATTTAGGGTCATGTTAAGGTCTCTAACAAAGAAATAGAAATGAAAAATGATTCAAATCTATTATAGTGTACAGTGAACAGGTAGGCGTGAAAGCTTTCAGAGATCCAGGATAGGGAAGGCTCTGTCAGTCTTCAACATGTGCTTCTCAACGTGGCTCTGAAATTCCATTTTATCACAGCCCTCCAAAAGGGAAAAAGACAATAGGAAACAAGCCTTGAAAGGGTATTTTTTCAATTTTTCCCATTAAATTATAAAAACAGGTAAGCTTACAAAACACAAATGAACTATCACCCTTCTAACCACCATTTAGGTGAAAGAATAACCTCAAGAAGCTTTCTCATGTTTGCTCTCAATTACTATCTCTTCCCTCTGACCCAAAGACAACCTCAGTCTGGATTTCCGACACTATCTATTAGTTTTTGGGTATTTTTTTAATGGACTGTAGTTTAGTTTGCATGAGAAAATTTTATGGCCAGACCTAAAGTACTATTTACTACTTTTGATTGAATTCCATTAACTAGAAGCCAGTCACATGGACATACTTGCCTACTAGGAGGGTGTGTGCCCACTCAAATAGCAGTGAGGCAGCCAAAAAACATCTACTGTAGTGTTCTGAGTGTTTTCTAATTATTATCTCCTCCCAAAATCATAGAGCAATAAGGTTCCAGGAACTCAACAATAAGAACATGTAATCTTCCTTACCAAGTCAGGAAAGAGATAGCTATAAACATTAAAGCTTTGATATTTTGTCCCTATCGATGAGTTTAAGTAAATCCAATTTTATCTCTACAAGATTATTCCCTTATTTATTTTTGTTTGAAGAAAAACATGGAGAAAGGAGAACGCTTGGCATAGCCAGCTAATCTGCCTTGAATTATCCAGCAGTAAGAGTCACATATGTGATTTTCATTGTTTATGAATGTTTAGTCAATAAAAGTTGAATAGGGGATCCCTGGGTGGTGCAGCGGTTTGGCGCCTGCCTTTGGCCCGGGGCACGATCCTGGAGACCCGGGATTGAATCCCACGTCGGGCTCCCGGTGCATGGAGCCTGCTTCTCCCTCTGCCTGTGTCTCTGCCTCTCTCTCTCTCTCTGTGACTATCATAAATAAATAAAAATTAAAAAAAATAAAAAAATAAAAAAAAATAAAATAAAAGTTGAATAGGATATATTACCTTAGCAAGTTCCTTGACAATCCTGTCCTAACCCACCCTGCTAGTATTATATAGCTGTAATGGATTGAACTTTGCTTCCCCCAAATTTGCAAGTAAGTGGAAGTCCTTACTTCCAATGTTACTCTGTTTGGAGACAGAGATAATTCCTTCAAGGAAGCAATTAGAATTAAATGAGGTCATAAGTGAGGAGCCCTAATCCAAACATACTGTTGTCCTTGAAAGAAGATGAGGAAACAATCGAGTGTGCAAGCACAGTGGAATGACCATGTAAGGACACAAAAAGGGAGCTGTCTGCAAACCAGCTAGAGAGGCCTCACCAAAAAGCTAACTAATGCTATTGGCACCTTGACCTTGGATTGGACTTCCAGTCTCCAAAATAATTGCTCTTACATATGTGGTTTCTGTTATTGCAACTCAATTAATACATCTGTACCTCCCTTTAATTTCCTCTGCCTAGAGAAAACTTTCACTGTCTAACCTAAGGCCTATCTACTTCCAAACCTTTATTCAACACAGCAGTTCACACACTATGAGCTCACTTGGCATCCCTATTGTGTCATGATCCATGTGGAACTGACTATAATCCTCCAACCCCCAGGGTCTATTTTTCTGCATGTGAGTGTCATCTCCAGAACCAACCTAAACTCTTTGATTCACAGACTAAGCTTCAGTCCCCTCAGGAACATCAGTAAGACATGAGTAAAACAGACCCACAGCAAATCCAGTATAGTCAAGGAAGAAATAGCATTTGACCTTGAAAGAGGTAGCATCTTCATAAAAAGAAGCTTTTGATAATAGCTGCAGTTATACTGTCCTTGGGCTTTTTTAAGATTCCTGAAGACTTTGTAATGTATACCACTTAATATATAAGAAAACACACTTAGACTGGTCAACTTATCTCAGATTACACAACTTACTAGTGTCTATGTTTTGCTTGGTTTTCCAACTATGGCACACCAGTGTGTCATATACCACAACATCTCTTTCAAATGTTGACAAATAGAGAATATGGACCTATCATCTCTTTGTTTTGCCTCTACTGTCAACTAGATTTCCTTAAGATTAACTGGCTGTTGATTTATATATTAGGCTATCAGCTTTCTAAAAAACTTAGCATAAGAGAATTTAAAATAATGGTTTCCGGGGATCCCTGGGTGGCGCAGCGGTTTGGCGCCTGCCTTTGGCCCAGGGCACGATCCTGGAGACCCGGGATCGAATCCCACGTCGGGCTCCCGGTGCATGGAGCCTGCTTCTCCCTCTGCCTGTGTCTCTGCCTCTCTCTCTCTGTGTGACTATCATGAATAAATAAATAAAATCTTTAAAAAAAAAAATAAATAAAATAAAATAAAATAAAATAAAATAAAATAAAATAAAATAAAATAATGGTTTCCTCAGGCACAGAATGAACTTATCCCTTAGTTCACGGGTGTTTTTCTCTTTTTTTCCTAATTTGCTTGAGGTGCTTCATCATTTCACTGACATCCCTACAAATATCTTTGTAACCATGCACCTTCAAGGTTCAAAAAATGTAGTTCTAAGGAAGCCCGAGGGAAATAGTCCTATGTTGTAATGGCTCAGACTGACACAACTTAAAGCCTTTCTAACTATTATAGCAAAACACACACACCAGGTTTTCAGTGATAAAAGCACCTTTCTTCAGGAAAAAAAAAGCTATACACAATGTGGAGTTTTAGACACCAGTGCTAGGCTTGACTGCAGTCCTATTTTATAACTCCATTTAAATGAAGTGATTGAGCTCACTCTAAGGAGAGAAGTATAAGCTGCCACGCCCATCAGCTTAATGTTGGTGAGCTACAAAATTCTGTAATCGCATTTACTATCCATGCTACGATGAAGGCAAAGTTTAAGGATTCACATCTTTTTTCTCATTTTGCAAACCCCTTACCTACAAGTGAGCTTTTGATAGAGAAGACTAAAAAGTTCTCGATTAATAAGAATAATCCCCAATAAAAAGGAAAAGAATTGTAAAGGTTTGGTCTAGAAGCTTTGTGGCTAAATATTTGCTAGATTGTACATTCTTGCATTTTGAGATGGACAGGAAACGTAAGGCCAACATTTGTCCTTTTCCTTAAAACTATATTACAATTTTAACAGTATCATTATTCATTTAAAATCTGCCTATAAAAATGTGGTCTTTTTAAATCAGAAGAATTGAAAACAATGTTGAAGTCACATAGAGCTTCAACGGCCCATTAGTTTTTAACTGTGAGATTCCTATCACGGCAAATGCTTTTGACTTTCAAAATATACCGGCCCCATTTTCTTCCCACACCAACCCTTCCAATTCATTCAAGGCTGCGCTTTGCATCTCCTTTTTGCTACCAATACCAGTTATTGTCATAGCTGTTGTTCCATACTTTGAGTCTACAATGTTATTTACTAACAAGAAATCAAACTCCCAAAAAAGTTGCTATACCTTATACAAAATCCTGAGCATCACGATAATTTCAAATATACCCAAAACAGCAGTTTTACTGGATTGTGACATCCATGACCATGTAAGTCACCTCAGGCCTTTGTACATTTTTTAGGTAACTGCAATTAACTCTGAAATGTTAAATAAATTCATCAATACCTACCAGTTCCAGTTTGGGAAGTAATTAACTCTGCTATTTCCACCCTGATGGAGGGATCCCCTCCAACCAAGGCAATTAATTCAAATATTCCTCAGGAGCTACTTCCTCCCCTGAAACATTCTTTGGCATCATAGTTTGTCCCTTTGTTAGAACTAAGCAGTCTCTTCCTTCACAACAAATAAAAACTGTATCCCTCAGTCATTCTTAATTAGGAAACTGAGTATCTCTCAGCACAACAGATTTAACATGACTTAGCTTTTTCCAAAAAGATTTTCTTTTTAAAAGAAAGGAACCACACCATTTTGCAAAAACCCCAAAATTGTGCACAGCAATTTCAAGTAGAGATACATTTACAACAACTTAAATATATTTAATCAAAATTCATTAATCAGTTTATCTGAGGAATCACAATTTCTTGAAATACAAACACAAAACATTTTTTATTTTTCTGTAATTGTTACTAATAGTTTTTTGAGAATTCTCTTTTTACCTCGGCAGGGCAAGCTTCATTAACAGTAACTGAGAACCCCTTTATCATTTGGGGGGGTACTTTTAACTATGAAAACAGTCTAGTACAGATAATATTTTAATTTCATATTGGGTACAGAGCCCCCCTCATCCCTGTTATTGGTGGCTACCAATAACAGTTTATTAGTATTAGAATACCAATAGGTATTGCCCACCTGTTAGCTCATGCAACTTGGGCTGACAAAAAGGGAAATGTGTAGGGCTCTTCTGAGAGGTCCCCTCTTTGTTTCCTGGGCCTGCCTCTCTGGTTTGGAGCAGGGAAGGAGAAACAGCCCATGTCAAGCTGCCTGTCATGTTTTGTACCTGTCACTGCTGTTTCCAACATATGTATGTGGTGGTGAGATTGTTGTTCCCCTCCCAATGGCTGTCAATTCTTATGAAGCTCCCTGTCTGCAGTGCTACTAAATCCCAAGAGATCTCAAACACATTTGAAAAATTCAACTGAATCTCCATCATGGAGGCATGATGCTGCCATCCTCAGAGGCAGTTCATTTTTGTCCATACTGTGGCAGGTTCCAGTAGGGTCCAAGCTCACCTATTTCTAGAGTCCAACTTTGGACCTAAGGAAAAAGGGCAGGCTCAAGCTTTCAAATCTCTTGGTAATCCAGAAACTGCAAAGATAGCTCCTGTCCCATCGATGTGCAGCCAGGCCAATATGCAGTTTCACACCGTAACTCTTTCTCTAGAACCAGAGATTTGGAATAAAATCAACAGACCTTTCACTCAGGTAACATCCACTAAGATCCTATCTAGTCACCCTTTCGTTACCAATTCCTATGTAACTTACACATGTGTTTTCTGTGTTGATTTGCTATTACTGCATAACAAACCATCCCAAACTCATCCCAAAACAAGTCATTCATTACCACTCATGTGAAACTTTACTTTCAACATGCTGTTCTTTCTGTTATAAAGTCTGCCCTGTTTGGTAACTTTCAGGAGTAAGAAATTATCTTCACCAGTATTTCACAACATCCTGTTATAAATCACAGTGGAGGTTCTTCTGATTAGAACGTTTCCCTCTATTGAAATTATTTTTATCAAAAAGGCGAGGATTATTAGTGATACAGCTGAAAGATAATCTAAAGTGGTGTTTCTAAAAAGAAAACAAGCTGGTCTCTTATCAGGTCACATAGAAGTGTCCTTGTGATTAAATACCTTTGGAATAAAGTTGATAAAATCTTTCTCTTATGAAAATTAATAAACCACAAATATACATTTAGGTCGCTGAATAGTGGAGATATAGGATTTTATGCATCTCACTGAATTCCTGGCACTATCATCTATAACTGAGGTAATAGCAATTTACTTGACTCATCTATTTCTCAGATTCTTCCTCCATGAACAAGGGCAATGATAATAACTTTTGCCTCACAGGGTGATGAGAATTAAACCTAAATTCTAAACCTAATTCATACATTCAGTACATGCTTAATAAATGATAAATAGGAATATTATAAATCTCTAACTTATTTGGCTATGGAAACTTTTTTTGAAAAGTTCTGGATAGGAATATACTTAATGAGAAACAATGGTGTGGGTTTTTTTTTTTTTTTACTTTTTTTTAGTTTATTTAAATTAAGTAACATATAATGTATTATTGGTTTCAGAGGTAGAGGTCAGTGATTCATCAGTTATATAACACCCAATGCTCATTACTCACATGCCTTACTTAATGCCCATCACCCAGATACCCCATCTCCCCCATCCCGTCCTGTCCCCTCCTGCAACTTTACACCTAAAGGAGCTGCAGAAAGAAGAGCAAATAAAGCCTAAGTCCAGGAGGGGATGAGAAATAATAAAGATTAGAGCAGAAATTAATGAAATAGAAACCAGAAGAACAATAGAACAGATCAATGAAATTAAGAGCTGGTTCTTTCAAAGAATGAATAAGATTGATAAATCCCTGGCTAGATTCATCAAAAAGAAAAGAGAAAGGACCCAGATAAATAAAATCATGAGTGAAAGAGGAGAGATCACAACCAACACCAAAGAAGTGCAAACAATTATAGGAACATATTATGAGGAGCTGTATGCCAACTAATTAGCAGTCTGGAAGAAATGGATGCATTCCTAGAGACGTATAAACTACCAAAACTGAAACAGGAAGAAACAGAAAACCTGAACAGAGCCATAACCAGCATTCATTTTTCTTTGGCCCATTTGATGCTGGGCCTTAAATAAGCCATTTTCTATCCCGTGCCTTGTATGTGAAGGCGCTGATGAGACTTCTAAGAGGTTGAAAATAATCTGCTTCATTAAAAGAGTCATTTTTCTTTTTACATAGAGGGTAACAGAAGTTTCTAACTTCACACTTTCAGATGACTAATGGCTACATTAAGGCTGGCTGTAGGAGAGAGAAAGTAAACACACGTGACCTAAGAAAAGAATTAAGGAAGAGACACACAAATATGCGGTGTGAGATTCTGGGCATTGCAGTAATGCAATGGTGCCAGAAGCAGCAAAAGAGGGTTATAAAAACAATGTTTGTATGGGTTAATTAATAAGTTTGTGCAGGAGTAATTAAGAGGTGGATTGAGGCTTCTTTTCTCCCTCTCTGTGTCTTATCCTGTGGTAAACAAAAGGAAAATGAGATCAGAGAAAGGATGGTGCTGTCAAATCCAAGGGTAAATGTCATAGAACCAGGGTCAGAACAAACTTTAAAAGTGACAAATGCAAATTCCTGCCAAATCAACGGTCTCTTTGCCAACATCCCTGGCAGGTTGGTCAACCATGGAGACTCACTGCTTGTCCAGGCAGGCTTATAGTCTATCTCTCATTATGTAGAATTTCATAAAATATTAAATTAACCTAAATTCAGCATCCAAAAACCTGCCACCGTGTGTGCTTCTACCTCCTACAGCAAAACAAAGTAAGTCCAACCTGTCTTTCAGTGTATGGTCATTCATTTATTTGGAAAGAGACAGAAGACTCCCAAGTCTTTGTTCCTTTAGGTCAAATGTATCCATCCACATGAAACTGAGCTTCCAGGGATGCCTGGGTGGCTCAGTGGTTGAACATCTGCCTTTGGCTCAGATCGTGATCCAGGGGTCCTGGGATCAAGTCCCACATCGGGCTCCCTATAGGGATGAATAAATAAAATCTTTATAAAACTTTAAAAAAAAGAAAGAAACTGAGCTTCCAGGTAACTCACCAACCTGAACCTTGTCTAGTGGCCACGCTGTCATTCACAAGTGTCTCATCTAAACCTTCCCTTTGAAGATACATGTAACGGGAATATATTCATCTTTCTTGTTTTACACTCTACAAGTGTAATCTAACAAACTCTGAGTTTGTCTTGGGATATAGGTCACAGAAATTTCCTCCCCAAACCTGAATCAACAAAGAATCTGAATACAATCCTGAGAATTCCTATCAGGCAAAGCAGATCTACCGACTCATCCATATGTATTACCAGGTCACGTATATTGGCAGGAAATTAGATTTTCTGTCTGGATACTTCCAGAGTACATCATACCTAGTCCTAGGCAGAGCTCAGTGGTTTGTCTACAGCTCTGTCATCTGACATATATTACAGAGATCACTGAACTTCCAGTTCATTGGGAAAATGCATTACACTGAAGAATAACATGATATAAAAAGGAAACCCAAAAAATAAAATAAAAATAAAAATAAATAAAATAAAAATAAATAAAATAAAATATATAAAAAGGAAACCAAATATAGGTGATCACCAGGCAAAAAAACAGAGTCTCTGGTTTGGTGCCAAGCAGTCCTTGATTCAAGGACATAAAGCATAAGGCAGGTTGTGCTACCTTAATTCTTCTTCTGTATGTTTGTTTCATAGACCTAACTCCTCATGCTCTAACAAACAAACAGAAAAAGTAGAAGAATCTTTTGAGGAGCCAGTGCTCATCAATTACCTTGTCCACACAGCTGAGAGGTTTTATTTCCAATGGCAAGGGGGAGAAACTTTATTTTTAATTCAAGAAATCTATTAATAGTAGTATCATTAGTGATTCAAAGACAAATATTATGGATTCCAGAAAATTTCTTCAGGAAAAAAACTGGTTTACTTCATTTTTAATTGCAGGTTCAAAAGTAACACTGACATATTTACACACACAATACTTTTGTTCTGCAGTTCGAAGTACACAGGATAATTCACTGATTACACGTGGATAAAAGTAACAGCACAGACATATTTCTGGATTAAAATATAAGTTTTAACCAGAATTTATCTACCATAGTTGTAATGAATTTTTGTGCTGCAGAAAGAAAAATATTAAAACCATCACTAAAATCAGGCTCAGTGCAGGATTCCAACACTCTGTTACCTTTCAGAAACTACTGCTTTTCCTATCTACTTTCGTCTTCAGTCTGCACTGAAGCTGAGCACAATGCTCAACCCTGCAAAGTACCTCAAAGCACCTGCAAAGTAAAAAAAAAGAGAAGTGTACTAATGAAATGACCTAACTGGGTATCTTAGGTTTATGCTACTATCACAAGAGAAGGAAATTAAATTTTAAAAATACATTTAAAAATGACCTGAAGGTTCATTGTGAAACCTCAACTAAGGAAATTACAATGAGACTACAGCTCACACAATGCACTTATCTTAGCCCCTAATTTTGGTGACAGGCTAAGGTTTCCCACAAGATTACAAAATTAATAAAAACTAAAGGCACCACACGGAACTGAAAGCTACAATTCTAAATAAGTATGAGTACAAATTAAATAGTGTAGGAAACTTTTTTTTTCTTCTCTTAAACACTTTAAGGGAGCTACAGAGGAGGCAAGGCAACCATATTTTACAGTATAGCATAAAACTGGATTAAGAGATATAGCAGTGATAAAATTAAAAAAAAAAAAGCTTGTCTACTTAGGAAAAGGCTGTTATTGATTTTAACACATGTAGCATTTCCAAGAACGTGTACATGTTTCTCTAGAAATGCTGCTGAGTAAAATGTTGAGTTTACCGTAGGTTTAAACTTGCAAAGTATTCTGCTTTCCCAGACACTGAAAGGCTGAAGACCAAGAAACTGTTTAGAGACTTCTGAGCGTCAATTTTGCTTTTTATTTTTTCTTTGAATGAGCTTACGGCTTTATTGGTGTATGTGGGTTGTTGTTGTTGTTGTTGTTGTTTTTTAAGTTTTTCCCAAGGGTTATAATTCTATGGCTCTCTTACACTGGGCAAGATTCTTCCTCAATCAATAATCATGCGCCCCCATAAGAAGGCCAAGGCCATGGAAAAGTCTTCCAAGTATCTTCCACTGGCTTCTGCATAGAACTGCTGCTTTGTTTTTGTTGTGTTCAAGATGCTCTACCAAATAAATTTGGAAATTAGAGCAGATGTATACTTATCCACATTGCCGCAGAAATTTATAATGGATTTTCTTTGCCTGTTAAGAAGAGGTTAATAGCAAGCACTGTTGACCTATTTACTAATGTATTGCATGGAAGAAAATGAGCAATCTTTGGGCACTTCTCTAGCAAAGTTTCAAGAAGTCAGAAGTAAGCACTATAGGAATTAAATATCATTCAGTAGGAGACTGAGGTGATGAAAGAAATAAAGTTTTGAAATGCAAAGAGGTCCATCTGACCAGAAATTATTTACCCTTGTCAAGGTGAAAAATAAATGGAGAATGCTGCAGAGAAGAAACTTAGATAAGAAAATCTTCTAATTTTCAAGGATGAAGAAAGCTGTAGATTTCACATGCTGAACAAGGTTGTGATGTCTTACGAGTGGGAATGAAATTGTCTTAAAGAGACTGTATCTGAAAAATGCCCACTCAAAACTTTGAGTCATCCATACAACGTTCCCACTCTTATTTTCCCTAGCATTACCCTTATGACTCATGATATTAAGCACTTTTCATATAAATACACACATGGTACATATGGCATGTGCCTTAACTACAATGTTAAGCAAAAGTCATTAAAGAAGTTATCTTTGGGGGCACCTGGATGGCTCAGTGGTTGAGCGTCTACCTTTGGCTCAGGGCGTGATCCCAGGATCTGGGATCGAGTCCCGCATCAGGCTCCCTACAAGAAGCCTGCTTCTCCCTCTGCATATGTCTTTGCCTCTATGTCTTCTATGAATGAATGAATGAATGAATGAATGAATGAATGAATAAATAAATAAATAAATAAATAAATAAATAAATAAAATCTTTAAAAAAGAAAAAATCACCTTTGTCTTATTCTTGATTTCAGTGAAAAAAAAAATCCTTTCTTACTATTAAGTAGGATATCAATTATATAGTTTTTGCACTGATTATCAAATGTCAAATCAATCTTGCATCCTTTGAATAACTTTTACCTGGTTCTAGCACATTAACACTTTTTAAATATTGTTGGATTAAATTTCAATTATGTTGCTACAGATTATTGTGTCTAAATTCATGAAACGTATTAGTCTGTAATTTTCATTTCTGTGATTGTCCTTACCCAACTTTGGTATCAATATCATGCTTGCCTGATAAAACAAGTTGGGAAATATTCTCTTTATTTAACAGAAAAATTTATGTATGGTTGGTATTTTCTTTAAATATTTAAATTAACCAGGAAAGGCATCTGGTCCTGAAGTTTATTTTGTGGAAAAATTTTAATTACAAATTAAATTTGAGAAATAAATGGCTTTTTGGATATTCTATCCCCTCCTCTATCATTTTGGGAAAGTTTTGGGTTTGTTCATGAGATTTATACCTACTAAGTCTTCAAATTTATTGGCATAAAGTTGTTCAAAATATCTTTTAGTTCCTGATGTTTGGTAATGTGTGTTTTTTTTTTTTCTTCTTAATCATTTTTGGGCAGGGGCTAGGGATTATCAATTTTATCAATATTTCAGTGAAATAACTTTTGTTCCTATTAATTTTTCTTAATATATTATTTCTTTCTTTTGATATATTCTGGTTTATATTGGTTTAAATTCCTCCTCTTTCTTTAGTCTCAAGAAATATATCCTTTTTAGATCAATATTTACAGCTATAAACTTCCCCTAATGATTCTTTAAGATGTATCCTGTAAATTGAGAAGTTTTGTCATTATCAGTTAAAAATTTTTTCTAGTTACACTGTGATTTCCTGACCCATTTGTTATTTTTAAGTGTACTCCTTAATTTCCAAGTATTTGGATATTTTAAAAATAAAGATCTCACTTTTACTGATTTCTAATATAATTCCATTGTTGACATTAAAGCTTTTATGACCATAGTACTTTCAAATTTATTAAGATTTTGATAAACAGAGCATCCTGGGACCATGTAGCCTGTGCCTACTTCAGCTCCAAGCTCTTTGTAGTATGGCCAGCAGACATTCACCAAGCTGCTCAACTTCACTAATCATGAGGGGAAATGCCCAACAAAACCCTAATGAGGTATCCCCACTAGAGTGGCTAGTATTAAAAAGTTAAGAACTAACAACTGTTGACAAGGACATGGACAAAAAGGAATCCTCATGCCCTGTTGGTAGGAATGTAAATTGGTACAGCCACAGTAGAAAACAGTATGGAAACCTAAAATGATAAAAAATACAATTATCACACAATCCAGTAAATCCACCACTGGGCATTAACCCAAAGAAAACAAAAACAGTATTTTTAAAAGATATATGCAACTCTATGGTTTTTTTATCATTATATTGTACATGTGAGATATAACCTCGTATGTCAACTATACTTCAGTTAAAAAAAAAAAAAATTTATTTCATGGCCCAGCACATGCTCTATCTAGTTCAAAGGGCCTGTGGGCACTTGAAAAAAAATATTGAGGGGATATAGTATTCTATATATTTCAGTTAGATAAAGTTGGGTGACAGCACTATCCAAATCTTCTATATTCTGATTCATTTTTCTCCTTCCATGTCTTATCAATTACTAAGGGGAGGAAATTAAAGTCTCCAAGCATAATCTTAGATTTCTCTATTTATTTCCTTAGTTATGTCAATTTTTATTCCTTCTATTGTGAAGCTGTTATTAGATCTTATTTTCTGAATAAACTGATCCCTTTATCATTATACAATGACACACTTTATCTCTTGTAACACCCTGTACTTCATGTCCATTTCATCTGCTCCTAACAGCGTCACCCATCTTTCCTAAGCTTTGTGTTTGTATAGTAGATCTTTGTCCATCCTTTTCCTTTTCACCTCTCTGTGTATTCATACTTAAAGCCAATCTCTTATAAATCGCACATAGTGTCTGACTGGATAGAACAGCAACACTCAACTATCTGCTTTTCATTTGCATTATAATTTGGTTTCATTTAATGCAGTTATTTATATCAATGTGTTTAAATTTATCATGCTGCTTTTTTCTCTTGTTTACCGTTTTACCTTTCCCTTCTTGCTTTATTTCTCCTTCTGTGGCTCTGGATTGAGAGTTGAGAAGTAAGCTTGGAGAGTGGGGATAGGGAAGGGTTCAATCAGATTTATTTTGTTGTTGTTGTTTTGTTTTTCAATCAGATTTAAAAAAAAGACATTTTAACTTTCAACTATATTTTATTGTATTAGGTTTTGCAATGGTTCTCTGATATGAACTTTAAGGATATTCATCTTTAATTTATAACAATCTTTTTTGAATTAATATTCTACAGGGGCAACTTACTCTTTCCTGTGCCATATATTGTGTTTCCATATATATTATTGACTCCATGAAACATTGCCAGTTTTTGCTTTATCAGCTCTATTTTAAAGAAAAGTGATTTATGTTTATTCACATATTTAAGCATTCTTTATTCCTTTTTGTAGATATTTTCCATCTGATATAATTTCCCTCATGTCTAAAAAAATGTCTCTATTTATGATCATGTTTTCTAGAATGAGTTTGGTGCTAACAAATAGTTGGAGCTTTCCTATATATAAAACTGTTTTGATCTCACCTTAATTTTTAAAGGATTTTTTCACAAGAAATAGAATTATTGGTAGACAGTCTCCTTACCCCCGAAGTTTAAATATGAAATCCCATTATTTCTTTCAGGAAGGTAGCTGTCATTGTTAGAGTTGCTCTGTTGTATATTTTTGTGTGTGTGGCTTCTTTTTCCTCTGGCTACTTTTAAGATTTTCTCTTTCCTCTTAGAATTCAGAAATTTTACTGTTGTCTACCTACTTGTGCTTTTCTTTCGATTTATCTTCCTTAAGGCTCAGTAAGTTTCCTTGAATATTTTTTAACTCAAATTTGGAGAAATTATTGCTGTTACTTGAGGTATTTTCCAGGGTCATTTTTTTTCTTTTATCCTAAGACTGCAATAATAAAAGGTTATTCCTCTTTATACTGCCTCATAGGTCTTTGAGGCTGTTCATTGCTTGTCAATATTTCATTCTGTGCTTCAATTTGTATCATTTCTTTGGACTAATTTTCAAGTCCACTGGTTCTTCTATTATGTTCAGTATACTGTTAATATTGAAGTCTGAATTTCTTGATTTGAGGTACTGAGTATTTCAGCTCTAGAATTTTTATTTTACTGTAACAATTTTTATTTTTAAATTTTTGATTTCTTTACCCATTGTGTCCACCTGTTGCTGTCTTAACTTTTAACATTTTTTTAATATATTACATCCAGCATATCCATCATCATGGATCTCTTTCTAGTCACTATCATGACTGTATATGTAAAATAAATTTGTACTTGTTGTAGACAATCTATGTTCTATTACCTTCTTCTGTGAAGTATACAATAAAATCACTAGTAGTTTCCTTTTGTCTTCTGTGGCTTAGGTTTAGGTTTTATTATGGCAAGTGTATTTCTCTAAGTCCTACTAATTTAGTAGGATTTTGTTGGTGCTAACTTAGCTCAGTTTTTCAGTTTCTAGTTGTTGCTTTTGTGTTCCTTGGATTCTTGCTCCACACTGGTACAGGAAAGGAATTAACCTACAAATGGTTTTATTTTAAATATTTGGTGCAAAATTGTGGTCATAAATAGGATTAGTCTGACAAAGTTACTATGCCAGCATTGGAATCTGAAAGTATGTTTTAGAAGTCATGAAAAATATAGAAGAACGTAGATAAAGTATACTGTAAAGTTACCCAGACATTGCATAAAAACTAAAGAAATCTAAATCAAGGAGGGACTATAGTTATTAATTATATCTCAATATTGGTTCACTAATTCTTAATAAATGTGTCATACTTATGTAAGATTTTAATAGTAGAAACTGAGTTGGGGGTGATCTCTGAGGACTATTTTATCATCAGGTAAGACACCCACACAATAACCCAACCCTCTGTCTTCTCCATTTGCTCATTCTCTATAGGATATAAGTATCAAGCATTAAAACATATATGATTGCCAACTTTGCCACATTAGGTCATGTCAAAATCTCAGCAAAGCCCGTTATTGCATATGTTTTCAAAGACTAAAATTTATTTATAGGTTTAACTCACAGCCACAAAAACAGCATAAAAATGAAGCATAAATGATGAGCTGAAACTCAATTAATATGGCTTGATAGAGGCATCAAATAGTAAGACAGCCATTAAGAATGATTAGAATCCTAACAGAGCCTAAGGGGACAGCACACAAGGTTTAGATAAGGACAGAGCTGCCATTTTTTTCAGAAAGGCAGATTCATACTGCAAATTAAAGGAGGCTTCGAATGTCAAATCTCTGATAGAAATAGCTTGGTTCCATAGGTTACATCCTATTAAGGCCATTTGTTCACAGTGTTAAAATTTACTGTGACATTTAATAACCATTCCACAAAGAACAATATTTTTGAAACACAAAAAAGACCAATTAAAAGAAAAACAGATTATACAGTTTAGGTAAAGCTGTCATGAACATTGCTCTGTCCATATGCTTTCTTCCTAAAGGAAGGAGAATCTGCACCCAAGTAACTATTTGCCAAAGACTCACAACTCCTGAGACCATTCTAGGCATTATCCCCTTACTTCATCCCTGTGGATGACTCCCAAGGTTTCCACCCATCCTGTACACAGCCCATATAATCTATGAAGCTGTGAATGTGATAGGTTTTACACCTGTGGTTGTATCATACAGGAAGAGAAGTTTAATTATAGAAAGTGATATTATCTGAATGGGCCTGATGTTATAATTCTAGACACTAAAAAGAGTTATTTCTAGGCAGTGGTAGAAGAGATTTAGAGATTTAAAGCATTAGGATTTGGTAGCTACTGGCTTGAAGAAAGAGAGGACCGAGTAGCAAATGATGGTGACAGCATCTGGGAGCAAAGAGCAGCCCCTAGCTTCCAGGCATTAAAAAAAAAAAAAAAAAAAAGGTTTTCCATTTCTTTGTGTCCTCTTCTATTTCCTTCATCAGTTTACCATAGTTTTCACAGTATAGATCTTTTCCCTCTCTGGTAGGTTTATTCTTAGGTATCATATGGCTTTGGGTGCAATTGTAAATGGGATCAATTCCTTGATTTCTTTTTGCTGTTCCATTATTGAAGTATCAAAATGTAATAGATTTCTGCATTTATATCCTGCCACTTTGCTGAATTCATGCAGAAGGTCTAGCAATTTTGGGGGGTGAGTCAGGACAAAGAAGATGCGATTATATACACACAATGGAATATTACTCTGCCATCAGAATAAATGAAATCTTGCCATTTGCCTTGACATGGATGGAGCTAGAAGGTATTAAGCTAAGCTAAACAAGTCAAGTAAGAGGAATACCATATGACTTTACTCATATGTAGAATTTAGGAAGCAAAACAGATGAGCATATGGGAGGGGGGAAGAAAGGGGAAAAAAGAGAGAGGAAAACAAACCATAAGAGGCTCTGAAAGATACAGAACAGGGTTCATAGAGGGTGGTGGGTGGGGGATGGGCTAGATGGGTGATGGGGATCAATGCAGGCACTTGTGATGAGCACTGGGTGTTGTATGGAAGTGATAAATCACTTCATTCTACTCCTGAAACCAGTATCACACTGTACATTAACCAACTAGCATTTAAATAAAAAGTTTGAAAACAAAGAAAAAAATATAGGATCGACAGTTCTACCAATTCAAGGACTGAATTCTTCCAATGATGAATATGAGCTTGAAGGGTATTTTTCCCCAAAATCTCCAAAGAAGAACTAAGCCCAGCTGATATCTTGACTGTAGACTTGGAGGCTTTGAGTAGAGAACCAAGCCAAATGGTGGCCAAATGGTTGTTGTCTTAAGCTAAGTTTGTAGCCATCAAGTACACAGAAATAGGATATGAATACAATTCCCAAGGGAGCTTGCTGAGGTTTGTGGGTCACTCCTGGAGAGGAGGATGAAGTAATTACAAATGCTCTAGAAGAGTAATCTTACTTCTTTTTTTATAGTTTCAGTTTTCCCCCTGAATTTAAAAATGCTCAGTCCAGAAGAGAGAAAGGGGGAAGAGTGAGCCCTTTATATTGCCTGTCAACCAGAGGCTTTAAACTAAGAGATAAAAGGTATCCATATCCCTCTCCCAACGCGGGTCTGTGGTCAGGCCTGATCCAAAGAGAAATAAAATAAACATTTGAGGGATCCCTGGGTGGCGCAGCGGTTTGGCGCCTGCCTTTGGCCCAGGGCGCGATCCTGGAGACCCGGGATCGAATCCCACGTCGGGCTCCCGGTGCATGGAGCCTGCTTCTCCCTCTGCCTGTGTCTCTGCCTCTCTCTCTCTCTCTGTGACTATCATAAATAAATAAAAATTTAAAAAAAAAAAATAAAAATAAACATTTGAGATCAAAGCCTGAGTCAGGACAATAGAATTTACTAGAGTGACCCTTGCTTTCAAATCAATTCCTGCACATCAAGGTTCAAAGCTCAATGTAGCTGATAGTGGACCCAGTTGTGAATTTCCCATGACCTCAAATATTGTGACAGGCGATTAATTTTTAATGCATACTGCAAAAAGTATTGCAAGCCCTCCAAGACTTTCTAGAACCAATTGCTGATTATCTAATAAAAGATTTCAATAGGAAAATCATTTTTAAAAAAAGTCTTCAGAGCAGTTTTATTTCTTCGATTCCCATGGCTTTCGAAAGCCTTGCCTTCATTGATCCTCCTGCCTTGGAACTTTTGCTTTTACCTCACCTGGAAAAGCTGAATTTCAGCTAGGTTAATGGCTGGCATGCAGTCCTTGGAGGCCCATCACTGGTCATGTTTCTGAAGACTAGATGGAAAGGCATCTTATTCAGGCTTAAGTCATCAGTAGGAGAAGCTCTTTGGCTATGTCCTGGAAGACCACATGGCTTGATAACCTGCCACATTCAGGATCTGGCCTATGCTTTCTAAGCCCCAGAAGACAATGTTTATAGTGCCCTGAAAGTTAAGTCATTATTCAAGGATGAATTTACAGTAAAAAATGCCAAAGAAGTCCGATGTGTATTTGTAAAGGCAGGAATATAGCTACCATTAGATTTGAAAAACAAAACAAAACAAAACAAAAATACTCAACTTGGCTTGTTAGTTTATTTTCTCTCCATGAGTATATCTAAATATGAAAGTAATATTAATCAGTAAAGTTCTCTACAAGCATGGCATCAAAACCAAAAAAGTTAAGACTAAGAGACAATGATCAATAGCATCAAACCAAAAGTGGTGTAGCTCACATCATGGACTCAGAAACCAGACTGGTAGCTTTCAATTTCTGACTTTTCTACTTATTATTTTTTTAAAGATTTTATTTATTTATTCATGGGAGACAAGAGAGAGAAAAAGAGACATGGGCAGATGGAGCAGCAGGCTCCCTGAAGGGACCCCGATATCGGACTGGATCCCAGGACCCTGGCATTACGACCTGAGTGAAAGGCAGATGCTCACAACCACTGAGTCACCCAGGTGTCCCCACTTACTATCTTAACAGCACATTTTGGTTTCCTCATATGTAAAACATATAGGATAATAAAAACATCTACCTCCCAGAGCCCAGTGTCTGGTGAGGGGGGTGGTATATTTGTGCCAAAACTCTTTACCCTAGTCTCTTTAGTGTGTTGATATATTTAATGCGCTTATAATTATGCCTGCTATATAGCAAAAGCACTATATAAGTATACTGAGTAGTCAGGGTGCTTCTGCTTATGTGCTTCCTGAACAATGTTTCAATTGACAAGAACATTTCTCTACTCTGACTGATAAATACATTTTTTGTTGTTGTTGTTAAATGTGGTGATGGAACGAAGGAGCTACCTCACATCGTTCAATGATAAAAGCAGTAACATTAGCTAATGTGTATTGGGTGCCCACCATGTGGCTTGATACTATTCCAGACTCTTTACAAATATCAATTTTATCCTCAAGAAACCCCATGAGGTAGTCACTATTAGCATCTTCCTTTTAATGAAACAACTGAGGCACAAAGAATGTGAGTAATTTGTATAAAACACCACAGCTAGCAAGAGGCAGGACCAGAATTCAATTTTATCTCCCTGCTACTCAAAACATGATGTGTGGAGCAGCAGCTTCCACACAGCCCTGGGAGCTTGTGAGAAATGCAGATCTGCGGGCCTCACCCCAGATCTACTGGCTCAAGACCTTACTTTGGATACAATCTCCATACACACATCTATATATATATTAATGTCCATGCAGCACAGATCTCAATCCCCATGGAATCCTGCCTCTCCATGTATTAACTTATTAAAACCAGACAACATGACAATGAGGTAAGATCTCAATTTGTTGACAACACGTGAGAAAAATGCACAAGAAAAATCAAGCGGAGTCACTGTCCAATCTCTTAGGACATATAACTGGCATAGTGGTGACTCAAATTCTTTCGTGAGCCGCTACCTTGAAATAACATTCAAGTTATTGGTTTAAAACAGAGCAGACTGTGAAATTATGCTTTGCTCTTTTGCTTCTTTGCTTTAAGGAACATGGCCAGCTCCAAAAGACGAGTCCCTGAGTAATTACTTCAAGATATTTGAATGACTGCCACCAATACCCCCACTAGAAAAACGTCCTACTCTTGAAAGGAATGCCCAACACTGGTGCAATTAATCCCCATGAGTTTCAAGTTTCTACACCACATAGTATCACAAGGAAGGAGGAAAAAATGCTCCCCACACATTCTACTTGCTCTCAGTTTGACAAAAAGACGAACAAAGATAATTCACTCAGAAGCAAAAAGACTGTTCAAAATCTGACTCAGAACAGTCAGGTGGCCCTCTCCCAATTCCATCCCTCACACGCAGTTCTTATCTTCATTCTACTGGAAAGAGAATGCTGAGGTAAGTGGGGTGAATACCATGTCAGAGTTCTTCAATCATGTATGCCTTGAAGGAGAAGAACTAAAATGATGGAATTTATGAGCCAATTTCAAGTTTGTCTTTTGAAAGATTGTTTCTTTTCACAAATGAAAAGATTTACCACACTTTAGACACTACATCATGTCCATTATCCAATTTAATCCTTGATACATTATCTTGCTTTCTCATCAGTGAAAATGGCCACTAGGTGGAAAAACCAGACATGCTTTTTCTCCTACTCTTTTTCCAGAGCTCATACTCTTAACCTCAATGATAGATTCCAGCTGTAACTTCCCTAATTTATGTCTGTTAAAATTATGAACCAGACCATGTTTGTTTAACCAGATTTTTGCCCAATTGTTGCAGAACAGATGAGCTGACCTGGACATAGAGACCAATCTGTTTTCACTTATTAGCTATGTTGCCCATTTAAGTCATAGCTACTTTGTTCTTTCTCTCAATCAACTTTTGAATTTTCATAATTGCTGCACTCACAGCTCTACCTAGAGCTAAAAATTGTACCTAAAAAGAACATTGACCATAGATTAGTTCTTTTCTTCTCTTTTAACTTAAGTAGTACTTTCTAACTTTAAAAAAATAAAAATGTGCTCTAGATAGGACATTCAATATAAATATGCTAGCTTTGGGGCCTACAGCCTCTACCTCACTGAAAATGAACTATATTTCTCATTGGCATCTTCCATATAATACACAGTCTTTAAAAAGTAGGCTGTATCAAATTTTTTTTTATAAATTTATGCTTGTAGCTCATAGTGTAGGTATCCATGCTATAATTACAAATACTATATTGCATATTTGAAATTTACTAAAGTAGTAGATACAGTTGATATAGGAGAGTTTTTGTTACAAAAAACAATTTTACTGTGTGAGGTCATGAATGTTAACTTACAGAGTAAGCATTTCACAATATGAACCTAATTTAATCAGGTTATACACATTAAACTAATACAAAATTATATGTCAATTATATCTCAATAAAACAAGAAATAAGTATGCTTCTGTAAGAACAAGTATCACACGTAAGCAGCCCATCTAATTAGAATTACGAGCCTGCGTAGGCCGTATGTAGCAAGATCTGGGTCTAAGTCCCACTTAGTCAACTAAGTGAACTCACTAAGTTACTCACTTCTTGAGTAACCATGAAAATATATCAAGCAAATAATGAAAAAATACAAATTATAAACTAAATACTAAAGTAATATATGTATTTGAAAAAATGAAAGAGAAGTGTAAATACCATAATGAAAATTATCTTTCATATCCCATTTCCCCAGGCCCAGACCCACAGTTTTTTTGGTTGGTTTGGGTTTTTGTTGCTAATGTTTGAATAAAAACTTTCAAATAACAACAACAGAAAATTCCAGTTAGTTAACATACAGTGTAATATTAGCCTCAGATAGACAACAGGGCAATTCAACACTTCCATACAACACCCAGTGCTCATCACAGCACCCTAGTTCACCTATCCTCCTATCCACATTCCCTCGGGTAAACATCAGCATATTCTCTATAGTTAAGAGCCCAGATCCACTTTTAAGAGGCAACCACTTACTTAAATTTTTAAATACTTCAAACTGAAAACATAATTAATAACCATTTATTGACAACATCTAAGGTTTTGCCAAGTATTAACATAGAACTCTATCTTAAAAACCCTGCTCTAATAAACATGGTTAGAGACTTCTCTTTGTGCATATGGTGGGGCGGGGGGGTGGAATACAAGTAGAATTAGTCGAATAGCTGGGGTTGTTTTTTTGCTTTGTCTTTAGCTATACACATCTTTGACTTCACAAGATATTACACAATAATTGTATAAAGCCAAACTCCCTTAAGGAAGTCACATGATCTCATGAGCACTGGGTATTATATAAAACTGATGAATTGCCGAACTCTACCTCTGAAACTAATAATACATTATGTCAATTAATTGAATTTCAATTCAAAAAATAAAAATAAATAAAATTAAACTCCTCTCAAAATCTTGACAACCTTTGTCAATCATCTGTCCTGGGATTAATACTGCACTATGGGAATTAATAAGGCATTAGGGATGTCTTGATCTAGTAACATCCCTCATACCTCTCACTTTATTCTTTATAATTGTCTTTGCTACTTTGACACTTTATTCATCCAAACCAATTTTTGAATTACTTTGTCAAGATCTGTTTAAAAAAAAAATCTCACTGTACCTTTGACTGTAATTGTATTGCCTTTATACATTAGTTGGGAAGAACATACATATTTATGAAAGTTAAGTTCCTTTATCCTTGAATAAGGTCTCCCAGCTCGTCTAGATCTTATGCTCATCAGCTGACTCTAAGTCTTAATGAATCTTCTGTACAATTTATTTCTGGTTATCTGTATTTGTTAAACATTTTCTTTGCAGATAACAAAACTCTGCATAGTTTAATCCGAAAACAAAACTTTTTAAAAGATTACTAGATAGCTCATAGAAGTGGAGGGCCAGAGAACCAAGCTTAATGTTCCTGTCAAGAGGAACATGACCACAGGAAGGCCAGCCCACAGGGTTCTTAAAAAAGGAAATCTCCTGCTACTACTGCTGCATCTTCACAAGGATGCTGAAACACTAGGGACTGACCACAGAACCTTGCTGGTAGCTAACTGCCAAAGAACTAGATGTCACCAGCCCTACCATCCCAATTTATCTGGAGTATGTGGCCTCCTGTACTGGTTACTGGCAGCTCTGTCTATCCCTCAAAAGTCTGTCTCATTGAACCAGGACCCATGAGGCAACCTCTCTATGAGGGAGTCTGAAACATGGACTTGCAGTCTCCATCAGAAAGGGAAAAAATGGACTACTGAGTTTACTGTATTTTTTGAAATTTTATAGATGTGTGTTGCTGGAACACAGAGATACAAATGATTTTCAATATCGAGCTTTCTTAGGAAACCTTATTGAATGTTTTTATTAGAGCTAATTATAAATAACCTTGGAATTTTCCACTAGACAATCTTATAAAGCAAACTGGAGATATTTTTCCTTCCTTTGTAGTGCTTTAATATACATATATATATATATTTATATTTTAATTTCAGCCTCAATTTTAACAAAACCTGGCAGTTCAACCTGAAATAAAAGTATTCCTAGCTTTGTTTTGCTGCAGAATACATAGACAATCTGTCTGTTTCTCTAGTCCATCTGAGACTGAAAGAGTGTCTATTCTTTGCTAACAGTTTTAACTAGGGAAGACTTAAAAATTCACACAATGCTTTTAATGTCACAATTTAGATAATCACATGGTTTCTCTTAGAGTGAGCATTTATTCGATCATCCAAGCCAAGACAGTTTTGACAGTGAAAGAAAGCACTATTGGTTATTATGTCAGAGCAATATGAATAAACCATGATTTTCTCTGGCAAAGTGGGACTAAAGTCCACCATAATTTCCCCCTTTCTTCATGAATTAATGGAGCAAATTAAAGGATTTTTTTTATAAAAGCATCATTGGAATAAGATCTATATAGCACAGTACTTTTAGTTTGTTAATCCTTACGAGGATTTTTGCATCTAAGTTTCTAAGGGAAAATTTTTTTCTCCTCTTATCCTCAGTTGGCAATGGCCTTCAAAGTACAGAAACTATACTAATTAGATAAGTTATTTTTCTGCTTTATCACATATCATTTGGATTATTGGTTTACTTAAAGATTGCAAAAGCTCTTTGTATAAATAGACTTGCTATTTTGTAGCTGTGTGTGTTAATTTTTAGTTTTAAGCTTAAATTTTCAAATTGATGTAAGCTTTTGCTTTCTTTCCCATGATAACCGTTTTCAATTGTTTTTGGTTTGGTGCTTCTGATTGCTACTTCCTCATCTTCAAGTATGGGTAAGTACCATGATTTTATTTGCCAATTTAAGGCAACCTCAAATGATTCTTTGATGTGATATGGGACAACTTAACTGGTATCCATCATTCTGCTACCACTACCACCACCATTCTCTGGCCATGCAGCTTCAAATTTGATCAATATCTTAGAGGGGAAAAAATTAGTCATATTTTTTAGGTCTCTGAAGTCTGATTTATGAATGAGGATTCACAGACTACTGCTCAGAGTCAGCAAATGATCTCAGAGAAACGTTAGCTACAGAGTATCCGCACATGTCTTATCAGTTCTCTTCTGGAATTTTGATTTCTATCATTATTATTTCATTACCTCTATGATGCCTTCAAATACGTAAATTTGTCATTTTATCTGGTGATTCTGGTTGCTAGGAGCAACCACCTGCAACATATTAATCTATCCTTCCCTAACAGGTGAAATCTTCATCTCTATTCCTTGATTTTTCTTTCAGGGTCAATTTTTATTTTCCATTTTCCTTCCTATTTTAAGAGCTCATCTAATATCTAGTAATGATCATTTTTCTTCATCTACATTTAAAATTTTCTAATAGCATTGTATGTATCATCAATTGGTAAACTCAAGTTTCAAACGAGCAGGTCAGTGCTGATATTGTAGGATCTCCACTCACCTATAGCAGAATATAGAGAGCTTTACATTGGAGACACCATCACACAAAGTAAGGATCCTGTATCATGTTTGGGTTGGTTTGACTCATGTGTTCTCTTTCCTAACTGAAAAGTCTTCTTTCCATTCTCCCCCACCCAAGTTTTGTAACAGCCACTGTGGATGTGCCATAACAAGGCAAAATGAGAAGGAGCTGTTCTTGGCTCTACTTCTCTCTTCTTTCTGTCTCTAAACCAGCTATCTTCCCTAGACCTTACCCCTACATTGCTCTGTCATTATCACTGTTCTTCTGCTTTCCACCATACAGAAGTTTGTTACAACTATCTCATTAACAAATGGTTTCCCACTCAATGTTTTTACTGCAGGTTTATAATGCTTTTCATCTTTTTCTCAAAACTTCTGAGGGAAAAAAATACATTTTACAAAAAAAGTAAAGACCTACCCAGTTAATAAAATGGTACAATATGAAATCAAAATTTATATATGTTTATCTGTGTATCACAGTGTCTGGTATACAGTAAATGTAATGTATTTGTACCCTTATTCTTATCTACTCGTATGCCGTGGGACTGAACTGGGTAGTATTACAATCAAAATTAATGTCATCTTAGGACGAAGGGTAGTTCCCTTTAACTAAAGTTTGGAGACTGGTACAAGAAACCAAGGATCCCAAGTCTAGTCACATACAGAAGCTCACAATTGTTTTTCTAATGTCAAAGAAAACAAACACAAGTAATAGGCACTTTCTAAATGAACTCTTAAAGTTATCCTTTAGGCTTCTTGTAGTCTCTCACGAGTGAGCAAGGACAACTTCTATTCTAAGACAATTTCTTCCGCAGGTAATTAAAATTGTGGTTAAGACTAGAGGTTCTGGATCTAGACTGAAATTTCATCTTTGTCCCAGATTGAATAGGCTTTATCTTGGACATATTGTCTAAATTTCCTGTGTCTCTGTTGCCACATTTGAAAAATTAGAATAGTAACTTCAGGTCATTAGATGGCCTTCATGAGACAATATATGTAATGCTTTCCAACAGGGCCAGGCAAAGAGTGTTTAATGTATGTTGGGTTTTATAATTAGTAATATTCTCTAAGTCATTACAGGATTAGAGCAATACACTATTCTACTTAATAGTCTTCTGAGTAAATTGAGCAGTAACAACATGGTATCATAGCACCATGGCAAAATTATTGTATCCTAATGGCCCCCACATGAGTAGTTATACATTCTAAGTATCTATAAATACAGCTATCCAAGGATGACAACATCAACCTGAGTGTGCTGTGAGATCCTGACATTGTAGCTTCAGAAAATGGAATGCAAGTCAGTCATTCTCTACTTCTGGCTGCCTATTATAATATTCTAGATAGCCTTTAAAATACCCTTTCTCTTATTAATGGATTTGAGGACAGGACCTGGGGTCTTAGGCAACTATATATCCCAAATACCTAATGTAGCCCCTGTCATGTAATAGGCTCTAATTATTAGTTAATGATATTACAGAATTTCCTTTGTTTCCCAACACTGGTGAATGTTCAATGTATGCTTGTTATCATCATTGTTATACATTCTCAGTAATGACACTGGAATAACATTCTACTGATGTTTTCTAATTTATTTCTAATTTAACTCAAATTTACACTAAGTTTTAATTTACATACAAAATGTGAAACCCCATTATGTCATCTCTAATATTTTTATCTTTTGAGTATTTGACATTAATATACTTAATTATTTTATATAAGGTCATTTCCTGGAGAAGTTACTGAAGAAAATGTCATGAATATTCTTAAGAGGAAAATAACTTTCCAGTTCTTGTTTTAATTCTTATATTTGTCAGAAAAATGTTGAGATCCATTCTCATACTATACTTAATATTGGGCACCTTTTTATTTTTATTTTTACTTTTTAAGATTTTTATTTATTTATTCATGAGAGACAGAGAGAGAGAGAGAGAGGCAGAGACACAGGCAGAGGGAGAATCAGGCTCCATGCAGGGAGCCCGATGTGGGACTCTATTCTGGGTCTCCAGGATCATGCCCTCAGCTGAAGGTGGCGCTAAATGGCTAAGCCACCTGGGCTGCCCTGGACACCTTTTTAAATTAAATTACATATTTATCTTTATAAAAGATTTTGACTAATAGATTAAGAAACTTTTGTCAGAAATATATTAAGAGATCCATTCTCATAATATACTTAAGATTGGATACCTTTTTATACTTAATATACTTAATATACATATACATAATATACTTAATATTGGACACCTTTTTACATTTTTAAATTAAATTACATATTTATCTTTATAAAAGATTTTGACTAATAGATCAAGAAATTTTTAAACACCTACCATCTTAACATCAGATTCATTCTTTGCATAGGAGCTATGTCCTTTACAAGCAGCATCCAAAAATGGCTCAGAATGATCTTAAAGATTACCATGGTTATGTTTTTTTTAAACATGTGGGTCTAATTTTATAAAATAGCCTGGAATTGAAGATCTATAGTCATATTTACCTCTCCTCAGCCACTTCTGCCCCTTTTCCCCAAGTGAAATCCAATCAGTACCCTCAGGGTCACTTTCAAAGAGTAGAATTTATTAAGGAGTGTATAAGTGGGGAGAGTATTTAAGGAAGAGTGGAGAGACATGAAAGGAGTTTGAGAGAACATCCAATGACCAGAAAATACAAAGATCTGTAGACAACACAATTCCATTTGATCAGTACCGTGGATAGAGACAGACCGAGACTAGAGCAGGAGCCTATTAGAGGGTCACCCAATACAACTTAGGGAGAAGTGGGATAAAGGGCAAGGAATGCTGTTTCTGTCTACAGCTATAGAAAGTTGCCCAGCAGAAATGACCTCTGATATGTTTGTCCAAGGTGAGTTAAGGACTAACCATTTGAAGAACCAGATAGGCATGTTCCTGACCTTTCTTATTCAAAATGAATTAAGTGTTTGACAGTACTCTATATACAGAAAACAGTTACTAGTTCACTAGCATTGAATCACAAGTGGAGGAAGATATGGCAAGAGATAAAACTGTATAAGCAGGTAGTCAGGGGGTCACAAGATCCTGTGTTCCATGCTCAGTATGCCCACCATCGGGAAGGAAATAGGGGACCATTTTATTATGAAGATGATATAAAAAGAACTGTTGGTTCAGCTAAGTCATGTTGCTACAGGGGAGATAGCTTGCAGAAAAGTCAAGTAAGATGGAATCTTGTCATAATTGGAGTGAACCAGGACATGAACCCAAAGAAAGAACAGGAACAGAGGAGGTGTCAAGAAAGAAACAGGATTGAGAGGTACTGACCACTCATGAATTGACCAGAGGTCCTCAGGTATATGCTTTCCCATTAATCCATGCATTTTCCTAGAACTGTGAATTTTTCTAATGCCTATACAGTTTCTTTAAAAAAAAAAAAAAAGATTTTATTTATTCATGAGAGAGGCAGACACACAGGCAGAAGGTGAAGCAGGCTCCCTGCAGGGAGCTCAATGGGGGACTTGATCCCAGGACCCCAGGATCAGGATCTGAGCCAAAGGCAGATGCTCAAACTCTGAGCCACCCAGGCATCCCACCTGTACAGTTTTTATTACATTTTCCCATACATGTTCCTAAAATATGTACATGGGGAATTCTTTTATTGTTTGCCTTCAAAGAAACATCCTCTACTCTGTGGCAATACCAATTTTGTCTTTTTTATCTGCTTCCATATATTTGGTGCATAGTAGTGATCTTTTAACACAGTAGCTATTGTTAAAAGAAAGCTACAATGCTACCACTGAGTTGAGGCCCCAAGCCAGTAAACCAAGATTTAATTCTTAACCTCACTGCAATTTCAAACTCCCAACAGTGGAACCTTTGAACCCAATATGGAGTTCCTGGTTAGTACTAGGAAATTTCCTGATAAACCCTTTCATGCTCCCCTTAGGACTCAACAATGCACTTCTTGCCAATAAATTGCCTTCCTCTTCTTTAATGTCCTCTACCTTTAAAAACTGGTTTCACTTCAGATAGTCCCCTTCTACTTGCTAGATGGAATGTTGCCTGATGCATGAATTAATAAAGTCAATTAGACCTTAGGGAAATGTTGTGTTATTGTTTTGGCTGGGGAACTGGCTGAAGGTAGCTTTCACTACTGATCACAAAAATGTCTGTGGGTGATCTCAAGTAGGGCCATTTCAACTTTGGAAATTTTGACTTTGAGACATCTGAAAAAATATCTAAGAACAACCATCTAGCCAAAGTTTTGCTAATTAGCAGCTTTTTTGTGTAACCATCACCCCCCCCCCCCAAAATCCTAGTGGCTCCCAACAATGAACGATGAAATCATCAGACCTGTTACAGGATGGGCTGAAGGTCTTCTCCAGAACATGGTCAGAAGGAACAACCCCATCTGAGACCTGCTCTGGCAGTAGCACAAGGTTCAAGCATGAGGAGCCAAGCCAAACCACACTTAAAACTTACAAGTTTCCACTCAGACACAGTATGTATCACATCTACTCATATTCCCTTGACTCCATAACTGGTTTTGGCTGGTGGTACAGGGGTGTACAACCTTACTTAGGAGACAAGAGTAATACAGCCTACTACACTTAGATAAAGAACAGTACAACCCTGAGAGGGAGTCACAGAGGCAGCACATAAAGCTCTCGGAGGGTATGACATGACACAGGGGAATGTGTATAGTAAAAGGAATGACCTGGGACCAACAGAAAAAGAGAGAGAAATGGAGAAAATCCAGAAAGGAGACTAGATCAAGCTGAAAAAGATACAGGAAGAAAACAGGGACACACTCAAGTCCTTGACCCAGGGGAGGTCTTACCTCTTCTAACATTGATCCTGATTTGGTCTGTCCTGAGAGCCAATCAACATCCTGATGAGAACAGGAGGCCCAAGGAGAGCTGTTGAAGTCTGGAAATCAAAGAGCGGGTCCTGGCATCCTCCTGGCCTCACACTTGCTCCTCACGCCCCCCCCCCCATGGGGGCTGGTTCATTTCCCTAGCATCCCTCTGTTTTCTCTCCCCTTCCCTGGGGGAGACATCGGAGGTGAGAAGTTGATCTGGGCCCCATGCTTCTTTTACCATTGCCCTCTCTGTCAACCTCTCATTACTTTTCATTCTAGAACTTCTTCCCTGACAAGCAGAGGATCTCAAGATGAGCAAACTTCTTCCTGTTAAGGGCCAGACAGTGCCTGCCTTAGGCTTTAGAGGCCATGCCAGTTCTTTCACAGCCACTGGATGCTGCAGCACCAAAGCAGCCATAAGTAGTATGTGAACAGACGAAACACTGACCCAGACTTGGTTTGTGGGTCATGAGTTGCAAACTCATGCTCTAACGGAAGGATTCATTTTGGACCATCTCTGGCTGTTTTAGGCTATTCTGACTGGACATAGTATTTATACAAAATGCAAGGATTGGAGATAAACAAATCATAGGCACAATCTTTAGTAAATATCATCACACGCATACTTATGGACACGTAGTCTAGGTTAGAGGCTCTTTAAAAAATCATTTTTAAAATGTATCCTCTCGGGCAGCCCCGGTGGCCTAGTGGTTTAGCGCCGCCTTCAGCCCGGGGTGTGATCCTGGGGCCCCAGGATCGAGTCCCACATCAGGCTCCCTGCATGGAGCCTGCTTCTCCCTCTGCCTGTCTCTGCCTCTCTCTCTCTCTCTCTCTGTCATGAATAAATAAAATCTTTAAAAAAAAATAAAATAAAATGTATCCTCGCCACACTAAATAGGGGAAAGTTAGTCTCAGTGTCTACTTTGAAAAACATAGAATTGGAAAAACTTTATTCACCCATGTCAGAAACAAGGCATTTGGGAACAAACAAATCATTTCAATCAAACCTCTTTTCTATTCCAAAGCAAATCATCTTAAAATAGCATCAAAGCGACCATACTCCTAAATCCCACATTTAATTATTTTTCTTATTTTGAGTGAAACAACACTAAACTATAGCTGTATTTTCTCCCGGACGCTAGGATCTTACACAAGTCCTTTTTTTTGTAAAAGGAAAATGCATTTATCCTTTAAAATTTCAATTTAACATAAAAAATATAAAAACTTCCAGAGGGCACAGCAAGTTGCCCAGAACTTGATAGCTTTGGGGGGGGAAAAGAAAATCTACAGCCATGCCACAGAATCCATATAGAGAAGAAAAAAACTCATTGCATGGACTCCTACACAAAGCAACTTTTATTTAAGTACAGTGTTAATTACCCAATTATAAAAACTCAAAAAATTTAAGTCTTCTTGCTAATTACTAAGCACTCATCACTCAGTACAAACCTAAATGTTCACCAAATAGTCAAAATCATGCTGGGTTGTGTATTTTATTGGTTGTGGGTCATGAGTTGCAAACTCATGCTCTAAAGGAAGGATTCATTCTTCTTCTCTAAATGATTTTGAAAGCTGTTTTCCATATATACCTATTTCTATGTATTTCTCTTGCTCCCAAAAGCAACCACAAAAGGCTGAAAATAATTTGGGCAAGGAAATTATTCCGTATCCTTCAGACCAAGAGTTAGCACTGGTTATAAATAAGGACATTTAATAAATGTGGACACTGTGCCACAGAAGTAATTCCAACAACTATTCATTTATTATCACATATAGTATTTTCTTGTGCACAGGGATTAAATGACAAATAGGAGGAGTTAATTTCTCCACAGCAATCACCCAGAATGTGGCAAAGCCAAGATTTGCCTTTTGAGGACAGTGTCTTAAGCATTTAAACTACTTCCCTGAATGATCAAGGGGACACTCTCCTTTTGAGCTGACTTGAAGCCATTCCAACTTCATGTCTAATCGACTCGGGCCTGAGGCCTGTAAAACACTGCACTGATGGTTTTGTATCTCCTAATAAGTAAACTCAGTCAGGAGACAGCACTGTTTTGGGAGTGTCTGACCCTGGCAAACCTGTGGGCAAACAGAGGACTCTAAGCTGGAAGTGCTAAAGCTTCTAGTGTTTCTTCCCCCTAAAGACAAGTCTTGAAAGTCTAAAAAAGAAAACTGGAAAGCAAAACAAAACAAAACAAAAAATCCAAGGTCTAATCATCACCTTTGTGACATGTTGAAATGTGCTTAATACCTATTGAAGTTTTCTCAGAAACATGTAGATGTCCCATACCTAAGAGCATTAAAATAGAGTCTCCTGGTCTTATCTCTTTTCTCCATGAGACAGAGGCCTTGTCTTTTGCTAGGTATTGCCTTCTTAGTTCCTAAAACAGTGGCTCTCATGTAAAAGGCACTCAATAAATATCTACAGAGAGTGAATAAACTCAATGCCTTACTTCTCAGCATTTACCACCAGTCATTTTTCTATAACGTTCCCATTCTTCATTTATTTTCTTGGTTCCCATTTCCCTGTGGTTCACAAGATCTTTAAGAGTGTTAACTTCAGGATGTTTTCACTAGAAGGAAGCAGTGGGTCCTACAATCTAGTAGGGGTGGAGATGGGTCATGGAGAGGGTGTTTGGGGCTTAAAACCATAATGGCACTGCAAGGATATTAATGATTTTTGTCTTTATGTTAGGCTGCTTGGCAACTCACTGGAAATTATTGGGGTGGGGATTAAACTTCTCCAAGCCTTCCCTCAGATGATCACCATAGGTAAGTTTTTTTCACTTTTACATAAATGCTTATAGATTTTATAATTGGGCAAACATTAAATATTATGTATTCAAGGAATATTATATTTTATTATGTATTATGCAATAAATAAGGTGTTGACCAGTGCTGGGGCTGATAGTCTCCAGACAGGTACACAGGGTACCTTTCAAAAGCCCCATAGTGGCGGGGGTCCCCATTGGCCAAGTCATCATGTCCATCAGTACCGACTTACAGAACAATGAGCCTGTGATGGAGGCCCTATGCAAGGCCAAGTTCAAGTTGTCTGACCACCAGCAGATCCATATTTTCAAAAAGTGAGGATTTATTAAGTTTAGTGCTGATGAATTCGAAGGCATGGTGGCTGAAAAGCTGCTCATCTCAGATGACTAGAGGGTGGAATACATCCCTAATCATGGCCCCTTGGACAAATGGGGGACTTTGTATTCATGAGAACTTTGGTGCTGTCCCCTCCTTATTCATGCCTACCAATAAATCCCACTCCCTGTCAAAATAAATATGTATATATTCTGTTTTATAATGTATCCTTTGTTGTTATTTTTCATAGAATATCCATCTTCTTGAGGCTCAAAACAGAATGTTCAAGTATAGTCCATTGTTTTTCGTTTTTTCACTTAGTAACCATACAAAATAGGTGGCAATTTTCCTATTTCTGTCTTCTCTGTTCTAGGTTCTTTCAGAAAAGAGAAGCTGTAAGAAATTTGACTCGTCTTTCTCATCCTTATCTGTGATCTTCTCTTCTACCCCTTTCTCTTAAGTGAACTTTTTGTCCAGGATATAGTAGAAGTTTTCGCTCACATTTAAAAATATGTTTTTCTTCAAAGGCAGGTCTACTCTTCTCTGCCCTCTAAGTGATTTTTTATTTGTTATTATCAATTTTACCCATCAATCATCTCATTTTGCACCTTATTCTGATGAACTCTGTCCCTCTAGCCCATACCATCTATTTGTGATTCATCATTCCCAACACCCTGCTTTCTCTACAGCTTCACCTGCCCAATTTGAGTCTACAGGCAATTTTTATAAGAAAGTTCATCCCTTGGACCTTGTAAATGCTGTTCCTCTTCTCTTAATATGAAGTAATTTTGAAATACTCCTCCCTTTCTTTCTTTCTTATTCTCAGAAGTATATTTATATTACCTTTGTTCCTGCTCTCAGCCTACTTTGTAGGTACAGAATCCCCTTTCCCATCCCTAGGCAGATTGTTATTTTGAAATCCTGGCACAATTTTCTGTCTCCAGAATCTTCACCCATGTCACCTCTGCTCCATGTGGGTGGCATCTCTAACATTTTACCTCTTTCTCTGATATGGTGATCCCTGTGATGCTTTTTAATTTATATACACAATTACAATGAAAATGAGCTCTCAGAATGTATTTTATTACCTACTTACTGCTTTTTTTCCCCCGAGATTAAAATCTTGACCTGCATTTAGCAACAGAAGAGGAGAAAATTGGAAAAAGCATTCTGTGTACTTCCTAGAGTAGAACGCCAAGAGCCAGACAGGGAAACCTTCAACTTTCTGCCTACTACAAACCTTGTACAGCCCAAGTGCTGGATGTACTACAGCCCAGGTGCTGGATGTACCTGTTACTTCAAATGTTTTCTATTCTTACTCAAGTGTGGTAGATTTGATAATGTAAAAATCATATAAGAATTGATCCTACAAAACAAAGACCCCAGAAGAGGGACTACCCAGAACTATGACAGAGTCCTCTTTGGACATCTGAATAATCTGTAAATGGTGATTAAAAGAGAATTTGGGATTTGCATGTTGGGGCACCACTCTAACAATGTCACTGAGGGTCAGTCAAGTAGGTGAGGAGTCTGTTGCTAAGCCAATGTGAGGACCCAAGAATCATTCAACTAAAGGAGAAACCATACATGACAGGAAGGGGGAAACAGATCAAAGATTTTATGAGGTGCAGTTTTCTGCAATTAGAAACCAATGGACATGGGGAGATGGGGGTGAAGGAGGAGTAAAGGGTACTGCCTGCTGTCTACCTTGCCTCTCACCAAGAGAATTTCCAAACAAAGTGCAGTCTCAGGAAGGCTGAAGTACATAAACATCGTTTTTGGAAACAAACCTGTCAAGTTTATTTTGCTTTTGGAGATTGCAGATAAAGATGTGTAGTTACCAATAAAATTCTGAAGCCCAAGAGAAGGAAAGGAGAAATTAAGATGTCATGAGCTTTCAGGCTAAAGCTAAAATCATCAATGTAATTGCTCAGCAACAGTCTACAGAGTGAAAGATGAGCAGGCCAAGGACACAACCCTAGGGGCAAAGTGGGTCATGGTCTATTTCTTACTTACCCTTCTTCAAGATTCTACTCTTCATATCCTCCTCAGTCTATTTAGGCCTTGAGATTCAATCTTCAGCTCTCCCTAGGAGTAGATGGGTCAGAATAAGACAACTTTTCCAAGAGAACTGACTCATGCTCTCGCACAGCAACTTCACTCACCTTGCCAGCTTGAAATTGAGAGACAGGGATAGAATCATTTTCTTGAGAATAGAGGTTCAGGCTTGGAACATAGGCCATATGGAATGGGAAACTGAGTGAATTTTAATAAATTATTCACTAAGAAAATGGAATGGGGTAACTAAATAGGAAATTCATGACTTTTTATATCACACACCATCTGTGATCAACAATAGAGATAGAAAGGTGGGAAAATGGTTATAGAGAGCCAAGACTTCATTTTTCAAACTATGGCAGTAGATCAAGAAGATGACATCCTAGAGACACTGATGAGACTACTTAAAATAACACCAGTCAGCCATGAGGAGTCAGAAAGTGAATACCAACAGGTTGATTGCAAGGAAAAGATCAAGCATTTCCATTTTTGTGTACTTGAAAGTTAAGCATCCTAAGTTTGTAAAGGTAATATCATTTATGGTTTCAATCACAAAGTAAGGTATCAAAGTTCAAGATAATGAGCTATTCATGGAGTTAAGTTTAGGATACACACATGGAAGTGGATTGTTAGAATGGTAGGCAAAAGCCTTAAGAATTACAGAAATTTGGATTCTTGATGGAATCATCCACAGGGCAGCTGAAGTCACATCCAAGTCATAATGGGAGGGTGATCCATTGGTCAGAATGGGGCCCATTTTCAAAGGTTCAGTCTTTTTTACAGCAAAGTTGAAAATTCCACTAAGAGTAAAAAAGAGGAATCAAGAAAATGACAAGAGAGTGTCTGCACAAATGGCAGCTAATAAAATGTGCATGGAATGAATTTACGGGTCCCACTTCCCAGGGCCATGGTAAGGAAAATGAAACAATAAAACTGCAATGGGAAACAATAAAACTTGCCAGGGAAAAGGGGTGGTAGAAAGAGCTCACAAGAAACAGTTCCACAATTTTCAGAAATTCTGAAAGCTGATTGTAAAACTTGTATTCAACTTATATTTGACTATATGAGGTTAAGGCCCAGAATTAAAACCAAAAACAATACTTATTCAAAATCCCTCATTTCCTCTGGACTGTACTGCATTTTATTACCCATACATTTGAGGTAATTCCCACCTATTTTATCTGTATGGTTGAAACATTACATAGAGGCATGCTATGGCACATCTCTTCCCAAGTCCCCATTTAGTAACAATGCATTGGTAGTATGAAAGTGACTGTAATGGAGTTTTTACAATATGGAAACATAATGCTACATATCAGGGTTCAACTTATTGTTTTGTTACTTGTCCAGACAAACTGTTTTCCACTCATTGCCTATAGCTGCAGATAAAGTTTTACTGGAATATAGTCAATAATAAGTGATATCTTCTGTGGCTCCGTTATAATGACAGCATGGAAAAACTCTAAGAGAAACCATATGGCACTAAATTTGAAATGTTTGCCACCTGGATCTTTAAGAAAGTTTGCCAAATCTTGGTTTAGACTTGAGAAAATAATTCAGATTAAACTTATAGGAGTGCAAGACCTGTAAATGGTTACACATCTACAGCCATTTCATAGTAGCACAAAGATTTAGGGAACTATTCTCTGGGTATTTGAAACCATAATCTGATTTAGCAAAGAAGTCATTCATGTCATTAAAAGTTAAGCCTGATTCTGACATATACATTCATGGTTTCACTTTGCCTTCCTCCTCCACCTAAATGAAAGTATTGACGAACATTTATGTTGAAACTACATCCATTTGTAGTCACTGTTCATCAGTAACAAGAGTTTAGCCAAAAAAATAAAAAATAAAAAAATAACAGTGTTCCATGCAAACCAATTGGCTGCAAGAATTTATAATGAAGAGTATCATTATTTGTCAACTATGGGCTACACTTTATATTAGTAAAATGCATTAAAACCTTTTTTTGTATGTATATATATGTGTGTGTGTATATATATATACACACATATATATACATACATATTTTTTAATATGTATAAGTTTTGAACACTTGCCAGCAGCATGAGTAATGAAGATATTAAAGAAGCAGAAGTTTCTCAGAACAAAGTTCTGAGAAAGCATCATAATTTTAGCACCTGTGGAAGGGTAGCAGTTCAAGGATGAAGAATCACAAAGCAGTGTGAGGATTAGCAACAGATAGTCAAAACAGAACTTTTTTTCTGGAGGAAGTGATCATCACTCCATTGGCAAGCATGAATCACTCTAACTGGTACAGACTCTCCAAGGATAATTCTGTCATAGTTCTGGGGTCAGAAAAAGCTTGAGTCATCATGGTATTGACAGCCTTAAAATGTCCATAGTCTTCCTGCCACCGTAGGTAAACTGAGCTCAGGACTTCCAAACCAAGGGACACCTGGGTGGCTCAGTGGTTGAGTGCCTGCTTTCCACTCAGGGCATCATGCTGGAGTCCAGGGATTGACTCCCACATTGGGCTCCCCTCGGAGAGCCTGCTTTTCCCTCTGCCTGTCTCTGCCTCCCTCTCTTGTGTCTCTCATGAATAAATAAATAAAATCTTTTTTTTTTTAAAAAGAAGGACTTCCAAACTGAACATTTATGAATGATTACAGTAACCGCCACATGTTTGCCAGCCCAAGAGACCCTCAGTGTGTACTAGAACCAAGAGAAATCTGTTTGCCTGGTATGTAGAAAATATTTTAGTCTGTTATCCATGATTGTGTAGGAATCCTAGTTTCTATTACCATCTCTCTGACCCTATTTCATATGGTTTCAAATTCTCTACATTCCAAGTCCTTATCTACAAAGGATTGCCGCCATTCTTCTCCTTCCATCTCCTAAGGCAGCCATGTGTCTAAATGAGAAAATACGGCGAAGACACTATAAGACCATGAGATCAAAGGCACACAGTTAGTTCAAAGCACTCCAGCCAGAGAAAGTACTCAGCACTTTTGTGTCAAGATAAAATTTAGAAAGCTTCTGAACTACAGCCTAATTTCTGAATGCCAATGGTGGGAAGTTCAACTACCATTTGTTGGCCAACTATTGTGTATTTAGGTAAGAGTCTAGATACATACCTAAGATAATTATGTACATCAAAAATAGACCTTTTTCAGAAACTGAATTAGACTACTTATCATTTTTAAACAAAGGCAAGGGACAGGGCAGCACATGACCTCAGTTCACCCAGAGATTATGGCATTTATCATATGTAAATCACTGACCTCTACAACAGGATGAAAGGGTTACTGCTCCTGGCACTCTGAGTGCGATTATTTGGATTTTTCTGTCAACCTTAGGGTGTAAGTTTAGGTCCCAAGGCATAATGTTCTCATCATACCTATGACCTCCTGCCCTTCCACTCATTCCAGACATGTCCCAACTGCCAATTATTATTTCCAACAGCTGTTGGAGAAGACTTCCTAATTATGCTATCAGATTCTTTCAATAAGATGAAACAACAACACAACAACAAAAACCCTTTCTCAAAGGAGGGAACTAACTATTAAAAATGCAAAAAGGGTATCCACAGATATTTAATGAAATGGAAACAGATGATCACTACACAGACATCGAGAGAGAAGCCTAGATTAATCAAAACACTAGAGACAAAGTGTCTCCCTACAGGCAGCTGTTCACACGTTGATCAAACATAATATGCTATAAGGGAATAAAAATTTGGAAAACTACTAAAGTTTCAAAATACCAGGGCCTTGAAATTACTATCCTTGCATAGCTACAGGCCTTGGAAAGCACTTGAAAGTTAAACTGAGGTCCTACTAGATCACTCAGTGGAAATCTTTCTTCCAAGAATCCAAGTATTCCCTTCCAAACTTCAGCTTCAGCTCTGTCAAAGTACAGGTGTATTAGTCAAAGATTCAATGAAATGATAAAAGCTCTGACCCATGAGACAAAGCCCTGATATTCTTCTAGCAAGCTGTCTCTCCCTCGAGGGTAGAGTTAATAACATTTGTTTTGTCTTCTGGCAAAGATCAGATTCTTTGATTAGTCTGACAATGTCAGAATAAGTCACTGTACTAAGAAGATGGGGTAGGCCAAGGGAAGCACGTTTGTCAGTGTCTCAAAGATAACAGATCTGCCAGTAAACAAAATGTTCTTTTGTTACGTTTTTACCCTTCAAGTTTTAACCAAAAGTCAAGACTTCCATGGTCTAATGATTTATTTTTAAATAGTCATCAGAGTTCATAGCCACACAGTTGACAGCAAGCTTCTTCCCATAGGGGAGAAGTTTTGGCCAGTCAGCACATAGGTCCCCCACCTGTGGGGGAAAAATCCAAATAATCGCACTCAGAGTGCCAGGAGCAGTAACCCTTTAATCCTGTTATAGAGGTCAGTGATTTACATATGATAAATGCCATAATAACCAATAGTAACTAGTTATTATTGAGAATGATTTAGATAAAGCCATTTTGTATTGATGTGTATCGATACCATATATATAAATACCTTGATAGAAATATTAAGTTTTTTCTTTATAGATAGATGAGGGGAAAGAGGGAAAGGATCATACTATTTTGCTTTTTCTAAGAACCTTAAGGGAGAGAGGATTACAATAATTCCTGTTCTGTTACATAGACCTGCCTAAAAAGCAATGGCTTTTATGAGAGCATTATACAGTGCCTAATACGGTATTTGTGTTTGACACAGGCTTTCTCGCTGAAGCTAAAACATTTTTTTAAAATAAATAAGACAACAGAATCAAATAGTTTAAGTCCTTTGCTTAAGGATATTTATTTAAGATTTATTTATTTGACAGAGAGAGAGATAACACAAGCAGGGGGAGTGAGAGGCAGAGGGAGAGGGAGAAGCAGACTACCTATTGACCAAGGAGCCCAATGTGGGGCTTGATCCCAGGACCCGGGGATCATGATGTGAGCCGAAGGCAGATGCTCAACTGACTGAGCCACCCAGCCCCTGCTCAAGGATATTTAATTTAAACCTGGATCTAAGTTTTCTAAAACTTGTGCTTTCCCAAAGACTACCCTGCATTAAACTTTGAAAACCTGTGTATTCAAGAAACCATCTTTCTTGCTAAAAAAATAGTGTAAATATTAAGCTTGTAGGAGGTCTAAAGAGAACATAAATGGTAATTATAAAGCATTTTAACATACAGTGCACAATGAAAAGAAACAATACAAATAGCTGGATCATTCCACCTCATTAAAATCCAAATTTATTCCAGGCATCTGTCCTCTACTGAGAACATGCATTCTTTTGATTCTAATAGAACTCATTTTTAACATTAAAAATCATCAGTGCTAAACATTTTCATTCTGAATAATTACAATGAAATCAGTCACCACATTTTTAAAAATGACACCTAGAAGTTTGTCTCCTGCAATGATATACTACAGACTTAAGATCATATCGATAATATAAGCCATTTATTTTCAGGGCAAGGTGTGCAATGTAAAGGTTACTTTTGTCAGCTTACATGTCCAGAATACTCTATGACAGGGCTTCTCAATTCTATCTGCTGTGGTTCTAAGGTGCTTCTATCAGAAAAAAAAAAAATTAGCATAGAAATTGAGGGTATGATTTTAAGTGATGAGCTGCCACTTATTGGCTGTGTGAATATGAGGTTAATTATTTTATCTCTCTACCATTTTCTTCTCTATGAAATGAGGATAAAAATAGTCCCTACCTCAGGGATGGTATTGAGAATCAAATGCAATAATATACGTCAGTCACTGAACTCAGGTCCAACAGAGGAAATAGCCAAGAACTACTAACTTACTCTTGGACCAGTGGATGTATATTTAGCACAGGCTGTGTACTAGACAGTGATTTCAGCACTTCATACTTCTTAATTGCTTCATCTTCGTAATGACTTTGAGGTTTTTAACACTATTATTCCACTCTTATTGATGACAATATTAACACACTTGGAGGTCAAGTCTTCACGGAGTTACACAGCTAGTAAGCACAAAGGGGAATGTCCAACAGTCTACTCTCTTCTCACTTCAAGGTCTAGGTAATGCCTGAATTGTTTGACTTCTAAAAACCCAACACAAATCTACAACCTGTGTGGACATTCCATTTATCTTCACTAACATGTAATTTAAGCTTCAGGCTGGACCAACTACTTCTACAAAGCAAACTGGAGACACGAAGGCTTGCATATCCCCACACTCCAGCCCTGCCTCCAGTCTGTCATGAGCAGAGAAGGAAAAAGAGTCACACTGTCAGAGAATTGGGGTCCATCCTATCTACCTATGATTTTCATTTTTATTTAGATGTCATGGAAAGAAGGGCCACTGGTTATGTTCCAAGGAAGATCTTTTTAAAGGAACAATGAGTCTTAGCTTCTTCACCCTTTGAACCAAGTCAGTGTCTAGGCCACTTTTTTTCCTCTTGACCAGAGTGTGTTCTGTTCAACCTATGCCCTATGTGAACTGCAGTTTTTAGGTTTCTTCTCTATAAAATTGAGAAAATATACTGGATTATCTTGAGATTACCTTAAGGATCAAATGAAAAATAAATTTTGCCAACTCCTAAGTGCTCTACAATTGGAAGGTGATGTCATCACAGTGGGTATTTATGGGAAAGCAGTATTAAGCTGAAACTAGAGACCTTCCAGATCATGATATTCTCAATTCTCAACCACCTTCTGCCTCCGACCATTTCACAAATGCAAAGACTCAAGAGGCTAAAATACAAAGCCAGTTTAGTGGGAGACTACAGAATTCCATGAAAACTGATGAATGCCACTAATTTAAATATTTAGTAAGGTTAACTTCCTTCTGAAATATGTAAAGAAAACAACCTAAAAAACTGGGCAATTGGGCAAAATTGCTGACAGGAGATACAGGTATAGAAGCTGTTTATACTTTATTTCAGGGCAGTGGGCAGAGTTTTGAGGGCTTCTCTGGGTGATCCCTAAATGCTAATATTTGCAGAACATTGTTCATGAATGCTCATTCTCACACAAATGGCCTTATTTTTCTTGGTTTCCTTTCTTTAAAGAACAGGACTCCTTTTTACTCTTAGGGGTCAACCCTTTACCTTAATATAGTCGGGAAAGGATGGACCTGAGCTGACTTCCACATACAGGTGTTTCCTTAAACCTATTTTCCCCTTCCATTCCTCACCCCCCACTCTGGCTCCTAGATTTCAAAAATGTAGTGTTTCTGGTTCCCAAGTTAAAGGAAGGTAGAGAATTAGGTTTGAGGGTGCATTAATAATTAGCCCACATACAAACAAGTCACTGGTAGGCTCAAAGGATCTCTCCAGGCAGATGTATAAGGGGTCACGAGGCTTCTCTTTTCACCTGTATTTTCCTCAGAGAGGAGGATTCTGATGGCATACTTTCCAACATCAGACCCAGGCTGTGGAAACTCTTATATCATTTTAAGCCTCCCATGCATATTTTAGGTGCCTCTACTTGCTCCCCCCACCCCATGCACCACTACCACTGCCTTCCATCCTCTAGAATTGTATTGCCATCTCCCACCTTCTGGGGACTCCACTCTTCCCAGAGTTGATAACTCTTCATTATCTAGAAATGGCCCTTTCTCCCTCTCATTTCAACTGTTCTTGAGAGAACAAGTGGACCATGGCTGTCTACATCTATTAGAATTTAAGCTCCATGTGGGTGGGTATCTTATCCATTCTGTCCAGATATATCCCCAGAAACTAAAACAGTAGTTGGCATATGAAATATTCTCTGTATTCATATGTTAAATAAAAGAATTGAGGACATTCTAACAGATCAGCAAGGGTACCAAGTTTTCCCAGGCTCAAATTTATGGTGATAAAAACTCTTCTTCCCCTAATACTTTGCTATCCCCCTCTTATGGTTCAAGCCCATGCCCCTACCCCACCTTACACCTGGTAGCTGGAGAGAAATATACTACCTCTATTTTTAAGTTACCTATAGCATCCATAGTTCTGTCAGATGTTTTACATGCATTTCATCTATTCCCCACAGAAAGTCTCAAGTTTCTTATTGTTATCTGAGGTGTTAAGCTGAAGAACATTTATGATACGAGGGGATAGGAGGCGCCTGCCCAAAGGCCACAGCTGGAAGGCGTTGAGGCTCAGTTCCAAACCCGACATCTCCATGATGACTAGTAGTAGTAATAAATATGTATTCATAAAAACACTTTGTAGAATAAAAGCAATCTGCGGATGAGGGAATTGGGTCCCTCTAAGATTTATTAAAAAGATAGGGTTTGTATACAGGTGTTAACAGCAGCAGCTGCCAGGCTTGGAAGTGAAACCGGCTGCTTTGGTGTTAACTGACTCAAGTCATCTCTGCAGTGGGGATAGCTACAGCAAGATCTGTAAAAACATAAAAATCTGTGAAGTCAAATCCACTGTTTGTCTAGAATAAAAGGGATCAATTTTCTCCTATCACAGAACAATCTGTTCACTCCAAGAATGTGGTTAATAAACATTTCCATCAGGATTGTAGACAAATGGAGCTTTCTCTAAAATATGTAAACAAAAGCATCTCTCAGAGATGATTAATGTTTCCAAGAGGAGAAGAAGCAAGGTTCTCTAGCTAACATGTTTTCCAATATTTAAACATAGTTTTCTTGTCTCATTACCTAAATAATGCCAGTTGACAAGGATGATCCCAAATACTTTACACAGTAAAATAGTTCACACAGCTCGTGCTGCAAGCTAACACTGAATTTTAATTCAGACCCCCTATTTCTCATTTGGCCTCAAAAATGAGATCAAAATGAGGTAAGTGTTTTACAAACTGTAAGCTAAGCTGTACTGTTACTATTTTTTTAAAAATAATTTCTTTGTTAAAGAGGGAACACATTGTCCTAGAATAAAGGTTTTTTTTCAAAACAGATTTTTTTATTCCCCCTTTGAGCATTTGAATCTGTGATGCATTAACCACACAACTAATTTACTGCCTTATACTGGAAATGTCATTTGGAAAAGGAAAATGCTCTCAAACTAGAATTAAAATCTTATACTGGGCACCACAAATTATTAAATGCATTGCACATGATTATTTTAATTTATCATCCATCCATAATAAACCTGGGAGCTAACTATTTATTGGTAAGGAAACTTCACTCCAAAAACGTAAAATTTTTCAAGATTTCTTAGTGAGTGGTTAAGTCAACATTCAAAGCCAAAATTTGGTCCTTGGTCATATATTCTTCAACAAATTTTTAGACTTCAAACATTTGTAACTATTATCCACATCATGGGAAAAATGAACGAACAATCAAGCCATTTCTTAAAACTGTTTTTTCCTCCTAACCAGGCTTTGGAGGAAAAGGTAAATTGAATCATTAAGGATGTCACCTGCTCTTTCTTCACTTTTATACTGTAAACCAAGCCAAAAACCTAAATAAATGGAAAATTATATAACTCAGAAGGAGATGGAAAACTTGATTATAATACAGTGTTTATAATTAAGTTTCTCTCTACCAAGGAAATATCTGGATATCTAAGAGGCAAAAGTATGCATAATAACTCAAATTCTTCATGATATTAGTAACATTTATTAAAGTGTTTGAAATTTATTGAAGCAAAATGTCTTTGTTACTTTAGTACTTATATATGAATTTAAGAACTCCACACTTCCCTTGAAGGTCTATGGCATACTGCACAAAAGTCCAAAAGTTCTGATACTACTTACCTATATTCTCTTGGCCAATCTTTTTTTTTTTTTAAAACATTTTTTTTCTTAATCAAGATTTTACTTATTCATGAGAGACAAAGAGAGAGAGGCAGAGACATAGGCAGAGGGAAAACCAGGCTCCCTGTGGGGAGCAGGGACTCGATCGCAGGACCCAGGATCACGCCCTGGGTCAAAGGCAGGTGCTAAACTACTAAGCCACCCAGGTGTCCCTCTCTTTGTCAATCTAAATGTAATATCTTCTAAAAGAGAATGACACAAGCCATGAAGGCTCATCCAACTTCTGATGGAGTATTCCAGAATGCTACAGATTAAATAGAGTTTAACGAGATAACCCCAGAAAAACTAGATTCTTTGTTGGCCTCACTCTAATAACCAATTTTATCTTGTCTTACTGATTAGGTTGGAACAAGTAGTACTAAAGGAAATAAATAGCTTAATAATATCGTACAGCATAAATTCTTTTGATGTAATTTCTATCAGCAAAATCATCAAATTGTGAAACACTTTTTCTAGGAAGTACCTTGGATACAATATTATTAATTTTTTTTTCCTCAAGAAATGTTCAAGTTTTTCCTTGCAAGAAAATATGGCTGAGAAGAACTATAGAGAAGTTTAGCTAAACAAAACCAGGGGTTGTTGGTTAGTTACGGAGAATGACCCTACCTACCCACTGTACTGGGCTGGGGAGTCTGAAATGTGAGAACACATGTTGATAGTCCCCCTAATCCCCAGTCCCCAAGGCAGGAACTCTGTGTCAGGCTTCATTGACTAGACCCCAAGACCTCATATGTCACTGCCCTAGAAAGTCATTCAATTCAACCTGGTATCAACATTTTTCAACACAAATCTCAAGGTTACTTGAACAAATCTTCAGATCCAAGATCAGGTACTAAATGACTTAACCTTATTTGTACATATACTAACCAGGCTGATGGGTTCATCATGGATATCCATCATGATGGATAGTTTCCCCAGTTGAAGCTAACTAGATGCAGGCTCAGAACTTCTGCTGGACTCTTGAAAGGAATATAGACCTATCATCCCATTAGACACGAGCATGAGAGAATAGGTTATCTGAAGTTGCTATGGACATCCCAGTGACCACACAGAAAAATGTCCATTTAATAACGAAGTCTACACACCTACAGAGCCTTCCTCCTCAGTCTCACAGGTATTTAAGTCAATAAATAACCTTGTGCTTAAACCACTTGGGGTTTGGTTCTCCGTTACTTTCTAAAATCTTCCTTGTACCCACCACAACTTTAAGAAGGAAAGAGCTTAAGTAGACACAGGGAGTAGGTTAGGGAATTAATTCAAATAGGGTACCTTTTATTGAATTAAGAGGTAGATTATCAACTCAAAGTAGGCAAAAAAAAAAAAAAAATACAGTACAAACATTTGAATCTCCACTATCCATGATGATAAATTTAACCAGTTATTGAAAGCCCAGCTGCAATATAGGACCATGAAACGTAGAGACACAAACCCGTATAAATGTTTGCTTTTGTCCAATAATATTCAGAGGCCAAGAGATAGAATCAAATCCTTCACACAGCTGAATGGTTGCAGGACTGGAGTTTTGCAAGTTATAAAAGAATTAGAAGAAGACACAAGATCTATATTACACAGTAAAGAAAAAGAAACTGGACAAGAACTGCTATATTGGTAGGCTGACAAGTTGAGATTTGAAAGTAGTCCATTTAGAGTAAGAAGGTTCAGGGAACAGTGCTCAAATAGAAAATACATGGAACTCTTAGGTTGAGTAGTTCTAAAAGAATTTAATGAATCATACGCAAATGTGTACGCAAGGGCAGCACGTATGGGAAGCCACAGGAATAACACAACTCCCTGGACATAATGACAGCAGAGTATGTCTATCAGGCCTGAGTACTTACACTCCAGGCTATCTGAGGTGCAGGACTGAAGTAGTAGTTAAGAGAAACAAGAGAACACAAGTATGTGGTAAGGGCCTCCTGACAGCAACTCCCTCATGAAGAGCGCAGGAGGAGGAAGTTCCCAGACTTTAGCCTCCATGCCATCTACTAGTTTTTTGTTTTTATTTTTAAGATTTATTTGGGGGGTGGGGGAGAGACATTTTTTAAATGTTTTATTTAAATTCAATTAGCCAACACATAGTATAACACCAATGCTCATCTCTTCATTTGCCCTCCTTAATGCCTGGCATCCAGTTATCCCATCCCCCACCACCACCTCCCCTCCTGCAACCCTTTGTTTCCCAGAGTCAGGATTCTCTCATGGTTTGCCTTCCTCTCTAATTGGGAAAAGACATTTTTTAAGAGATGGTGTTGAGACAGACACTAAAAATCCAAATGATTTACCACGACTGAGGAGTGAAAGAATAGTTTCTTTAATCATATAAATGAACATGCAAAGTCATCCATGGCAGCTATTTCTCATTGTTATGTCAAATGAAGAAAGAAGAGAGTTAATACTGATTTTCTAAGCAACTGCTATGCCAAAGCCTCTGCTTTCGAAGACATTAATATTGCAAAGGACACAAAACCAATACACACACAGGAAGATCACAAAGCAGTGGGTGATAAGGCCAATGAACGCTATAGACATCTCATTTCCATTGCTTACCACAATTGCCATAATTCTGTTTACTGTCTTGAAAAGGCTCAAGGCCATAGACAGAGCTTCCTTTATCCCCAGAACAAAAACACGTATCATATAGTTAAGATGAGTAATTAGAGGATTTGCATCAGGGAAGAGATCACTGTCACCAGGATGAAGCCTCAGCACGGAATCTGAGAGTTTCTGGAATCTGCCATCACCCTAACTATCATTACTGTCCTCCACTGGCTTAAGATAAAGTCAAACTGCTAAAATTCAGGTAATGCAAGGTTATCCCAAAAAAGCAGTAGATAAATAGGAATCAGAATCTCAAGTATCTCTATCTTTCCAGGCTTATCGCTCTGTGTGCTCTTATTGCGCTAAGTTACTTGTCATTTCCCCGAGCTCCTCATTGTATTAAGTCATTATATTCTCTCCGCGTCCTTTGACGGTAATATTTCCTTGCCTCCCCACTCTATCAACTAATTTTAAGACTCTAGCATCTTTCCTCAATTCCTCCCAAATCCATTCTCAACAGAATGCGCCACTCCTTCGTTGAGTCTCCACTGGGTCCACCATTGTGCTTTTTCACTATTTAACTTATGAACTAGTGAACCCTAAACTATTACAAGAAATAGTGTTGCTCATTTTTTAAATCTCCAGTGATCAATGAAATACGTAAAAATACTTAATATATGCTGGCGAATGAACAAATGCAAAAAATTCCATGCTTTAAATCTATCTTCATGAACACAGTAAAAATGAGCTTTCCCTCTTATGGAAAACAGAATGTTGCCCCCACCTCCCAAAACAGTGATGTCTTCTGCCCAGAACCTATTATACATTACACTTCAAGGCAGATAAAGTTGACGTTTAAATTAAGGATACTGAGGCACCTGGGTGGCTCAGTTGGTTAAGCATCTGCCTTTGGCTCAGGTCATGTCCCAGGCTCCTGGGATGGAGCCCTGCATCGAGCACTGTGCTCAGTGGCAAGTCTGCTTCTCCCTCTGTCCTTCCCTTGCTCGTTCTTTCTCTCGCTCTCTCAAATAAATAAATAAAATATTTTTTAAAAAATTAAGGATATTAACTAGCTGACCTTAAATTAATCCCAAACCACCTGCATGTAATCACATAAGGAAGCAGAAAAGTGGAATCCAAAAAAAATATATGCCCACCAAAAGCAGGAGCGGGGGGATGTTATTTTGCTGGCTCTGAAGATGGAAGAAGGAGGGCATTAGCCCAGGAATGCGGCAGCCTCTAAAAGTTGGACATGGCAAGGAGACAGATTATCTCCCAGGGTCTTTAAAAGGCAACTTGTAACCTACAAAACTGTAAAATAGTAAATTTGTGTAAATTGGTAATTTGTCTTAACCTAGTAAGTTTGTGATGATTTATACCAGCCACACTTGAAAACTAACACACCCCCTTTATAATTCTTTTTGTGTTTGTTTAACCTCTTACACATCATTAACTTCTCACTACTTAGGTAGCTGCCACTTCTGAAGTATTGTACAGACCAAACAATGTACTCAGCATTTTAAACCATTATTTCACTTAATATCCAAAAGCACCCTCCTCAGAGCAAGGTTATTTCCATTTTTTTAATAAGAAAACAGAAGCTTAAGACAATTAAGTGAATTTCCCAAGCACACAGCTAATAAATTCCAGCATAATATCCACAAGCACAAAAATCTTCCTCACCTTTGTGTAATCCAGTGGGCACGGAGGCCTATAATCTTCTGGAATCCCAACATTCACTCAACCCAAAAAGGATAAGTAGCCCAGTGTTTCTGTCAAAATGTTTTGTGGGCACCTTAGAAACTTGTGTTCTTCTGGGATCCTCCTAATTCCTCAAGAAGCAAAATTATTTTTGATCACGGCTTTTAACTGTTAAAGCAAAACCCCTACTTGACCCTTCCCTTCTGGAAAGAGCAACCATGCCTTAGAGAGAAGCAAAACGTGAGAACATATTTTCGAGTTTCCATGCCTTCTACTTGCTTCCCCTGCTAGGATTTCAAGTAAACATCCTGATGGGCAAAATTGATTGAATCTGAAATCCACTGGGCCACATGCTCTGGAGGGGGAAAGAGAAAGAACTTCAGTTCTAAGAGAAGGTGTTCAGAGATAAAAATTTCTAAACTTTTTTAACCTTTGGATCTGAAATGTTTCATCTCCTAAACAAATGTGGACCAAACCTCATGGAAACAGGCTAATGAATGTCTTGTAAAGCTTTGAGTGGTCAGTTCCCAGCCAAAACCCTTGAAATGAACCAAGCCCTAATATATCCATGTTTTCATTCCTTACAACATTCTTAGTTATGTATTGTTTGGCTCAGCCTTTTCAATTTCTCAGATTTAACTCTTAATCTGTTCCAAATTAGAACATATCTAATTGCTTAGCATCATAGAGTTCCTGACAGTGGCCTATTGTCTTAGCAACCCACGCAGTGTTTTTATTCTCATTTCTTTACATTAGTGAGCTCATTCCTCCCTTACTGAGTGTTCTTTTCATACAGTTGATTTTATACATGTACTAATACATAAAGACTTTGGAAAGATAGTGTAGACAAATTTGTGATAGCTGAAAATTATTTGAGACAACTAGAACTCTTAGGACAAATGAGAGAAATAGTAGGATCTGCTGTCAGTTTCATAAATCAAGAAAAGAAAAAGGACCATAAATGTGTCCACTGAAGTCAACAAAATGGACTATACCAGAGATATGTGTTGTTCTTTTCCTCCCCATTACCCTGGAGCCAAAGTCATTGGAAACATCCCTTACGTGACTCTACCTACACAACTGTTCTTACCTAGGCTTTAAAGAAAATACTAAGATTGTCCCTTTTTCCCTAAGTGGGCTTTTATTGCAGGACCTATTATACTTATATTCTTATCTGTTTACTGTCTTTCTCCTCCAACTCCTCAGCCCCTTGAGGTATGGGGCTTACTGCCTTTGTATCTTCTACGCTATTACATGGATGGATGACATTAATAATGGGTTTAGACATGCTTCTGTTCCTAAGTTCAAAATTAGACTGCACAGCTTCCAGCTTCTGTACTTGTTGTTACCCTGTTTACCTCCCAGAAAGTAAGATGTCTTTCTTCTTTATTTCCTTAGCAGGGAAGATCAGACTATAGTTTCCTTCCTAATGTCATAAAGTCCTCACTCTTAATGGCTCCTTGGGATCACAACCAAGTCCATTGAGCAAAATAATGTTTGTTTCTCAAGCTTTCTTGCATATTCTAGAACTTGTAATTTTCCATGACTTGAGTGTCAGGATTCAGTCTGTCTGCCTCCAATCTACAGATCTGTTTCTCAAGTTTGGTTTGTAAAAATTGCAAATGTCTATGCTTTCACTAACTCAATATCACTAAAGATAAACAATCTAATTTTTTTTCACCAAAGGAGTCAATGTGATCTCCAAAAAAGCTAAACTAAACAGGAGTTGCTTCAAATAATATTTTAAATATATGTTTTTGTACACATACCCATATACAGAGATGATAGATGATAGATATTATATAATGTTTTTAAAAATACAGGATATTGTGTACTCCAAATGCAGTGCCGATCTTGTAATTCAAAACTGCACAGGAAAATGTTATTCAAAATTCTAACCAGGCATATAAATGCTAATGGGAACATGAAGCTACAAGTCCATCTACATAGTTTGTTTATATTTCTAATGAAAATTTCTAAAATGCAGTATATCTTGCTGTAAGAAGCATAACAGTAATTAAGCTTTCTTTCCATCATTTATAACCTGAGAGTGCCCCAAGACCTCATTACATAACAAAGCCACATACCTAAAAATTACTGTGATGACACACTCCAGACCTCTTTTTCAAGAAAAGACCCAGACAGTTTAAGGGACCAGTCCAAGATTACACAAAAAGTAGGTGCCAGAGCCTGGATTAAAACCTCCCTTCTGATTCCAGTTATGGGGCCCAAACATACTGATGATGTTAAAGACAGAGATTAATGTGTTAGGACTCCAAAGTGTGAGTTCTTCTCACATTATAAAAGTATTTATTTATGTCTGTGGTTATCTACTTCTATAATTGTTCTGGTAAATTTTGTTTTGATTAACCATTGTGCCATTTTCAAGGAAGAAGAAAGCTGTTATGAAAATTTTTCCCCTGAAATTTCTGCTTTATTATGATGCCAGACTTCTATTTCCCGGCCTAGCTCTTGACTAAAACACAGATGAAGGCATGGCATGAGAAATGGGTGCGAGACTCTGAACAAAGGAAGTTGTTAGCAGGAGATCAAGATGAATTCCTGTGAAATGAATGTAAATCGATCAGTATTGAGGAATTCAATCAGGCTATACAAGCTTCCTTCAGCTTCTAAAACACAGTAGCCAGCAGGATCTACATGGAGATCGAAGGGAAAGGACCCTCCTCTCTTATGATCTGCATCAGGGGCAGTTACCCATTGCTCATCTGCTGCTACATTCTCAGGAAGTCTGAGTTTTATCCATCAGCTGCCTGGTCCAGCCTCATCCTCTTCCCTTACCCCTCCTTCTGTATTTACCAATGGGGCACAATTCCCAGGTCACATGATAGGAAGTAGAAGTGGGAAGACAGAGATCTCAAGGTTTCTTCCCTGAAACACTAAGTACTAGAAAGCACCAAAAACAATGTACTCCACGGCATTCCTAAAATGTGATGGAGGCTTCCTGACTGAGAATCACTGGTGGTATTCAGCAAAATAAGGTGGTTTGTGCCCACCCTACATCTCCCAAATCAGAATCTTTGAGGCAGTGAAACCAAGGGTTTATGTTTTTAATGAGCATCAGGAAACTTCTTACACACCCTGTCTTTTGTACAGGAATACAATGTTTGATGAGGGCTTTAAAAAAAGTTACTTACTGCAAGGGTGCCTGGGTGGCTCAGTTGGTTGAATATATGACTTTTGATTTCAGCTCTGGTCATGATCTCAGGGTCCTGAGATAGAACCCTGCATCAAGCCCCCTGCTGAGCAGGGGTTCTACTTCATTCTCTATCCTGCTCTTCCTCTGTTCCTCCCCTGGCTCACAGACATGCCCTCTCTCTCTCTCTCTCTTTCTAAAACAAAAAAATAAATCTTAAAAAAAATTATTACGTAAATGTGCATAGATCATAAGTGTCCGAACGCATTCAAGAAACCAGCATCCGAATACAGAAACAGAAAATGGGGTTTTACCCAAGAATTTTGTTATAAGTAGTCAGTACATGAAAACCAAAAGGGATTTTCAGGTAAGTATAGGATCATTTGGAAAAATCCAAGAAAACATGAGTGAAAATTTAAAATATAATCTATCTGAATAGAGCATATTAAAATTCTTACATACGAAATAAACATCCACATAGTGATTATTTTCTTGTATAGCAATAATTACCAAAATAAAGATGTAAGAAAAATAATATAATAAAAGGTAAAACAAAAAGTCATTCCTGGTAATGACTAAGAACATAAGAGAACTAATAATAACAAATAAAAATATTATAGTCCTTTACAAGAAAATGACTTCACTTAGAAAAATAAGAGAAATCCTTACCAAACATAAATATGTTATGTTACATTCCTAAGATGGATAAAAAAATCTATTTTTAAAGTGACAATTCTGGCACTACTATAAATTAAACTAAATCTCCATGAAAATTACTGTAAAATTCATCTAGAAGACAAAGCACAATTTGAAACTATAAATTAAAAGAATTAAATCAGGCAGCCCCAGTGGCGCAGCGGTTTAGCGCTGCCTGCAGCCTAGGGCGTGATCCTGGGGACCTGGGATGGAGTCCCACATCGGGCTCCCCACATGGATCCTGCTTCTCCCTCTGTCTGTGTCTCTGCCCAACCCCTCTCTGAATAAATAAATAAATCTTTAAAAAAAAAAAAAAGAATTAAACTTACCCTACTAGATGAATAAAGCATATCAGAAAGCACATGAGTTAAACCAGTGAAGAACCAGCAAATCACATATAATAAATGAAACAATACATCTCTTAAAGACAGACCCTGCTATAGTGGTTTTCACACTTAAGCAATCATAAGCATCACGTGGCAAACTAGGAAACACTGAAGAGTCTGAGCCCTACCTCAGAACCTTTAAATCAAGTCTTCTTGGTCCCACTCTTATACTCGTGTATTGGCCAACCTCCTGGACAATGATAATAGCACAGACAATAGCCTAAATAGTTCATCATCTTGATGACTCCAATGCCCACCCTACATCTCCCAAATCAGAATCTTTGAGGCAGTGAAACCAAGGGTTTATGTTTTTAATGAGCATCAGGAAACTTCTTACACACCCTGTCTTTTGTACAGGAATACAATGTTTGATGAGGGCTTTAAAAAAAGTTACTTACTGCAAGGGTGCCTGGGTGGCAGATACAAGGAAATGTATAAGGAGAATGAGATGATGCAGGAAAAGAGTCTTGGAACAGAGAGAGGATATGGATTAGCAACTACATGATGATAAACTACACTAACATAACATCATCTACAGGCCTAGACAACTCCAGGAGAGTGCTTGAATGTATATATCTATACAAACCCACAAGTTTTTGTCTGTTGCCTCTCTTTTTGACTCTATTCACTGAGTCATTAAAAGGACTTTATTTCCTTTCTATATCTAAACATGCATTCATGTTTTTTCTCAATTATATTGCCTTCTCATTTAGGGCAGTTTTATGATTTTACCAACTGCATTGGTAGAGCTTCCAGGACTTTTGATTATCATATCATCCAAGAGAGTGGATTACTACCAGGAGCTAAGAAGCCTCTACAACAGTCCTTCCTTAGTCATAGTTGAAACTGCCATTGGCTTTTTTCAAGAGTGTACAAGCCATGTTAAGCACAAGATTGCTTAACAGAAGCATAGAACAGAGTATGACTTCCACTTTATTATAGAGATGATTTAAACTGGCCTAGATCTGGGTTTCCCAGTGTTTCAAATTGGAATAATTATCTCTCTGGAAATCTTAAAATAATCATGTTATTGTGCCACATTGGGCTATCTGCTGAAATTTTAGATAAATAAAATAGATAAAATTAAATAAGCCCAAAAGAAAACATGAAGTATATGAAAATCATGAAGCCTCTTGAGAGTACATGTAGAACTTTTGCAATCATAAAAACATAAAAAGCATAAAAATGGAAGATATTTGCCAAAAAACAAGTGAAAGATTAGACCTCAATAAAATCTGAACAAAAACATTTTGAAAGATAGAAATAAACTAGATAAATTTTTGCTTAAAAAGACATTGTAAGATAAAATTTTATTGTCAATATAAAGTGCATGCTAAGCAATGAGAAAAATAACTTGGTAATATGTATTAAGAGACATAAAAATAATTACTACTTCCCCTTAAATTCACTTTCAGGAATCAGAGAGAAGGCAGTATATACAAAACATTGTTTTTAAGCAAGTAGTGTCCTATGGCCAGCTAGGGTTCCAAGAATTCAACATAGTCACAGCCATTAACAAGCTATGAAGCCATGGGGTGTAGGGTTGAGTTGAAAGGACAATGATGAAAAAGTAAGCGGAAATCAGGAATCAAGGAAACAGTCTGACATAAATCCCCCAAAAGTTTATGACCTGCATAAACCAGCAGCCACCCACTCCTGGGGTGGTTCTACACTTGGAAGCAATGAGAGTTTGATCTGCCTACAGCATCACCACCAACACACTCTTTATCTGTTGTCAGAAGGATAACAAGGGGATGGGGAAAAATGGAAACGAAAATATGGAGCACCAGGTAGGTGCCAGCAGGGTCTCAGGCACAGGGGTCTCTAAAAGGGTACTACGGCTTGGCAGAGGATGGGTGGAGAGTGCCTGAAGACAGTGAGATGCTTAGAAGGGAAGGAAAGTTTAGGGGTGCCTGAGTGGCTAATTTGGTCAAGCATCTGGCTCTTGATTTTGGCTCAGGTCATGATCTCAGGGTCATAACATCAAGCCCTATATCAGCCTCCATGCTGGGTGTGGATCTTGCTGAAGAATCTTTATCTACCCCCTACCCCTATTCCCTTCTCTCATGTGAGCATGTGTATATGCTCTCTTTCTCTCTCTCAAAAAAAGGGGGGCAGGAAATTTAAGGATATTATCTCTGGTAGGTAGAACCACAGGGATTTTTTTTTTTGTCTTTCTACTCTTCAAAGTTTAAAAAATATTCAGCAATGTCCTTTTTTTTAACGATTAGAAAAATCAGTCATAAAATAAAAGGATATCCTTCCTTCCTATAAAGTTTGAAAATTTTGATTTCTCCCTGGTATTCCTTAGGAGAAAAGAATAATCTAAAATAATATTTGTTGGAGGTTAAGCATTTACACTGTGAAAGAGCAATAAATACAGAAGGGTTTTCTCTTTTTATCAATAGCCTGTGCTATTAAAAGTCCTCTGAGGATGCTAAACACCAGGCAATAAATACAATTTTTCTAAGTCCCATTCACACAAGTACTTTTTTGTTTGTATTTTCCAAGGACATTTGGGAAGGTGATAACAGAGTGGTAATGAAGCAATTGCATTTTTTTCCAAATAGGATTCTAAAACATCTTTCTACAGGAAATACAACCAAAAGGAGAAGACATTGAAGACAATTTGCTATAGAAAATGCAAGGAATGATCCATGTTATACCCTATAATTTTCAGGAGCAAATCGGTAAAAACTTTACTTCCTGGGCATCTGCGTGATACAGTCAGTTAATTAAGCATCTGACTCTTGGCTTCAGCTTAGGTCGTGGTCTCAAGAGTCCTGAGATTAAGCTACAGGTGGGGCTCCACACTGAGCATGGAGTCTGCTTGGAATTCTCTCTCCCTCTCCCTTTGCTCCTCCCCAACTACCCTATGCACTCTCTCTCTCTCTCTCTCAGATAAAATAAATAAATCTTTAAAAAAAAAACCTTTACTTTTTATTTATTTCTATTTTTTATTTTTTTTAAAGATTTTATTTATTTATTCATGAGAGACACACACAGAGAGAGAGAGAGAGAGAGAGAGAGGCAGTACACCGGCAGAGGGAGAAGCAGGCTCCATGCAGGGAACCTGACGTGGGACTTGATCCCGGGCCTCCAGGATCACAACCTGGACTGAATGTGGTGCTAAACCGCTGAGCCACCTCTCCTTTACTTTTTTATATATATAATTGGATAATTGTAAAGATTGGTAATCCTGTCAATTTAATAGAGTGAAGATATTTGAGAGAATTGAAATTGTGCACCCGGTTTTTTTCCAACTATAATGTATTGAAACTAGAAATTGATAACAGGAAGAAAACCTTAAAATTTGCAAATTAAAGTGGGGTAAAACTCCCAAACTCATTTTATAAGACAAGCATTTGACACCAAAGCACAGAAGGAGACTAAAAGAAAAGCAAACTACAGGCCAATTCCCCTGATGAATATAGATACAAAAATTTTTGATAGAATATTAAGAAACCAAATTTAACTGCACATTAGAAGAATCATACAGTATAATCGAGTGGACTTCATCCATGGGAGCAAGGATGGTTCAATAATATGCAGATTAACAAATATGATACATTACATTAATTAGAATGAAAGATAAAAATCCTATGATCATTTCAATAGGTAGAAAAAAAAAGCACTTGACACAATTCTACATGCATTCATGATACAAACTCCCCACAAATTAGGTATGGAAAGAACATACCTCAGTACAATAAAGACCATATACAACAAACCCACAGCTAACATTATACTTAAAGCTGAAAGGCTGAACACTTTTCCTCTGAGATCAGGAACAGAAGGATACCCACTCCCATCAGTACTATTCAACATTGCACTGAAAGTCCTAGCCATAGCAGTCAGTCAAAGATAGATAGATAGATAGATAGATAGATAGATAGATAGATAGATAGATAGATAATGGAATCAGATTTGGAAATGAAGAAGTAATATTGTCTTTTTTTGGAGATGACATGATTTTATATATAGGAAATCCTAAAGACTTCACTAAAAATCTTTAAGATTTATCAACAAGTTCAGTATGGTTAAGGGATGCAAAATAAACATGCAAAAATTAGTAGTTTCTATACACTAACAATAAATTATCTAAAAATGAAATGATGAAAAAATGCCATTTGCAATAGCATCAAAAACAATAAAATAATTAAAAATAAGTGTAATAAGTAGGTGAAAGACCTCTGCCTTGAAAACTACAAGATACTGATGAAAGAAATTGAAGACACAAAGAAATGGAAAAATAGTCCATGCTTATGGGTAAGAAGTGTTAATTTGTTAAAATGTCCACACTACCCAAAGCCATCTCTAGATTCAATGCAATGCCAATCAAGATTCAAATAACGTTTTTCAGGAAAAATATAAAAATAATCCTCAATAATGTCTGAAACCACAAAAGACCCCAAGTAGCCAAAGCAATCTTGAGAAAGAGGAACAAAGCCAGACGTATCATACTTTTTTATTTTAAACTATATTATAGTTGTAGTAATCAAAACAAGGTGGTAATGGCATAAAAACAGACATACAGGCCAACAAAACAGAATCAAGAGCACAGAAGCAAACCCATGCATAAGCAGTCAACAACTATTTGAAAAGGTAGCCAAGAATACTCAGAGGGGAAACAATAGCCTTATCAATAAATGGTGTTGGTAGAATTTATATTTGCTTGCAAAAGAATTAAACTACACACCCATCTTACACCACTCAGAAAAAATAACTCAAAATAAATAAAAGACCTAAATATAAGTGCAGAAGCCATAAAACTCCTAGGAAAAAAACACAGGAAGAAGCTCCTTGATGTGGGTCATGTCAGCAATTTCCTGGCTATGACATCAAAAACACAGGCAACCAAATAAAAAATAAACTAGCGTCTCCATCAAAGTATAAAAGCTGCTGCACAGCAAAAGAAATAATCAATAAAATGAAAAAGCAACCTATAAAATGGGAGAAATTACTTACAAGCCAGACAGCTGATAAAGGGTTACTACCCAATACATACAACTCAAGAGCAAAAAATGAAATAAACCAATTTAAAAACGGGGAAAGGACCTGAATATGCATTAAGAAAATATTCAAATAACCAAAAGGTACACAAAAAGGTGCTCAATGTCACTAAGCATTGGGGAAATGCAAATCAAAACTACAATGAGGTATCACCTCACCCGTGTTAGAATGGCTATTATCAAAAACACAAAACATAGCAAGTGCTGGCAAGGATATCGAGGAAAGAGAAGCCTTTTTACACTGCTGGCGGGAACGTAAATTGGTGTAGTCCATGCAGCCACTATGGAAAATAATATGACTGCTCCTCAAAACAGTGAAACTAGAACTGCTATGTAAACTAGCAAGTCCACTGCTAGGCATATAACCAAAGAAAAATAATTCACTATCTGGAAGAAACATCTGCACCCTCTTGTTCGTTGCACCATTATTTATATTAACCCAGACATAAAAACAACCTAGGTGTTCATCAACATTAAGAGTAGATTAAGAAAAATGCGATTTACAGTGGTGAGTGTAGTTAGCAGTCCTGTAATATATATATTTGAATGTTGCTAAGAGTAGATATTTAAAGGTCCAATCACAAGATACAAGATTTGTAGCTATATGAGGTGATGGATGTTAACCGATTGCGATAATCCTCTTGCAGTATCAAATCACTACATCGTAGACCTTAAATATACACGATATGTTAATATATCTCAATACAACTGAGAGAAAAAAGTTACCAATGGCCAGTGGTTTATCCAATCACGCCTCTGTAATGAAGCTTCTGTAAAAACCCAGAAGGAAGGAGGTAGGAGGAGAGTATCCTAGTTGTGAAGGGGCAGAGAGAGAGTGATAGGCCCAGAGAGGGGGCATGAGAACAACTCTTCCATCTGATCAGCTCCTAAATTATATCCTTTTATAATAAACTGGGAATGTAGTTCACTGGTTTCCTAGAGCTATGGAGCTGCCCTAGCAAATCAATCAGACTTGAAGAGGGAATCTTGGGGGAGACTCTGTTTCTAGGCCATTCGTCAGAAGTAGAAATGGCAATTTGTACCCACTTGGCATCTGAAGTGGAGGCAGTCTTGTGGCACTGAGCCCCTCATCTGACGGTAGCTCTAAGTACATAGTATCCGAATTGAGTCAGACTTGTAGGACGCCCATCTAGCATTGAGGAATTGCTTAGAGAGGGAAAACGATCACACATTTGATGACCAGAGTACAGAAGTGTTAAGACAATTTTGTGTATTGCGAAGGAAAGTGATGTTACTTTTTTTTTTCTTTACAGCCTCTTTTGAGATTGGAGTGTACACCAACCTAAAATAAAAAGTGTTCATTGTTTTTATCCAAAGATCTTGCCTTTTTTTTTTTTTTTTTTTTTTTTTTTTTTTTTTTTTTTTGCTTCTACTGAGCTGGAGTAAATTAAACTCTTCCTTATATAAAGAAAAGTAAGCTGAATAAATCAAAGATAAAATTGAAAGCAATGATATGAAAGAAAAAAAATCAACAAGATCTTGTAAGATTGATGGATTAAAATATCATTTCACGAGAACTAGGTTTCTCTTTCTTCTTTGATTACCCTAAATATCTTGTAAATAACATTTTTTTCCAATCATGTTTAGAACATTTTCTTTTAGATTCATAACCTGAAATGTTCGCTGGCCTTTTAAATTACAAATAAATCCGAACAAAGAAAGGCAACATGGGATAAACTAAAATCCATTGTATTTAAGGATTACTCATTTATATGATATAAGCCTTCTACACACATACCTGGTAGTGATGCAGGAATTTTTTTCTCATCAGCCATCCCTCACATGCCTGAGTTGTGTCTAAGGGAAAAAGTATCTGGGAGAAGAGGGAAAAAAAATGAATTTGCTGTAACTTAAGTTCTAAGATGTGGCAGCCTTAGCACAGAATGACTGGGCCCCTAAAATGTGTCCAGCACTACAGGCTGTAGGAGACAATGGAAAATAAGCCGGATACAGCTACTGCCAAAGGGGAGAGAACCAATGAAACTATTATAATGTAGGGTGGCCAGTGAACTGAGGAGCAAAATGCAATGTCCTGAGGGAGCTCTGCCCAAGCAGAGCCAGAATAGGGGTTGTCTAAATGGCACCTGTTAATAGGATGAGCATAGATAAGATGGAGGACTAGCGTTCTAGGCCAAGGAAATGAGAGCCGATGGCGGCTTGCTGAGGAATGGGTTTCACACTGACATGAGTGTGAAACGTATTTATGGTTCTTATGGGAATGGCAAAACCAAAGGGGGGCAAAGTAAGCCAAAGCCAGTAGCCATGAAAGGCCTTGTAGGACATCAAGAAGTTTGATTTTATCTCAAGGGCAATGAACATCAGAGAAAGAGCTTAAGGAGGGAGGGCTGACATAGAGGTGGGTTTAATGGTAACAAAAGTAGTAAGAGCTGCCACTGACTGCTTCCAGGGATACTCAGTAAACATCACCACCTTTTACCTGTGCTACAACCTCAGGATAATATTATTCCGACTTGCCAGATAAGGAAAAATGAATCTTGTAGAGATAGTTGGCCAAGCTAGACTGTTGGCCAAGCTAGAGAGAGTTCACACAGCTAGAATGTGACGAGGCCACACCTCGAACCCAAATCTGTCTGACCCCTGGGGAGATCAGAGGAAGAGTGAGGTCATTATTAGGTTGAACCACGTGAAAGTGCTGAAAACAATCTCACACAGTTGATTCCATCTTACAAAACCCCCACACCCTCTGAAATTAAATTGTAATTCCAAAAATTAAGCTCCCAGATGCACATACCTAAAGAACAGAGATGTCATTTGAAATTCTTGGTCCAATTCCTTTTGGCAGCATCACTGTGCAGATTTAAACCCAAAGGTCCTGGCTTCATTCTTTTCTTTCTCTGCTTCTGTCATTCCAAGTCTTTTTGTGCTCTTTCAGCGTCCTCTATTCCCCAGCAGCCAGGAACCCTCTGACTCCCCCAGTGGATTGCAGGACCTTTGGCTCTGCTGCACTTGCCCCGATGTCTCTATTCTCAGCCTGCTTTCTATAGAAAAAAGAAAGGACTCATTGTACAGTGAATCCAGGAGACATCCCCCTACAACATAAATCCCCTTACAGAGGTCCCCTGGGGTGATGCACTCCTCATTCCACTCACCAGACCTCTCACCTGTTGCCACGTCTCAGCTCTGTATCCACCGGAGGATTTCAGTAACCAAACTCAAGTGGAGAGAATGAGAGATTGAGTGCACTGTAAAGTGGCATCTGAATCCTGAGTTCATGGGGAGTCTGCTTGGAATTCTCTCTCTCCCTCTGCCCCTCTTCTTGCTTGTGTGCATGGGCTCTCTCTCTCTCCAATCAATAAATGAATCGTTTAAAAAATTAAATAAATAAATAAAATTCTAATCAAAGATGGTCAATTACATCAATCTGTGTGTGTGTACCAATAGGACCACAGCCTAGCCTTCAGCTTACTACAGGCTTTGGACAATTAGGTCGATAGCCCCATTCTGCTTCATTATTATTCTTTCTCTTCCTCAGTCCTCTCCATCTGCAAAAAACTTCCACGAGGAATTTGCTCACCCAAAATGTTCTGCCTCAGTTATTTGCAAACCCAGATGGCTCAAATAGCAACTCATTTTCGCGAAGATTATGTGTGTTTGTTATAAAGAAAAATCAACAAAACGACCCAAATACCACTACAGAAGTATATTAAAAAATTATCATTCCAGAATTCTCTTGGTGAAGATTTACAGATTAAGGAATGGATAGATAGATGGATAAAGACGGTGGTAAAGAGAAATCTGGCTAAGAGAATCGGTCAGTAGGGAAGAAGAGAAAAGACGGACTAATCAAAAGACAAAAGTAATTGCATGAAAAGTTGATTGTCCTCTCCCTGTCGCTTTAAAAAAAAAAAGTATGAGATTTAAGTTTTGCATTTAACAATAGAAGAAACCCAAGGGAAGCTGAAGAAATGGTTGGAACTTAAATACATCTTTCTTCATTTCAGTTTATAATTTCCTTACTCTCTGTAAGTAAGAAACATAGACATGGAGTGACATTACATAGAGAGAGTTATGATTTCTTGTAAATGACATGTTTCAATTTTAGGCAAAATAATTGACTCCCTGCTTTTAAAAATAAAGAAATTGGCACTCCTGCATATACTTCAGTCTTCACTTCTCACCCCCTAATTTGGGTTATATAATTTCTTATGTTACAGGATTTACAACATTTATATTCTGTTCTATAACCATAATTCTCTCAGTTATTTAGCCTCAGTTCCTATATTTAAATAGATGCAGTGAAAACTACCAGTCCTTTGGCCATACTTTTCAGTAGTCATTTCTTGGTTGAACAGATTTAATCATTAATTTGTTTTTAAAGAATGGCTTGTAATTCCTCTATTCAGTGATTTGTATGTGCTTTATTTCTTTTCTTTTTTTTAAGATTTTATTTATTTATGCATGAGAGACATAGAGAGAGGCAGAGACATAGAGGGAGAAGCAGTCTCCAAGCAGGGAGCCCGACACAGGACTCGATCCCAAGACCCCAGGATCATAACCTGAGCCAAAGGCAGACGCTCAACCGCTGAGACACCCAGGTGCTCCTGTATGTGCTTTAAAATGCCAGTCCGTTGCCTTTTACAGTAGAAAAAGATGTTGAAGGTTAGAAAGTCATTGGCTTGGTCTTCTTCTTGCTAAACACTTTAGACATTACTCCACCATCTTCTGGAAGTGAGAGGTGGTTTAATCCTTTGCTGTTTTGTCCATTCATTGGTTGGCAGGATTTCATCCTCAGTAGTTTCTTCATGGGTGCTGTGGCCACAGGAGGTATTTCTGCTCCAAGTCCAGTACTTTAAAGTGCCTTGAACTAGCTTATCCCAATTCCCATCTTTCTCCATGGAGCCAAAGTTTTGTAGCTGTAACGGACTTTGTGCCTGTGCCTATTTTGGATCGCATTTGGGGCACATGAGAGCCGACATTCTTCACCCAAACAGCTAGGAAACTGTTTCCAGCACCTACACAGATGTCTTCCCCAGGTCCATCTCCTGAACGTGGACCAAGCCACCACAACACATGTGGACTACAGTAGTCATACATGTACAAATGACATCTCTCACAGTGCTAAACATTGACAAGGGTCCTGGGGCCAGGGCTGGCTCTTTCTGTACAATCATGTTCTGGTTTGTTCCTCTAAGGAGCTGAAAAATTCTAAATTTAAACTGGATTGTTGAGAAGTATATTTATCAAGGTAGGAGGAGAGAATATATTTTATTTTATAGTTCTTAGCTATGTGTGTGTGCTTGTGTGTGTGTGTATATATTATATATATATATATATATATATATATATATATATATATATATAATCTTAGACATAATCTTGTAAGTTTTGACATATGGTACCTCAGCCTCCATTTATAGTTTTGTGTAGTTTCCACTGAGGTCCTGGCAAGATAGCATCCAAAAAACTTTGTTTGCTTGCTTTTTTATTCAAGAATTCTACCCCTTTACCAAACAAATGAAAATCATCTTGGCCAGCTACCATATTTTTGGGTCTCTCTTTCCTCAGAATCCTATTAACTCATTTGCCTATTACTGAGGAAAACGTTAAAATACCCTGATTTTTTTTTTCATTCTAAGCGATTTGCACTTTCTACATTAGGCCTAAAGAATGATGTATTTTTATTGCAAGCTCAATAATTTAACTAGGCATGTCTTGTTATTTATTATTCTATAACAGTTTTTCCGAAATGAATGTGTTTTTCTTTTTAAAATTTTTATTTATTTATTCATGAGAGACACAGAGAGAGAGAGAGAGAGAGAGAGAGAGAGAGGCAGAGACACAGGCAGAGGGAGAGGCAGGCTCCATGCAGGGAGCCGGATGCAGGACTCGATCCCGGGACCTCAGGATCACACCCTGGGCCGAAGGCAGGTGCCAAACCACAGAGCCACCCAGGCGTTCCCCAAATGCGTTTTTCAATCCTCATAACCAGTTATGCTATTAATTCAAAGAATTTTGTTTTGTATTTTATTTTAAATTATTTTTATCATTATTAGGTTGTGTTTTATAATTTAGTGACATGTATTTTCTTGTATCTGTGTTCTTTCTCCTTCTTATATTGTCTGCCCCAATGCTTTGATGTCTTTGCTTATTTATGTGTTCAAGGTAATTGTATTAATACTTTCTTCCTTGAGATAATTTAATTTTAATCCAGTTCATTTTGTTGCTTACTATTTCTTATTCATATTTTGAGTTCAGTAAAGGTAATTTTTGCACCACAGGCATTCTTTTTTTCTTGAATTCTGTACATTCTCTTTGCATTTTATTTTGGTGTTTTATTTCCAGGACTTTGGTCTTTTTATTTATTGAATTTGTCTTTTTATTAACCTCTTCAACAATGCGGTATTAATGAGGAATTTTCTTTTGTTCTTTAGATTGTATTTTCAACCCAGTTATTTTACCTGTGTTTTCTTTTCTCTCCCTGTTACTCGAACTAAGGGGTGCTGCTGTTTTTGCCTAGCCTTTGGACCCTATCTTCAGTTTAATCCTGCTAAAGTGAGCACTATATGAAATACGCATGAATCCTTCTAATTCATTTCCCACCTTATCTGAAACCCGCATATCTTCCCCTAAGACAACTTGCATAATTACCAACAGTGTTTTTTCCTGTTAACACAGCCTGTCTACTTGGCTGGGGACTAAGAGACAGAGAAGAGTTCATCTAGAGTTTGTATGGGATTTTTAGGAAAAGCTCCACTTAATCTTCAAAAATCCTATTAAGGGGCACCTGGGTGGCTCAGTGGTTGAGCAACTGCCTTCGGCTCAAATCATGAACCCCAGGGTCTTGGAATCAAGTTCCGCATCAGGCTCCCTGCAGGGAGCCTACTACTCCCTCTGCCTGCGTCTCTGCCTCTCTCTGTGTGTCTCTCATGAATAAATAAAATCTTTTCTAAAGATCCTATTAAATATTCTTTACTAGAATTCACAACGTGATATGCTTGTGTGTGCATATGTGTGTGTCTGTGCATGCACACACAGGCATGCAGACTGGGCACAAAAGCAAGATGCTACCCCAAGGTGATAAAACCCTCAAGTTGGAGATCATTTCTCTGTTTTAGTTGAGAGTTATGGGCTTCCTTCAAAGATACTTCATTTTCCCATTCCACTTTTCTACTCCAGTGTTTTTTGTTTTTGTTTTGTTTTGTTTTTTTTACCAGAGACACAGGCCTAACCAACAAATTCTGACTCACTGTATCCGTAGTGGAGAACAAAATCTAGTTTTGTTTCATGAGACTGGGAAAGTTTTTAGTTACTATTTCTTTAAATATTTCTATGACTCATTCTCTTTCTGACACTCCAATTACATATTTTTGTAGCACACTTGATACTGCCCTCCATGTCATCATGCTCTGTTCATTTTTTTTAGCCTTTTTTCTTACTGTGCCTCAATTTGGAGATTTATGGTGATATAGGCCTAAGTCCACTGTTCTTTTTCCCCCTTGCAGTGTCTACTCTGCTGTCAATCCCATCCAGTGCACTTTCTTCCCAAGACAAAACGTTTTCAATCTCTAGAAATTTGATTTGTGTCTTTTTTAGGTCTTCTCTATGTCTTTATTATGCTCATACTTTCTGCTACCTTCTTGAACATAGGGAATATATTTAAAGAGCCTTTTTATTTTTTTTATTTTTTATTTTTTAAGAGCCTTTTTAATGTCCTTGTGTACTAATTCTATCATCTGCTGCATTTGGGGGTCTCTTTCTCTTGATCGATTTCTCCCTTGTTATGGATCATATTTTCTTGTGTCTTTGCTTGCTAGGTAATTTTGATTAGATGTCAGAGATTGCAAATTTTATGCTATTTAGTATTGGATTTTGTTGTAGTCCTGTATTTTTTAGGGATTTGTTCTGGGAAACAGTTAATTCGAAACAAGGCAAACCCTTTGAGACTTGCCTTTAAGCCACGCTTGGCTACCACACAACAGCCTTTGGTTTGGAACTCGGTCTCACTATTGATGTAATACTCCCCTGAGGACTTTACTCAATAGCACATAATTAAGAGGTCTTTCCATTTTTGTTTGTGAACTATTCCTGGCTCTGTGTGATCCTCAGAAGTTGTTTTACCTGTTCCTTTATGTTGGTTCTTCCTCCAGCCTCGGGTAGTTCCCTCCTGTGCGTGTACACATTTACCACCAGTACTTTGCTCCTGACTCAAGAGAATCTCTGCAGATTTCCAGACTACTCTTTCCTCTCTGTTTAAATTCCCCTCCTGGGGCACCTGGGTGGCTCAGCAGTTGAGCATCTGCCTTTGGCTCAGGTCATGACCCCGGGGTCCTGGGATCGAGTCCCACATTGGGCTCCCCGGGCAATGAGAAGGCATACTTGTTTCACTTCTCTCCGAGATCATTCTTCTATGCTGTCTGTGGTCCAATGTCTGAAAACTGTTGCTTCACACATTTTGGTAGTTTCGTTTGTTGTTTCAGTCAGGAAGTCCCTTACCATGTTTAGAAGCAGGAGTCTTCTCATGATTGGTACATTTTAAACAAAGTGCTGCAAAAGGCACTTGTTTTGGACCCTACTATTAAGCAGAAGGGGTGACCAAGAGTAAAACTGGTACCAAGTACCAAGTAGCTGGGACCATCTTTAGGTCCAGGCAAGAGAAGAAAAGGAGGTTACAGACCATCCCTCCCACGGGTTGATTCGGCTCCCATAGCTCCTTCTATCCTCCAGTATTTTATTTCTCTTCTCTACCCTGTTTTTGTTTTTCCTCCTGAACTTCTGCTTGTCACTTTTACATAAGAGAGACCGTCTGTGCTTGGTGATGGAACATAGAGAGACAGAAAGCTCCCATTCATAGGACAGGGACTAGGTATGCTTGACTCCTGACTTTACAATTGCATAGAGAAGCTGTGGAGTCTTCCTTTGTAAATTATCCAATACATAATACCTTAACCTGAAATTTTAGTCTTTCCCTTTCTGACATGAAAGTCTTAGATCACACAGCATCCAAGGAAATTACCGTTGTAATTCTGTCATCAGTATAGGCATGCTCTGGGAGCCATTTAAAAGATTAGAGCCACATCGGAACCTCATTTAAGCATAATTTACTTTCTAAAGCTCTATCACCTTGATTAACTAAATTAGTAGTTCCTTAAAAGGCCTTGTGATTTTAAATGAGTCACTTTACTTGTACTGTTTTGCAATAAAACTTAATTTACTGGCACCTTCTCCTATAGTTCTGATTTGCTGATGTTTTCCAAAGTCAAAGAGAATGATTGGTTCATGGGAAAATGGCACTGCTTAGAAAATAAACTAGAACGCAGCTTGTCTTTCTATGCTCCATCTGCTCAACCATGTCTTATTAAATTAAATTCTAGGAAAGCATCTCACTGTTCTTTAAAATGCCATGTTGGACTCTGGAAATTAAAAATAATGTTATTGCCTTGAATGCATTTGTTGACATTTTAGTGTTAAAATATGAAGGTCTAAGTTCTAATTAGAGAAGCACTGACTGTGGGATGTGCAACATTTGATATCTGCACTCGAAATCTAGGTATCGTAACACTAGGTTTCTGAAACAAGATTATAACATAGATGGAATCTAGCTCAGAGTGATGCCAGTCCTGATCCCAAATTTGACCAATTGCAGAGAGCAACCTCTTTGAGAAATCATATTGCATGACTTCAAAGTATGTTCATAAGATATGGATCTTTAATGATTTTGACCATGGCTCGTTTTTGGTGAGTGACATGGTGATCCGCAATGCAAGCATTAGTTCCTTGATGCCTGAATCTCAGTAATATTTAACTTACCCTAAAAGATACACATAAATATCATAAGTGTGTCTCTTCTGAAACACTTAAGAAACAGAGAAGTTTCCTGGGGAGAAGAAAATGGGAGGATAGAAAATATCAGTATTTATACTCAACATTAATTCCTTAAACTATTAATGGCCAGTATTCTCTTGGTAGACATTAATCAGTCTACCAGAAGCTGTTCATAATATGATGGCATCACAAAGCATTAGAGTAAAAAAAAAAAAAAAGTAATTAATGCCATTTAGTCCAATCTTCTCTCTTGACAAATGATATCCCAAGATCAGCCTAATATCAGCCAGATAAACATTAAAAGCAATGGGGTAGGGATGCCTCGGTGGCCCAGTGGTTGAACATCTGCCTTCAGCTCAGGTCATGATTCTGGGGTCCTGGGATCAACTCCCACATCAGGCTCCCTGAGAGGAGCCTACTTCTCCCTCTGCCTGTGTCTCTGCCTCTCTCTGTGCTTCTCATGAATAAATACATAAAATCTAAAAAAAAAAAAAAAAAAAAAAAAGCAATGGGGCTAAAAATCTAGGTCTCCTGATTCCTAATCCATTGTCCTTACTACCTTTGCACTAATGTTGGAGGAAGTGACTTACTGAGGAACATGACAAATTAATAACAGTGCTGATCATTACTCCTGTACAACTGAACTAATCTAGAAAAGCTTTCATGGTACACTTTACCCAAACTCTTCTAAAAAGACATTTGCAAAATAATCATTATACTGCTTAGAAGGAGGTAGAAGTCCACAAAAAAAAAAAAAAAAAAAAAATGTGTAATCTAACAAATTTGTAGCAAGTCCTAGAATTCAGATATGATTTCACATAGTAGCATTATTATGCTCCAATTTTTTTTGTTTTTAGATTTAGGTTGTGTTTGCCAGAAGAGAGAGAATGCATGTGTGTGTGCATGTGTAAACGTGCGTGCGTGTGTGTATGTGTGATGTGTGTTGGTAGATCTAGCTTAGAAGTTCTCATTCAAAAATGAGTGGGAATTATCAGAAAGGGAGACAGAACATGAAAGACTCTTAACTCTGGGAAATGAACTAGGGGGGTGAAAGGGGAGGTGCGCGGGGTGGAGGGGGCTGACTGGGTGACGGGCACTGAGGTGGGCACTTGACGGGATGAGCACTGGATGTTATTCTATATGTTGGCAAATTGAACACCAATAAAAAATAAATTTATATATATAAAAAAAGAAGTTCTCATTCATGCATTCTAGGTCATCACACAATATGTATGTTATGGCCAGATACATAGAAGCAATGCCTGCCTGGTAGTATAATGGCTTATTCTTTTGGGTTATTCAGTTAATTCAATTGGCCATCATAACACTATGACCTAGCCAATCCCTTATTAATTCAATGAAAATTTTGATTTGCTTTTTTAATATTACATAGTGGTTGTGATGGTTTATTTTATATACCAACTGGACCAGGCCACAAGGTGCCCAGATATTTGGTGAAGTATTATACAGAATATTTCTGTGAGTGTTTTTTCATAAAATTAAATATTTAAATTAGTAGACTAAGTGAAACAGACTGCCTTCCCTGATGCCTAATGTGGATCAGTCTCATCCACATTTAGTTGAAAGCTTGAGTAAAACAAAAAGGCTGATCCTTCCCCACGTAAAAGAACTTTTCCTACTTGACTCCCTTAAAACTGGGATATTGTTTTTTTTTCCTACCGCCAGACTTGAACTGGGACTTTGGATCTTCCTGGGTCTTGAGCTTGTCAGCCTTTACAAAGGAGATACACAAATAGTTCTTCTGGGTCTTCAGCTTGCTGACTCACCCTGCAGATCTTGGGATTTGCCAAGAGCCAATTCCTGGTAATAAAACTATCTTCCCTTCCCTCCTCCCTCTTCCTCTCTCCCTCTCTCTCTATACATAGATAAAGAAACTGAGTCACAAAAAGGTTAAGTGACTTATTTTTGGTCATGTCATGAGTGAGTAATGAAACCTGATTTAAACACTATCTTCATGCGGTGCATTATAAAAGGGTCAAAAACAAAGAGAAAGTTGCAAAGTGGCTGCAACTTCTACTTTGACGAGTGCCATGACATTTCTGGTGCATGTTGTGTCTTTTTTTCTTCTCTCACCTATATGTACTTATCATATATCATTTTAGGAATAATATATTTTCATCCACTCTGGAAATCTCTTCCCTTTAATTGAAGTCCTTGATCTATTTCTTTGTCATATAATTATTTGTTATATTCTATTTTATTGCCTCTATTGGCTTTTCCCTTTAGCTCTGTGTATCATATTTAGTGGGTGCTTCTAGTCCTTAAAATATGCATCCTTACCTTATTACAATCCACTGGAACATAAGATGGTACTACTTGATATAAAACTAACAGACATGCATCACTTGAAATCCATTTACAACCTCATCTTTCATACAGCTATCATAGATATTACATTTGCTTATGTTATAAATTCTAAAATACTATATATATATATATATATATATATAGTATATTATTGTATTTTAAATGGTCAGCTGTCGTTTAAATATGCTAAAAGGAGAAAGGAAAAGTCATACTTTTGCAACTTCCCATACTCCTTATTTCTGCTGTAGATCTGAGTTTCATCTGATATCATTCTCTTCAGCCAGAATAACTTCTTTTAATAGTTTGCCTAAGACGGGTGTATTGGCACAATATCTGTCAGCTCTTAATTATATGAAAATGGCTCTTTTACCCTGTTTTGAATTATATTTTTGATGAATCTCAAATTCTATGTTGACCTGTTTGCTTTGACTATTTGAGAGAGATTCTTTCATTGTCTTGCAGCTTCTCTGTTTCTGATGAGACGTACATCATCTTGCATGTAAATTGTCTTTTTCTCTGGCATCACCGATCTTCTCTTTGTCTTTGGACTTTACCAGTTTGACTATGATGTTGCTACATGGGTTTGATTTCATATTTATCCTGCTTGGGATTTGCTAAGCTTCCTGAATGTTTGACCTGATGTTTCCATGAAATTTGAGAAATTTTTTTCTATTATTTCTTTTAAAAAAAATTGGGCCATTTTCCCCCTTTCCTCTCTCTCTCTCTCTCTCTCTCTCTCTGGGAATGTTATTACAGGGCCAAATTGCTTGTACAATCTACGTGTTTGCTGAATGATTGTTACTGAATGGTTTTCCCTCCTGCAGAAGAATCCCAGCCTATGGGCTTGCTCCCTACAGATAACATTTTGCATTATGATGCCCTATTGTGTTATTTCCTACCTGCCAGATTCCCTTGCTACTCTTTCTAGAGTCCAGGATGACAAACCTGACTTCTATTATGACATGTTGTTGGGGAAACTTTAGGAGGCAATGCTATACAACCATGTGAATCTTTCCTAAGTAGTTAAGTCTGTCTTTTTCCCCATCACCAACCCTTTTCCCCTTTCCCCAAACCCTTGGTGGTGGTTCACCTGTTCTGAAACAAGTAACTAGGCTATTCCTACCCAAATCTTGACATTCAATGCCTTGACGACATTGTATCAAATATAGTCTTCAAATACTGTGCCTAGCACATGTCAAGATGTGTATTGCCATAAGAAAACTGTTCATAAGACAGAGATGATGATATAAGAGGAAAAGTGGGCAAGGGAGTTAAGAAATTAAATTTAGGGAAGAAAAATATTCATTCCCAAACATTAGCTATTCAATTTCTACTATCTACCAAGGACCCCACTAGATGATATAGGGAGAACGAAAGCAAGTCTGACGATCTTGAGTCTCAAACCAAATACAATTGTATGAAATGAGATTATACCCAAGAATTTTATATGTGAAAACATATCTGTCCTCCAAAACTCGTCTTAGTTTATCAATTGTTCTGATATACTTTCCTTTTTTTTAAACAACATAACTAATCATCATAAACAACAGGGAAACTTTCCCCTATGTGCAGAGACTTTTAAGTCCTGGGGAAATGAAGCACTTTGAGGAATATGTGATTATTAGTCATCCTCAAAATTCCTGTGTGGCCTGCCTATATTCATCCCTCCACCCACCCCAACTCCTGAAAACCACTGATCTTTTTACCGTGTCCTCAGTGTTTCAGAATGTCTTATAGTATGAATTATACAGTTCATCACCATTTCATATTGTCTTCTTTCCCTGCGTAATATATGTTCAAAGTTCCTTCACATCTTTTAATGACTTGAGGTCATTTCTTTTTAGTGCTGAGTAATATTCCACTGTAGGATGGACCACAGTTAGTATCCATTCACCTACTGAGGGACATCTTGGATACTTTCAGGTTTTGGCAACTATGAAAAAAGCTGTTATAAACATTTGTGGGGTTTCTAAGATTTTATTTATTTATTCATGAGAGATACACACACACACACACACACAGAGAGAGAGAGAGAGAGAGGCAGAGACATAGGCAGAGTGAGAAACAGGCTCCATGCAGGAAGCCCGATGGGGGACTCGATCCTGGGACTCTAGGATCACCCCCTGAGACAAAGGAAGACACTCAACTGCTGAGCCACCCAGGTGTCCCTGCTATAAACATTTGTAAGAAGATTTTTAGGTAGATATAAGTTTTCAACTCCTTTTGATAAATACCAGAGTGAAATTGCTGAATCACATTATAAGGATATATTTAGTTTTATTAGAAACGGTGCAACTGTCAATCTTGCACTCCCACCAGCAAAGAATGAGAGAGTTCCTGTTGCCCTACATCTTCAACAATATTTGGTGTTGTCAGTATTCTGGATCTTGGCCACTGTGTCAGGTATGTAATTCTACCTTATTGTTATTTTAATTTGCATCTCTCTGATGTCATATGATTAGAGCAGTTTTTCCTACACTTATTTGCCATCTCTACACTTCTTTGTTAAGATGTCATTAAGGATGGCCCATTATGTAATCAGATTGTTTTCTTATTATTGAGTTTGAAGAGTTCTTTGTATATTTTGGAAAACAGATCTTCATTGGTTATATATTTGCAAATATTTTCTCCTAGTCTGTGGCATGTCTTCTCATTTTCTAGGGAATTTACTTTTCTGTCTGGTTGACTTATACTGGATTTGAAGTCAGCCAAAACCTCTAGAGTAAATGAATTCATAGAATATGAAGACTTTCTTCCCCAAAAGTCTTTCCTGGAATCCATATTTCACTAGAAAGTTTCAAGGACTACTTTCAGAGGCTAATTTCATAAAAATTTAAGTAAGAACAATGTCATAAGTTAAGACTTGAAAAATATGACAAGATCATGTATTAGGTTTTCAATACACTACTATAAAGTTGTAACACCAAATTTCTAAGATTTAAAAAAAAATTCTCCCAAATGGAAATCCAGAAAGCTCTGTGTACTTCTATAATCTTTTATAGATGGTGGGATTTCATAAGTTAGTAACAACATTTGCAAGAGGAGGAAAGGAAAGATACTTTTTCTCCTTTTTTATCTTTTCTTTTTCACAGCCAGGACTTTTAAAAATAGCATAACTATACTGCCATATACAGAAAAGAGCATTTTATGAAATGAAAGCAAGAACATTTGCCACCTTGCCCTGGAAAAGGGCAACCTATGTTGGAGGAAGGGGACAGAGATGGATGACACTTGTACTGGTCTGCTTGGGCTGCCATAACAACATGACAGGCTGGGTGGCTTCAACACCTGAAATTTATTTCTCACTGTTCCTAGAATCCCAAGATCAAAGTTACAGCAGGACCAGTATCTGATGAGAGCTCTCTCCTTGGATTTTGGATGACCACCATGTCACTGTATCTTCTGATGGCAGAGAGTGAGCAAGCTCTGGTATCTCTTCTTCATGAAAGGTCACCAGCCCTATTGATTACAGCGCCACCCTTATGACCTCATTTAACCTGCATCACCACCTTGCAGGCTCTACCTTCAAGTTCAGTTACATTGAGGATTAGGGGTTCAAACTATGAAATTTGGGAGAACGTAGTCCAGGACAGAAGAGCTTTTAAACTAAGAGAGATGACTGAGGAAAGGTAAAATATAATATTTTAAATAAATAAAAAAACAATTCAATGTAAACAAATGAGAATATAATAGCACAAAGGAAAAAGATTACCCTGTAAAAAATGATGAAACAATCCAAGCTCAGTCACTATCAGATGAAAGAGAAAGTCACACATTTAAAATATAAAACTGTACCATCATGGCTAAGATGAGTGTAAGCTGCAAAGGGCAATGTGCTGCATGTGAAGAAGCCAGATGCTCACTGATTTTCTCTCAGAGTTTTATAGGTAGTCGAGTTATAGGTTATGGCTAATTATCCAAAAGTCAGCTGTTACAGAACTGCGTGACTACACACATCTGCATAAGTACACTATCCCTCAGCTCATTTATGTACATTGTCTTGTAAAGGCTGCAGGGACAATGGGGTCTTAGAGGAGAGAGAGAGAGGGAGGGAAGGGTGAGAGAGAGAGGAGAGCTGAAAGGCAAAGAGAAGAAGAGAGAAAACAGGAGCAATACCTTTTTGGCATATTTCCCAGCAGCCTAAACAAAATCATTTTGTAGAGACAACAGAATTGTTCACAATTATTAAATCATGGATGGTGACCTTACAGGACCAGAATACAGCTTCAGTGACAATTATTAAATAATGGGGAGGATGATCTATATATTCTAGCCCCAAAGTAAAATATTTGTAATGATTTTTAAAGTCAACAAATTCTTTGATTCCTCTCTAAAAGGAAGAGTCTAATTTCTCTTCCCTTGAATGAAAGTCATGCTTGGTGATCCACGAAATAGGCTGTGGTGGAAGTAAAAGTGCATGACTTCCAAGACTATGTCACAAAAGGCATGTGGCTACATCCCCCCCACCCCCCTCTCAGATCCTTTTCTCTGGGGAAAGCCAGTTGTCATGCTGAGAGGGCATGTGTCAAGGAATTGAACCTTCTACCGAAAGTCAGGTGGAGGTGGCATCTTAGAAGCATTTCCTCCTGCCCCGGTCAAGCCTTCAGATAATAACACCTCAGCTGACATCTTAACTGCAGTATCACAAGACTCCCTAAGCTTGCACCAAACAGCTAAGCTGCTCCTACACACCCTACCCACAGAAACTGAAATAATAAATGATCTTCATTCTAAGCTAATTTGTAAGCTGCTAAGTTTATTAAGTGAAATAATATATGTCTTTTGTTTTAAGCTGCAGTACTATAAAGCTAATATAATATCTAATATACATTATATATCTAATAACTGTTATATATTTTGTACCTAATGACATATCTAATATCTAATAACTAATATAATATCTAATGTTCAGCAGAGGGAGGCTCAGTGAATAGAAAGCACATTGAGTACACATTTGTGTTTCTGTTATTAACTATACTTCTGTGTTTCACTGAACTCTTTCTTCTGACATTCATCCCAGTCAACAGTACCTATCAGTAAGCAAAAGGTGACTAAATTTAATAAGTCATTGAAATCTTTGCCTTTCATTTTTTTGTAATAGGAAACCTGTCCCATAATTGAGAATCAAGTCACAGATCAAAAAAATCAAACTCTGTACTAGGAAAAGAATGATCTCTCCCTTGGACTAATTCTGTCCCAGCCCCAAGAAATTTTAGGACCTTTAATACCATAGCTTAGAGAATCAAAAGCCAAGCAGCCTGACTTCTGGTTCTGCTCTAAGATTGGTTTGAGCTTGATTAGGCTATCCTCTTATTTTTGCTAGCCAAACTCTAGCTATCCTATTTTTTCTACTATTTATGTCTTTGCTTTGGTTTCCTGGATGATTCCCCACTCTTTATAAGATGAAAAAAGACATATTTAATTGATCCCCATTAATTATTGCTATCCTTTCCTTATGTCAACTCCTGACCTTCTTGAATTTCTGCCTGCTGTCTATTCCTCAAACTATCATTTGTTTGGTGGTTAATCTAATTCCCCCAATCTTTCTCATACCCATATGACCAGATCTAAAATATGGGTCACAGTCTCTTATTTCCCTCCTACCTCCTTATTCCTTTCTTTAAGACCCAAAACCTCAAATCAGTAACATTTAAGTAATTTCCCTTACTTAAAAAATTGTTGTTTTTTAACTTAAATTTCATCCTCCAATAATAAGCTTCAACTTTCTAACACACAGTTCTCATGAGACAGTTAGATCTTATTATTTGTTTTGTCTTTGGTTAGGTTAGATTTCATTAAGTTTATTACACCTTATTATTTGTTTTGTCTTTGGTTAGGCTATAATCAAATGCAATAATTTTATGGTTGGGAGAATTACTGGAAAAGAGCATGTATTCCATGTATCTTCAGATCCATTGAAAAGTCAGAATATTGTCAATTGGGGAGCTTCACAATTATAATTTGAATTGCATATTTCACATTAATATTTATTACATTACACAAGATCCTAAGATGGGTTCTGTTTGTTCTAAGTACTCAAGGAAGAAAAGGTATTATCCCTTCTGTTTATCTGATTGATGAGATAGTAAGAGTATGACTTCTGTTCATTCCTATTTTCCTATTGGGTAGTGTTATAAGCTAAAAGTCCTTATGTATATTTGGCCTCGGGCTTCTTGTCCCTGCTCTCAGCAAGGGAGAGACAAGTTCTCCATTTAGGTGGCTAGATAAGCATTCTCTGCAAACTGAAGGTTGTCAGCTCTGAACTTGATGGTATGCTGAGGAACAGGGGGTAGAGGAAGCACTAGGAACCCCATTTTACCATGAGATTCTGGCTAAATTCTCTAGTTCAGCTTTATAGGCAATAAATTGAATATGCTGGTCCCCATTTGTCCCCTGTGTGTGTTTTTCAGTGGGTCAAGTATATTACCAGTTATCTTCCTCAAACCACAATAAGGAGGCTTTAGCTCAATTGAAACTTCTGTGTGGGAAGAGCACCTAATTAAACTTGAATGTTCCATTAAGTCCTTGGTTTTAATGGGTATATAATTTTCCTACTGAGAATGGGGCCCAGGGGTTGTACAGCCAACCTATTAGTGGGGCAGAGGCAAGGGAAGGCTGGGAGCTACTACCACTGGGTAGAGCACCCTGGGCACTGCGGACAGTAGAACGGTTCAGTTAGCAAAAAAGAAAAGGAAGATGGATGAAAAGAGTGGAAAGACCCTAAAATCACAATTTACCATCAATATTTTTTTTCTAGGAAGAGCTCTTATTTTAAGTAATAGCTAGCATCTCTATTTTTTTTTTAAGATTTTTAAAGAGATTTATTTATTTGAGAAAGAAAAGAGAGCATGTACATGTGTGAGCAGGGGGAAGGACAGAGGGAGAGGAAGAGAGAGAATCTCAAGCAGACTCCCTTCTGAATGCAGAGCCCAAGGGGGTAATGGGGCTCCATCTCACAACCCTGAGATCATGACCTGATCTGAAACCAAGAGTTGGATGCTTAACAGATTGAGCCAATAGCATCTCTACTTAAAGAACTTTGCACAGAGGAAACTTCATAAAAACTGTATGGAGTGATCAAAATAACTATCACAAAGGGAGAGTTGCCCCTCCCCCCAAAAGAAACAAACAAAAAGGAAATAAATAAAACTTTGAGGAGATTATTTTACTTTCCTCCAAAGCCTTCTTTCTCTTTACCAAACTTACTTACATTTACACAGAATAAGTATTTATTTTTACAGATTTTTACCTTGAGGACTAAAGAGGTTAAGTAGTGAACCTAAAGTTATAGTTAAACACTAGTGAGCAAAGGACACCAGAGTTTGCTCCACCACCAGTGCTAAAGAAAAGATCCCCCAGCACAACTGCTCTCATTGCCCTGGAAACTTGATATTGTGGCTACTACCTTTCCAGAAAGTATTTTCCTCAGCTTTTGCTTCTTAGTCTGATTAGCTCTTACTTCAAAGACTAGGGTGGGTACATCTTATTGGTTGAGCCTAGGTCATGTGCCACCCCCTAAATTCAAGGGAGGCTAGAAAAGCAAGTATCTGGGGCTTTCAATGTTGATGTTGAGAGATGAACTCTGCCTTCCCACAAGACTGATACAGATAATCAGGACGGTTTCAGATTACCAGAATCCAAAGAGTGTAAGTATCCATTATAAATACTGAATAAATTCTTAAAAAGTACTCAGTTATACTAACCACATTTCCAGGGTTCAATAGACAGATATGGCTATTTGCCTCCATATTGGACATTGTAGATCTAGAACATTTCCGTCATCACTAAAACTTCCATTGAGCAGGGCTGGCCTAGACAAAACCTCTTATTAATATGCAAAGCCAGGGTCCTGGGGGCAAACTGATTTATCAAGGTCCTGGAGCTAGCTGGTGTTCAGTTCAAAACTAGATACCAAATTTCCTGCCTCCCTTTTTATTTCTCTATCCATCACAACTTACTGTCTTTCAACTTACAGTTGTAAATGTGATGTTTGTTTTGGTTCATTTCTCTAATTTGTCAAAAGCTGCTGATTCCAAAATCTGTGTTTTATTGTATTAATTTGAAGAACTGGAAAGCTTCAAGGAGAAGCTTTTAGGGTTATAAAGACAGTTATTAGCAGAGCCTGGATATAACATAGTGTTTTCTGATTCAGTCTTCAAATGATCTGTCGTATAGAATATTGAGAGAATAATCTCGAAGTTTCTCATTCAGCCAGTCATAGGAAGGAGACAGGGCTCCTGCAGAACACCGAAGTTTAAAGAAAGGACATCTGTGCCTCTTTAGCACAGGTTATGGAGAGTCTAGAAATCCTGCCCTTATCTGCAGAGTGGCAGAGGCATTTTCAGCCAGTCAACAGCGTTGATCTCTGCTGTGGAATGTGGCTCCTCAAACCATCCCAAAGGCTAGTGATAGTTAAAGAAACAGATCTAGGAGAAATATTTACACCCACACCCACTCGAAGATGCTGGCTCTCTTCCTGAGTGGAGACACACTTGCTGCACTGCTAACAACTGAGAGCCCCCAGTCTCTTCTCAGGCGACACTGTGGGCGTTCAAAGGAAGGCAGTGACTCTGGGGAGAGGCATACACTTTTCCCCCAAACCCAAAGTGTGAGAGAGTGCCTGCTGCCACAGAGGCCATGTGCTTACCAGCACTCTAAGGGTGATTCTGGGGGAGTGGGATTCAAATGTTTTAGTTCTCAGACTTGGTATCTTCAAGAGGATTGAGATGCTCCTCTTCACACTCCCTGGGATACACTGTGATTGTTCAAAACACTCCTTTATCTCTCTCCAGGCAGCACATAGAACAAGGCTGAAAGAAGGTGGTGAACAGAACACACAGCCTCTCACAGCTGGAGCTTACATTTCAAACAGACAGCATGCACGAAGCAAGGGAAAAGGGTAGACAGCCCAGCTTATCTTTCTAGACTCAGCCCGTTAGCTCCTCCCAAGCACTGAGCTATGTCTTTTCCCTGTACTTTAAAAGTATTTCCTAGTCACTCCTAGAATTCCTCTTATTACCCTATAATTGTTAAATTCTTTTGTTTCCCATTATTCATTAAGCCTCTGGAGGGCAGGGAATGAGTCTCATCCTCCCCCCCCCTCCCCTCCCCCCCCCTCCCCCCGCTATCTATTCAGTACTATCTGTGAGCACTACTGTAAGCTAGACCCTATTCTAGGCTCTGAGTATATAGTGGAGAACAAAACAATTTTCAAGGTCTCCTAGAACTTATATTCTATTAATGGCCAAATACAAATACCCACAAAGGAGTGAGGTTGGGGTGCCTAGGTGGTGCAGACAGTTAAGTGTCCAACTCCTGGCTTTGGCTCAGGCCATGATCTCAGGGTTGTGAGATCATGACAGACTCTACACTCCGTGTGAGGTCTGAGACTCTCTCTGCCTTTCCCTCTCCCCTCTGAGTGCTCTTTCTTTCTCTCTCTCTCTCTCAAAATAAATACATATTAAAACAAAACAAAAAAAAAAGAGTAAGGAGGTGAAGAATTGTGGGAGGCTGCTTTTTTAGATAGGACAACCAAGGGAGGTATTTCAGGTGAGATAATCAGAATAAAATGAGGAAATAAATCATGTCACCTATGTGTGCAAATGAAGAACTTTCCAGGCCAAGGGAACAGCAAGTAGCTGATGAAATATAAACAATATTCACGGGATCCCTGGGTGGCTCAGTGGTTTAGCGCCTGCCTTTGGCCCAGGGCGTGATCCTGGAGACCCGGGATTGAATCCCACGTCGGGCTCCCGGTGCATGGAGCCTGCTTCTCCCTCTGCCTGTGTTTCTGCCTTTCTCTCTCTCTGTGTGTGACTGTAATAAATAAATTAAAAAATTAAAAAAAAAAAAACAATATTCACTAAACAATATAGTTGCTTGTTATCTAATATGTACCTAATATGTACATATTAGGAAGGCAGATCCTGTGAGCAAGCAGATGAATGAGATATGCTGAGACTAAAACCATAGAAGTGGAGATGGGTCTTACTAGCCTACCAACAAGTCCTTGTCAATCCTCTTCACAGCACCTCTCACGTTTGAGGGGCTCACAAGCCTTGTCCTTCACAACACCATGTAAATGCCTCACCACAAGGCCCATAATACCATCTGTGTACCTAAGTATCCAAGTCTATTTCTGTTTACTCAAATGTACATATTTAAAGTCTAGGAAGTGTCAAAAAGTCACTCCTACGATCCATGCTATCACCAACCCCCTAAATGGAAATTGAGTGTAAGACAGAGCATTTTTCTATTTAATATGGTGAATTACCTCAGCAAATCATGCTGGAAGCTAAAAATCAGTCACAAAAAAACACAAGCCAACTTCCACTTCAACTGGAAAATCAGCTAAAGTTTATTTATCCTTATAAGCTAATTTATCATAAATTACTATCTTACTATCTTCTGCTATCTTTTGTTCCTCAGTGTACTGTAAGCCCCAAAGGACAATTATCACATATTATCACTGGTTGATCCTTGGTTGGTCTGGTAGGCAGTCAAACAATTGTTTATCCAGTGAATGACGCCCTTAGGAAATCGAGTCTTGATTGAGACATCAAAGTGGGGGATCCAGGAGGGCAAGGAACAGAATGGAAGTTACTGAAGATGAAGAAAAGGAGTCTCATGAAAAAAAATGGGGTGCAATATAGTGGGAGCTGGCTGCATGTGTATGTTTTAAATATTTACTCCGAGAAACTAATGTGGATCACAAAATGGAATGTAATGAAAGAGTTAAGGTAATGCTGTAAGACTTGCCACTGGCAAAGTTGGCAAGCATTTGATATGCATCTGTTTTTTACTTGCTAATACTCCTTCTGACATCATGTTGATGTCATGTATGAGATTCAAATCCCTGTATCGGAGTCCAGACACAATGCTGTATAACCACACACACAACAAAGATGATGGTAATATACACATAAATTATGGTATGGAAAAAATATATATATTTATATTCCAACCAACCCTCTATCACCTCTGCTGCTTCTGCTGGTCCAAGCCAGTACCTTTTTTTATTTGGGTTATTGAAATAGCACATCCCCCCGCCTCGCCGTGCATTTTATAGCTCACCTTTGCCCTTGTTTGGTCATTCCTCTGCTCACGACTGTCCAGTGGCTTCCCATCTCACCAAGGGTAACAATGAAAGCCCTGACAATGGCCTACAAGGCCCTCCATGGAGTACCTCTCCTTCCTTTTGATCTCATCTCCTCTTACTCTTTCCTTTCATGATTCTATCTCTGCCACACACCCTTCTTGCCAATTCCTGAATGTACTAGCTATGTATTTCCTCCAGTGGAAATGTTTCTTTCTTCTCTCCCATTCTGTTCAAGACAACTCAAATGTCATTGTCAGAGGATTTTATCACTCCGTATAAACAATGACTTATCTTCTTCCTATGTCAACCCCGCTGCAATATTTGGCCTCCCATGTCTCCCTTGCCCATTTCATTTTTCTCTATAACACTTAACACTGACAAACTAAACATTTATTAGCTTGTCTGTTCATTATCTACCTTCCTTCATGAGATTATAAGATCCTAGCATCCAGATTCTATTTTATTCTAGATAAATAAGTATTGATAAATGAATGAACAGTAAGCAAGTTAAGGAAGTAGGAGTAGAACTTCTACACTTTATACTTGAGACAGTACTAATTCATGGGGCAAACAGAATCAGAGAGGTAAAGTGATTATCATGGTGGTGGTGATGGGAACAATGACAAGGATGAGAATGATGCCAGTAACAACTATTCATTGATCTTTCATAAAGCACTGTCACTGTGCACTATGCCTCATTAAATTCTCCCTCAACTCTATGTAGGTCTTGTTCTTATCTCAATTATAGATAAGGAACCTGAAACCTTAAGGAATTAGATAACTTGCCCAAGAACATAGGGACAGTCAATGTTAAGACCTATGATTTTTAATTCCTATCCATCTCCAAAGTTTTTGTTACCACCTGCTAATCTAACATCTCTGAGATAAGTATGGTGCCCTGCTAGGGTCTGCCAAAACAAAATAAAGCAAAAAACGACACAACTGAAAGATTGCCTAAAGCAGCAGTTCAAGAATAAAACCGGATTCATGGAATTAATAAACGGAGCTCTTGATTATAATGGAAACCTATAATCCTGATTCACTGAGCAATCCTAATCAAGAGGAAACAAATATAAGCAAATACAGAGGTAACTAAAATACATATAAAAGAAAATAACTCTCCAGATTGTAATTATTTTATTCTTGGTCTCTGCTATCTTTCAAGATGTTAGTAAACCGATCATTTGTTTACTTGTCTTCATGAGTAACTCTTAAGTTTACATTATGTTTCTGCCATATTCAGTTTCTTCATGAAATATGCCAACATGGCTTCTGGTTCAGTTCAAGTCAATGCCCTTTTTCTGCAGCCACTTTATGGTTGCACCACAAGTCAGGGCTATTGCTGTCCACAAAGTAAGAGGGTGAGAATTACTTCGTTTTGTTCAGTTTCACACTGAGAAGGTTAGTGTGAAAAATTTAAAGGGGCAATTCTATTTTTTTCTTTTTTGATTTTATTCATGAGAGAGAGAAAGAGATAGCATGAGAAAGGAGAGAGAGAGAGAGCATGAGAAGGGGGAGGGGCAGAGGGAAAAGCAGACTCTAGAAAAGCAATTCTTTTAACGAAACATTTTCTAGCTAGTAGAATAGCAGTTTTTAAAATTAACTATTACTGGTGAGATATATCAGGATGAACGCTCTCATGTCCTATAACTGTAAACATAGATTGATATAACCTACCTGGGAAGGAGTGTGACACAGTGTTCTTACAATCTAATAATTCAACTTCTACAACTGTAGCCCGAGGTTAAATTTGAAATAGAAAAATGAAAATCTGCACAAACGTGTATACTTTAGCTTATTTATCAGAGAAAAATATTAGCAATAGGAGTATTTACAATAATTACTGTAAATATTTCTATTTACAGTAAGAAAAGACTGGCTAAATGATTACATTACTTAGGATAAAATAAGCACACTGCCAATGAAAGGTATACTGATGAAGAGTTTATATTCAAACAGGGGAAGCGTTTGTGCTGGCCTACTCAATGGAAAAGATTAAAGGATTCTAAATTTTATAGAAAGTTGAATTTCAACATTGTAAAAACATGCCCAGAGAAAGAGGTGGGGCACAAAAGAAACACAGAAAGTTTTTGAGTCTGAGTAGTAAATGCAAGTGATAGTTGTCATGCTGTATCTTGCATTTCAAAAAGTGTATTAAAAAGGATGATTATATGCAACTGATGAGTCACTAAATTCTAAAACTAAAAAAAAAAATACTAAAACAAAAAAAAAGGATGATTTATTTATATAACTTAAAACTGTTTACTTTTTATTTAAGAAAAAAATGGATTAATAGAAAATGCAACATGGCTAAAATTTCAACAAACTATTTGATCATAGACTCTACCATACTTTCAAATGAGAATACATTTTCTTTTTTTTTTTTTAAGATTTTTTTATTATTTATTCATGAGAGACACAGTGAGAAAGAGGCAGAGAAAGAGGCAGAGGGAGAAGCAGGCTCCATGCAGGGAGCCCAGGACTCCAGAATTATGCCCTGGGCCGAAGGCAGGCGCTAAACTGCTAAGCCACCCAGGGATCCCCAAGAACACTCCCTTTCTCTGACCCTGAGATAAACAAGTAGATAATGCATTGTACTAATGCCAAACTGCATCATTTTTTAAACAGAGAGAAGAAAGGGAGGAAGAAAAGACAAAAAAAAAAAAAAAAGGCATTTTTTGACAAAATGGAGGGGTCATGGGTTCTCCACTGGCTCTGTGAATCTGAGAAAGAAACCAGGGATCCCTGGGTGGCGCAGCGGTTTGGCGCCTGCCTTTGGCCCAGGGCGCGATCCTGGAGACCCGGGATCGAATCCCACGTCGGGCTCCCGGTGCATGGAGCCTGCTTCTCCCTCTGCCTGTGTCTCTGCCTCTCTCTCTCTCTCTCTGTGACTATCATAAATAAATAAAAGTTAAAAAAAAAAAAAATGAGAAAGAAACCAAACTTCCTTGTACTGAGAAAAAGACATTAGATACCTAAAACTTAATGTTTTTAGAAAAATATCATGTGCATAAGCATTATAAAAAAAAGTTAACTTTTGTTTTTAACCTCACTCAATAATTAATCATACTTACTTAACATATCAGTTACCTTCTTCCACTATTCTCTTACAGTTCTGTAGGTCAAAGTTCAACACGGGTATTACTAGCCTTGAACCAAGGTATCAGGTGAGCTACATTAATTTCTAGAGATTCTGGGGGAAAATCTGTTTCCTTGCCTTTATAACCACTAACACTCTTCAGCACATGACCCATTTCTCCACCTTCAAAGTCAGTAACTGCAAAGTTGAATCCCCCTCATGCTGCTCTCTTCTGTTTTCTGTAGCCAGGAAAGGTCCTCTGCATTTAAGGATGCAGGCTGACTACACTGAGATTACCACAATAATCCAGGATGACCTTCCCTTCTCACTTTCTTTAACCTCAACCATATATGCAATGTCCCTTTTGACATGTAAGCTAACACATCTATAGGTTTTGAGACTGAAGGCATGGACATCTTTGTGGCCAATTCTCTGCCTATCACACCTCCCCACCCCATACAAATATAGATATGCAATACAAGCTATACATGCAAGGATCTTACCATACTTTCTCTTTCATTTCCATATAATAAAACAATTTTAGAATGTCACAATTTTATCTAGCATAACAGTATTTTTGTCTTAACTATTATCTGTAAGAGAAAGAGAGATTCCACATTTTTGCCATAACCATTACTTATGAGCACACCAGAGCAGGGGCTACATTTTATGACCTTACTTCCAGGATTTATTGCATTAAAAGAGAGAGAGAGAGAGATGATTCTTGTAGCCTTCTCCAAAATCTATGATAATGCCTCTGCTTTTGCCTCTTGAGGCAGGTAGCCAGGGAAATCCTTAACAATGTACAGGAGAGACTGCTTTCTATTTCTGAATGATGTTTACTCCAATTATCTCCCATTATTTGAGGCACGAAATTCCCATTATGATATAGTCTTCATTCTTAAGGAAAAGGACCATTTTAAGAAAATAAATATATTATCTTAAATGATTAAAACAGTCATAAATACCTTGATCCAACTGCCCTTAGAGAATGGGGAAATAGGTAGTGGGAGTAGAGGAAATGATGTAGAAAAGATATGAAGAAAAGTTTATCAAAGCATAGTTGATTATAGGCTCTATTAGACCTATTGAGGGCCACACAGGAGATTGTGGAACCTGATGGAAGGAGGAGACTTTAAGAAATATACTCCATGAATTCAATATGTTGCCAGAGAAGGAGTGTGCTAGACACACTCACCTTGGGCCTCACCAAGTTGCCAGAGATTAATACAATGGCTGCTCCTGGGCATGAAATCCTCCTAGTGGAGACTCTGCGGAGCATGAAACCGTATGGGCATTAATGAGAGCAACAGACACTCACTAGTCATCATTCTGTGCTAGATGCCAGCTTCGATTTAGGCAGGTTGCTCTTCCTTTTTAATCCTCAATTTCTATGTGTGGACAATAGGATTAAAATACCTGCCTGAAAAAGTACTTTGAGGATTATATGAGGTAATACCCAGTTCAATTAAATGTTTGGTACAACATGTTTGGATGAGAGTAGATGTTACTTTATTTTCTCATTTCCATACTATGTCTCAAACTCACCGTGAAGGTAATAATTTATATTCTATGATATGTGGTTTGTATAGTCTTGAGAAAACACCATTACCACCAATAGAAAAAAAGGAAAGGAAGACAAGCAAAAAAGGACAAGGAAAACTATAGATATAAAGGCTAAAATGCATACTTATTTTTTCCTTAAAGCAAATTTGTATTTGTACATAGAAAAGTTTCATGAAAAAAATCTAGACAGAAAAGTGGTGTTCTTGCCTCCAAGTATAATTTTATATTAGTTTATAGCCCCTCAACACTATTCAGTTTAGTACTTTAAGCAAAGGTCTTTGGATAGTAGAAAACCCGCAGTGTAAATGTCATGGGCCATAACATTATATACAATTCCATGCCACATATCACACACACACACACACACACACACACAAATCATTTTGGGTTGTGTCAGTGTGAAGCAATGGAAAGAATACTAGATGGAGTTGGAGTTAGAATACCAATTTGTTAGCTTCTCAGCCAATAGATTTTTGTGTATCCTTGGACCAGTCACTAAGCCTCTGAGGAGCCTCTATGAAGGCTCAATTCCCTTATCAATAAACCTGGAAGTTGGGATAGATCATTCTTAATTGTAAAAATGTAGTACTTTCATGCCAAAACAAATCTGTCAACTGAATTCAGTTCTCAAAGCAAAGTGACAAGCTCTCAAGGTGAATATTATAAAGGTAACTGAACTTGAGCACATAATGAGGAAGTCATAGGTAATGAGAGAATAATAGACTTACATTGCACCTTCATATTTCTGATTGTCTTACTACCTTTAAACAATCCCCCAAAGTATAATAATGAGCAACACTTAAAAAAATAGAATAAAGGCTCTTATGCTACCGACCGCCCACCTGGGAGGGCTCCTTCTCTACCTGACTACCTAGATCAAAGGTTTTTGAGAATATCTGAGGACTTATCCCGATTTTGCCAAGGCAAAACTCCAGCTAAGCTACCCACCCCTTGATAATATTTTGATCACCCCAAAATACCATGATTACCTTTCCTTCACAATTCTTTACCCGCATGTTTTTGCAGACTCCTTCAGTATTATAAGAGAGTCTAAGAAAACCTCAGCATTCATCTTTAACAAAAAAGACTAATATCTACATTGTTTTACAGCCCTCAGGCTGCTTCTTATATAGTCAAGTTTGGTTATTATCACACGAGTTAAAAGAAGAAAATCACTGACCACATTAAGTTGGTCAGAGCAAAGTAAATACATCAAATTTTTCTAACCCTGTCAGATTTGGCTGTGCAAATGCATATGCTAAGTCTTTCCAAGTCCGCCTTTGCTGGGTTATAATCCAAATTTTCAAAGGACACAGTATTTAACTAGATGCATATCATTTTCACAGCCTTCACATAAGTCCCTAAATTGGGACCTTTTGAATCAGTTTCAGCGATTTGATGACTGTGATAAAGTGAATTTAAGTTACAGTTCTCTGAGTTTCTTCCTTATGAAATGGTAATTGTGAAATTTCAAGGTGAACAGGTTCTCTCTCTTTTAAAGAAATATTTATTTGAGAAAGAGAGCAAGAGTAGTGGGGAGAGGCAGAGGGAAAAAGAGAAGCAGACTCCCCGATCAGCTGGGAGCATGACTCTGAGCTTCATCTCAGAGCCCTGGGATCATGACTTAAGTGGAAGGCAGATGCTCAACTGACTGAGCCACACAGGTGTCCCCAGGTTCTCTCTTTAAAAAGTTATCCAACAAGAATTTCCTTCACACCCAGATGTCTCAAAACTCAGGAGTAAGGAATTGGGCTTATGGTGTGAGGATTGGAAGACACACCAAAATGGATTTGCCCATACAAATGTGAGATGTGAGGTTCCAGAAGGAAAACAGATGTGAGCAAAGTACTGTCATGATGGTTTTTCCTACTGGGAAATAGGAACTATGCTTATTCAAGAACAGTGACACCTTTGCCATACAACATTTGTTTAAAATATTGAAATACAAAAGAAAAAAAAAAAGAAGTGCTCAGGAAACCACAAATATTGCAGGCCAGAAGCAGGTGCAGTGTTGCCTCTGGGAACAGATGGAAGAAAACTTGACAAGCCAACTGAGCTGGAATCTCAGCATGGTGCTTTGTATTTGCATTCCTCCTGCTGGTCTGGCCTCCTAGATCACAAGGCCAGATACTTCCCTCATGGTGCTCATCACTGTGTCTCCAAAAACCTTTAGGACTGTGTTGTACCCAAACTACTGGTTCTTCTGAATTGAAAATCAACACATTAGGTTAAAGCTAAACTCATAGGGAAATGTTACAGCTCATTCACTTCTGCAATTCATTCCATGGGAAAAGATGAGAAAAAAAGCTCATGGTGGATTAATAAATAAATCTGAACTAGGTCAGAGTTCACTAAAGAAGGTCTTCTGAAGCCATGGGCTGTGCTGGAATAGCTTTAAATGAGTCCTGTCAAATCCCCATAAAAGGAAGCGGCTTTCTTCCTCTTTCATAGAGAAAGAACAACGTGTACCCAGAGTAGATTCTATAAAGTCACTATTGGAGTCACACATTTCAGTATCCGTTTATATCATTGTTTGACCCTAAATCTGCCTCCTTTATTGTTAAATGCATAAGCACTTCTGGGCTCTTGCAAAAGCCTCAAACTGTTACCTGGTAAGTAAGTAGATTAAGTAGATTGGAGAGCATTAACCACAGAAATTAAAGTAAAAGCTGAGATCCTTCCATCTCAAAGGGACATAATGAAAAACCAGGAAAACTATAGACACTAAAAGTCTGGAATCTAATCTCCATATCTGTGATCCTGTTTATGTTCTATCCCATGCTCCCCATCAGAATATTCCATAATATACTCCTGCCTTCATGATAAAACTTAAAGCAACAATTTATTCTGGCTGGAATTTTTTTTTAAAGAGCTGTTCATTTTTCAAACTGCTTTAACCTTTTTTTCCATACTGACTTCTCCACTAAGACTGCCCTTCCTATAGCTCTGATATCCAATGGATATCAGAATATTCCCCAATGGTTAAATTCCCATTGTTTCTCACCACCATTTGCCCATTCTCTCCTCCAGAAACTCTCTATTAGAGCTAGTTCCATGATCCAAATCTCTCCTGAATTTTCCTACCTCCCCAGGAGCTCTTTCTCAGAATTATTTGAAAGCATTCTATTTCTGCTCACTCCTTAAATGTTGGAGTACCCCAGAAGCTCATTTAGCTGCATGGTTTCAGATCCCAAAGCATTTTTCTTCAGCTTAGATCTCTCTCTTTAGCAAGAGAATCCAATTTCCTCTAAAAAAAAAAAAAAAAAATTCTGCTTGTAAATTCCACGAGTATAATATTTTTAGAGCTAAATTTCTCCTTCATTCCCCATCCTACCTTGCATTATCAGTCACCGAAATCAGAGAGATGGCCAGAGCAGTGCTTTGCACAATGTTAGGTACTCAGCAAATGCTTTGTAATACATGTGAATGGATTGGGGGGGAGGGGCTAAAAAATAAAATTCATATTCTAAAGGGTCATTTAAAAATAATTTAAAAATTAAAAGTAAGATGTAGAAATTTTCTTAAATCTAATGTAGCCTAATTTCTACACAGCTAGCTGGTAGCCACGTTTCTAGAACCTAGGTTTTCCATCACTTAAGCTTTTGCTCTTTAATATACAGTAATTGCAACCAGTATTGATATAACAATGGTCAATCATAAATACTAAAAGTTTCTTGTTAAGAATCCTCTCCAGCGATTTCCTGGTCCTTCTAATTCTCTGATATACTTTAATCAAGTTGGGGTAAAAATGTATTACGCTTCTATCTATTGGGCACTCGAATGTGTTGTCTTTTCATTTTTATACCAACCCAACAATATATTTCCTGTTTCACTCTGATGGGGGAGCAGAAGTCTAGCTGAGGACAAGGTCCAAGCTCACACCCTGCAAGGTGGGATATGCGTGCCATTCCTTAGCTGCCCTGAGCATTTTTATCAATAAACTAGCTTCCAGAAGGAAATGTAGATAGAATTAAATGTCCTTACAACCTGCAGCCCATTGACAGATACTTGAAGTGGGTAGAGCATAATATTCCTGCAGGAAGTTCCCAACTATTTTAATGTTAATACCTTGCTAGAGGGAAAAAACAACCTTAACTAGGCAATGGCATGGCCTTTAGAATCTTGTGAATCCTAACGTATGAAAATCCTTTTGAAACCTCCCTTTTCCTTACTTTTCCCAACCCCAAGCATATAATCAGCCACCCCTCACAAGCCCTGGGCAGCAGCTCTTCCTGCCCATGGGCCCTGTCTTCCTGCTTTAACAAAAACCACCATTTTGCACCAAAGATGCCTCAAGAATTCTCTTAGCAATCAGTTCTGGACCCACCCCATCAAACCTCCCCTATGGTCAAAAACTACAACTCCATTTTACAGATAAAGAAGTAAAGTAAGTCACCCAAGGTCATGGTCTTGAGGTTTCCGAGTAGAACACAAAACACATGTAGTCTGTTTTCTTGCTATTATCCTCCGTAGAATAACTTATATCCTTTACTGGAGCTACTCATCCCTATCCTGGTCATATTTCTCATGATTTCTTAGGAGATGAATGTGCCTTTCTGTTTTTAAATAGCTGATTCCCCTCTCAAAAAATCTAAGAAATGTGTTATTCCTCATGATTGCCCATGGTAAGGCCAAATACCAGGAAAAAATTCTTTGTTCCTACAGTTTTGACCAAAACCTCCTAAGAATCTTTAACTTTCCACAGCAAGCTGTAAGCTCTTTTAAATATCCTGCAGAACTTCCAGTGCAAAATCAGTTCATTTACTGAGGATCAGATAAACGAAAAATAAATATCCTTCTAAAAAACTCCACGGCACCCATCTGCCAAGCAGGAGATATCTCTCCAAGATGCCTATTTCACTGTCCCTACATTTGTAGTGGGATGTTTCCTTTTTCATACCTAGTTTCCTGAAAACTCTCAAAAGCCTTTCTCTGACATAGGTATACAACAAAGCTTTTATATAGAGGAAAATAATTTATTTTCATGAAATCACAACTTTATATGTGTCAACTCTTACTTTTAAAACCCTTATAGCCTACAGTTGAGTGCTAATAGTCTTTTCCTTTTTTATATTCACATCTTATTATTGGTGGGGAAGAAAGCCAATTAACCTTTCCAGGGAAATAACATTACAATTAACTCTTCAGTAAATTAAGTAGTAAAAGCTTTTCAACAATGCACTTTCCTTTTGAATTGTTATAAAACCTTTGGCTAGAAATTAATGCAGCAAATTCACAACAAGATTAAAATTCAAAACAAGCTATTTCTCTTCTCCCATCAATAGAGAAACAGTTTTGAATCCACATAGAAATTTTAGACACCGAATCCTTCAGCAGCAATTGCCATTATTTTTCAAAACTGTTCAATGCATTCTCAATTTATCTGTATCTTTTATTGAATTATGAATTCACCTCTGATTTCTACTTTTGCCTTAGTAGCCTGCACTTATTAATTTCCTTGTAATACCATCCCCCCAATTTATGCAAGGACATTTGAACATCATCAGAAACATCATCAAGTAAGGCGGAAACGGTGAACTTCTCAGTACTCTCAGAAAATGTCAGAAAGCAGATTTGTATTTTTCATGTCTTTTTCAGACAGGTAACATGGTGGGAATGGATTTAGGAAAGGATAGATTCAAACTTGAATCTAGGCCCTGCTAGTTGATGAGGAGAATGTCCTTGGGGCAAGGTCTTACATTGTGTGGAATAACTTTACTCAGGCAAGGTGGGTAAATGTTTTTAAACCTTGAATCTTTCATATGTTAATGGAGCTAATTATAATGTGAGGATTAAATGAGATAACGTTGTATAAAGCCCCTGGTACATGATGGATGCTCAGTAATTACTGGCTCTGTCCCATTTCCTGTTTATATCCCTGTGAACAGAAGCCTATTTAAAGACCAAAAGCAATGACTCTGAATCGACTTCTCAAATCACCTTTTGTGATTATTCCCTTTGGTGGGAAAAAAAAAAAAAAAGTGATATTACATTTCAAATAAGCATTCAGACCACAAAAATGTAAAAGATTGACTGTGAGACTGTTATGAGACTAGAGAGATTAATGTGTTATCTCCCTTAGATGGGGAATTTGTGACAATAATTATTATCATGAGAAACATGTTTGAAGCTTAAATATTAAGAAATATTACACGAACATCAGTGTTGTATACATCTGAAGTCTCAATAAAGCCTGTCATCTTCTGAGGAAGCCTATTGCTCCATGACCTTCTGCGTTTTCATCAAGCAAGTCCCTTGGAAATAATGTTTTACATACCTCACCTCTAAAGGATTTAGCATATGCTTTCTTTATCTCATCCAAACGTGAAGGAAGAAATCCAGTAACCACCTACAGACTAAGAAAAGATCATAGAGACCGTCTACTCCAGTCTACAACAGATGGTCACCAAGCCTGAAGACAAGTTCCACAGGCAGGCCTCTAACTTCTGAGTTGGGTTACTTCTTGTGAGTTCTAAATTCTTAGCTCTTGTTCCTGCTGAACTAAAATCTGCCTCATACTCATTTCTTCCAATTGATTCCAGTTCCATCCTGTGGAACAATGTAGAGTAAGAGGCCTCCAACTTTCATTTTATAGTAGCTATCTTCTCTTTCTTTACTTCAGAACACATTGCCCAGGTTTTCCTCTGGAGAATTATCCCTCACCAAGCTTCAGTACATTTAGATACGTATCGCTGATTGTTACCATCTCCAGGAGTGGGCCTATGATTTCAACAGGGATCTAAACACAGTTATCAACTCAGAAAAGAGTATGAAATCTAATTCAGGTCAGGACTTTTTGCTTTTGCATGATTGAGCAAGAGAAACACTCAGTGACTATTTCAGTAGACTTGAAATTGCAGATGCTCTAGCCACCATCTTGCCCATGGGAAACAAGAGCATCTCTGGAAATGGGGCCTACACAGAAAAAAGTAGTACAGAAAGAGTGACAGGGTCCTAAAATATCCAGCCAGGTATGAAGGTAGGGCTAGTTCCCTGCAGTTTCTCCTTATATAAATGAAAACATATAATTTTTTTCTTAGGTTTGTTTGGGTTGGATTTACTGTCACCTGTAGCCAAAACCCTAACCTTAACCCTAACCTCTAACCTTAACCCTAACCTCTACTGACATACAGATATCAACATTCTATGTATTTCTGAAGATTAATATTACTTCCTCTCCATAATCTTCTATTATTTCAAACCCACATTCTCAATTCTTTAAATTCTCACTATTAAAAAAGTTTACCTAATGTCTTTTGAAAGTGGTTCTTTTGTTCCTTAGCGTCTCCCGAGTAAAGTAAGAATAAAAACTAAAAAGTTTGTTTGTTTGTTTATTTATTTATTTATTTATTTATTATTTATTTATTTAAGATTTTATTTATTTATTCATGAGAGACACATAGAGAGAGGCAGAGACATAGGCAGAAGACTCCCTGCAGGGAGTCTGATGCTGGATTTGATCTCAAGACCCCAGGATCATGACCTAAGCCAAAGGCAGATGTTCAACCACTGAGCCACCCAGGTACTCCGCAATAAAAAGTTTATAAACAGTATGTAAAAGAAAAATAGATAAAGAAATTCTTTTTTGTGTGTTTATGACAAAGAAATTCTTAATCTACTTTATGGCAAGAATCATTTTCAAAAACCTAAGAAATAGCACGTCATGTCAATTAACCTGCCAACTTCAGTCTCTGTTATCTCACCAGTAAATAAGGTTTCCAGAGGACCTCCATTTGGTTACTCTTTCTTAGCACTGAGGTTATTAAAAATTTCAATCCAACTACATTTGTTTGCTAATAGTCCATTATTCTACTTTTCATGAGCTGAAAAAAAAAAACCTGTCTCCAATTAAGATTCTAAGGATTTCTGCTTAACTAATTCTTTTTTTTTAAGTTTTTTATTTTTATTTTTATTTATTTATGATAGTCACACAGAGAGAGAGAGAGGCAGAGACATAGGCAGAGGGAGAAGCAGGCTCCATGCACCGGGAGCCCACGTGTGATTTGATCCCAGGTCTCCAGGATCGCGCCCTGGGCCAAAGGCAGGCGGTAAACCTCTGTGCCACCCAGGGATCCCTGCTTAACTAATTCTATACACCTTTATGTACCATGTACAATTTTGATCCAATATTTTAAGCACATAAAAATAGCTAAGACATAATCCCTTCATTTGAGGATTTTATACTTGCTGGGTTAAAACATTTATGACTCATCATGACCACCATCACCACCAACAACCATAGGACTCCTATTTATTTACTCAGTACCTAAAATATGACAGATGTCATGCAAAATGCTTTGCAGATAAGATCTCATTTAATCCCCTTAACCTCATGCCATGGTATTATTATCACAAACTTACGGACAAGAAACAGAGATAAGTTGAGAAACATATCCAAAGTCACACAACCTATAGATGACAAAGTCAGTAATGACTACAAATTCTAAGATCATGTTTTTACTAATCATATGAGTCGGTCTCCAGTTTCTGTAAATACTGTAAAGGTCATACAATATGACTGCCATTTTATTATAGATTTTATCCCTATAATACTAGGTGGAACCCATGCAAACAATGTTCTGAGGTTAATATAATGGAAGAAGCAAGCACTTCTGCTTAGTGGTAGGACTTCGTAAAGGGGCAGCATTTTTAATTTAAATTTAATTTGCCAGCATTTAATATAGCACCCAGTGCTCATCCCATCAAGTGCCCTCCTTAATGTCTGTCACCCAGTTACCCCATCCCCCCACCACCTCTCCTTCTACAATCCTTTGTTTCCCCGAGTTAGGATTTTCTCATGGTTTATTTTCCTCTCTAATTTTTTGCCTCTTGGTTTCCCCCAGGACAGCATTTTTATTTATTTATTTTTTTTCAGGACAGCATTTTTAAATGAATTTATTTCTTTTCAAACAGGAAAGGTAAATGAATAAACTTAAGAAAAATCAACAGCAGGGGTGCCTGGGTGGCTCAGTCGGTTAAGCACCTGCCTTTGGGTCAGGTCATGATCTCAAGGTCCTGGGATGGGGCCACATCAAGCTCCCTGCTCATCGGGGAGTCTTCTCTCTCTGCAGCTCTCCCAGCTCGTGCTTGCTCTCCAAACCCCTCACTGTGTCAAATAAATAAAATCTTTTTTAAAAAAGAAAACACATCAAATATAGTCTTAGAAGTCATATTTAAAATATATATTTAAAATATTTATGACAATCAGAACTCTGGAAAGTCTGTTCTTCCTAGATTACCTCAGCTGATGGGTGGGGCTAGCCCTGAACTGACTGAAAATATTTCTTTGCATTGGTTTCCTTTTCCAGGTCCCCTCCCCACCCAGATTTGCATACTACTGCTTCCTCATTCTCTGAGGTACTCACTTCCTTTTGTTTTTCTTCTTTCATTCCTAAAACAAGCCTTTCTTTATTATCTATCCTAAAGACCGAATCCTGGCATGGCTTTGGACTGGATTTATGTCATTGTTACCAGTCCCAAGGGTTTTAGTCTTATTTCTGCTGGTGAAATGAAAGCCTTTAAATTTTTTTTCAAGCAGATTTTTTTATGTAGAAGGAGATACTGAGGAATGCTTTCAAAGTCACAGTGCATAAGCAATCAAAGGACACACCCAAGAAGTACCCCTGGTGCTCATGACAGAGGGCACCCACCTGCTTTCCTCTCTCTCTGCTCTTCCTCCTTCTGCCTTGGTCCCATTTCCAAAGAGGTTCTTGCTTCCATTTCAGTGGACAAGATGGTGGTCAGAGACCAGACATAGCCTTTCCCAAATCTCCTGGTAACACTATCAGCAATGCTACCAACAAAGATGAGAAAATTGTTCTCTAACTTTGCGTTTTCCACCTCCTCCCTGATAAAGGTATTAATGAACAGTGAAATTGCAAAAGGCTTAAAACATGCAGATAGTTCACCAATTGAATAAAGAGATGCTAAATGAACAGCATAACATAATTTACAACTAGTATTTTGGAAAGGAGGCAATCAAAGCATCATGATATTCATTACTAGGTATGCCAGAGTGAGGAGTACGTTAAAATTGGACAAAGTACAAATTTCAATATATAAATGCAGTATCTGTCAATTAAACATGTTTGAGTTCTTTCTTGTTCTTAAAAAAACCACACACGCACAAAATAAACAAGCAAAGAAAAATTGGGGGTTAAATAATTTTAACCAACTTTCTCCTTGACGTCCTGCTCTCTACAGGCAATATATTCAAATAGAATATTCATGGACAAATTCAAATAGAATAAACTGAAAGAGCCATTTGGGGGAGCACGAGTAATGAATATCAATACTTTACCATACCTGTCTCTGAAACTGAGTCTCCATTTGACATTGTACTAATATTATGAACATAGTATTCCTTTAAAATGTACAAAAGATTAATGTAAGACCTGAAGTAAAGACTTAATACTTTTTTTTAAAAGGTGTCATTTCAAAACATTATGTTCCACCATGACCTGAAAAAAGCTGATAATGTTCTTAACAAGGTCTTGCTGTTTGAAGATTTCCTGTCTGCTAGGACACTTAAGAGTTACCACGAACAAAGCAACAAAGGCAGCAAAACAGGGCTGGAAACACATCCTGTCAAGCAAAGCATAGGTTTCTCAAGATTTTGGTGTGCCATGTGTGCATATGCTGCTTTTCATTTGGCAAGCTTTTTTAAATGTCTTCACAGACTGCTAAGAAATAACAAGTGTTCTTTTGTTTGTCAGATTTTAGGCATTCTGGGGGACATTTTAAAGCTACGTGGGTTCAGTTTACTCCATTCCAAGCTAAGAATATAACATCTTTTAAAAGAGCTGCTCCCTTTGATCTATGTATGGAGCAGTATGGAGGCTGTCATCTTTCACTGGAGGATGGGTTACTTGTTAACAGGAGTTAAACATTCAAATCCTGAGCACATGTGCTGCCCAGGAAGCCTAATGGCACCTAAGTCCCTCCTGAACAGAAGAATCTCTTCACAACGTGGAATTAATCTGGTAAGTATTTCTTCTTTCAGGAGCAATAATATTGTAAACCTAGAACATTACCTGACACATACTAGGTGACCAGAAAAATTTTCCTGAAATAGCCCATTCCTGCCTTGAAAAAGCCAGGGCTGGAGTCCAGGGGGCAAGGGTTGGGGGCAGGCAGAGGGAAATCTAGACTAGAACTGGAAGAGAAATAATGCTCCTACACCCCACAGGATCTTGGGTTTCAAAAATTCATATTGAAGAGAAATTAAAAATTCCCATGACCACCCTGTTGGATGACATTCACAAGTCCTATGTGGCCTGCTTTAAATGCATATGTTTTTCTTGGAGCACCCCTGTGCAGTGCTGATTTAATACAATATGATTTGCCTCAAATATTTTTTGTGTTGAAGTATGCAAATCCATTGTAAGATTTGCAGCAGAGCTCGTACATAGTTCTCATGACCACTAAAGCAGTACAGTAGAGGAAACATAAGCAAATGCTCTCTGGCACTGAACACGAAGGCATCATCATATTTTGCTCTTCTCAGCTGAACAAACACTCACTAAATTTGTTTACCTTACGGTGGCCTCATTTCCCATCACCATTTTGTTTTCTGATGAACATTTAATCCACACTGGGTGACAGACAAGAAATGTGCCATAGAGACTGCAGAAGTTTCAAAGTGTATCATCACCCTGGATATTAAAATCCAAGTATAACAGCAGCTTTAGTCACTTCCAAGCAATGGTCAAGGAAAAAAAAGAGTAACAATTAGTAGATAACTGTGGATTGATAGAAGTTGTTTATATAATGAGGGGAAATATAAACATCACTGCAGACTTGGAAATTGCTAAACATTATTATATGAATGAAAACTGGAATAAGCTTTAAATGAAGACGTTAATGTTTCAAAAGATTTGATGACAAAAGAAAAATGAGGCATGATCCTGGGAATACTTCTGCCTAAGAACTGGGATAATAAAATTCTATAAAGCACTGATTCAGTTCATGCTTCAATTTCTAGGGTAGACTTCATTCTTATCCTCCCCAAACACCCTGTGGTACGAATATAGTCCTAATTCCCAACACACACAAGAGTAGCAATATAGTAAGTGGTAAGAATGCTAAGGGTAGGGCAACCCAGCTGGCTTAGCAGTTTAGCGCCGCCTTCAGCCCAGGTTGTGATCCTAGAGACCCAAAATAGAGTCCCACTTCAGGCTCCCTGCATGGAGCCTGCTTCTCCCTCTGCCTGTGACTCAGCCTCTCTCTCTCTCTCTCTGTGTGTGTCTCTCATGAATGAATGAATGAATAAATAAATCTTAAAAAGAAAAAGAATGCTAAGGGTATGAAGTTCAAGGCATTTCACTAGATGCCTCCCAAAATAAATGACTTATTTAACAACCTAGCTATTGAGATATATGCATACACACACTAATGTAAACTTGACTGACAAGGAAGCTTCTAGAAATGCTGGTTGACCTTTGGTCACAAATGCCATATCTCAGGCATAAACGCCAGTCCACTGAGTTGTATGGTGTTGTTTTCTTTTTATGCTTCCTTTGGTGATTTTGAAATGCAAACCTTTTCCAGGTATTTTCCAACTTCAAATACCTTCCCACTCTCAATTTTCTCTGTCAGACCAGGTGGTTTGACTCCTCTGGTCCTAGTGGGTCCCTGGAACATAGGAGTAAGTTTTGAAGTCTCTCACAGGGATGTGATACTAAGACCCTCTCTGTTAACCTCCTTATTCATGGTCTGATGAAATTCCCAGCTAGTGGTGCTTAGTGATTGTCATGTAAATTTTTGTTATTCTGGTATGAAATATTTTTATTTTCTAAAGTATCATATTTCTCTTGGCGTATATGCCATTATTTCAGCCATTTTTTTAAAAACCTGGAGAAACCATCTAGAGAATTGTATTTGTCACTAAAGTTCAAATTAAACAAATTTACACTTTTACAAAGTATTCTTCTATAACCTCCCTCATCTTCAACAAAGTAGGAGGGTTGAAGGAATCCACAGAGCACAGTTTCCATTGTAAGAATAATTCTTATGTAACTCAAAGATCTCTGAACAAGTAAAATAACCACATGACTGTCCTAAAACAGATACAGGGAACACTGTATAAGAATCTCTCTCCAGGGGATCCCTGGGTGGCGCAGCAGTTTGGCGCCTGCCTTTGGCCCAGGGCGCGATCCTGGAGACCCGGGATCGAGTCCCACGTCGGGCTCCTGGTGCATGGAGCCTGCTTCTCCCTCTACCTGTGTCTCTGCAAAAAGTTTGTCAAAAAGATCTTTAAAATATTCAAAGAGATGAAAGTTTTTGAAGAGAAAAATATCAGGGAAAAATATCTAGTATTATTTTGTAACTCTTCACCATTGTCCTTCTAGTGTGGAATTGTAAAGGGCTGCTTCAGAAACTGGAAAAATTTATAATACACTCATGACTAAATAATGATGCTACCGATTCATTTCATTTTTTAAGATCACACTTTTTCAGAAGTTCAAATAATATATTCTATTGTCAAATAATATATCCCACCTGTATCTATCAAATAATAGATTCCAATATATTGAATCATTATTTCATAAAAGTATTCCATTTTTAGGATTGCTTTTCATTTTTGGTATGTCTAGTTTTATTTTTAGACTGTTTTATTTTTTCCAAATTTATTCTGCTAATAATCTTCATAATCCATCAGCTAATATTTAAATAGTTTTATATTCCTTGTAATTTTTAATTTTTTCATAAGTCATTGATACCTTTTTTTTAAGATTTTATTTATTTGAGAGAGAGAGAGAGAGAGCTAGCATCAGAACGATAACATGAATGGGTTGGGGGTAGGCAGAGGGAGAGAGAGAGAAGCAGACTCCCTGCTAAGATCTGGTATCAGGATCATGACCTGAGCCGAAGGCAGATGCATAACCAACTGAGCCACCAGGCACCCTCACTGATGCCTTCTTATACACTTGAAATACATTAAGCATTATATGTCATTGGTTTTTTAAAGTAATAATTCTAGACATTATTAAAATAATATGCCAGCATTAATATCCATACATTCATATTAACATAAAATAAATACTAAAATATTATCTTTTGATGTTGTAATCACTAGATACACATTCTTCCTCTGGTTCTCTTTAAGTTTAGCTTCTCCCAGCTATCTCTATCCCTCTTCCTGTGATATCTGGGCTTTGAGAGAATGCAAAGCAATTCTTTCTCATTTGCTATCAGACAGCTTTGATCTAGGAGAGAGGAAGGGACACCTAGGTGGCTCAGCAATTGAGTGTCTGCTTTTGGCTCAGGGTGTGATCCTGGCTCTGGGGATTGAGTCCCACATTGGGCTCCCTGCGAGGAGCCTGCTTCTCCCTCTGCCTGTGTCTCTCTCTCCGTGTCTCTCATGAATAAATAAAATCTTAAAAAAAAAAAAATAGGAGAGAGGAAGTCACAGACTGTCACACAACAGCCATGATGGACAGGATAGTGAATAAGGAGCTATGAATCAGACATTTAGACCATATTTTTCTACCTAACTCTCCAAGATCTTTCAATTTTCCCCAAAAGTAGCTGAGAGAATGGCATCTTGGAATCATTTTTGCGATGACCACTTGAAATGCAGTATTTATGAGAGGATCTCCATGGGATGTCGACATTACATCATCCTCTAGAAAAATAAAAAATAATAAAATTAAATTCTGGATTCTAGAGTGTGAAGTTGCATCAGGTAGGATTCTCAAGTAACAGACACCTACTCCAGCTATCTTAAACAGGAAAATTTTAATTATTATGAAATAATTGACTAGCTTGCACAATCTATAGGAAGCTTCAAAAATATTACTCAAAAATCCAGTAGGAATCAAAGAAGATCGATCAAGTACAGGAACCCTTCCATTGGGATATTACTCAGACTACAGCCAGGGTTTTTCCAGGGAATTAGTCTACTACTACTGTAAATGAATTCTAAATCATTCCTTTAATTTTATACCTTTTCTAAGTCCTGATCAGGAACACCCAAATGATAAAGCATAATACATGTGTCTTCACCCTAGAGGTCTGAGACTGTCCAACTACAATGAAGAAATTCTCTTAAGTAGGAAAGAATGTGGTTGTTTGGGATCCAACTACCACCACCACCACCACCACCACTACCACCACCAAATGTCCACAGCAAGCCCTAGATTTCTATTCTATCATGTTTGGGCCGTAAAAAAAAAAAATGGTAGAATTAAAATAAACTGTCATTTCTTGAAGTGGGATATATTTTAAGGCACAACTTGAGAAAGAGCTAAACAGGATAGGGAAGGCAAAATGGTGATGGCTTCGGATTCTAGGAATTGGATGTCAGTGTTCTCAAAATATGTTGAAGATTAAGTCCAATTTCTTGTTTTTTTAAGTCCAATTTCCAAGAGACTTGGGACTTCTCTGCAAGATTAAATAATATATTTTTATTTTTATGAAATATTTTATTTATTTATTCATGAGAGACACAGAGAGAGATTGATGCAGAGGCACAGGCAGAGGGAGAAGCAGGCCCCATGCAGGGAGCCTGATGTGGGACTTGATCCCGGGACTCCAGGATCATGCCCTGGGCCAAAGGCAGATGCTCAACCACTGAGTCACCCAGGGATCCAATAATATATTTTTAAAATAGAAAGGAAAGATAATTTAAGAGCTATTAGCAAATATTTGTAACAAAAAATGTAACAAAAATGTCTTATTAAATTGTCCCTCAACTTTGCCTTACATAAAAATTCACTTCAGAGTAATTATGATATAGAAACCCCATCCTATTAGGTATTTCTAGGGATGCCTGGGTGGCTCAGTGGTTGAGCATCTGCCTTTGGCTCAGGGCATGATCCTGGTTCAGGGATCCTCACAGGGAGCCTGCTTCTCCCCTCTGCCTATGTCTCTGATTCTCTCTCTGTGTCTCTCATAAATAAAGTAATAAAATCTTTTAAAAAAAAAGAATTTCTAAAATCATTTCATTACTTTGTGTGAGTTATAATAAAGATCTAAAGTATTTTAGATCAATAAATCATTACAGCTTATACTAATAATTCATCTAATGTGATTTTAGTAATATTCATGACATATGCATTCTTATTTCTACTGCCTAAGGGGGATATTTTTAAGGGGATAATTTATTTAAGTTATTTATGATTTTTAGCTTATTTTTTAAATTTATTTTTGAGAGACAAAGCATGCAAGCCAGGGGGGAGTGGGGTAGGGGTAGAGGGACAGGGAGAGAAAGAATCCTAAGCAGACTCCACACTCAGCACAGAGCCCAATGCGGAGCTTGATCTCACAACCCTGAGATCATGACCTGAGCTGAAATTAAGGGTCAATGCTTAATCAACTGAGCCACTTAGGTACCCCTAAATTATTTAGGATTTAAGTAAATCTTAAAATGCCATATTTTTTCATTTTGTTTATATGGGCCAAATGATATTTAAATACAGAATGAACATTCACTATAGTTTTAGCATCAAAAGAAGACAGAAATATGCTTTTATTATATAATACTTTGAATTCTTGTTTTCTGAATTACTTCTTGTAATTATCAGGCTTAGTTTCTGAAAGATAGCATGAAAAAGTTTCAGACTACTATTTGCTAGACCCTCTTATCAAATAACCCATTGAAGATATAAAAAGTGTTATTTGCTATGAAAGAGTAAAGTCAATATAAATATAGCTTTCTTTTTAACATTGTTTTTCATGATACAAAGATATCACATGCTACATAGAAATTTAAATCAGATGGATTTACAGATCTGATGAAAAGAATTATCATTTCATGCTCTCTATTAACATGTATTTTGCCATTAGTATTTCTTTTGTGGCCTTTAAACAAGTATCCTACAAGGAATATAAAATTTTAAATAAATAGATAAAAATTGGAAATGACTATAACTGTACATGAACTTATAGGATAAAATCCAGCTCACTCCATGTCACCAAATGTGGAATTAATTCATTTAAAAGTTATTTTCAGGCAGATGTCATTTTCAATTACTTAAATAAATAAAATCTTGCCTGGAAACGGAAAAATTCTAGTCTCCTTTAAAATTATGTGTAATTTTCTTTCAATAGATTCTACATGTAGTTGTGTAAAAGCACAAAGTCAAATCCTGGACTGCCCTAGGTATTGGAGGCACAGAAATTTACCATCAACCATATCATCCTCAATGACAGGATTATTATGTTTTTGTCTGAGAATCCAGAAATTTCTAAAATAAAATGCATCACGTGTTTCAGGTGAGACTTTCTCTTTTCTCAATTTGCAGAGCTGCATGTATCCCGTGTGCCCACTGCTGACAAGGACAGTCAGTCACTTTTTTATCTCCACCCTTCCTTGTCAGCAATGACAGCCTCACTCCTCAGTGTGGAGAGGAAGCCCATCCATTGTGCAGGTTTTCAGAGACAGCCACCACATATAAACACCTCCCCACACTTGCTCAAGGAATACAATCTGGCCACGTGGGATGACTTAAAATAATGATCCCACCAATCATCAGAAAATTTGCAGCTGCATAATCTATTTATACAGAAGTGAGTCCTCTGTATTTACAAATAGTACTGGGGCTGATTCTCAGAACATTAGCATATCATCATCACATAATGATGGAGAATCCTTCATGAGGCTTCTTTATTATTCCCTGTCTGCCTTTGATGTTGCAACGCATGTGAAACTGGTTTTCTAAAAGGAAAGGATGCAAATGATGAAAGCAAATGAAGTAAAAAGCCCCCAAGACTGTGGGTACAGGTAACCAGCAAAAATTTTGCTCATGTTGTCTTACTTCAGCTCACTAATGGTCCTCCTGCTGTGTTAAATGCTCTCTCCTCCCACTTCTAGTGGGAAATGTGGATTTGATTCCTACACATCTGAGCTAGAAAAATTTGCAAATTTTTAAAAAAGTTATAAAATCTGCTAAGCTCATCCCTTGAACAGTTCCAGGAAGAAGGCAACAGATTTCTGTACTTCTGATGTGAATATTGTCTAGAAAACTCCCTGCCCTGAGCCACAGCACCAAAGGGCGGATGAAATATTTCCACTACAATGCACTCTGAATGGCAATAAGCCATTCTCAGATCATTCCATAATGGACCTTTCTACACTGAATTCCAAAAAGTCAAGAGTTAAATATGTACTGGTTAACCCTGGCTTGCTTAATTTCTATTTTCACCACAAAAAGCTAGGATTCATTCAGAGATACCATGTTGTTGTTGTTGTTATTGTTTTTCACTCTATCTCCTATGTCTAGACAATTCCTTTATCAGAAAAGGCACTCATGAAATATTGATTAGTTCAATTAATGAATTAATTCATGGACAAATCATTGTACTAGAAGTGCTGTCAATAGAACTCTCTGTGATGATGGACATGTTCACATAATGTTCATCTGCTAGAGTAACTACCAGCCACATATGGTAACTATTGAGCACTTGAAATATGTCTAATAGAGCTGAGAAACTGAAATTTTAATTTCATCATATTTTAATTAATTTAAATTTAATTAGCCACAAGTAGCTAATGACTAACATATTGGATAGGAGAGTTCTAGATGCTAGGGATGTAACTATGACCAAAACACAATGTATGCCCTCAAGGAGAGCTCCTTGTCCAAAAAGATAAGTTCAAAAATCATTGAAAGTCTTCACAAAAGGAAAAGGATATGAATTAGTTATGGAGGAAAAAAATAGAGAATTGAACCTATAGTGAAGATTCAGTATATCACCTGAGACACAAAATGGCATGTCTAAGGGCTTAAGACAATGTTTTTTTATTTAGCTTATAATAACTCATATGTAACTATATGAAACACAGACTTGTTTTGAACATTAAAAGACAGTATTTAAAAGGTCCTTAGAATATATATGTATAGGGACGTCTGGGTGGCTCAGCAGTTGGGGAACTGCCTTCAGCTCAGGACATGATCCTGGAGTCCCAGCATTGAGTCCCACATCAGGCTCCCTGCATGGAGCCTGCTTAAGTCTCTGCCTCTCTCCTAAGTCTTTCATGAATAAATAAATAAAATCTTAGAAAAAGAAAAAATATATAGAGAGACACATAATAGCTCTTTCTATATTCTCTCTATATATAATATACATTATTATTTAAAATTAAGTATAATTCTACCACTAAAACCCATGTTGCTTATCATTAAAAAAAAATTAACTAGAGGCACTTGGGTAGCTTGGTTGGTTGAGCATCTGACTCTTGGATTTAGCTCAGGTCATGATCTCATTGGGCTCCAAGCATAGTACAGAGTCTGCTTGAGATTCTTTGTCTCCCTCTACCCTCCCCCCCCCCCCGTGCTTGCTCACTCTCCCTCTCTCAAATAAATAATCTCTTAAAAATAAAAAAATAGAAAATCAACCATAATTTATTTTAACCAAAATTTATCATTTATTTTCTACTTTTTATGCATATTGGACCAAAAAAAAGAATTATTTTGTTCCTACGTGGCATTTACTGGCATAGCTAGCTTTGGTAGTAAGGAAAAAGAGAAAGAGAAAGAGAAGAAAGAAGTCAGGGCACATGATCAGGAATCTCTAGCATTAAGCAATCTTCAAAAATTGTGGTCTAGAATCCTAGAAACAAACACTATTCCTTTGATTTCATTTCTTATAGCTTTAGTTTACAAGAGAAAAGGTTAAATAGCTCCATCTAGAGATACTTGTGGTAGATCTTTGGGATACACAGACTAGAAATCATCACAGGTGCCAAGTCCCGGGCTAATTTCTGTTTTTCCTTTAAAAGGGCTCGCAAATAAACCACCCCCACTGATACTAGATTATGTCTACAGCAAATCTGGGAGAAACCCCTAAAACCAGTCATTAGAAATTCATAAAATTTTATGTTATTTCAATGTTAGGTTAAATGAATACAATGCCACTAAGAACAATAAGCCCCAAGAACAAGTGAGATTAATACATCGACAAAGCTGTATTGTGGCTTTCAAATGAGCTCGGTAGCATATACGGATACAACCAACAGAGTCATGCCAAGTTTGCTGACAGAGCAAAGCAAATTGTAATGTCATCCAGGCCTATACTATCCTGTTGCTGAGTGTGAAATGGTGTGCAAGAACAAACACATTTTCTGATTCTAGGGGTTTACATTTTAATAGAGGAGAGAGGCATGAATCAAACACTATAGTACTTAAAAATCATGGTGCAATAAGAGCTTTTAGTAACAGTAACAGAATGTAAGGAGTAAAACAAGAGATCTAGAAAGACTTGCCTGAGGAAATGACATGAGCTCAAACATAAAGGTTAAGTAGGAACTAACACAGAGAATAAAGGACAGATGAGCACCGGGTGCAGAGGTAGAGGGAGGCATGAAGCCTGTCACAGAAAGGAACATTAAAATTCAAGAAAGTGAAAATGGACACAGGTGGATGAGCTGAAAAAGTGTGAGAGAGCGAGGAGGGCTGCTCTTCTTTTGTGGCTGACCCTCCTGTAAGATGAATGCATCATGCTCTCTGCTGTGTGCTGTGTTTCCCACTTTGCACTGACATTTATGGAGAGGTGATATCCGTATCTCCCTATGGCTCTACCTACTATGGCTTTGGTTTCTTTACTAGAATGAGCAGAAATGTCTGTATCTTTCACCAAAGGGGTTCTGCAAACATGTCATGTGGGAAAACTCTGGGAATATGCAGTAACTACACAATGGGTGAAAGCTTTGAGGATCTGGCTGCCTACTAAAGACACTGAGAAAGAGTGACTCCTCAAAAGGGAGCCATTACAAAGAGCACAGGAAACTTTGGGGGTTATGGATATATTCATTATCTTGACTGTGGCGATGGTTTCACAGCGACGACTATGTCATAAAAAGTCTCAGAATACAATTGATTTTTCTTCCATGATGAATTTTTAAGATGCTTGCCCCAGTATAAAAATAAGAAAACACAAAAACCAGCAGACATGAGGAAAATGTCAATAAAAATCAACGTATATAAAGAATATCATCTTATGAGTAATAGGAAAAATACATATTAAAACCAGAAATCATCTTCACTCATTATACTGCCAAAATATATATACGCCTAAACCTCATAATCTAATCAAGTCCATTCTTCAAAAATGTGGGGAATATAGACAGAAGAAGGCTGGATTTCATTTTACTAAAAAGGAAAAACATATGAATGTGTTATGAATACATATGTAACCCCCACTCAATTTCTCCAAATGTCACTTAATCACTCTTAAACACTATGTAATATTTCCCCCAAAGATGTCTACATAATAGGAAAGAATTAAATACCAATTATTTAATTATCACTTAACTCATTAGCAGATAAGTTTATATACAATATTCAAATATCTTGGTTACGGAGCACTCTTTGCTTCTCACGGCAACAAATATGTACCATAATGTAACTAAATAATGAATAATATGCAAAATACACATAAGATGCAAATGGTACTTTGTGAAACACAAATTTAAATGACTTTTTACTTAATAACCTAATGATCTCACTTTTCTGAGTTTTTTCCCACAGCTTTATTGACAAATGACAACACTGTACAAGTTTAAAGTGTACTTTGTGAAGATTTGTTATATGCATATATTGGGAAATTATGACCACAGTGAGGTCAGTTAACATCTACATCATCTAGAGTCACCACTGCTTCTGTTTGTGTCTATGGTAAGAACATTCAAGTTCTATTCTCTTAGAAAATTTCAAGTATAAAATATAGTATTTTTAACTATACTCACTAAGTTGTATTTTAGATCCCCAGAACTTATCTTACCACTGAAAGTTTATACCCTTGACCAACATCTCCATGCTTCCCCTATCCTCCACCATTATTAGTAACCACCAATCTTCTGTTTTAACCAGTTCAATTTTTTTTAGATGTCACTAAAAATGTTAAGATCTCACTTTATGAGTGAGATCATGCAGTATTTTTCTCAGTCTCATTTTATTTAGCATAATGCCCTCAGGTTCATCCGTGTTGTCACAAATGGCAGGATTTCTTTTTTATGGCTGAATAATATTCCTGGATGTGTGTGGACACAGGCTATTTTCGTGTCTTGGCTATTGTTCACTTTTCAAAAAAAAAAAAAAATAGCTGTGAAACAGCTAGAGAACGTTCTAGGTCCTCTTGCCCTTAATTTTGCTAAAACAATGTAGCATCTTATACTTCCTATCAGGTAACTGATTTAGATAGTTGAATTGGGTTGAAAACATTAAAAGTCACTATGGGAATAACTGAAATAGTGACAGGAAATGATATTTACGTTTTTTTAATGATAGCTTTTTGTTTTTATGAAGGTGTAGTAATGAGCCCAAGTATGCATTTTTGGTAAAAGTTCATTACTGTTTTATACTCAGACATGTTTATAAAAGATGCAATTATATTGGGACACCTGGGTGGCTCAGTGGTTGAGCATCTCCCTTTGGCTCAGGTCATGATCCTGGGGTCCAGGGATCGAGTCCCACATCGGGCTCCCTGCATGGAGCCTGCTTCTACCTCTGTATCTCTGCCTCTCTCTCTCTCTCTCTCTGTGCCTCTCATGAATAAATAAATACAATCTTTAAAAAAATGCAATTATAGAAGCTGAAAGTTGAAATCTCTGGCCAGGACCTGGAAAGCAGTTATTTGGAGCTGTCACTGAAGGGCAGATCCATATGCTCTGGAAATAATACTGTGATCAAATTACTATTCTCAGACAGGGATTTAAGAGTCCAAACAAAAATGTGCCAGGCTGGATTTTAATTTCATTAACAAATATTGTTATTTCAGGAATTTCTTTTTTTAATACAAGAAAAATAAAAAAGAAATTTCTTTAACATAAAGCAAACAATTATTTTGCAATATGGAAACTCATTTCCATATGTGTTTGTTTTTCAGGTTTTCTTAAGCAGGAAATAGTAATTTATATAGTTTAACTATTTTTGACTTCAATTAAAAACAAAGATTAAGGCAAATTTGCAAGGCATAACATCATCACAGAGTATTTAGACACTATCTGTAAGTCCAGGGACCCGTATGGGAAGAACAAGCCCATTGGTAAAAACATATTCACACTTCAAAAATGTATCATATTTGGCACAGGCCTAGGGCCACTCAGCACACAGTCCTCAATAGAAATTTCTAGAATACAATTTTTCTGAAAACCACTTTAACCCAAGGATTAACTGAAGGAAACTATAATGCTGGCATTTTACATAGACGGTACTTGCCTTTTTTTCTCTGCTCAGGTAGGTTCAGCTAGACTGGGAAAATCTAATGTATCCCTGTCAAATAGAAGTTTCTGATGGAAATGTTCTATATTGCTCCACCCGATATGGCAGCAACTAGCCCCATGTGGCTTTTGAGTTCTTCAAATGTGGTTAGAGAGATTGACTTATAAATATTATTTAGCTTGGGATACCTGGTGGCTCAGTGGTTGAGCATCTACCTTTGGCTCAGGGCATGATCCTGGGGTCTGGGGTTCAAGTACTACATCAGCCTTTGCATGGAACCTGCTTCTCCCTCTGCCTATGTCTCTGCCTCTCTCTCTGTGTCTTTCATGAATTTTAATAAAATCTTTAAAAAATATCTTATTTAACTTACATACATTTAAATTTAAATAGCCACATGTGGCTGGTGGCTATGGAGCTGGTCAGCACAGGTCGAACAAATAGTCCTTATGACCTAACTAGCCCAAATCTCAAACTACTCTAGACCTCTTGCTATCTCCAAGCTATCTGTCTTTCTCACCTATATGACAATAGCTAGCCTCAGTGTACGATGGTCTCTACACAGTAGAGATCTATAAACCAGTGTGCTTTGTTCATGGTGTTCTAGTAGACAGAACAAAGACAAAAGCTTAATAAATGTATTACAGATACTTTACTGGTAAAAGACGTGGGTGATGGCACATTTACAACAGTTATTGGAGATGACGTTAAATTTTCATCTTCCACCCAGAATTTGAATAATGAGAAAGCCCTCTATGGCCCTGATATACTCGCTCCCCTTCCCACAGCTTAGATATACTCATTAAAGGGCATCGACAAGAAAGCAAGCCTATTAAAGGAGATTATTAATTTTCAGGATCATTATCCCAACAGTTATTTCTCTCTGTTCTGTCTCAATGAAATATGTGGGTAAGTCTAGCAATGAGGAAGAAGAAAAGCTAGGGGGAGGAAAAAAATTGTGGGAGCTGCAGCAATCACACATCAGGACACAGGAGAGGGCCGACAGCCTCTCTCAGGCTAATGACAAATTGTATCAAGTGAGGTTGAAGGGCTGCATAATCATATGTAGAAGGTCAGATGCAAAATGAGAAATTGTGTTTCCAAGAGCAGAGCCATAGGACTGCAATACCTATTAAGTGTTCTTCATCTTAGGCCTCAGGAATACCAGCCACATGACACGCACATTGTGTAAGACTTCAAAAGAACATGAGTTTGAAATATTTGGGAGGAAAATTCTTTTTAAAATAAGTCTCACAAGATAAAAGAAAAAAAAGTGCAATGTTACTCTTAAGTCACAGGCTGCCTGTAAAGTCATACATTTCCCATTATCTGTTGATGGCCATAATATAGGTCAGTGTTCCTCGAAATGTGAATATGGGTGGCTGGTATCAGGATTATTTGGAGAACTTATTAATGATACAGATTTTGGGACCTCCCCCCAGTTCTTCCAAATCAGAGTCTCTAGGGCTGAATCTTAGGCCTCTCTCTATATTTTTTAAGATTTTATTTATTGGTTTGAGAGAGAGAGGAAACAAGTAGTAGAGAGGGCTAGAGGGAAAGAGAAAGAGAAGCAGACTCCCCACTGAACAAGGGGGCTGATGTGGGGCTCAATCCCAGGCCCCAGGGATCACAACCTGAGCCGAAGGCAGATGCTTAACTGACTGAGCCACCCAGGTGTCCTTAGGATTCTGTATTTTTACTCATATTCCCAGACAATGCCTACGCAAACCAAGGTTTGAGAAGCTCCATGGAGAGAGATTTTATGAGCTTGGAAGCTCACAAAGTTCTCAGCCATGTATTGGAAGACAAAGAAAAAGGCTTTAGAATTTGTTCAATAGGTGGATGCCCAAATTTTCAAGCATCACCACACGGGCTGAAAATTAACATATATCCAAAATCTTTAAATAATTACAAATACTCTCATAAATTTTCAATAAAATTATTAGGAAACATGATAATTCGTTTTATGTTCAACTTGACTAGGTCACAGGGTGCTCAGATATTAAGGTAAACATTATTTCTGGATGTTTCTGGGTGAGATTAACCTTTGACTTGGTAGATTAAGTAAAGCAGATGGCTCTCCCCAAGGTGGGTGGCTCCATCCACTCCTCTGGAGGCCTGAATAGTATAAAAGGCTGAGTAAAAAGGAATTCTCTTCCTTGCCCCCCTCAATCTGGGACATCAGTTTTCCTCTGCCTTCAGACTTAGACTCAGACTTGGTTTTCAGGCCTTCAGACTCAGACTGGAAATGTATCGTCAGCTCTCTTGAGACTCCAGCTTGCTGACTGTAGATCTTGGACTTCTCAGGGGGCACCTGGGTGGCTCAGTGGTTGGGCATCTGCCTTTGGCTCAGGGGATGTAGTCCTACCTCAGCCTTCTCACAGGGAGCCTGCTTCTCCCTCTGCCTGTGTCTCTGCCTCTCTCTCTCTCTCTCTGTGTGTGTGTGTGTGTGTGTGTCACTCATGAATAAATAAATAAAACTTTAAAAAAATATCTTGAACTTCTCAGCATCCATAATCACATGAGTCAATTCCTATACACCAAGAAGGCAAATTAACTATAAGAAATTATATTCTATTTTTTTTACTTGAAATTGCTACTGGTTCTATTTCTCTAGAGAACCCAGATGGATACATATTTTGATACTGAAAGTGGTTCTAAAGGAACAGAATTATAAGGATGGGTATTCCAAATTGGTTCCAGGGTCCCTGGAATTAGCTCTCTAATTTGATTAGATTTAAAGATGCTAATGACTCTATTTCCAGCAGTAAAGAGAGCACTGATAGTACATGACATGACCTGGAAATGGAGATATAGAACATATCTCCATTTGATGGTCCTTATCACTACACATAGAAGCAAGGAGTTGGGTGACTATGCATATGATACTTTCTAAAGTTTTTGGAAACATAACAAATATTAATGAAATTAGTTGGTTGCTTTTTAATATCACTGAATAAAAAGATGAGTTAAGGATTCAAATCACCCGTTTAGGGCACCTAGGTCGCTCAGTTGATTAAGCATGTGACTTCAGCTCAGGTCATGATCTCAGGGTCCTGGAATCCAGCCTTGCATCAAGCCCTGCATTGAACCTTAACATTGGGCTCCACTCAGCGGAGAGTCTGCTTCCTCTGTCTCTCTTCCTCTGCCTCCTTCCCCTGCCCATCTGCCCACCCTCAAACAAACAAACAAATTCTTTGAAACATTTGCCAGGTCAAGGACCACATACATGACCTGAACTCTTCTTCTATATGCACTCTGATGGAGATCATTACATTGTGTAACCACATGCTTGCAACTGCTGAAAATCAAATGCAGAATCTCATCCTGTGACAAAATTAAGACACAAGGCAGACTCCCAGCATTGCAGGGTGCCTATTGAGAAAGTGGGGCCATTGACTGGGAAAGAATGGGATACTGTAAATTTGAATGGCCACACTGAGCTTCCAGATTTTGATGATTTTTCTGTCAATAGAAGACCTGCTTTGGTTTAATGTAGAAGAAAAGATTCAAAGGATGAAGGAAACTGGCATGTGAGAGTGTATTTATCATCTAAGACCTGCTGACCTGTACTAGGAGGTTCCAGAAGACATAAGCTTCACTAATACTGTAAGAAATACATTTGTGAGGGGGACCCTGGCATCTTTGAGGGATGAAGAGCTCTGTAATAGCTCTTCTCTATAGGCCATATCTTATGATGGGGAGTGCAGGCAGCAATTTGGAGAACCTAAATGCAATGAGAGTAATCAGATCCTGGGGTGGCAGGGGCCAAGGGGCAACACACAACTGCCAAAGGCAAGATGGGAGTGGGTACCAGAATGGACAGCAGAGCCAAGGCAGCAATCAGAATAGTCTGACTCATGCAGACCTATGGCACTGACTAGTTGATCACAGTGTTCCTGAAAGTAAAATAGAAGGAAGCCGACTAAATTCTTACTGGATTGGTATTAAGCAGAAAAGTTCTAGGCCACTTGGACAGAAATCTAACCTGAATTAGAAAAATACAGAACCATGGCCTCTCCGGCAACTCTCACACTTGAGCCAGTTTACAGATCCAGAATCCCTTGAAGGAATGGGATGCCAGGTCTCCTTGAGGAAGGAGCTCCCATCTACTGCTGAAAATGTATACTGTTAATCTTACTTCCAGCCTCTCCCCTAAAAATCTTCTACTAGTATCCCTATAAATCGGAGAAAAGGAAATTATCAGACCCTCCAGGGACTACCAGACATTGGCTCTAAACTGGCACTAATTCCTGGAGATCAAAGCTTCAGTGTGGTCCACAGCCAGAGGAGGGGGGTAGGGAAGTCAGGTGATCATTGAAGTTACAGGAAAACCCACTGAGGTTATCATAAGACATCCTGTGGTTATGTCTCCAGATGCAGATAGCATAACTAAAATACGCTCAGCAGCTAACAGAATTCTCACATTTGTACTCTTACGTGTGAAGCAGGGCCCAAGAAGAAGCCACTAGAACTACCTCTACCCAGCAAAATAGTAAATCAAAAGCAATACTGGAGCTTTCCTAGAGGGATTCCTGAGATTAGTGCTGCTCTGAAGTTGAGAGATGCAGAGGTGGTGATTCCCGCCACATTCCCATTAAACTCACCTACTTGGCCTGTGCAGAAGGCAGATTGATCTTGGGAAATGACAGTGCATTAGTGTAAGCTACCAGGTGGGAGCTCCTGTAGCAGCTGCTCTGTCAGATGTGGTTTCATTGCTTTAGCAAATGAACACATCCCCAATTACTTGGTATGCAGCTATTGATCTGGCAAATGCCTTTTTCTCCATACCTGTCCATAAGGTCTAGCAGAAGCACTTGGCTCTCAGCTGGTAAGGAGAGGAATACACCCTCACTGTCCTGTCTCAGGGGTATATCAACTGAACAGCCCTATGGCATAATTTAGTTCACAGGGTTCTTGCTCTCCTTTCCTTTTCACAAGATACCATGTTGGTCCATTACATGGATCACATTATGCTAACCAAAACAGCGAGCAAGAAGCAGCAACCGTTCTAGACTCATTGATAAGATATTTGCATGTCAGAGAGCGGGAAAGAAATATGACAAAAATTCAGGGATCTTCTACTTCGATGAAATATCTAGGTGTCCAATAAGTAAAGCATGTCAAGACATCCTTTCTAAGATGAGAATAAGTTGCTGCATCTGGCTTCTCTGCTAACTGGAAAAAAAAAAAAATGGAACAATGCCTAGAAGAAGTCTTTGGAATTGGGAGGCAATATATTCCTTATTTGGGTGTGTTATCCAGCCCACGTACCAAGTGATCTGCAAAGCTGCTAGTTTTGAGTGAATCCAGAATAAGAAAAGGCTCTTCCCCAGGTCCAAGCCACTGTTCTGGCACTTGGGCCATATGATGGAACAGATCCAATGATGACTAAAGATATCAGTGGCAGATAAGGATGCTGTTGGGCCCTCTGACAGGTTCCTACAGGTCAGTCATACAGCACAGGCCCTTGGGATTGTGGCATCGAGTCCTGGCATCCTTTGAAGATATCTACTCTTCTTTGAGAAACAGCTCTTGACCTTGCTACCAAGTCTTAATAGAGACTGAATACTTAACCATGAGCCACCGAATATTACCATGCAATCTGAGCTGTCCATCACAAACTGGGTGTTATCTTCCTACCAAATAACGTGTGCACAGCAGCACTCTCATTAGATGGCAGTGTTTTGCATATGATTGAGCTTGAGTAGGCCCTGAAGGCACAAATAAGTTACAGGAAGAAATGGCCCCAGTGCCCATGGTCCCCATTCTGGTTACACTGCCCTCTCTCTCTCTTTCAGGGATGGCCTCATGAGAAGTTTCCTACAGTCATATGACAGGGAAACTAGTTCATAGATGGTTCTGCATTATATGCAGGCACATCTAAAATTGAACAGCCGCAACACTGCAGCTGCTTTCTAGAACATCCCTGAAAGACAGTGTTGAAGGGATATCTTCCCAGTGAATAGAAATTTGAGCAGAGTACCTGATTTCTCACTCAGTTTGTTCAGGCTGCTAGAACAAAATACCAGAGGCTGGATGGTTTATAACAGCAGAAAGTTACTTCTCACCGTTCTTGAGACTAGAAGCACAAGGTCCTAGCATGGTCAGGTTCTGGTGAAGGCCTTCAGCTTTACTACTGACTTATTGTATCTTTATGTGGCAAAAGGACAAGGAAGCTTTCTCAGGCCACTTTTGTTAGGGTACCAAGAAAGGAATGCTTCTATCAGGAGACACAACCATGACCTCCCAAAGGCCCCACCTCTTAATACCTTCACCTTGGGGGAATAGGTGACAACATGAATTTGAGAGGAACACAAACATTTAGACCATAGCACTCACTTTGCTTAAAAGGAATGACAGATGTGTGGCTGGATGCTAATCCGTGGGCTATGTCCAATGGTTTGGCTGGACAGTCAGGGATTAAGAAGGAACATGAGTGGAAAACCATTGGCAAGAAAATTTTGGGGAGAAGTATATGGACAGATGTCTCTGAAAGGGCAAAAACATGAAGATGTTGGTGTCCTACATGAATGCTCACCAAGGGTGACCTCAGCAGAGGAGGGTTTTAATAATCACCTGGATAGGATGAGCCATCTGTGAACATCAGTCAACCTCTTTCCCAAGCCACCACTGTCATCACCCAATGGGCTCATGAATACAGTGGCTATAGTGGCAAGGATGGAAGTCATGCATGGGCTCAGCCATATGTACTTCCACTCACCAAGGCTGACATGGCTATGATCACTGCTGTGCCCCAAATCTTCCAGCAGCAGAGACCAACACTGAATCTTTGACTTACTCAATGACCACTCAGCTACCTGGTGGTAGGTTTTTTACACTGTACCACTTCCATCATGGTAGAAGCAGCATTTCATTTTTACTGGAATAGGCCATTCTGAATATGGAGTTGTCTTCCCTGCATGTAATGCTTCTGCCAAAACTATCCACTGGGGATCCCTGGGTGGCTCAGCGGTTTAGAGCCTGCCTTTGGCCCAGGGTGTGATCTTGGAGTCCTGGGATCGAGTCCCATATCGGGCTCCCTGCATGGAGCCTGCTTCTCCCTCTGCCTATGTCTCTACCTCTCTCTCTGTGTCTCTCTCGTGAATAAATAAATAAATCTTAAAAAAAAAAACCCACAAAACTATCATCCACTGCTTAGAGAATGCCTAATTCCTTGTTGTAGTATTGCACACAGCACTGTTTCTGATCCAAAAACTCACTTTATAGCAAAAAAAAAAAAAAAAAAAAAAGTGCAGCACTGGATCCATTCTCATGGAATTCACTGGTCTTACCATGTTTCTGCCCATCCTGAAGCAGCTCGCTTAGTAGAATGGTGGGATGGCCTTTTGAAGACTTAGTTAGAATGCCAGCTAGATGGCAATACCTCACAGGGCTAGGGCACAGTTCTCTAGAAGGCTTTGAATGCTCTGAATCTGGGCCTAGGATGTGGTATTATTTTTCCCATAGCCATGAGTCATGGGTTCAGGAATCAAGGTGTGGACATTGGAGTGGTGCCACTTAATATCATCTCCAGTGACTTACTAGTAAAATTGTTGTGAGTGCCTGGGTCGCACAGTCAGTTAACCATCTGATTCTTGGTTTTGGCTCAGGTCACAATCTCATGGTGGTGGGATCGAGCCCTATGTCAGACTCCATGTTCAGTACGGAGTCTGCTTCAGATTCTTTCTCCCTGCCCCTCTGCAGCTCCCCACTCTCTCTCTCTTTCAAATAAATAAATCTTTTTAAAAAAAATCTATATAAGTTTTTCTTCCTCTTCTGGTGACCTTATGCTCTGCTGGCCTAGAGGTCTTAGTTCCAAAGGCAGGAACGCTTCTATCAGGAGACAAAACAACGATTCCATTGAACCAGACTTTAAAATTGCCACCTAGCCCCTTTGTACTCCTCATGCCTCTAAATCAATTGGCAAAGAAGAGTTTACTGTGATGACTAAGTTATTGATTCCGACTACCAAGGGGAAATTGGACTGCTACTCCACATTGGAGTTTTGAAATACAGGAGACCCCTTTCAGGATCTCCTAGTCTTACCATGCCGTGTGCTTAACATTAATGGAAAATTACCACAACCCAATCCAGAGAGGACTACTAATGGCCCTGACCCTTCAGAAATGAAGATTTGGGTCACTTTACCAGGTAAGAAACTACAACTAGCTGAGTTGCTTGCTGAAGGCAAAGGAAACACAGAATGGGTAGTAGAAGAAGATAGTTATCAATATCAGCTATGACTACCTGACCAGTTACAAAAATGAAGACTATAATTTGCATGAATATTCTTTTTTATTGTTATGAATATATTTGTGCATGCAGAAATAGAAATCTATAGATACATTAGGCAAACATCTTTATTCCCTCTCTTATGTTCTCATGTAATATAAGTTAAATACAATAAAGCCAATTGTTGATATATCTTTTTATAAACATATAAGGTCAACAAGCTGCATAAAGTTTATATCGAGTTTTTAAATATTGTTAATTATACATTATAGCATTTAAGTTACAGGTTATCAATAAGACAGAACATCACTCAAGGACTTTGTCTCCTTTTCTAAGCAAAGGGTAGGTGCATTTACAGTTATACAGGATAGTCATATTTTATTAGGTGAAATTATAAATAGGTTACTGTCTTTTTTGGAAATTCAGTATGATTTTAAAAGATGTAGATGAGTATCACATTGGCAACAGGTAAACTTGTGATGGCTGCTTTTATGTGTCAATTTGACTGAGCCATGGGGTGCTAAGATATTCAGTCACACATTATTCTGAGTGTGTCTATGAAGGTGTTTCTGAATGAAATTAAATGTGAATTGGTAAACTGAGTAAAGCAGGTTGTCCTTCCTGGTGTAGATGGGCTTCATCCAATCTGTCTAGAATAAGTCTGGGTAAGAAAGAACTCTTTTTCTATGACTATCTTTGAGCTGGGACAGGAGTTCTTCTCTTGCCTTCAGAATAGGACTTGGATTGGAACTTATACCATTGGCTCTCCTGGTTCTCAGGCATTCAAATTCTGACTGGAACTATGCCATATGCAATCTCCAGCATGCTTGCTACAGATGTTAGACTCCATAACCTCTATCAACATTTAACTATTCTTCACATTAAATATATTTTGTTGGTTCTTTTTCTGTAGAGAGCCCAGACTGACTTAATGCAGAACTATGATCTTAAATGTTTTGAGTACAATGAGTGTATGTTTAAGCATCTGTTGTTTGTTCAATTTGAGCTTGTCTTTTTTTTCAGGCACTCATCAACACTCCTTAAATAATACAATTATAAGGTTTTCTTACTGATTGTAGTAATTTGATTCCATGGGTGTATTGATTTGAATCCACACCAACACTCTGACACTGAGTTTTGCATGGTAGATTGGGTTAGGTCTGATTTTTCATAGATGATGGAAGAGGAGGTGCTATATTTAAGCAGGAAGCACAGGCCAGGCAGCCTACTTCTGCTGTAATCCAAGCAGCTCCAGAATCACCTGTTTAATCTTCTGGAAAACTTTCATTTAGTAACGAATCCATTAACTAAGATAAACTGTGAGAATCACTGAACTAGGAAGTTCTAAAGATACCTTTTAATTCTAAGATACAATGATTTGCCAGAAGGTGATCCATTATCAGTCAAATACTAAGTGCTTTATGTCAGTCAAACATAAATGTAACATGAAAGTCCAGTAAACTACAGTGCGCACTCCAAGTAAGATGACGAGTCTGGTATATTATGGACTCCTCAGTCCATTCTGAGTTATTGTGACCAATTCTGATACCAGATCTTAAGCGGATAATTAAATAAATAACACAATTTAGAGAAGGTTAGTGGCAACCAGAAAGCACTGGATCAAACTGTCCTTTAGAAATAAAAGACTAAAAAAGATGTGATAGTACTCTACATATTTTAATAGCTATCACCCAGAAGAAGGTTTAAAGAAGATTTAAAGAAAAAAAAGGTCTAAATTTTGAATAATTTCAAAAATTCAGTGTCCCAGTCACACTAGCTTATTTCAAGTGCTCAATAGCCTCGTTTGGTTAGTAGTTACCATACTAGATAGTACACAGAACATTTCAATCATTGTAGAAATTTCTATGGACAGTGCTGTTCTCAAACATAGAACAAGGACCAGTAAGGAAGTAGAAGAAATGGGACTTTGAATCAATAAAAGAAGACCTTTCTAATGGTTAAAGCTACCCTACAACAGAAGGCACTAGACTTAACACAAGGGGAATTGATCAAGCTAAGCCAAAACACATATGTAATTCTAGCATTCAGAAAGAAGGTGTACAAAAAATTTCTAAAGTAATAACCAAGTTTACAGCTCTCATCACACAGAAATTCTTCATTGTAGACACTTTTATCTGATCACAGGCTGATCTTTCCCTACTTGCACACTGCTGTTTTTAGCATATTTCCCAAGGCACATTAAGCTTGAGAACTTTGATTCTTCTAATCATAACTACCACATAAGTCATGGGTGATTTGCTCGCCTTTGAAAATACATTTCCCTGCTCTTGTTACAGAAATGACACACAGAGATAGAAAATCTTTCAAGATACAGAAACCAACTCACTCCAGTTACCTGTCTAAAACAGATACAACAGAGAGAGATGGCACATTTTGTGCCAGCAAGCCAACTTTGGTCAGAGTGTGAAGTTCCCACACCAGGCACAGCAGATGTGATTCAGGGTTCAAAGTTATCCTCTTAGCAGACTGCAGAGTGTGTGTGACTGAAGGTGATCAACACACAAATAATGTTCACGGGAATCAATACTAGGCAGAGCCAAATTATGAAAAGAGAAATAGAGATATCTGATGCATCCATATACCCAGTTCTGGAAATATGTGATAAGGCCAGGAGTGCACCTTGGGCCCAGAACAAGGTGCAGAGCATGAGTGGTCATCTTGCTTCAAGCCAAGGGTTATAAATACAGACTAGAAATAAATCTTGCCACTGGTATAAGTTGATATCAGGATAGTTTCTTGGTCTCTGTCCAGTTACTAGGTAGGGGAAACTGACTTCCCTGGAGACTGACTCAGAGTATTACTCTGTTTTAGGTCAAGATTGAATTCCACACCATCCACACATGCCAGAGAACCCAAAGCTGGTACTTAATGTTAAAAAGTAGTTCTGGAAATTGGCTTTGAAAAAAAGAGGTGCTTCTCCACTTATGGTACCACTGTTACAGTTTGAGTGCCTGGGGAATAGACCCTAAGATAAGTATTTGAATGAATAAAGGAGGGAGTAGGTAAAAGGAAGAAAAGCAGGAAAAGCAGAAAAGCCACCCAATTCAGTGCATTCTCAAGTGAGTTTCCCCTCACTTGAGTAAGTGGATCTTATTCCCACTGGGGAAATCTGGGCATTAATCTAGAACATCTGAAAACTATCCCACCCAATAGGCACAGAGCTATATGCTTATATACTAATTCCTGAGAGGAATTTTTTGAGGTAGGGAGTGTTTATTCTTACTCATTTCTGAATTGCTGTGCTCACGATAAGAGTAGATGGTCACAGAAAATTCTTGTACGAAGAGATATAGATGTTGGCTGATAAAAGTTGGTCCTGCATACACAGAAATGGTAAGGCCTGAGAGAATTTTGGCGTGGCACGAGAAGGGTCTGCTATGATCCTGGAGGGACTGGCCAAGTTACACATGACACTTCCCAGATTTGGCTGCAAAGTATTATCAAGATTAGGTCATACCAAACATGAGATCCCTATCTAAAATTAGCAATCACACAGGAAAACAAGTCAGTATGAGCTGAGTCAATGTAAAGAATAACAGAAGTTGACTCCTAAGATCAGGTGATAGAGTATCATAAAATCCACATTTAAAATGAGTATAAAGAAAAGGTATCAGAAGAATAAGAACACAGAAACAGGCAGATCTCAGGGGAAAAAAATGCCCACTGAAGTTAAAAATTCAATGGATTAGCACATTGGCTAAAATTGAGGAGGTTACAAACTAGAAGACAGAGCCAAAGAAGTTACCTACAAGGAGAAACAAAAAGATAAACTGTTTAAAAATATGACAGAGTAATGAAGACATGTGGAGAACAAAGTGACACGGTCCATGAAATCTCTAAAAGACATTCCAGAAGCCACAAATAAAGATAATTCAGGGAAAAGGGAAAGTCAATATTTTAAAAGATAAGAGCTTAGAATTCATCAGAGTTTATTAAAGAATACAGCATTCACATTTAAGAAGCCCTGTAAATATAATATAATTTCTTAGTGGGCTTCAATCATTCAAAACAGCCTTGCATATAGGCACCGGTTAACCTTCAATATTGTCATGTTGTGAAATCTCAAAGGTAAGTGTTAGTTCTTATCTTTCTGGACCTAGAAGCCATATTTGTGTCAGAACACAATCTCTTTTCCTTGATATGCTTTATGTACATGGCATACTACATCATCTGATTTTTTGCTATCTCATGGGTCACTTCTTTTTAGTCTCCTTGGCTGATTTCTCCCATGTGTCCCAATCTCTTAATGTTAAAATGTCCTTGAGCCGCCTCCTTTTTCTAACTACACTGTATGAGTTAGTGATCTCATCCAAACTCAGGGCTTTAAACACCATGAATATGGCAGCAATTTCCAAATTGATATCTGTAGTTCAGATTTCTTTTCTTTTCTTTCTTTTTTTTTTTTTTTTACAAAGTCACATATAAAATGACCTACCTACTGGAGTGCCTGTTGGCTCAATAAGTGGAACATGTGATTCATAATATCAAGGTTATGAGTTCAAGCCCCATTTGGGCCTAGAGCTTACTTTAAAAAATAAAATAAAATTAGAATGGAAATTTTAAAAAAGAAAGGAAAGAAAGAAACAAAGAAAACCTGCCCATTATCTCCAATTTATTGTCTTTTAATATCTGAAATATGACATGTTCTAAACTGAATTTGTTATCTCCCACTTACTCTAAAACCTTCCATCTATAACCTTTGATATCTCAGTTAATGACAACTCTACTCTTCCAGGTTACTTATACTAGAAACCTTGAATCATCCTTAACATCTCTCTTTAGCTTAATAAATCCCATTGGTTCTACCTTCAGAATACATCCAGAATCTTATACTTCTTATTACTACCATAGCAACATGTCTGGTCTGAACCCCAAACCCTAAACCCCTAGTCTGGAAAACTGCAAGATACTTTGTGATAAAATGCATCATTAGCTTCAATTCTTTAGTCCTTTGGCTATGTCTTTTTCCACCATGTGACTTTGTAGGGGAAGGAAGGAAGGAAGGAAGGAAGGAAGGAAGGAAGGAAGGAAGGAAGGAAGGAAGGAAGGAAAAATTAATTCACTTCCCTACCCCTTGATGTTGGGGATGGTTATAGGTCTTGCTTTGGCTATCAGAATTTTAAAAAAATGACAGAGGGGACTCACATGGTAATTGTCCAATCAGGATGACTCTTGGACTTTGATATTACCAAGAGAATATACCTACCTCATATTCTCGTCCTAAAGGGAGGATGACAAACATGTGGAGCTCAGTGAACTCAGCTGAGTCCAGCTTGAATGCTGCAGGTCCCCTGGCCAAACTCAACTGCCAGAGTCAGGAGTACATGAGCAATCAGAGGTACCCAGCCAACCCACAGACACAGGAGACAGAAATGTTCAGTGTTTTGTGCTATGGAAACTTCATGATTTTATTGCTACCAAAGAAAGAGTAGTTGGAGTTTAGCTTCCTAACAGATCCTCTGACTTCTTCCCTTGACTTCTGAAGTAGTTATTCTATTTTTTTCTAGTTTTGTGTTACTTCTCTTTCCCATAACACATTTGCAATGTTGAAAACAAAAATACAAA